>NC_080097.1:11751965-12366965 GCF_950005125.1 Chionomys nivalis
CAACACCTATACCTTTTTAATGCCATGGAAATTTTATCCATGGATTCCTCCTGAGTCTTAGTGGACATGGGAAACTATATGAAAATGGATGCACGCAAATCACTATTGAAATACAGTCCTGTTTCTCAGCCACAAGACTGTCTTTTGATCAACCAGGAAAAAGCTACATTAGCCAAGTAGAACTGTGCAGGATAAAATGTTAGCTCTGTCAAAATGATTTGCAATATTCTCCATATGCTACTTAATGAAGTATAAAAAACATAGATTCCATTTCAGTAAGTTAGTGTGGGGAGAAATGTATTTTGCAAAGTTCTATAATTAAGGTTGTGAAATGATATGTGCAAGAATATATTCTGATTATGAAGAAGTATTATCATGGCTGAAAAACAAAATTCCATAGTGTTTGTATATGAAATTTCTTATCTTGCCTTTTGTTTTTAGATGAATAGGTGCCGCGCACTGTGCTCCCGTCTGCGCTCTATGCGCTACAATACAGTTCGCGAGTTTCGGGCAAGGGGCTGGAGGTTGAGAAACATACAGAGAGACAGACACACGGACCTCCAATCATTGGTACGAAGCCCTCCTTTAATAGCACCATGGAGGCGTAAACACCCAACAGTCAATGGCTAACAGGTGGAAATCACATCCTCTGATCCTATAGGGAAGGCACAGCTTTTAGTAACTCCAATTAGAAGGCTCTGGCAGGGAAGAGCAACTGAAGGCCAGTGCTCCCATTGGTCGCAACAAATAGGTTGGTTCTGTTAGTAAACCACTGTTAATAGCACTGTAAGAAACATCTTTTAAAAATATCAATAAAAATGAAATTTATTCCCAGAGTGGTGAGTTAGAAAGCAAAACAACGTAACTACTGTTGAAAGAAAGGTTTTCTTTTCTTTTCTTTTCTTTTCTTTTCTTTTCTTTTTTTCTTTCCTTTCCTTTCCCTTTCTTTTCTTTTTTAAGGGAACTTAGAGGCTCTTGTATTACTAGCATATTGTGACCTAAAGTATGTGAAAAAAATGGCTAAGTGAATAATGTTAACAGATAATCTCACACACTTTAATAATGATAGGTAAATATCATTTTGAAGTTTGAGTCAATTCTCCACATACTGGAAGGACAGTGGGGATGCATAAACAAAAAGGAAGAAGGAAGGCAAGGGGTGAAAAATTACCAGAACATGGCATCAATGGTAGGGCTATACATATTTTTTTTTTGCCAAAGTAATCTATCAAGTTTCTATTTAATGAAGCCCAAGAGTATTACATAAAGGGAGGTTGATAAACTTATATATTAAGTACAATAATTTGTCACATGGGGGGCTGGAGAGATGGCTCAGAGGTTAAGAGCACTGACTGCTCTTCCAGAGGTCCTGAGTTCGATTCCCAGCAACCACATAGTGGCTCACAGTCATCTGTGACGAGATCTGGCGCCCTCTTCTGGTGTGTGGGTAGCAGAATGTTGTACACATAATTAATAAATAAATTTAAAAAAAATAATAATTTGTCACATGTGAAGAGGAGAGTCTCAGAAAATTGAGTTAGTTCAATCTCAGTTATGTCATGATGAGATAAACACAATGGGACAAGGGAGAGAAGGCATAAGTGAGCAGGAAAAAGAGGGTTTGGAAAAATTCATTAACTCTTACAATCAAATTTAAATAAATTTCAGATTGGCAAAGAACTATATCAAAACATCCTTTCCACACCGAGTAATGCTTATGCACTTATACCATGACTTAGGTGACAGATTTTGTTCCCTTTGATTCGGAACATTATACAGTGAAGACACTTAAATCATCAACATAATATTTAGAATTAAATTTGAAATGAACATAACCAACATATATCCTATAAAACTTCCACTATTAAAGAAAGTTATGTAGATACTTAATAAGTACCCAGGTAAAATTTATGTTCTGTTATATTTAATAGAGCAAAATGCATTAGAGTAGTAGAGCTGGCATGATTATATTACATGATTAGCATGATGAGACAGCTTAATATTCCCAGTGTCATATTATGTATATAAATAGTATTTTTCCTATGGGGTAGTAGAAGTAGCATGACACTAGAATTATGGCCATTTGTGATAAATAGAGTCTAAGAACTAATAGCAGTGCAGTAACCACTGCATCAGTGAAGACTTTAGAAATGATTTTCCTCTTGGCTGAATTCATCCCAGGCTTCTGATAAATGACTGATTTAATTCAGGAATATCCAATCAATCTGTGGAGAGGGAAAAAGACATTTCATTATCCCGTTAACTTTGAAATATCGAAGGAGGATGATAAATAGTGAAGATAGTAATACCACCACTGAATTGCATCCCATGAATTATGTTTTTCATCACTGAAATGCAAATCCTGGTGGAATATTGTCCATTGGAAGTATTGTAACAAAAAATAAAAGGAACAAACAAAAGTCATTTTTATAACTTTAATGTATCCATAATGTTTGAAATTAATTTAGTGACTTTTTCCAATTAGTCTTGGAATCACTCACTGTGAGATTTGCATGCATGGACATGAGGCTTGCAATTGTCATGACTGCAATAATCTTGTAAATACAGAAAAAGCTTAATCTACATATGAATAAAAACAGAAACAGCTCTACAATTCTCATTCTTATCAGTTTGCCTGCAATGCAGTTACTGGCCTCCTTACTAAGGCAGACAGTAATAGAATACAACTACAGGTACTAAGAGATTGCGTATAGCTGGAGGTACAGTGTATTTGCAGGGTGTAATAAGCACAGTCCTCATAAATGCTCAAAAACAGAAATGAGATCAAATCAGGTTTTTTTCTCGCTGCAAGGGAAAGCACCATAAATCATAAAAAAGAAACCTGTTACACTAAAGTTGTCAGGCAAATGTGTAGTAAATTTGAAAAATAAACAACCAATTGCAACAAACACAAGTACATGAGAAATATTATGTTATTAGAGGTATAGGAAATATCTTCTCAGTGCTGCAGTGTTCTGAAGAATTCATTCCAATCTTATTAGATTGATAAGAATTTTAAAAAATGCCTTATAGAACTAGTGATTTCAAAATACCTTGCTTTATGCCAGAATCCCTGATATTCAGCATTTTTCTTTGCAAATGTTGTGTTTGGAGGATCTTGTTTTTGACAGTAAGCATTCACATAAAGGCAAGAGCTTCATTCCTACACTTATATATCATAAATAGTATGGCATATTTCTTTAGAGAGGCATGCTTCATAATCTCATTGGATTGATACTCTAATAGGAAGAGAAGAAGTACAATTGTTGCTTCTAGATACCACCTACCTAATCTCAGTTTAACCACAGTTTGACACACCAGCTTTTAACAGTGTGGCTGCATGACTAATTGGGAATTGAAAGTCAGAGTGAAACACTATTGTAGAAATGTATGTATGTGACACCTTTAATCCAAGCACTTGGGAGGCAGAGGCAGGCAGATCTCCATGAGTTCAAGGCCAGCCTTGTCTACAGAGCAACTTCCAGTACATGCTCCAAAGCTCCACAGAGAAATGTGTCTTGAAAAACTAAATAAATAAATAAAGTATGTGACTCCAATCACAACTTTCAGGAACACAAAGGCTTAAAATTTAGTGCTGTTAAAATGTCTTAGAGAAAAAAGTTTCTTGCCTAGTAAATATAGTAATGTGACATGTGACTTCTATTTTCAAGGCTTACACTAAAATTGGAGAAGCAATGTGTAAACATCATACACACATGTCAGGTGCACACACATGAACATCAAACATACATACACACATGAACAAATCACAAACACATGACTCTCACACACATACAGCATGAGTGTATATATATATATATATATATATATATAGTGAAAAATAATTGAAGTTATTATTGACAATTGATGGTTTCTGGGGAAGTAGAGTAACTTTTCTTTAGGAACATTCAGCTCTTGTTCTCTGAGAGGGTCTTTCATTCTTTAACATTCTGGAAGCACTAAGTGGACTCAGTGGGTTTTAAAAATATCATATGAATTTGGGAGGAAAAAATGGAAGGAGTTTTATTACTAGTTATTCAACTTATATAAAACCCAAGAGAAGGGCAGTCAACTTTTTATGTTATTTATACAAAAAACGTACTATTAGTGACGCAATATTAGTAAAGAAATAAACATATTATTATGTCTCCTTGCTGCAAGTACTCCGAACCCAGGAACATGCAAGATACACAGATAAATAAATGGTATCTATTCAAATAGATTATAAAATGAGACATAATTAGACAGGCAATGATGGCACACACATTTAATCACAGTACTCAGGAGGCAGTGGCAGGCAGATCTCCATGAGTTCAAGGCCAACCTGGTCTATAAGAGCTAGTTACAAGACAATTAGGCTGATTAACACAGAGAAACCCTGTCTCAGAAAAAAAATAGTAAGGCCCAACAGAATGCTTGCCTAGTAAATTAATACTAATTCATCATGATATTGCATGGTTCATAAAGTGTCTCCTGTCTATCTTCAAAATTCAATCTCCAGAACTACAAAATTTAGTGATATAAGCCTGTAATCCTAGTACTAGAGAAATTGGGAAAGCAGAAACAAAAATTCAAGAATAGTATCAGGCAGTGAGTTGAATGTCACGCTAGAATGCATGAGGTTCTATCTAAACAGATAATCTGATCTCAAATGAATATATAGTTAAAAAATATAGAGGGACTAGAAATACATTCTTAAAATCTAAGATTCAGGTTATTATACATAATAAGCTGAGAAAAAGATCAAAAACCAAATCTAGACCACTAAGACCTAGAAGATTATCTCTATTTTATGTAGGCTTATTTTAGAAAAAATGGTTGGGAGTCTTTTGACTTCTGAAGTAAGAAGTCTGGCTTTATTTTATAACTAAACATTATTAAAAGAATGTTACACTGTAGTGGTAGAAAAAGGAATGTGGTCTATCACTTTGATTTATAACTGAGGAGAACAGAACACACAATCTTTCCTACTAAATTTTAATAAAGCCCCATAAACCTGAGATCTGTCAGCAACAAAAATGAACACCCCCCCATTAAAAGTGTTTTAAGAGTACTGCTTAATGGCAGCAAATAGTGTAAATTATTTTTTCTTTCAAAAGATCAAAAGACACTCTTGAATTCATAATATACATTGTAGCTATTTTTCATAAGCTCTATGAAGGTGAATTAAAACAACTATGTTTTGGGTAACCTGATCAGAAAAAAATAAAATGTTATAATTTTTAGGATATACATTTTCATGTGTCATAAGAATGCAATGCTAACATGGCAAACATTTCGTATTGTCAGTAGTTCAGTTTCAAGACATCATTTTATTCATACAATACCCCAGAACAGAAACCCATGCCTTTCTGTAGGTTATCAAAACAGTAAAATATTAGATAAATTTTGGATTTCTTAGCATTAAGTGGTTCTTATTTTGATGTTTGACATTCTAGGCAATATATGAGCATCATTAGTTAAAAACAAGAAATAAATATTTATTTTTACATTTTTAGATTAGCATATTTGTGAATGTTTCAGTACATAGATATCTTTCATCTTTCAGCTGTGATTTGTGGATATAGAGAAGAGGCTGCCCCTTTACCATTTGCTAATGTGATGCTTTATAAATCCCCATAATGGAAAGCAGAAAGGCGATTTTCCCAAATAAAATTCTATGACGTCTTAAAAGCTTTTGGAAAAGATCAAGAAGAAAGGAGAAAGGGTCAGCAGAGAGAGTGCTAGGGAATGGAAGAGAGGTAAAAGGAGATGGAGATGGTTACAGTATCCTAACCTAAAATAAATTCCAAAGAAAAGAAAGCTC
Source organism: Chionomys nivalis (assembly GCF_950005125.1). Taxonomy (NCBI): domain Eukaryota; kingdom Metazoa; phylum Chordata; class Mammalia; order Rodentia; family Cricetidae; genus Chionomys; species Chionomys nivalis. The sequence continues at coordinate 11,757,772 of NC_080097.1, forward strand.
TCTCATGTGTATTTATCTATTTGATCGTGTGTGTCTTTGTGTGTTGCATGTACATGCATTTGTACATGTCTGTATGTGTCATATGCATGTTTGTGCACATGTGCATATGCAACAAAAGTTCATCATGCACTGACATCTCCTTACAGCTGACCAGAAAGTCCTGGATATCTTGTGACTTTGTGAGTGTTGTTGTGATTGAAGCAGGTGACCCCATGCCCTGCATTCCATGTGGGTACTGGGGGTTCTGACTCTATTTTCAAGCTTGGACAGCCAGTTCCTTAGCCACCAAGATTTGACTGGCAGTTTGATAATTAAGGGTATTAGGAAATAAAGTTGGCGGCATGAGCATGTGGGTTTTAGAGACAAAACTATTTATTAGGGTTGGAAAACTAAAGGAGGTAATGGGTATTTGTCTTCCTCGGAGGAAATTTGAAGCTGGAGGACAGAAAATTCTCTTTCTGATGATAAACAAGCTTTCCCATAAAATGGAAATATCTAAACTTATTCAGGTTTTATGTAACAAAACATACATGAGTCAATAATATAATGCAGATGAAAATTAGTGAAAATCTAAGAGTAGAGAAACTAAATGAAAGCAAAATAATAGATGGATAGAACAATATCTTATTTATAACAGCAATTTTGTTTCAAAATTGATTATTTTTAACAAAAAGATAAATATACTTTAAAAGGCAATGAAATCTGTAACGACTTCTCTCTCATAAAAGTCATAATTCCAAATACATTATTTTTGTATCATTATTAACAATATAGTAAAGACAATGTGTTAATAGACGAACAATACAAAGAAGTTTAAATAAAATTTGTCTTTAATAGTAACCATTGAGAGCAGTGGCAGCAGTGGCCACAGTCTGCTGGGGAAGCAGCAGTATCAAGTGCCATTGTTATCCAAGTTCACAGTGTGTTATTTTAAACTGTGACAGCAGGGATTGCTACACCCCGCAAAGCAGCATACAGAAACAAAAATTCTTCACCTTCAAGGCAAATCATAATATCATAGAACCCTTCTTTCTGCAACAAATCATAAAACTAATACAGAAATGCTCTGGCTTCCTCAGTTTCTTCTCGTGCAAACCCTCAGTCAACTTGCTTCTAGCCACATACAGAGGAACAAAAGGTCGGAGAGAAAATAAATGCAACACAGACAGGAAAAGACCCTCATAAATCTTTGGGCTTCTTCAATTTTGTGCACATTTCCTTACACAAACATATTTTATTTTTAACAATTACATTTCTCCATAGTTGACTGTTCTCTTTGGAAGCCAAGCTTAAAACAGAAACTCCTTCTCAGTCTTTGAACTTTCATTTCAGGAAGGTCTCGTATCATATAAGAATTGAGTTAATATATTTAATATTATTATTATTGCTATTATTATTTTATTATCTCATGCTAGCTTTTTCATTATATATCATGATCCATAATTCTTATGAAGGGAGTAGAAATTGTTGAAACTTTTTGTTACTAAACTGCAAAGTTCAAAATTCATACTTATTTATTTATTTTTTTTTTTTTTCATTTTTAAATTCTTTTTACTTTTTTTTTTTTTTTTTTTTTATTTTTTATTCTTTTTTAATTAAAATTTCCACCTGCTCCCCGTTTCCCATTTCCCTCCCCTCCTCCCAAATATTGCCCCCTCCCCCCACTCCCCTCCCCCTATCCCCACTCCTCTTCTCCTCCCCCCACACCATTCCCCCTCCCTCTCGATACTGAAGAGCAGTCCAAATTCTCTGCCCTGCGGGAAGACGAAGGTCTTCTATCTACGTCCAGGAAGGTGAGCTTCTAAACAGGCTAAGCTCCCACAAAGCCAGTTCATGTATTAGGATTGAAACCTAGTGCCATTGTCCTTGGCTTCTCATCAGTCTTCGTTGACCGCCATGCTCAGAGAGTCCGGAATCAACCCATGCTTATTCAGTCCCAGACCAGCTGGCCTTGGTGGGCTCCTAATAAATCAGTTCCACTGTCACAGTGGGTGGGTGCATCCCTCGTGGTCCTGATTTTTTGCTCTTGTTCTCCCTCCTTCTGCTCCTCATTTGGACCTTAAGAGCTCAGACCGTTGCTCCAAATTGAGACTCTGTCTCTACCTTGATCCATCGCCCGATGAAGGTTCTAAGGTGATATGCAAGATATTCATCAGTATAGGATAGGGTCATTTCAGGTTCCCTCTCCTTAGTTGCCCAAGGTACCAGCTGGGGACATATTCCTGGACACCTGCGAACCCCTCTAGAGTCAAGTCTCTTGCCAACCCTAAGATGGCTCCCTTAGATAGGATATATACTTCGCTGCTCCCGTATCCATCCTTCCTATATCCCAACCATCCCAATCCCCCGAGCTCCTCCCATCCTCCCCTTCTCATATTTCTCATCCCATTTCCCCTTTGCCCCATGCCACCTCACCCGCAAGTTCCCATTTTTTGCCCTGCAATCTTGTCTACTTCCCCCTCTCCATGCGGATGACTATATGATTTTCTTTGGGTTCACTTTCTTATTTAACTTCTATAGGATCGCACATTATATGCTTAATGTCTTTTACTTATGGCTAGAAACCGATTATGAGTGAGTACATCCCATGTTCCTCTTTTTGGGTCTGGGATACCTCACTCAGGATAGTGTTTTCTATTTCCATCCATTTGCACGCAAAATTCGAGAAGTCATTGTTTTTTACTGCTGAGTAGTACTCTAATATGTATATATTCCACACTTTCTTCATCCATTCCTCCATTGAAGGGCATCTAGGTTGTTTCCAGGTTTTGGCTATTACAAACAATGCTGCTATGAACATAGTTGAACAGATACTTTTGTCATTTGATGTGGCATCTCTTGGGTATATTCCCAATAGTGGTATTACTGGATCTTGGGGTAGGTTGATCCCTAATTTCCTGAGAAATCGCCACACTGATTTCCAAAGTGGTTGCACAAGTTTGCATTCCCACCAGCAATGAATGAGTGTGCCTCTTTCTCCACAACCTCTCCAGCAAAGGCTATCATTGGTGTTTTTGATTTTAGCCATTCTGACAGGTGTAAGAAAATGGAAGGATCTCCCTTGCTCTTGGATAGGGAGGATCAACATAGTAAAAATGGCAATTCTACCAAGGGCAATTTATAGATTCAATGCAATCCCCATTAAAATCCCATCAAAATTCTTCACAGATCTTGAGAGGACAATAATCAACTTTATATGGAGAAACAAAAAACCCAGGATAGCCAAAACAATCTTATATAATAAAGGATCGTCTGGAGGCATTACCATCCCTGACCTCAAACTCTATTACAGAGCCTCAGTATTGAAAACAGCTTGGTATTGGCATAAAAACAGAGAAGTCGATCAATGGAACCGAGTAGAAGACCCTGATTTTAACCCACAAACTTATGAACACCTAATTTTTGATAAAGGAGCTAAAAGTATTCAATGGAAAAAAGAGAGCATCTTCAACAAATGGTGCTGGCAGAACTGGTTGTCAACGTGTAGAAGAATGAAAATAGATCCATATCTATCACCATGCACAAAACTCAAGTCCAAATGGATTAAAGACCTCAATATTAGTCTGAACACACTGAACCTGATAGAAGAAAAAGTTGGAAGTACTCTACAACATATGGGTACAGGAGATCACTTCCTACGTTTATCCCCAGCAGCACAGACATTAAGGGCAACATTGAATAAATGGGACCTCCTGAAACTGAGTAGCTTCTGTAAAGCAAAGGACACTGTCACTAAGACAAAAAGGCAACCCACTGACTGGGAGAAGATCTTCACCAACCCTGCAACAGACAAAGGTCTGATCACCAAAATATATAAAGAACTCAAGAAACTAAACTTTAAAATGCTAATGAACCCAATAAAAAAATGGGGCACTGATCTGAACAGAGAATTCTCAACAGAAGAAATTCAAATGGCCAAAAGACACCTAAGGTCATGCTCAACCTCCTTAGCGATAAGGGAAATACTTATTTATTTGTACAAAAGGCAATAATAATCAAATTAGGTTTTCTTCTTTTTGCTATTTTTATGTCATTTTACAAGTTTTTTTTTAATTTTTCAATTTATTCTTTGACAGGTTTATATGTGTATATAAGACATAGTGACCCTTCTTCATACCCTGTTTTTTATTAAACCCTCAGGAAAAAAGTTGATCCTCCAGCTCTCTTCTGGTTCCCCTCCTACAATCATGTCTTATTGTTTGCTTTTGTTTTATGAGGCACTGAGTTAAATAAATGATTGTAGGCTGTGACTGGGGCAAGAATAATTCAAGAGTGAGGTAATGATTCAAAAACTTTATTTTTAGATGTAGTCCTGAAATGTTGTCTGAGTTATTAGAAATAAAAATTAGAAAAAAACTGTTGGATGTGTTGAAACATACTGCCGTTATTTTTAATTTTGTGTGTTTTTTAATGATGAGGTATACCCTTGTGCAATAATGTATTTGATTTTTCAATTCATTTTTCTCTTTGTTTATTAATTGAAATTGTTTTAATTTACTCCTGAGAATATGTTAACTTAAAATGGTCACCATTGTAAAGTTGCAAGTTTAACTAACATTATAATACAAAACCTTGTCCTTTGCTGTATCAGATTAAAAATGTATATTCTATCAATAATTAAATGAAAAATTTCATTTCGTATATTTTTAAAACAATCTTATTTTACATATAAATCCCAGTAATCTTTTTTTGGCTTTCCACCACCCCTACCCTCTCTCCACCCCATCCACCAATCACTCCTCAGAGAGTGGGAGAGCTCCCATGGGGAGAAAACAAAAGTCTGTCACAACACTTGAGGCAGGACTAAAGATCTTCAACTCTGTGTCTAGGCTGAGCAAGGTATCCCTCCATAGGGAATGGATTCCAAAGAGTCAGTAAATACTCTGGGGATAAATACTGGTTCCATTGCTAGTGGTCCCACAAATTGCCCATGCCACACAACTGTCATCCACAATCAGAGAGTCTAGTTTGATCTTATCGTTCCCTAGCTGTCAGTCAGGGATCAGTGAGCTCCCACTTGCTCTAATCAGCTGTATCTGTAGGTATCACCATCATGTCTTGGCCACTTTGCTCATATCACTCGACCCTCTCTAGGACTAGACTTCAGGAGTACTGTTCAGTGTTTAGCTGTGGATTTCTGCATCTGCTTTTGTCAGTTACTGTATGAAGGTTCTATTATGACAATTAATGTAGTCATCAGTCTGACAACAGGAGAAGGGCAGTTTAGGTACCCTCTTCAATATTGTTTAGATTCTTAGCTGGGGTCATCCTTGTGGTTTTCTGGGAGTTTAACCAGTGTTTGGTTTCTCACTAACCCCAAAGGACTTCCTCTTTTAGAGTATCTATTTCCTTGCTCTCACTTTCTGTACTTTATCCAGTTTTATCTTCTTGATTCCTAATATTTTCTCCATGAAATTATATATCTTTTTAACTTTTAATCATTTGAGTTAAATTTACTTCCTTTTTCCAAATTCATGATAGTAATTCAAATTAGTATGAGGTCAGAAATAGAAACAGTCATCAAAGGTCTCCCAACAACAACAACAACAAAAAACCCAGGACCAGATGATTTCAGCACAGAATTCTACAAGATTTTCAAAGAAGAATTAATGCCAATACTCTTCAAATTATTCTACACAATAGAAACAGAAACGAACATTGCCAAACTATTTTTATGAGGCTACAAATACCCTGATAACCAAACCACAGAAAGACATTAATAAGTACGAGAATTACAGACCAATCTCACTCATGATCATTGATATATTCAGGATTCAAAAAAGATTTTATTGAACTGAACATTGTACAGATTAGATACACTACAAACTAAAGAATCGCTTTCCAATAGTATAGCATGCAATGAAGAACTAAACATGATATTGATAACCGAAAGTTTTATCAAAATGATGTTTATAAATAATGAAATAAAAAACCAAGAAATTTGTATTAATCTATTTGCAAATTTATCAAACATAAAATAAAATTTATTTGGTTACTTTATGACTATATGTCCAGGGATTATTTCTAGAGCCTTACATTGGTTCTTTGAAAACCTACTCTAGGATCATTTAACTCATAGAATTTTTTCCTCTTTTTTTGTGGTTATGTTTAACTAATATCAACATCAATACATAATATACAGAATGTTTTTAATAAGTATATGAACAAAAGACTGAAGATAATAATTTGCATACATTTGGCAAATATATATCACAATGTAAATTTTTGATTGTTTATTGACTAATAAATTTAAAATATACAATTAAGATTAACCAAGGCATGCATTTAATGATAATGATTTTATTTCCAATAAAAAGAAATTTAAAAATATTATTAAAACCATAGAAGACTTGAGTATAATGGGTAATCCCTGTAATCTCAACACAAATGATGTTTAGATAGAAGATTATGGGAAAATCACAGTCACGTGTGCATAATTTAGTGAATTTCAGACCATCTATTTTTAAACACTGAGACCCTGTCTCAAAAAAAAAATAATAAGGCAGTCCTAACAAATAAAATACAGTTAAACTAGAAAGTTTTGACTGAGCAGTTGATAATGCAGATGAATTGGTAGGGGAATGGGAGTCACCGAAACCAGAACAAAGTCTCTTCAATTTTATAAAAATTGTACTTTCTAAGGTTACTCATTATTCTGTAATACCCAGCATGGTAGAAAATTTAACACTAAGACTTTTTGTACATCATGTTTATATTAAAATAATCAGCTTCACATGTGAACTATGAAGTTGAAATGTGTGTTAGAGGTACTATTGAAATTTGATGGAGAGCAGTAGCTTTCTTCTTTATTTGTCTTTATAAGTAAAATACTGACAATATTTGAAATAGAGTTTCAAAGGTTGTGTGAAAGAGAAAAGAAACATTACCATTCTAACTTGAAAATAATTTTGAGTTATGTTTGAATTCAAAGTTAAGATACATGAAAATGTCAATAGAAAAGGAAGTTAAAATATTGTGCTGGAATAAAGATCCTATAGTTGTTGGGTGATATATGTATAATATTCAGGCATAAAACATGCATGTATGCATATATGCGTGCATTCTTTTTGCTTTATTTCAACAACTAGGGCATTATTATCCTGCCATTGTTAGCAGAATTTTCCTCTTTCATATTTTCTTTACCTAGAGGAACAGAAAGTGGCTGAAAGGAAAGTTTAGGCTACTACTGATGCCCTTGTGATTATTAAACACTTAAATCCTTTTCCGGTTTTTTTTTTATTTATTTATTTTATGTTTTTATTTTTTTTAATTTTTATTTTTATTCTTTTTTAATTAAAATTTCCACCTGCTCCCCGTTTCCCATTTCCCTCCCCTCCTCCCAAATATTGCCCCCTTCCCCCACTCCCCTCCCCCTATCCCCACTCCTCTTCTCCTCCCCCCACACCCTTCCCCCTCCCTCTTGATACTGAAGAGCAGTCCAAATTCCCTGCCCTGCAGGAAGACGAAGGTCTTCTATCTACGTCCAGGAAGGTGAGCGTCTAAACAAGCTAAGCTCCCACAAAGCCAGTTCATGTATTAAGATCGAAACCTAGTGCCATTGTCCTTGGCTTCTCATCAGCCTTCATTGTCCGCCACGCTCAGAGTCCAGTTTCAACCCATGCTTATTCAGTCCCAGACGAGCTGGCCTTGGTGGGCTCCCAATAGATCAGTTCCACTGTCACAGTGGGTGGGTGCACGCCTCGTGGCCTGATTTCCTTGCTCATGTTCTCCCTCCTTCTGCTCCTCATTTGGACCTTAAGAGCTCAGACCGTTGCTCCAAATTGAGTCTCTGTCTCTACCTCGATCCATCGCCAGATGAAGGTTCTAAGGTGATATGTAAGATAGGATGCTCACCTTAATAGACCTGGATGGAGGTGGGTGGTCCTTGGACCTCCCACAGGGCAGGGAAACCTGCTTGCTCTTTGGGCTGAGGAGGGAGGAAGACTTGATTTGGGGGGGGGGAATGGGAGGCGGTGGCAGGGAAGAGGCAGAAATCTTTAATAATTAAATAAATAAATTAATTAATAAAAAAAAAGATATTCATCAGTATAGGTTAGGGTCATTTCAGGTTCCCTCTCCTCAGTTGCCCAAGCATATAATTTGTGATCCTAGAGAAGCTAAATAAGAAAGTGAACCCAAAGAAAATCGTATAGTCATCCGCCTGGATAGGGGGAGTAGACAAGATTGCAGGGCAAAAACTGGGAACTTGCGGGTGAGGTGGCATGGGGCTAAGGGGAAATGGGATGAGAAACATGAGAAGGGGAGGATGGGAGGAGCTTGGGGGACTGAGATGGTTGGGATATAGGAAGGGTGGATACAGGAGCAGCGAAGTATATATCCTAATTAAGGGAGCCATCTTAGGGTTGGCAAGAGACTTGACTATAGAGGGGTTCGCAGGTGTCCAGGGAGATGTCCCCAGCTGGTACCTTTTCCGTTTTTTTCATCACCTTAAAATTATCTCTTTTTTTCCATAACATAAAACATGAGAAATTACTTCCAGCTTCTGTGATTACTTCTTTAGTTTGTTCTTTGTTTCTGTGATAAAAATAGCTTCACAACAACAACAGAAGGGAGAAAGCACTGGTTTACTTCCGAATTCCTATGACAGTCCACCATTGTGAGAAACTCAAGGTTACAGAAGCGCTGCTTGGGGCAGCAGTTACAAGGCATCCCTTCTCAAAAGCAGGAAAAAAAATGAACTCATGCATATGTGCTGCTACTACACAGATCTCTTTCTGTAACCTCATAGAATTAAGAATTGTTTACGTGAAGATTGGTGCCCTTGACACAGGGAATGTATTTTCTCTTCAAGAACACAATAAAAAAATCTCTAAAAGACATGGCCACAGATTCAATTAGTATAGTGATATTTAACACCGAACATCATGGTACCCCTGTTCATATCATTAACTATTTCTATATAGCTATATTCTTATGCAGTGTTAATGTCTCCAAGGAAAGTTTCATGGGAAAATCTCTCCTGATTTGTAGTTGAATTTAGGAATGTGCCCACTTTCAGGATGCTGTTGTTTCTGTTTTTTTTTTTTTTAAATCTAACCTTAAATTAACTCAACTTTATCTTCTATATCTTATCATCACTCCACCTTTCAACATTATCTCAATTTCAATCTCAAGTCTGATAGAAAAATATACATATATACAACATATTAATAATATTTAAAATAAAAATATGTGTCATGTTAATATTATAGAACTAATATTGTGAATGTCTTAATATGATCTATATATTATTTAGAAGATATTGTAGACAGCAATATATCTCATTTTATTTCTGAAAATGTTTACTTATTAATTTATTATATCCTTAACTTATTTTCTACGTTAATTTAATAATTAGCTAAATAATAACTGGAAAAATTTTACTATTTAAGCTAATTCATATTACACCTGTTTTATAAAAATCATCAACGGAGAATATGCAGAATATTTTAAGGCAGGAAAATTTTCCCTGCATAAACTAAAAATTTAAATGGACTCATAAATATCCAATGTTCTATATATGAATTTTTAGTATTTTATAATAAATCATACTTAAAGAGATAGCCTGTGCCTCCTGATGGGAAACGTTTTCTCTAAATAAGAATTGTATATTATTTTCCTTAGCTAAAACATACAACAACATTTCTACCTACTTGCACTAGGGTCTCTCTATGAACTCACTAATCTTATTACTGTTATCATTTACTTGGAAACATAAATGTTATCAATATATCAGTTCTTATAAAAACTTCTAAATTAGATCATTTTTGATGTTTATAATATGTCTAGGATATATGCAATGTTTCTGCTAAGGTTTCTGTTCAGAAAGTAGCAGTTACTAAGCTATATAAAAAGGACAAATAGCAAACAGAATGATAGTTAAACATTTTTTCCCTTGTTGATCAGCAAGTAAGAAAAATAATAACTTTTTACTATTAATGTGTTTGTGGTGATGAAAACAAGCAAACTTTGACATTACAAAACCTACTTATTTGTGAACTACAGTAATGTGTATGTGGGCTGTGAAAGTTACTGTCATTTTGTCTGTGGCCATTTTTTGTGCAGAAATCTAATTTCATTAATTCTCTCCCCCAAATTTTGCTCTTAAAGACACATATTTTTATGTCTTAATCATCCTAACGATAAAGTCAGATGTTTTAACTCTGCTAGACTCTTGTCAGTAATTCAATCATCTCAGCATGCTGTGGGGGAATACAAATGCTTGGATTAAATACTGGCTTACAATATTTTATGGAAAAATTGTCTTATATTTTTTATATATCATTTATCAGTCTATATCTATCCATCATCTCTCTATCTCTCTCACTATTTATCTGTCTATCTATCTATGTAATATCTATTTAGCAAAGATGTATTTATATCAGGAAATTTTCTGTATGTTTTTTCCTTATGTGAGTTCTATCAGAACTTTTAAACGTTATAGTTCATTCTCATGAAATTATGACTTAAACTACCTTCTCAATGATACAGGTAGATGATTTGTCATAAGATTTCAAACTTGTTGGTGTTCAATATGGAATAATATAAGCAAGCATAATTAGTATTATGCTAAATGTTTTTTTACCACTCTGTATTGAAGAACTCTTTTTTTTTTTGCTTTTCTTTTATTTATTTATTTATTTATTTATTTTTATTCTTTTTTAATTAAAATTTCCACCTGCTCCCCATTTCCCTCCCCTCCTCCCAAATATTGCCCCCTCCCCTCACTCCCCTCCCCCTATCCCCACTCCTCTTCTCCTCCCCCCACTCCATTCCCCCTCCCTCTCGATACTGAATAAGCATGGGTTGAAACTGGACTCTCTGAACATGGCAGACAATGAAGGCTGATGAGAAGCCAAGGACAATGGCACTAGGTTTCGATCCTAATACATGAACTGGCTTTGTGGGAGCTTAGCCTGTTTGGTTGCTCACCTTCCTGGACCTAGATAGAAGTGGGAGGACCTTGGTCTTCCTGCAGGGCAGGGAATTTGTATTGAAGAACTCTTAAAGCTTCGGGAGATACAACATGAGCATCCATAGTATTCTGAGTGAGATCAGCAAGAAGACTTGTCAGTGGCCTCTGGGAAACTGAGGCAAGATCAGAAGTGAAGGATTACTTAGGCAGAGTAAGTTATGTTGGGTAAAAAAAAAATATTGCTACTAAATCCAGAATAATCAGTGTCCTGTCACTCAGTTTGGTTGGTACATTTGATTTAAACTGACTCTCGGGTACTTCATGCTGTTTTCCTGTAGTCTTAACAATTTTCAGATAATTGTTTCCTGTACCATTATGTCAGACACTAAAGATAGGCCAAAAGCCTTAAAATTAAAATAAAACATCTGTTGCATGAAGAAATCTGCTTTCTTGCCCTCTCAAATGTTAGGTTGACAATAAAAATATAAAATCAAAAATGAAAACTGTAAAAATTGATTTCTTTTTTCTCAAATAAGAGCACTAAACATTTATTACTTGAATGAAATAAATAGATGGTTGCAAATTAAATTATTCAATGTATTATAAAAGCAAGTCACTTGATCAATACTTTAGACAAAAATAGATAATTGAAGCTTATACTCTATAGCATAAGTATCAGAATCTGAAGATAACTAATAATGTGTAAATAAATCTACCTGCCAGCTACTAACTTCCAATAACTCTGAGAGAGGGGATGGCACATAAAAGGTCTCCTAGAAAAGAATAAAAATATGATGAAACATTGTTGTATTTCTTGACCTAGAAATCCAACGTGAGTGTTGAAATTTGGTTTAGAAATGCAACATGCAAATGCAGTAAACCAGGCAGTCAATCTGGTGTGTTTTATCTTTTATTTTTCCCTCTACTTTTCCTCCACTCCACCCCATCACTTCCCATTTCTTTTCTTGATTGTATATAACATGGAACATTCTTGGAAGCTAGAAAACCACTTGTAAAAGTTGGTTCTTTCCTTCCATCATGTGCTTCCTGAAAACTGCATTCATTGTAGGTACCAGCTTGGGAACACATATCTGCACCTACTGAGATACCCTAACATATCTTTCATGTTTATGGGAACTAAATTAAAACAATTCATCTTAATACGCAAGTTTAAATTTTACCTTTCCTAAATGGAAGTTTTCATGTGACACCATTTTTGTAGTTACAACAAATTTTCCAAAGCTCAGAATTATAAGATAAAGAAATCATTAATACCACTTAATTTACTTTTCTTACTATTTAAGCTTTCTCATATAAATGGCATCATGCATTATGTATGTCCTTCTATGATTGGTTTATTTCACTTAGCATAATGTCTTCCAGGTTATTCTGCCCTTTAATAAATGACTTGTATTTGAATCATTTCAGGATGCTGTATTCATATTCTATTTGGTAGATGTGTATTAAATTACATGAATAATTTCAAATTTTCATCCTAATTTTAGTAGAAGTAGCTCTTTTTTTAAATCATTGTAGCCTGCGGTATCGAATGGACAGAGATTCAACAAAACGAGATTGTTGAAAGTGCAGAAGATTGTTTTCTTTCTTTCTCTCCTTTTCTCCAAATATATGTGTGCGCATATATATGCTAATTTTAAAAGAAATTCATAAATATTTTTAAATATTATAATTAAACTATTACACCTTTCTCCTTCCTCATTACTACCCCTATTATCAGCCTTGTACTTTTTCAGTTTTATGACCTTCTTTGGGCTCTTTTCAATGATTATGCATAAATAGAATCCACTGAGTCTGCATAATGAAACTTTCATGTATATGTTTTCAGAGTTTCCATACTGAATTGCAGAACCGGTTGATGAGCTCTTCCAAGGGGAAGACTTTTTCTCCTACTCTCAGCAATCCCTAGTTGCCTGTAGCTCTTTGTCTAGGGTTGAAGCTCCCTGTGCGCCCCTTTTTCTTTCATGTTCAAAGATCTACATCATTAGTTTTATCTTTGTGGGCAAAATTATCAGAAAGTTCAGGTCTCCAACAGCATCTGACCAAGATATTGTAGTCATGTTCTTTTCTTTGAAGAGTTGTCTGTAGCATGGAAATCCAGGCCTTCAGTCACCACCCTGGTGGATGTCCATGTGGATAAAATTGACTTTTCAGCTGTTCTTTAATCTTATAATGGCTCAGAATTATCCAACTGAATTCTGTTTTTATGCTTTTCACTGGATAAGAAATCCACCCTGGTTCTCTTACTTTATTAATCTATTTGGCAGGGAAGAACAAAGTGGTAAAAATAATAAGGCCCGAATCTCTATTGCTTTCTATAATGACACCATTCCCTACAGTGTCTGTGATTTCAGTACCCACAGAGATGAAAACACTTATAGTTCATATTTAGCACTGTACACATTTAAAGCACAGTATTATTCGTATTTTGATATTTTAATTTCTTAATATATATATATAAGTTCAAATTGTATATAAATAATAAAAGAATATAATCGCTAAAAGAAAATTTAAAATATACAATTATGATAGAATTCCAGCCTTCGAGCTACATTTTCTTTTTACTGATTTTTTTTCTCCATTACACACATCTCAGATTCACAATTGAGTCGCATCTCCTGGCCTTTTGCTTCATTATTTTATAGTCTCTTTTCTGTTCCTTTTTATTAAAGCTGCAGAGTTCTGTTTGGAGCCCCCCTGCATGGCACTGCTGCAGGGATTTAAACTTTAGCAAGTTCAAAGCAAACAAGGATTAGAAGCAGAAGCCTTGGATTTATATAGAGTCCTTTGAAGAGCTCAAAGACTGAAAACCTTGCATTGCCAGGGTTAAGGTTACAAAAGGTGGAACACAATCTCCGTAGGCTTGTCAGCTCTTGTCTTCTATATGCTTTCAAAATCACATACCAGAAAATGGTAGGGAACTCTCAAGGTTCCACCAGGAATAATTTCATAGACAAAATGACCACGAACAGTAATAAGTGCAGAGGGCAGTGGAAAGTTAGGGTAACAAGAAGAGGTAGTGATTTCTTGAGGCATGGGTATGCGTTATCGATCAATCATCCCAAACACAAGAGAAGGAAACCATCCTACCAGAGGCTTTCGAGAGTTAGACATCAGGAAGAAAGTTGTCCAAAGTGTTGTGTGGAGAGCAGACACGGACATATTCGGAAACCAATTCTAATGTATCCTCGGCATCCCATTTCTCCCTATCTGAAAGCCACCCATAGCAGAGCTAGGAGAAAAACAGGCTGTTAAAATACAAAAAGACAGAATACATGTAGAATATACATAAAGACATGCACAACAGAGAAATTTGTTTACAATAAACTGTTCAAAAAAGGTCATTTCCAATGAGAAAAAAAGAAAATTCTAAGGGTTAACCTGTCTCTATGGGATGACATAAATAAAGTCATATTATTGTTAAAACCTGCATGAGAAACTCAGTTGTCTCCATGGAAGGGGCAAGACTTGTGAGTGAGGGAGTTCAATTTAACAGGAGGGCACAGAAATTGTGTAAACAAATGAAGGAATGAACAACAAATAAGCCACAAAGCACAGGTTTAAATAAAGAAAATACAACATTTTATTTTGAGATAGTGTCTCACTATGTATCCCTGACTGACCCCTAACTTGCTATGTAGACCAGGCTGGTCTTGAACTAACAAAGATGTGCCCATCTCTCTATACCTATTGCTGACATTATAGGCATATGTGACCATGCCAACCTTTCACTTTGCTTAGTTGTACTTTTCTCATTGTTCCTATTTTTCTATATTTGAATGTTTATTTTCACTAAAATATACTGGTTTCTATCACCCTCAGAGATTATGGCTAGGTTGACAAGGTATTCCATGTAATAGAGACATTTCAACATATCACTTTTCTGATCCTTAATATTTATTCTTGGTATTAGACCTTTAGCTTTATTGTCAATTCAATGATCTCATGAAGAATTTTGTTTGATATAAGAACACATAAGATTACATAAAATTCCAAATAACAATCTCAAAAAAATTGAAATGTATTGAGTCAATATTTTGAGATTGTACATGCTGCTCTTTTAACTTATTTCCAATATTCTTTCCACAAATAAAAGTAACTGATTTAGTTAAAAAATATGACAGTTATTTTAATGTAGATACATATATATATATGTATATGTATATGTATATTTGGTTTTTTGAGACAAGGTTTCTCTGTGGTTTTGGAGCCTGTTCTGTAACAGGCTGGTCTCGAACTCACAGAGATCCGCCTGCCTCTGCCTCCCAAGTGCTGGGATTAAAGGCGTGTGTCACCACTGCCCGGCGTGGTTATGTATTTATGAAACAAAATTTTAAATCATATCTCTTTATTGGACTACAATCTTTTTTCTGTTTATGTTTAAGGATGGAAGGGAAAGTTGTGTATTGAAGCAAAACAGATTTGTCTTTGATGTAATATGCTTTGTTCAGGCATCTAAAGTCTTGATTGAAAGAAAGACTTTGACAGAGAAGGTTGTGATATGATGCATTTATTTATATTGTAGCCAAATGTCCGCATGCTGGGTCTTAATATTTCTTTGCTTCCCTGTTGTTCTACGAGACTGAGTATTTAATAGTCACAAAATCTCTGCGGTGTGCAGAATATGAGTTTTATTTTTGTTAGAATATTTTTGTAAAAAAAGAACATTTTAAAAACCAAAGTCACTTAAGAAATACTATAGACAATAAAACACTAATGAATTTATAAAAACATAAGTCCAATGTAAGATGAAGTAATAGTAATTCTTGTGTGAGTGTTTTAAGTGTGTACATGTTTCTGTAGTTGTATTATATGTTTGTGAAGAGACCAGATACAGACACCAAGTACCTTTTCAACCCTCCATATTTATTACTAAAGACAGAATTTCACTGAATCTGGATCTAACTTACTTGATTATGATGGGTGGTTTAATAGCAGATTTCTGGGATCTACTTGTAGGGAGCTTTATAGTACTAGGATCATGAACACATACTGCAATACTGAGTATTTCTCATGGATTTTTGGATCTAGGCTATGATCCTCAGACTTGTACATTAAGCACTTCACTGACTTAGCCAATTCCTTGTTCTAATCATATTAATTTGAAGTGATGAATTATGAATTGTGAGAATAATAAAAGCTAAAAGTAACAGTAAATTATAGAAGGAAAAATCATATATCATTAATGACATTAATCTTTTGAGATTCTAGAACAAAATATAATATTTAAGTATCCTCTTTTTTTTTTTTTTTTTTTTTTCGTTTTTTCGAGACAGGGTTTCTCTGTAGCTTTGGTGCCTGGCCTAGAACTAGCTCTTGTAGACCAGGCTGGCCTCGAACTCACAGAGATCCGCCTGCCTCTGCCTCCCGAGTGCTGGGATTAAAGGCGTGCGCCACCACCGCCCGGCCTCTAATCCTCTTCTTAAGAACCACTTGTAACAAAGAAAATTTTAAAAATCTTTAACTATAACAACTTAGTTAAAGTCAGTATTCATGAGGAAGTAGAGTAGTTCTTAAATAATTTTTTTCTTTTACAGATTCTAATCAAAGCTGGAACACTAGTACTATAGGAATTTGAGGGTATCCAGGGAAATAGTTGTAGGGGAAAACAGAATAGTTTGGAGTAGTCTTGCTCAGAGCTTGACAACAAACACAGGTAATTGTAAAGGAGATTGATTAACTCCATAAATATTCAAAGGAACTTTTGTGACACTACAGGATCAAGAGAAGAAAGGTGAAGTTTATTAGCTGGCCTCTGCAATTTTGCAGCCTCCTTTGGAACATGCATCCTCCCTCCTTATAGGACAGATTATGTAATATTTGGAGGAAATTATTCATAGAGAAAAATAATGGTAAAATCGGTAACCAAATCCAGTAGTTTTCAATATGTTAACTTATTTGTTTAACAGTTAATAAGGGAAAGAGAGGGAAATGCCTGAGTGGGCAACCACTATCCCTAATTTTCGGGTCTTAGGAGGACTCAGATTTGCATAGATGACTCTAAGAATTCACAACTGTAATACACATATGAAGAAAACATGGAACACTTGAGCTTCTATGACTTAGTTACCTTACTCAGCATAATGATATACAGTTAAATTTACTTTTGTATAATTTTCATGAGTTCATTTTTTTCTGCCTGAATAAAATTCTATTGTTGTATGTTTCACATTTACATCATTTATTTATTCTTCTATGAATGGACATCTATGATTATTTCTTTCTTTGTTGTCATATCATTACTGAGCCCGGTGTACACTTATGTTTGTCAAAATGGAGTAAAACCTTTGGTTTAATACCAAGGAGCTGTGAAACTATTAGCTACCAATTATACCTCCGGAGCTTCATGATAACTTTCTCTTGTTGAATTCTTCACATTTTGTCATAAACGTAAGATAGTCAAGGTAGAAGTGATTGAGAAACGACGTTATGACCAATTAGCTTGTATAGTGCTAAAAGGTGCTTTGTTGGTTGTCAGGGAGAAAGTCATCAGCACTCTTTCCCACCTGTGAACTTTGCAGTACATGACAGGATGTTCTCTCTGGTTTAATAATGGCATGAATTTTATGAAGGTAACCAACTGATTTCTAGTGGGACTTGAAGCCGTCTTCAGGGAATAAAAACAAATTATCTGAATTAATGGGAGTCCACCAACTCCAGCCTAACAGAGAGGCAACTAGCACAGGAACAACCAAGGCCCTCTGAGTGTGGGCGACAGATGTATGACTGTAGAAAACTGTGGGTCCATGGGCAGTAAGACCAGGATTTATCCCTACTGTTGTACTGGCTTTTTGGAACCCATTCTCATTGGAAGGATACCTTGTTCATCCTAGATAGTGAGGAGGGCCTTCGTCCTGCTTCAAAACAATGTGCTAGACTTCGATGATTCGCCAGTGGAAGCCTTACCTTCTCTGAGGAGTGGATGGAGGGTGGGATGCTGGGGAAGATAGAAGGAGCAGGAGGATGGGAGGGAGTTGGAACTGGGATTGTTGTGCAAATGAGAAAAGATAGCTTTTTAAAAAAATAAAATTTTTCTCTTAGACTAAATACAGACCTATGAAATTTCATAACCACCATTATTCCCATTCATAGTTCTTGGAAGACCTGTTTTATTTTTTCCAGTGGTACACTCACTAATAAAGTATACAGACACTAGTAGATATTTTCCACCCATGTTACTGTGGATAATACTTACTAAGCAACATAGATCACCCATGAAAAAGAACAAATGAAACATCAAGACCATTTGCCATTTTCAGAAGGAAAGAGGCGTTGAGACAGGATTAATAGAAGATATCAAAATTCTTGGACTACATAACTAAAACTGTGAAAGAAAATGAATAAACACAGTAAAAAAGAAATAAAAGTAACATGCTAGTGAGAATCCTCTTTTTCTCTATACATTTTTATTTTACAAATATTAGTGTGATATATTTAAGTCATGTCCACTGGAATCTCCTCCTTAGTTCTCCCCATCTCCCTAAAATTATTGTTAAATATAACACAGCATTCATCATGAAGAATAACCATTATCTTACTGGTAATCTCAATTACCTATATTAGATGACAAAACAAATCTACTTTAAAATTTCTTCTCAAAGGTTTATACTGCAGACTCAGATAAAAGTGTTAATGCGAGAAGAATATTTGAAGTGCTCTGAAACTAGGAATTTAATATGACCGACTATCGTTCAAAGTTTGATATTAATTATGTTTCATTTTCTCTACTAATGAATTCCAAAAGTATTTGCTTTATTGTATATTGTATATTAATACTACATGCTTCCTAACATCTGGAATTATAGATCTCTTTTGCATAAGTACAAATTTCATTCTCATGTGTCTTTGTTGTGCAGAATTGACACACAGTTTAATAGGGTGTGTTACAGTATGTCTCATTATCAACCATTATGCTTGTTAACATTGCTTAATGTAAATCATTATAGGATTCATGATTGTTATGATTATTGATAAGTAGAGTAGTAATGCAGGTAGTGGTAACTTGAATTTCTATGTTTTTTCTTATTAGTATTCTATAAAAACTAAATGAAGAATAAGTTTTCAGACGTTTGTACGACATTAATTCTGCTGTAGTATACTTTGTCTAAGAGGAAATAGTGATAATGGAGTTGTTAGAACTAATTTGAAATTTAAAATAATTTAATTATATTTTTAATCACAGGATTATGCTAGCTTTGATTTTTTTTGATAACTTTAATGGTCTTTCTTGTTCCTCGTATCAATATCAACATAGAAAGTCAATCACACATTTGAAGGGGAGGGAAAGAAAGGGACGGGAGCAGAGAAAAATATATAGCTCAATAAAATCAATAAAAAAGTAATAAAAAGGTAAATCACACCTTTTCTTAAATGCCTTGTTTATATATATGTATATACATGTATATATGTTCTGCATATTTTAATGTATAATTATTATTGGGCATATTTCCTTTATTGGATTTAAAATGATAGACTATAAAACTGTGTACAAGAACCAGCAAAGAAATGAGACCAGGAGGCATTAACTCAGATACGAAGAAATCAAGAAAAACTGCAACTATACCATAGCATCTGTGTCTCTTGGTTAACAATGTATTAGACATGAAGGAACTGAGAACACTGCAGCTGTGACTTGGAAGTTGTTTTATGATTAAGCATGGTTTTATTTTATTTTTTTTATTTTATACTTTTTTAATTAAAATTTCCACCTCCTCCCCGTTTCCCATTTCCCTCCCCCTCCTCCAACATATTGCTCCCTCCCCCCACTCCCCTCCCCCTATCTTCACTCCTCTTCTCCTTCCCCCACTCCATTCCCCCTCCCTCTCGATACTGAAGAGCAGTCCAAATTCCCTGCCCTGCAGGAAATACAAGGTCCTCCCACTTCTATCTAGGTCCAGGAAGGTGAGCATCCAAACAGGCAAGCTCCCACAAAGCCAGTTCATGTATTAGGATCGAAACCTAGTGCCATTGTCCTTGGCTTCTCATCAGCCTTCATTGTCTGTCATGTTCAGAGAGTCCAGTGTCAATCCATGCTTATTCAGTCCCAGTCCAGCTGGCCTTGGTGGGCTCCCAATAGATAATTTCCACTGTCACAGTGGGTGGGTGTACCCCTCGTGGTCCTGACTTCCTTGCTCATGTTCTCCCTCCTTCTGCTATATAGGAAAGGTGGATACGGGAGCAGCGAAATATATATCCTAACTAAGGGAGCCATCTTAGGGTTGGCAAGAGACTTGACTCTAGAGGGGTTCTCAGGTGTCCAGGGAGATGTCCCCAGCTGGTACCTTGGGCAACTGAGGAGAGGGAACCTGAAATGACCCTATCCTATACTGATGAATATCTTGCATATCACCTTAGAACCTCCATCTGGCGATGGATCGAGAGAAACAGAGACCCAATTTGGAGCAATGGACTGAGCTCATAAGCATGGTTTTAGACATGAGTGTACCAAGGAAACTTCAGCTGCTTCTTTGGAAATTCTTTTTCCCTAATTAAGCATGATGTTAGACATGGGTGTATGAAGGAAACTGCAGCTGTGCCTTGGTATCTATCTTTTGAGAGAATTTCTTTTAATGATGAAACATTCTGGAAAATGCATTCACATTCTTCCTATTATATCAGAAACTAATATGTCAGGACACATTTCATTTACTACATGTGCATCATAAAAGAGTTTGCATCTTCAAAAATATCTTAATTTCACCATTTTGCTACATGTGTTGTGGTCGCACAGCACTCCCACCTACAGGATTTTCAGGGTGTCATTTGGAATGATATCTGAAGGGGACAATCAGGCACACCAGGCTTTTGGAGGAAAAAGGAATTTCAAAATTCCCATGAGTATGTACTTACTTCCTAAATACTCATTAAACTTTAGAAAATATAAAACATAAGCTCACTGTGTATTACTTTTCCTCCCATACTCTTGGTCAGGCTATTTTAATATGTCTCTGGTTTTGGCTATGCTTAGCTAACTGAAATCATTAAACAGTATCTCTTGTCTGAAATCTTTTCACAGAGAAAGCAGCACCAAAAAAAAAAGAAAGAAAGAAATCTTTATGCTATTAGTGAAGGCATACAACAATTTGTATACTTGTTGAAATAAAGCTGGTTTACAGCCACTGCAATAATTAACATATACAAGTTGCTGAGTTTGAACTTATGCAAACAAGGCTGTTACTATAACATGCATATTACCTTAGAGAGTTGTATTCTTTATCTGTGTCCACATGCACATGATAAGGGCATTTATTTTAACTTAACCTTTATGTAACTCTATTGATCTAATCTTGAACCTTTGTTTATTTAAGCTAGCCTGAAACTAACATATCACTTCCTATCAGTCTACACAGACCTTCAGACTTCTATGGTTAGCTAGTGCACTACTCTCTTATTGTTAGGCAAACTTTATTTATACAAACAAATATCACTACATGTTGTGATTCTACCAACTTGAATAATTATAGAGTAACTAATGTAAGTAATTATACTCAAAATAAAAAGCCCATCATTCATAGACTAATCACAATATATATTTCAGTAGTGTTTATGTCTCCTTCTCAATGATTTCCTTATTATCTTAATGTAATCTTTCCTTAGAAATGGATGGGTCAAAATCAGTACACTGGTTTCCTTTTCTTATGCAATAAATCCACTACAGCATTCGATTTTTTCTACTTTTTAATTGTTCTCCATAAACTGGATTTTTTCCTTCAATTATTGAAAACTGGTATGTGTAATGTGTTCAACTCAGACATATGAGTCTATGAAGACTGTTTATGACTGAAGGAATACATTTTCTACATAACTGACTCCATGGAAATATCATTAGTCTCTCCCTTTTTCCAGTGATATTTAAAGCAAATGTACTTTTAATTTCCAGTTACAAAACAATTTAAAGGTATCTAGTTGGTGGTTTCATACATGAAATGACACCTAAATTGAAAACAAACTCCACATTTGGAGGTACTGACTTGACTCAAGGAAACAGATCCATTCACTGTATTTTTTGGAGTTGTCCTACATGCAAGTATATGTATTTAATGTTTGTCCTCTGTGTGGTCCTGTATTTTTGCTATTAAAATACATTTAACAATATATAGAATATGATCTAAAAAAGAACAAACTGTACATTATTCAAATGTCAAGCTCTCTGAGAATTAAAGCTCCTACCACTTGATTAACATGTTTTCAATATTTTGTTGTAAAAGTCCTTGTGTGAGAAGCCCCCAAGGATCTATACTATAATGTGACTAAAATGATATCAAGAAATGGTACATTTAAAAATAGATATCTATATGTACAAAATTGAACTGTTGTTCCTAATTCTTTCCATGAATATATTTCTTCAAATAGATGAACTATTGCAATGTAAGAAAAAATATAGTAGAAAATAAAAGAAAATACAATGAAGGCATTGATATACATATTTATTTTTGAGATATGATTCCAAAAGCACTTGAAACAAAGGCACAAACACACACACTGACAACACAAACATGCAAGTGGGATAAATTATTTTAAAAGATTCACTTACTAAAAAGGAAACAATCATAAATAATGAGAAAATATATTTTCCAATTATGCTTCTCAAATGATAAGTATCCAGAATATAAAAGGGCTAAAAGCAACCAAAACCAATCAAGAGAAGACTGATATGCAGCTCAAAGCAAGAAAATTGAAAATAGTCTATTGTAAGAAGAAATAAAAAAATTACTACAAATACACAAATTAAATTCTTAAAATATTAAGCTATATGAAAATGGACGTGAAAATTAAAATGAGGCAGACTTTTGAAACAAGGACAGAAAGTGGCCACCTTCTTCACCAAAATATCACAAGAATGATCTTTAAGCCACTTGTTAATAATCTTCTCCTCTGAGACCACTTGATTCAGATCCCCACTGCCTTCAATTTACCTACGAGTAAGATTCAGTAAGTAGTACTTAAAGCACTGCTTTCCTTAACCCAAACTCTCAAAGTTCATATTACTCCAAATGAAAACATGGCCAAACCTATCACAGCAATACTCCAGTAATGTATCAACTTATCTTTTAATTAGGGTTTCTATTGCTATAAAGAGACACTGTGGTGACTCGGAAAAAAAAAAAGACTCCCAAAGGTAGTGGCACTATTTGGAAGTATTCTCTTGTTTGAGTGGGTGTGATCTTATTAGAGAAAGTGTGTCACAGTGGAGGCTGGCTTTGAAGTCTCATATATGCTTAAGATTGCATAGTATCTCAGACTACTTCCTGTTGCCAGCAATTTAAAATGTAGGACACTTGACTACTTCTCCTGAACCTTATCTGCTAGCCTGCCACTATGTAGTCCTGGGATGATAATGGAATAAACACCTGAATTTAATCCAAGAAAATTAAATATTTTTCTTCTATACAAGTTGCTGTGGTCGTAATGTCTCTTTGCAGCAGTAGAAAGCTCAACTTAGACGAAATTGGTACCAGTGACTGGGGTATTACTATGATGGGTTGATGAATGTGTCCATGCTTTTGTTTGAAGGAATTGTGGATCAGAAAAGCAGTTGAAAGCTTTCAATGCTGCTTAATGGGTTATACTAGTAGGATAATGGAAGATAGTGGTGCTGTAGGTGATTTGAACTGTGGTTGCCTGAATCAAGGTCTTTCAGAGGAGATGCATTTCAGTATACGGCCTGAAGACTCCTCTGGTGATATTTTGTGAAGGAAGTGGTTCCATTTGCCCTTGTTCAAAATGCTGCCTGAAGTTAATGTGAACAGTTTTGCAACAATTCTGTTCGTAGAGGAATATTCAAAACAGCCTAGTATAGACTATGTTGTGTTGCTTTTGCAGTTAACTCTGATCAAGATTTATGCTGAAAAGAAGCAAGATAAGCAAATAAAAATACAAAATGTATTTTGTATCTCTACAAAATGTAGAGAAAAGGGTCATGAGGAAGTGGAATGGAACTCAGTCCTACATTAAGGAGATAAACAGATTAAGAAATGGAATACAGAGAGTGGTTACTTTAATGCAATATTCCACTCAATTAACTTTTCAACTTGGGAAAACTAATTTAAAAGACTAGAGTCAGGCATGATAACTCTAAGAGGTAGAGGCTGGTGGATCTTTAAGTTTGAGGCTAGACTGGGCAATGAAGATAACAATAAAATAAAAACAACAACAAAAAAAAAGCTGGTGAAGATTTAAGTAAATTAAGCATGTTCTACTCTAAGCAAGCAGCAAAAGTTGGTCGTTTTAGCCATGTGGTTCTATCTTTAGAATCAATGATAGAAAAAAAAAGGAATTATATAAACTTCCTCCATGACTAAGGAAAGTTGCTGAGGTCATGCATGTATCAGTGATGTCCTATATGGAGGCCTAGAGAGGTCACTGCAGAAGTTGTGAATATGAACCCCGAATTGCACCATAGACCCAAAGACGATGGAGATACAAGAACCACAGTATATCAGCTAAAAAAATCTGCAAACAGGGAGTGGAAAGAAGCCAAGAAAAAGAAAGGATCTGTAGTCAACAAAGTTGAACGAATTTTGAGGTCTGAAGAGAGTTGCAATATCAGACATGCAGATACAGAGTTTAGTGCCTGCTCAACTGGTTTTTAGTTTTGCTTTGATCCAGTATTTCCCCATTATGCTTCCTTTCCTACCTTTTAGAATAATATTATACATCCTTTGTCATTATATGTTGGAAGTATGTGTTCTGATTTTTAATTAGCTCTCGGACCGTATTGGCTATGTATTACATATTAATTTAACCCATTTATTTTCATCTGTGTACGCCACGAGGCTGTGGCTTACCAGGTAAAGTTCCAGTGTCTGTCTCTGGTGGAGCTAAATGGCTTCTCTTCACTCCATTTCCTTTCTCCCGCTTTCGGTTTTGTTTTCCTCACCTAGCTCTATTCTGCTCTGTAAAGGCCCAAGACAGTTTCTTTATTAACCAATGGTATTCACAGCATACAGAGGGGAATCTGATGTGGGCATCAGATTGCAATTTGATTCAAGTAAAATAACAGAAACACAATCCAAAAAAAAAAAAAACCAGCATTAGATTGAATCTATCAATGTTTGATCATGGAGGGGAAGAAGAGGGGGAGAAAGCATGAGGTCTTTGGCACTTGAGTACTGGGAATGTTTAATGTTTAATGAGAGGGAAGTATACTTTCCTTCAATTATGTAGTCACTGAAATGCTGTTCAAACTGCAGGAAATACCCTTATGCCTATGCAAGCAACTGTAATTAATCTCTGATCAGACACAAAAGACATCATTGAAAAATGGATAATTCAGAAGCTGAAGTGAATCCATAGAAAGAAGAGAATAATAGGACATAATAGGTATGGAAATTACTAAAATTTATCATTTTTGAAACTGTAAAGGATAAATAAATCAATAAGCAAAGTGATCTGTTGTAGCTTTATTGAATACATCCTAATTTGGAAAAAATAAAACAATGTTTATTGAAACATTTAACAAGATGATTTTGCAACTATATGTTTTAACTAATTTAACAAATATGAAGATTATAATGCCTACAATGTAGGAAAATGTGCCTCATTTTTCAAGAAACCATCAAACAATCTTTTATATTCAATGTATCATGCTCGCACTTCACCAGCAAGAGAGGATCATTGCTCAGTTCCTTGCTATCTTGCTATTGTTAGTATTTAGGATTTGAGTTTTTTCACTTATAATATAGTGGAAGCTCTTTATTGTACTGCTTTTCTAGTGTCATAGGATGTGGAATAATGGGAATACTCCTCCATTGCTGATGGGAGGGCAAACTTGTACAGTAACTTTGGAAATCAGTATGCCAATTTCTCAGATAATTAGAAACCAGTCTCCCTCCAGACCCAGCAATACCACACATAGGCATGTACCCAAAGGGTGTTCAATCATACCACAAGTAATTCTGCTCAACCATGTTCACAGCAGCATTATTCGTAGTAGCCATAACCTGGAAACAACCTAGATGCCCCTCAACTGAGTAATGGATAGGAAAATGTGTTCCATTTACACAATGAAGATGTAAAAAATATTGACAAAGTAAAAGTCACAGGCAAATCAATGTAACTAGAAAAAAAATATTGAGTGAGGTAGCCCTGACCCAGAAAAGTAAATATAATATCTACACAACCGTGAGTGGCTTTTCAACACAAAGCAAAGAATAACCAGCCTCAGTGTACAACTCCAGAATCTAGACAACGAAGACTCTAAGAGAGAAATACATAGATCTGCCTTGGAAAGAGAACAAGAAAAGATCTGCTGAGTAAATGTAGAGTTTGGGGACAAATGGGGAGGGTAGAAGGAGAGAGGGGAGGACAGAAAGGGAGTGGGAAAAATTTATAACTCAATTAAGATGATAAAGTATACAAATAAGAAATAAAAAAGCAAAAAGATATGAAGCAGAATAAGGATAGAGTATTTTTGATTCATTACTTTTAATTTTACTCCTTAAAGAAAATATATATGCATCTCACTTAACAGTTTTTGTAAAGTTTTTTTTTTTATTAATAAGTAGAGAAAGAAGCAACTTTTTTACTTAGTCGTTATTAACCTTTGTTTAAAGCCACAGTATCTTGAATGGTTATACAACAGGTTTAGTTAAACAGTAAAAGTATTTCTGTGTCAGAATGTCCTTTTCTCTAAAATTATGCAGTTATGACAGAGATATCACTAGCACCCTAGTGCTGCTTGCTCGGAAGATGTTCAAAAGACAAGTTAATAGTCACACTCGAGCAGCTAAACTGGAGCATCATATTGTTAGCAAAGACACAAATCTATTTTATTGAGAAGCAAATTGAAAGGTTACTTCACATAAAAGTTAAAACTTCTTTCTTGAATTTATAAATATTGTCTAATGATTGTGGCTTTTGTCTTTTGACTTTGAGGAAATGTTAGAAATAAATATTCAGTATTTTTTACTACTTTTTTTTTGAGATTTAAGATACACAAGCAGTGCAGTTACAGAGTTAGTATTCCTGAAGAGTGAGAAAGCTTATTTTGTTGTAGTTCAACATAATTGGAAGCCATTAATTTTTAGAAGACAATCTCATTAAGATGATTCAGTATATACAGCTAATCGCTTCTCAGTAACAATAATTTGTCACCTTTGAATTTGCATGAATGTTTAAAACAAACGCTGTTTCCATAAAAACATCGATATACACCTCTGACTTGTACTCCTATTGTCATTTATAGATGGTAAAATACTTTAGAGGTAAATACTACGTTTCAGCAATTATTGAATATATTATAATTATCTCTCTGTTTTCCTATTTTCTTTGCAGTGTCTTGAACATTTTGGTTAGAATGGATCATGTTTTGGGGCTTGGAACAATCGTGACTGCTCAAGACAAGTTAGAAGTCTGTGTAACACAGCTCGACAAAGAACCATTCTTCATTAACTCCAGAAGTGTGGGACTTCAGCGTCACCACTGGAGGTAAGAGCATCTTGTATAAAAATGCTCTTCTCCTGGGAGGTCCTGGAAACAACGCATTGGTAGTTATTGCAACAAGAAATAGAAGTAGAACTACATAAGTATGTTTGTTGAGGAATTCATGACTTTGCAACGGAAATAAAAAGCTTGCTAATGTTACATAGTTTTTATGTGAAAACTAAAGGCTGTATAGTTAATCATTCTCATTGACATCAGCAATATTTGCACTAATTAATTATCTAAAGAATATTCTTTATAAAATTTTAAAAATATAAGTAAATCTCAGAAATAAAGTCAGAATTGAATAATTTTTAGAAATGGAAAGTAAAATATTTCAAACACTATTACTCTTATCTAATTTTTGATTAGATAGTTAAATATGCAAGAAAAATATGTTTCAAAGTAAGGAGTTTCACCGTTAAAACCAATTGATAAGCACGTGTGAAGTATTCAGTGACAATAAGGCCATTCATAGATCAGAAAGTATTTCTAGCTTAATTTGGGTTGTTAATTTGGTGCACCACAAATATATTACTCAAGGACTTGTATTGAGGAGTAATCTTAATCCAATGTCTTGTTTTCCTAATTGCGAGCAGAATATTAGTACATTTGATAATTAGCCAAGTTTTTCATTTCATCGTCAAATTTGTTCTCTACTTATGAAAGTATACTTCTTAGTCATTAAATTTAATTTTGGTTATATTATTAAGATCTTCCTCCATCTGAGATAATTTTGGAAACCTCTAAGTTTTAGGAGACACTTTCAAAGGACGTGCAGTTTTCATCATACCCACACTCAAATGTGCAGCATCGTTTCCCTTCAAGAAGAATTAATGAAAACATAACTTGACATTATAACTGTGGACATCTGTCTTTGTTTACGTTCATCTGAGATTAATGCAGAAAATGTCAAAGAAAGAATGCAGGGAAAACTTGTGTATCTTTCAGTTTTACTTTCATTGCTTTGCTCAAAAGGATGTAAAAGACACTGTGCATCTTGTGTGGCAAAGACTTAACTAATGGATTTCTAAAGCAAACAGAGCTGAAGGAAATGTTTTATTGCTCCATTCTGACCATATGGAATTTTGTTCTCTTGTTATTTTTGTTTGTGCTGTTGTTGTTTAAATGACTCTTGATTTGAAGTGTCTGGAATTTAACTAAAACTTGGATTCATACCAACACAAAACTGTTTTAAAACAGGCTATATTTTTTTATTCTCCTGCCAAACAAAAGAAGTCACATATGCTTGGAGAGTCTTAGAATAGACAGAACTTAAGTAAAGCAGTTTTTTACAAACCCTGTTTATTATTTGTAACTATTTAAGTAAAAAGGAATGTATAAAATATTTTGAAGAAACAGCTGAACCAGGTGACGGTTTTTCATTTTTCTCAAAGCAAATCTCACCTGTTTTCAGTTAATGTGCATTTTCATTCATAGTACTTGAGTATTGAATTATGCCCATTTTTCATGCTACAATAATATTCAATCTTGTTTCATTAAACTGTACCTTTTCTATAGTGCTTTATGGTGTATATTGCACTTTTTATTTTCCAAATGAATCCACAACTCATATAATTATTTGCCCTGTTTTTCATGGCCTTTCCTCTAGCCAGAAAATAAAATAAAATTTTAATTTAAAATATATGTTCTTATAAGCCTGAAATCTCTGTTTTTCTTTTGTCTTTCTCTTTATGCACACACACACAGAGAAACACACACACACTTGAGAAGAGGGGCATATTCACATATTTGTGCATGTGTATCATGTGTAAGTGCACATGCTTGCACGTATCTGTGTATGAGGAAACAAGAGGTGAAATGCACACATCTAACTACAAAGCCTTCAACCTCTGTAAGTGGCATTCATTTTACGGACTCAGTCAGACTCCAGATTCCAGTTTGTCTTCTCATAAACCCTAAATCAGTGACTGCAATAACCTCTTAAATTGCTAAGGAAAACAATAGAATGACATTTTTAAAATTCTTGTAATAAAACTCATTCAAATATTAAAGAGTGCTAAGCTTACATATTCATTCAATAATACAAGTTAATATTAGTAGTTGTTTTTTCTGTTTTCATAATAATTTATTTATTTATTCATGTCAACATACATTAACCCTCTGTTCCCAGAAGCATGAAGTCCTACCTAACTCACCTCCCCACTTTGCAAAGACAATATAGATTGTTCCCATTTCTGAGTCTGCCTCTGAATATCTGCTTAATGGTTGGGACATGCTGGCGACTGCTAAAGATAGTGGGGCAGCAGAAACGTCACCTGGGAACTTTCTCCTTGAATTAGAAAGTCTAAAAAGTACCTCAAATTTTTAATTAGAATGTTCACTGGTTATGTTTTCTGATGCAGGGATCTTGGTTTTCCTGCTGTCCACTACAGCAAGATAATCCTCCCTCCTCTTTTCTGGGTATGTGTCAGAAGACAGCCTCCAGTGACAGCCTGCTGACTCATTGTGGTGGTTTGAACGATAACATCCCCATAGACTAATAGGAACTGGTATTACTGAGCAGTGCGGCATTCTTGGAAATGGTATGGTGTTGCTGAAAGAAGTGTCACTGGGGTCAAACTTTGAGGTCTCATTTTTTTGTGTTGCCTGCAGATCCAGCTCCTTTTCCAGCATCATGCTTTATGACATGAAGATAATGGACTGAACCTTTGATCTGTAAGCCAGACCTAATTAAATGTTTATATGAGTTGCTATGGTTCATAGTGTCTCTTCATGGCAATAAAAACACTAAGACTCACAGTTTTCCTTTTTTTTTTCAATATTTTTAAAAAGTTTTAATCATTGTTCAAGAACTTACAGGGAAGCTTGACTGATGACAAGTGAAGACAATGAAATAATTATAATACCCTTAGAGGTTTCAATAAACTATAGAGAGAAATAAAGAGGATATTTTTATTCCTTCTTTTTAAGTAAAGTCCCTTATAGTTAATTATTCACCTATCTCCTCAAACGCATAACAATTAGTATTTATAAGACTCAGGTTTTTTTCACACCATTTTTGCATGTTACTGTGGTTTTGGCAAATATGGAAACGGTGAGAAGAAGTATACTGCTTTGTGACATATATTCAAATAATTCTTTATCTTACTTCATTTGTCCAATCATGACTATTGTTGTTCAACTCTCAATATCTAGACGATGAAGTTAGCCTAGATATCTATGAACAGATTAATGGACAATGAAAAATATAGCACATTTTCATCTGGAGATTTTCAACTGTAGGGGAAAAGAGATAATAAAATCCGCAGGTAAATTTGTGTTACAAGAAACCAAGGCACGGAATGGAAGTAGTGCTTGTTCTCTCTCATATGTAGACTGCTGCTTCCTAGCTTTTGATCTGTGTGTTTTATCAATAGTACCTATAAAAGTTATGGAAGTAAGAAGGGCCACTGGGGTATGGGAAGTCTTAAAAGAGGTCATAATAGCAGAACACGGGTGAACTGCAAAACAGATTTGCAATGCGTGGGCATGGAAAATAGGGACATTGGGTAGTATACCTTATATAACCCATGTATATTAATATTGATTATACTCTAACCAGTAATGAAGGACCATCAGGAAAGGGTAAATTCAATGAAAAAGTTCTGTGGGTTGGCCTGTCAATCTACAGTACAATACTTAATGCAAAAATGGCACACTAATTCTGCACATGCCTGTAGCCTTGTTTAATCCTATGAACAAAGTCTCTCACAATTCTATAAATATGCACTATTGAGAATATGGTACACAATGCAAAGATATGGAATTTCAGACACACACACTACACAATCTTTCCTCTTTGGGAGTGTGTGTTACTATTCCACTGGGCAATATTCACAGAGTTCAGAGACAGTGTATGTTTCTGTGATATAAGCACAGCATAAACCGAGTTAGAGGCCCTACCATGACAAGCGCATTGGTCATACACAATTAAGTCCACTGCAGTTAGTAAAAGGACGTTAGATTCAGTTTCAGTTCAGGTAATCAATACATCATGTCTCTTCCATCTATAATCTGATTCTGAATAATGTTTTTAATTATAATTTTTATGATAAGGTTACAAAGATGATAATTAATTCTCTATTGTATGGGAAGAGAAAGGTGAAAAATCTTCAAAATGATTCCACACTCAGAAAAACAATTTCTTTATTTTGTTATGATAGTAAAAGAAAACCTCAACTTTACTCTGTGTTCTTTGATTTTCTTTATCTTTTAAAGATTGTTTTTCTTTTATTCTGTTTGAACACAGAAAATAAAATCTGACTTTGGGACAAAAAGTGACAAATACTTCTCCTTGTACAAACAATGACCAAATCCACACATTTTTCTCTGTGTCCCATATACTTAGCTTCAGGGTAACTAGCACCAAAATTGCTGAGTCTCTCTGGAATTTTTTGTCTTGACATCTGGCACATTCTCACTGGCATGCCCCATTAAACAGGTAAATATGGTTAAGCAAAGATTTCAACTGTGATTTAAAGGTTGGCTTTCTATCTTCTAGCATGTTGCTGACAAGTCATGTAATTAAATGTGAAGGTCATTTAATAACTACACTACTATTTAAAATGAGTAATGAACAGAAGCAAAATTATTGCTTTTTTAATGGAATAGTATTTTTCTCATTATAATTAAGGTTTATGATATTATTTTTAATTTTTATTAAAATGCTCCAGTAGTTTTCAGTATTTAAAATGAACCACTTACTCAGAACTGCACAAGTTTTGAAAGAAAATGTTAAAGTAGGACAGCCTTTTGTTCACATATGAAAAATAAAGATATTTAGGAAGGGGGACTTTATCTTCTGCCTGAGGATATCATAAGCCCTTCAAGCACTATTTTGCTAAAGAAATGCAGTCTTATATTGCCTTCTATATGATTATCCTATTCCCTTAGACTACAGCAGTTTTTACTGCTCCTCAGAGAAATATCTTTGTGCCTTTCATGGTGGTCAATAAAGGAAACAGAAATTCATCAAAATGCCCAGATAAGTGGCTTTGAATTCCTCAATCGTGAAGTAACTATGTCTGTTACAGCCTCTTCATCTGACTTCTTGTATTATTGTGGAAAATCAGCAGAAGAAGTGAGGCTCATGGCCTACTGATAAGGTTCTAGCT
The DNA here is from genome assembly GCF_950005125.1 of Chionomys nivalis. Lineage (NCBI taxonomy): Eukaryota > Metazoa > Chordata > Mammalia > Rodentia > Cricetidae > Chionomys > Chionomys nivalis. The sequence goes on from NC_080097.1 coordinate 11,790,244, forward strand.
GGCAGCTCACATCTTTTCTCTCTGATGGCTACACAGCATCACTAAACTCGTCCTCCTTCTCCCAGAATTCAGTTTAGTTTCCCCCTCCTAACTCTACTCTTTTGCCCTTTACAGGTCAAGACAGTTTCTTTAGTAACCAATGGTATTCACATCATACGGAGGGGAATAGCTCATCAGCTCGGCAGCACAGAAAGGACACTAAACAAAATGATCACCATAGGTAGAAGATCAATCATAAAGTGACTTAGATTGGTCTTCAAAAACTAGATTTTTGGTGTACTTTTGTCCAAATTCTGGGTGAATATAATAATATAAATTATGGCCACAGAGTCCTTTCAGTTTGTTAAGTAAATCTGAATACAAAACTCATGATGCTTCATGTTTCCCAATCTTTCTGTATTAATATTGATACTTCTGACAGACATTTTAACTCTTTTTACAAACAACAAACATAAATATCTAGTTTATATTACCAAAGTATATTTTTTTCAAAATAATCCCTCTAAAAATAGTTTAGCAAAATAAGAGATTAAAGACATCCAAAAAAGACAGGTTTGGGACATTAGGGAAGTTATGTTTAATACTCAAAAAATTAGAAAGTGAATTTCACTTATGATAATAAGTCGGGAATATAAAATCAACATAAGATAACACTTGATAGATAATCACAAAAGATTTGTTTAGTGAACAACAAACTAAGAAAGAGTAACTTTGAAAGTATTGTATACAGAAAATAAGGACAAACAGCTTAAGAACAGTGGCAGAGAGTGTAAACAGTTCTTAGACGTGACTGAAATTACTTTCAACATAGGGTGATAGTCAACCTGGAAGAATAAATACAACATTTTGAAAATGTGTCCGTCTTTATCACCTTGTACAAAGCTGAACTCCAAATGGATTAAGAACCTAAGCATAAATCCAGATACCCTAAGCCTGATATAAAACAAAGTGGGAAAGTAGATTATATATTGACCTCATTAGTGTAGAAAATTTTATGAACAAGACACTAACAACACCAATAGCACAGGATACATGGAGGTACATGACATAGAAACACTTCTAAATGGCTAAAGACAGCAACATTCAAGCAAAGCAACATAATTCATAATTGAAAAAGATCCTTACTAATTACACATCCAATAAATGTGTTTTCATCTCAAGTATGTAAAGAACTAAAAAATGTGTATCAAAAAATACAACAGTTCAGTTAAAATGGGATACAGACAAACACAGAAAGTTCTCAGAAGATGAAACACAAATTGCAAAAAGCAAAGAAATGTTCAACATCCTTAGTTGCTAGGGAAATGTGTATCAAACTACTTTGAGATTTCATCTTATACCTGTCAGAGTGACTGTAATCAATAAAACAAGTGACATCTCATTCTGTTGAAGATGTGGGGTAAGGAGACCAGTAGTCATTCATTTCTATATACAATACAATGACCTGCCTGCATGATACACAGCTGCAATAGAGTCACAAAATTTGTGGGAATAACTAGCCAGTATTTCAAGACCCACTATTTTAAAACATACTATATGAGATGGAACCCATGCCCGACACTGCTCAGGTTGCTTGAATCTGGGACTACATGAGACATGGGCCTAAAGAAATCCAAGCATTTTGTTCTGTTAAAGTAGGATTGTGATGTAATTACTCATGATGACATTTTGCTATGCTCATAGATAAATCTTTTGTTCAGATAACATCACAGAAGCTTACGCCTACAGTAGATGCAAGAAAATACAGAGATTCACAACTAGGCATTGTGCAGAGTGTTAGCAACCTAAAACACCCCCTCCTACATGTAATGATTCCCTCAAACCCCTTTCTTCAAATGACCAGGTAACTTTGCAAAAGGCAAGGCCAAAAGAGTGTAAGAGCCAGGGGGATGGGAGACACCGTGAAAACAACACCTTCCAGCCACAACAGGACTAAAACATATGAAATCCCAGAGATGATGGCAACATGTACAAACCCTTCGCAAGTTCAAGTCCAAACACTGAGAGGTTAGGAAGGAATGAGTTCCCATCCCTAACCAAGATACTATCTGTAATTGATAACCATTTGCCAAGGAAAACATAATTTACTCCTGTGGAATCTTATTAGAGACAAAAAACATTCTTAAGGGTTAGTCCAATACCTAGCCAGAGATGACCAACTCAAAATGATCTCGGTGATACTTTTGAAGAGATATTTTATCTCCTAATACTTAGTCCGTGAATATGTTTACCACAGTGGTCTTTCCTTATGTATTACAATCCCTAGCAAGAAAGTTGCTGAAATTTAACAACACCATCAAAAATTAATATTACAGACACCCTCTCTCGGCACATTTTAAAACATAGGTATATACTCTAGTTTAACAAAAGCACTTTACAGCATTTGTAACAATAACATAGTAATTGTAGTGACCGTTTCAATTATAATAGTGCTTATTAGCAACATGTTGAGAAGTGAATTCACTAACATGCTCTGACAGATTATGTAGTCACTGGACTCACACAAGGGGAAGGTGTAATATGTCTCGATTATAGGGATTTATATTATTTCTTTAAATTCATAGTCGTGTTGGAAAGGGATGTTAAAGTTGAGAGTGAAAAAGAAAGGTTAAATTCTGATCATTCTCCTAATAAAAAAACATAGTTTTATCTGAAATCTCCCCTCAAAATCACCTAATTATTTTTATGACTGTGCCAACAGAGCAGGTTAATTCTGGAGACGTATAGGTTTCAGTGCACATCAATCAGATTAGTTCCACTAATTTAATCCATGAACCATCTCTCAAAATAATATACAAGTTTGTTAATTTGAAAAAAAACTTTCAGATTTCTACAAAGGTCATATGGTAAATAGCGTGAAATAAATCTTAAAGTTTAAAAGTTTAATTTGTATTACTTTTGATTTTTGTGTAACAACACAAACGGCTATTATTAATCATATAGTTGGTTGTTGTCAATACTACTTCAAAGCATGGTACCAAATATTCTATAAACAAAATATCAAAGAAACTTGTCAGGCCCATGAGATTTCTTCTCTGAGGAGGCAGATATAGTGAAGAGATGAATTTCTGTGTTAAGGTTCATCTTCTAAGTCTCAAAATTACACACATACAAGTTGTATGTTTGTTTTCAAGTATTAAGGAAGATCTAGCCTTTTGGTTACTTTTAAAATGAGACAGTGGAGCTGATCTAATGGGAGCTTAGCAAGGCCAACTGGACTGGGACTGAAAAAGCATGGGATAAAACCGGACTCTCTGAACATGGCAGACAATGAAGGCTGATGAGAAGCCAAGGACAGTGGCACTGGGTTTTGATCCTACTGCACGTACTGGCTTTGTGGGAGCCTAGGCAGTTTGGATGCTCACCTTCCTAGACCTGGATGGAGGGGGGAGGACCTTGGACTTCCCACAGGGCAGGGAACCCTGACTGCTCTTTGGACTGGTGAGGGAGGGGGAGAAGAGAGGGGAGAAGGGGAGAGGAGTGGGGGGGAGAGGAGTAGGTGGAGGAGGGGAAATGGGAGGGGAGGAGGAGGCAGAAATTTTTTCAATTAAAAAATATAAAAAATCATATAAATAAAAAAGTGTGCGATTTCTCTTTGTTGTTCTTTATGAAATACATATGGCAATAAACAAAACTAGTGAGTTGAAATCAACAATGACAATTTGTAACTTTTGACAGCTTCTTAGGTGTCTAAGAGTGCTTCACATTACCTGATTTATAACATTGGATGAAGGATCAACTAGTGCTTTGTCTTCACTGAGTTGAAACTCTCTTAGGACATTTTGGTGCTAAAAGTTGTTCTGTGTAAAAATTTTATGTAGAATACTGTATCAGCTAAAATGCAGGAATATGTTTGAAATTGAATACTAGGCCATTTACTTATATAATTAATTTCAGAATTATAGAGTATGAATTGTCCAGATTAAAATTTTCATTTTGATCATTAAGTTTTCTTATATTGATTTGTGAAAATACTTACCAATTTCACTCTACATTTATAATTCAAATATGCACACCCAATAATTGTAAAGTATACATTAACATAAGTTTATTATAACTTTTTCATTGCTTAAAGTTGAATAAAATGTTTCTTTCTCCTCTCACAGTGTGTTCACATATACAACGATAATGTCTTTCCTATTTTCCCATCCCTTGAATTAAAACATGTCTCTCAAGTTCATCTTTAGCAGTAAATCTTCTCCTATATGTCATTCAGGGTCAGTCCTACACAGACCTTTGTTCCTGATTGAGAAGATCTCTTCTTGTGCTCCTTGATGTTCCAAAAATATTCATGCTCTTTTCTGATAGCTTTACAACATAATATTTATTCTATTAACATTTAGAACATTAGAAGATCGATTTCTTTTATTTTCTCGATTCAACTAAAATAATGAGTTAAAAAATCGAGGGAGGAAAGCAGCTTGTCAACTGACTAATCAAAACCCAGGAAAATAGGAAGCAAAACACTAAACCTTTCTTTTATATGTGTTTCTTAACCTTGGGAACTGTATAAAACTAGGTAAGTCAATCTCTTTCTTTTGTTTCTTCACATTCTAAAAGTAATGTATATATCTGTAAAAGTATTAACATTCAATCAAAACATTAAAATATAATAAATTACTTTTTAAAATAATATAATCAAATACAATAAACTTCCATTTTACAGCAATTTACTTTTTATTTTTATTTATTTATTAAATAAAACTTGTTTCTTCTCTCATATAATATGTCCTAACCAGAGATTCTCCTCCCTCCACCTACCTTACCTCTCTCATCCACTCTCCCTGTTTTCTCTTCAGAAAAGATCAGGCCTCAAAGACATATAACAGTCAAACAGTCAAAGCAAGATACATTAAAGCAAGGCAAAGCCCCTCTTATTGAAACTGGATTGAGCAACACAATAGGTATAAAAGAGCCCCAAGGTAGGCAAAACAGTTGTCCCGCACCGAGGCCCCGTCTGCGCTCTAAGCACTAGAACCCAGTTCGCGAGCTTCGGGCAAGGGCCTGGAGGTTGAGAATACACACGCAGAGACAGACGGACACACAGACATTCCAACACTGCTACCAAAAAGCCTCTCTTTAATAGCACCTTGGATGCTTAAATACCCTGCAGTCAATGGCCAACAGGTGAAAATCCCATCCTCTGATCCTCTAAGCAAGGCACAGCTTTTAGTCACTTCAATTAGAAGGCTCTAGACAGGGAAGAGCAGCTGAAGGCCAGGACTTAATTGGTCCCAGCAAGAGTCAAAAATACTCTTGCCCCATTTTAAAGAAAAATGTATTCAATTAACAAAATAGTTATTGATGCCAAAGTCTGTGTACTGTTTTGAACAACAAACTGAAGAAATAAATTTGATTTTATTCATAATTATTCTGTGAAAATTTATCAGAAGTGTTCAACTGAATCCCCAAATTTTAGACACACAACCAAGTAACATTTTTTGTTCCCTTTGCATGTAACAAATCAGAACAAGAATAAAGGATTGAAAATTTCTTCACATCAAAAAAATACAGTGTGAATGTAATCTCCCCAATGAATACACAATACTTACAATACTGTTATCTATAGATATCTGATATTATCAGAAGGAAAATTATATTCTGCGTGCAATATTTTACCATATGACTTGCATCATATTTCTGAAGGAATAACTAACTAGCAGGCATATTGTCAGAAATTAAATTTGTAAATTTTAAATATATGAAACATTTAGTTTTGTTCACAAGTTCTGGAATTTTATTCACATGCTCATGATTTGTGTGTATATGTGCATGCATGCAAACACAAATATACATGTTCAATTATAAATGCCCATTTGTGCATGCTTGCATGTAGAGATCAGAAGCCAATATCAGGTGTTATTCCTCAGATACTATCCTCTGTGATTACTGGCATTGCATCTCTCATTGGCCTAGAATCTGCCAAGTAGGCCCGGCCCCCTGGCTAAAAATTTTAACAAATTCACTTATATCTGCCTCCCCAGCAAGGAGCTACACTGGAAACAACCAAATCTGGCTTTTCATTTTGCTCTTTTGGATCAAACTCCAGTTCTCACACTTAGAAAGCCAAGCACCGGCTGAGATAGCGCTTAATCCTTCCATCATGTTGTTACTTAAAATAACTACCTTTTTTACTCTAAAAGGAACTAAAATACAACAATCCTGATAAGGCTCATAACCCAAGAGGAGGTGGAGTAGGGACTAGAAAACAATTATTTCAGTTCCATATAGTAGCTCTGGCAAATTATAGCCTCATGTCTATGGGTTAGTAGGCAGTATGTTGTCAGGTTTGGGTATCTTTTATTCAAGTTTGTAACTCAAAATATTGGTAAGGGCATTTTAGGCATTTATAGTGTCATACTCATAATGTTAATTTAAAGAAGTTGAATAAGTTGACCTCTAACAAGTAACTTGAATATTTTATTAGGAATAAGGAGAAAGAATGAGGGTTATAACAAATTAGGAAAAAATAATCTTATTAACATAAACTCATATGCAAATGTACAGAAAAAGTATTAACTGCATCCTGGATATGGACACGAGTGGAGGTAAAAGAATGAGGCAAATGCAATGCCAGTGGGAAAATTATTTCCGCACCAGTCTTTTAATAGTATTATTCAGGAGGATGTTTTTTGTGTTAGTAAATACCCTAACTATTTCATGATTCTTTTAATTTTTCTTATATAATCTGGATTCCTTACCAAAAGCATTCCTTTTACTAATAAAAAAAGTTCCTCCAAGAAAAAACACTTTTGATTATTTCAAGTACTGAGTGACTAAGAATCAAAGAAAAGGATTTAAAACATGTAGGGAAGTTACTCAAAATTGAAAGCAATTTTTTTTTTTTTTGATTTTTCGAGACAGGGTTTCTCTGAAGTTTTTGGTGCCTGTCCTGGAACTAGCTCTTGTAGACCAAGCTGGCCTCGAACTCACAGAGATCCACCTGCCTCTGCCTCCCTATTGCTGGGATTAAAGGCATGCGCCACCACCGCCTGGCAGCAAAAAATTTGAAGCTGTATTAAATTGAGTCATTGAATTGTAAGTGGTCAAGCAGCTAAACACAATACTGTGAGCTCACCAGAGAAATGATATTCAGCAGTGGTCCTTTACCAGCTAGATGAGTTGATTAAAGCAATAGCCACAATGAGAAGGGAAGCATCCATAATCTCAGAAAACTATTTTGATCACATTTACTAAACAGAGATTTATGAAATGTCCATTAAAAGATGAAATGAAAGGTAATTATATTTAACTTAAAGTAAAAGTTTTTGTAGCATCTTATTTTATGTACAAAACTGATTTCAAAGGGTAGATAATTTTTCCACTAAAAAGAAAAGGAAATATCTTGAGAACGACTGATGAATCTTATGAGATAGTGGGATATAAAGTTAAAGCAAAGAAAACCAGCCTACAAACCACAATCCCTGAGAACTTAAGACAACAATGAGGACATTAAGAGAGACTTACATGGATCTAATCTACATGAGAAGTAGAAAAAGACAAGATATCCTAAGTAAATTGGGGACCTTGGAGAAGGGTTGAAGTACAGGGGAGAGGCAAGGAGGGGAGCAGAATAAAATGTAGAGCTCAATAAAAATCAATAAAAAAACATACAAAACAAAACAAAAAAAGTTACATGCAGAGGTAATTTTTATGGTCAAAGAGTTCCATCATACAGAAGAGAAATTCAATCAAGATAGAAAGATAGTGATTAGGAAATTATATTCTTGCTCTTAGTATATACATATTACTAAAACAGAAAGTTATTATTATCTGGAAATGATAGATGACAGATATTTGAAAAGCAAATGAACATGAAAAAATGGATCTGAGAGAAAAAATGAAAAATTAAGGAAACCCAGTAAAGTTCAAAACGTACCTGACAATTTGACTTATAGAGAAAGCAATTAAATTACATAAAAATATAAATATATTGTTTGTGCAATATAGTTTAATACATGCAGTTAGTTCTTATGTATTTTTTCTAATTATACTTTCAGAAATAAGTTGCTGAATTTAGTCATGCCAAATTATTTACCAAAGTTCACAACAAATCAAATTTAATTACGTTCCATAACTACTCTAAATCAACATTGGTTATCTTTGGACTGGTGTTTTATTTGTATGTAAACATTTTCTTTATACAGTGGGGTTTAGCATGATTTTTCTATTAACTCTAGTTAAGCATATCATGTTTTTCCTTGCAAATATATGGCATTTCAATGTCAAATTTAGATTAAATTTATTAAGCTTGCTTTACAGCTTAGCAATTAATGATAAAGATAAATATGTCAAGAGTTAAAACAATTAAAATTTGTGAACATAAAAATGTTGAGCACAAAAATGAGTAAAACAAAATAAATCAAAACACAAGAAAGAATTTAGGACCAGTTATAAAACATAAAAACTTTAATTAATTTCTCTGAAATTAATGGCATTAGAATAAAGTAATAACTGATTACATGAGAAAGATTAATTCATATAATATTTTAAAATATATTCTTAATTTTAATAGCAGTTAGCACATCATATCTCATTTCTGGTACATAGATAGAATAACATAATTAACTAAATCAAAGCAAAATATTTATTTATGGACATGGATATTGGAAAAATTGTTTAGATAACATGCTGTGTAATAATATTCTGTACTCTGTAAAGATTTGTCACTCACATTAGTTGAATTAGATAGACACTGATTGGCCAGTAATCAGACAGGAAATATAGATGGGGCAACCAGATTAAGATAATTCTGAGAAGAGGAAAGGCAGAAATACAGTCATCAGCCAGAAGCAGGGGAAGTGAGATGAGAATTCCTTACTCAGAAAAGGTACCAAGCCACATGCCTAAACATAGATAAGATTTATGGGTTAATTTACGTTGCAAGACAAAGTAATAAGCCTGAACAACAGGCCAAACATTTTAATATGACTGGGAAGGATAGAAACTTCTGTATACACTAATAAGTATTGTTACTGGTAACAAAATATTTTAATTTCAGATTCAAATTAAAAGTTAATCTTTCTATAGCTCTCTATGTCATTTGGTAATGTATAATCTTATGTAAAGGGGTAGAGGTAAACTGAAACTAAGCAGTGTGATGAATACCCTTTGTTTCAGTAACATGGTCACCTATGACTTAAATGGCTTCAGTATAAGATCAACGAGCAAAAGGTCCTTTCCTTGGTCATCGCAGACTTCCAGGTGAAGGTCAAGACAGGATTCAGAAGCTTCTGGTTTAGGATTGGAGTACAGGAAGAAGCCAGGGTTTTCAGCCAAACCTCCAAACAAGAATTGTGTATGAAAAGTTGGGGATTTACTTTGAAGTGAAAAGCTCAGATAGTTTCTCTAGAAGGAAAAAGGAAAGAGAGAGAGAGAAGAAGAAGAAGTAAAAGATTTTCAGATGATCAGAAATCGAACTGGCAATAGCTAAAAGACATTTGTTCTATGGCTGAGACAAAAGAACTGTTTCCATTAAAACAACAAACACAGGGCAGTTAGATGGAATAGGACTCAACACTGTCTGATATCATGCAAATAGAGGAGCTGATGAAAAGAAGGATGAAATGGATTTTTGAAGCTTTTTTATAAGCAAAGTCTGAGCAGCCAAAAAGATAATGACTGTCTGTCTGTAGTTGGAATAGATACAGATTATTACGGGAACAAGACAAAAAAACAAAGATGAGATTTTTACATCAGACTTAATCTTAACTTGAAAGTCTAAGAATAGTGACATTAATAAAAGAAACAGGTGCATAGCTGTAATTTTGTTTTCTATCTTGGTGCTGTATATGAGCAATGTAGTAAGGCTTTGAAGACATACAATATGACAATTGTGATGAATTCTGTGGTACCTCTGTTTTTAGATTCCATAGAAATCAGTGGAAAAAAAGTGGAGCTAGAGTATTTACATTCCTAGAGTTCATGGATTAGAAACCATAAAACAACACCAAAAAATACAACAAAATGTAGATGAGGAGAAGATCAATTAACTGGTCATCTCATGAAATTATCTTACATGCCAAAGTGCTATACAATATATCTTCAACTTAAATACCCAGCCTGCTCTGATAAAGTCAAAGGCTTACATGTTTAGGGTAGTATAGACATAGTGGTTTAAACATGAAAACGTCCAATATTCTTTCAAAGAGGTCTGGTTCAATAAAAAAAGGAAAACTTTTCTAACTGAACTTTTGACATTCTTAAATATTGCCAGTGTCATAGAGATCATGCCTCTGAGGTTTGATTTCATTTATTAAAGTATTTAGCATGCCTTTATGCTACTGAGAGTTAAGATAATTCTACTCCAATTTAAACTGAAAATATGATAATATGTTCATAAAATGATGATATTTTTGTATGGCTTCAAACTGAAAATAAAGGTTCCATTATATTGTCTTACTTTTTGCTTAATAGACTAGAATGAAGATAATATAAAATGGTTCAGCTTCTCCAGTTATATCTTCTATGTACGTTCAGACGTGGGAATTTTTCATTTAAAGATTTATGTGCTGTTTTTCATTGAAAGCTCATCTTCAGTTGGTCCTTTAATAAATGAGATAGATGTCATGGTAAAATTCTTTTATACAGTATGTTTTATTATATATAAGGACTGGAGATCAAATGTTTATTTTTAATAGACTGAAATATTCTATAATAATAACCAAAGAGGTTTAAGAGAAAGATATGTCTTTAGATAAAATCCTTTGCAGGGAAGTTATTGTGTAATCTACTGTTGAATGAATATGTTAGTTCTCAAATGCCTAATTTAGTAAAGAATTTATAGGGATGAGCATTGGCTAGGGAGCCAAAGTATTTAGCATTCAACTGATCTAAAGATCAAATAACTTTTGTGGTAATAGAATAGGGAACAATGATTATTATTTACTTATTGTGGACACAAGCACTCAGTTTGAACACAAATATAATTACATAATGTCCCAGTTCAATTTTTGTCAACTTGACACAGGCTAGGATTTTCTGCAAAGAGAATTCTGAACTAGGAAAAATAAGTGATTTTTCTTTTCTTGCTTGAACATCATCAATTAGTCACATCTTGTCTGTCTCCATGGTGTTTTATTTTTGTTAGTACAAAATTTCACCATTGTGTAGGTATAATCTCTACCCAATGTCATTGCTCTTTCTCCTTGGCCATTCCTAATTCAATATCACGTACTGTTAACCAAACCTACCGTTAAGTTCTAGATATTTCCAAGAAATTAAACAATTTAATTTCTTAAGCTTCCCTTTTTTCTTCCATCTTTTACTATCCTCCACCTCCACCTCTTGATCTTTTCCCTCCTCTCCTTTATCTTCTATTTCTTTATCCACTTTTCCCTAGTTCTCTGCTTCCTGTTATTTTTCTCCTCTTCATTGTATTCTTCTTCCTTCTTTACTTCCTATTCAGCCTTCTGTGTTTTGGAAATTGAGACAGTCTATGATATAGCTTTGGGTAGTCCAAAACTCTTCATCACCCTGCATCATTTTCCAAATGGTTGAGATGAGAATACAAAAATATGAAACCATACAAGTTTTCTTCTCATTTTAGTTATTAACCATTTTACTAAACTCTAATAGTGAATGAATATGAGGATAGGACTTATTTTTATTCTGGCCAGTACACATATTCCAAATACATTTTTCACAGTTATTATTGGACTAGAATATTGTTTGTTTCTGAATAGGCTCCTTGCTATATTTATCATAATGAAATAACATTTTCAAACATTTTTCAACAATGTTAATTAACCAGAATCCTTCTTTACTTTTGAGAAAATGTTACTAATTTAATTCTAATGTACATATTTTACTTTAACCATATCCTTTTTGTTTTTCTCGTGCTTTTGCCTTTGAACTTGCAGTTTTCATACATAACAATATTTGCCATTGATATTGAATCTTTCACATTTTCTATAAGTGAAGTAAACTTTTGATAATTGAGAATTATTTTAAGAGAGCATATTTGACTATTTGAAATTATTAATATTCATTCAGACATTCAAAACCTTAGATGTATGTGTATAATAACGAATCATCAGAATTTTTCACTATTGCTATCCTTTAGTTTTCTTTGATAAAAAATATTTCAAACAAATTGTTAAAATTACTTTATTTTGTACTATAAAATCTTCTCCCAGACAAAGTCCAAGATTGTTTCAAGAGATTTGAATATATAAGAGATGCAAATTGTACAGCAATAGTGACAGGTTTATTTTTCGTTCAAATTGCATCTCATTTCCATTCCTGAGGACGTCTGCATTTTACTGTTTTCTAAAATAGTGTATAATGGGAATTGAGTGACTCATCTGTTAAGAGCATTGACTCCTTTTCCAGAGTACTTGAGTTCATTTCCCAGCATCTCTGTGTGTTTAAGACCACCTGCAGAAAGAGGCCTTTCTGTCCTCTGTGTGTGCCAGGCTATCATCTAGTGCACAGAGTTACAGGCAATGAAAATACTCATACTACACATAAAAAAATAATAATTAGTTTTAGAAATGGAAGTGTAATCATAATGTCTGAATAGGTACTATCAAACAAAGGGAAATGAAATTGATATCACTATAAAGTGTTGCTAAAAGCCTACTTGAACATAATGGATAATTTTTTTGATATGTTCTTGGATTCGGTTTGCTAGTATTTTATTGAGAATTTTTGTGTCGATGTTCATGAGTGAGATTGGTCTTTTATTCTTTTTCTTGGTTGAGTCTTTGTGTGGTTTTGGCATCAGGGTAATTGTAGCTACATAAAAAGAGTTTGGCAATGACTCTTCTGCTTCTACTATGTGAAACACATTAAGGAGTATAGGTATTAGCTCTTCTTGGAAGTTTTGGTAGAAACCATCTGGTCCTGGGCTTTTTTTGGAAGGGAGGTTTTCGATGACAGCTTCTATTTCCTCTCGACTTATAGGTCTATTTAAATTGTTCACCTGGTCTTGATTTAATTTTGGTATATGGTACTTATCTAAAAAAATGTCCATTTCTTTTACATTTTCCAATTTTGTGGCATACAGGCTTTTGTAGTAAGACCTAATTATTTTCTGGATTTCCTCAGTGTCTGTGGTTATGTCCCCCTTTTCATTTCTGATAGTGTTAATTTGTCTGTTCTCTCTCTGCCGTTTGATTAGTTTAGATAGGAGTTTGTCAATCTTGTTTATTTTCTCAAAGAACCAGCTCTTTGTTTCATTGATTCTTTTAATTGTTGTCTGTGTTTCTATTTTGTTTATGTTAGCCCTCAGTTTAATTATTTCCAGTCTTCTACTCCTCCTGGTTGGGTCTTTTTTTTTTTTTTTTTTTTTTTTTTTTCTCTAGAGCTTTCAGGTGTGCTGCTAAGTATTTAATGTGAGCTTTCACTGTTTTTTTAATGTGGGCACTTAGTGCTATGAACTTTCCTCCTAGCATTACTTTTATAGTGTCCCATAAGTTTGGGTATGTTGTGTCTTTATTTTCATTGAATTCGAGGAAGACTTTAATTTCTTTCTTTTTTTTCTTGCCCCAGGGGTGGTTTAGTAGTTTACTGTTCAGCTGATATTTCAACAGGTATTGGCTGAAGGAGCGGAAGGCTCTCCTGCAGCAGTTATGTTTCTGTCTGGTTGACTTATCCACTGGTGAGAGCAGAGTGTTGAAATCTCCTACTATTAGTGTATGGGATTTGATGTGTGCTTTGAATTCTAGTAATGTTTCTTTTACATATGTGGGTGCTTTTATATTGGGGGTGTAGATATTCAGGATTGAGACTTCATCCTGATGAATTGTTCCTGTTATGAGTATAAAGTGTCCTTCTCCATCTCTTCTGATTGATTTTAGTTTGAAATCAATTTTGTTAGATATTAGTATAGCCATACTCACTTGTTTCTTTGGTCCATTTGATTGGAAAAGCTTTTCTGAACCCTTTACTCTGAGGTTGTGTCTGCCTTTGGGATTGAGGTGTATTTCTTGTAAACAGCAGAACTATCTCAGGTCAGATGGAATGAATCTCAGAAAAAAAAAGAATTATTTGTAATAGCTTGACAGATACCATTTGACAAATTTTACAAACTCCGTGAGTGATACAGCCATTCACTGTAGCACAGTTAAGTGGTTTTGATCATATGAATAATAATGAGAACACACTTAAAAATCTTAATACTGTCAGTCTTTAATTCCACTTTAGACTAACATGAACAATACAAGATAAGTGGTTTGTTATTTTTTATTACTGATTGTGAGGCAAAGTTTGACTAGATGCCTACAGCAGAATGCCTAATGGTTATGAGCCTTTAAAGGGCATTTTGTGAAAGCTACAGCAGATAATCCTCCTTTGAATAGAAAAAAGTATTAATTACCTCTTGTAAAGAAACCTCCTAGAGAATCACTTGGTGATTAAACACTTCTGAAGAGAGTCTTATCTCTCTTTTGCTTTCAATTTTTTTTTCAATGAGTAGATTGAAATACAGTTTCTTTTAAAGCAAATGAATAAAAATGTGTTTTCTTTTTTAAGTCAAACACAAAGTCACTGACACAACAGTTATTTTATTCAGATGGTTTTCTTGAATAGGTACTTTGGTTAAGCAAAATATAAGCTGCTAGCAATGGATTTCTGCTGTGACCCAGATATGAAATGGACAAATCTTAAAAGTTTAATTACTATGTAGATGCTAATATTTATTCATTTATATAAGAAAAATGAAGAACAGAAAAAATTTCTCTATTATTCTATTTTAGTTTTCCCAGTAATAGTACCACCTGCATACAACAATATGAGGCTGACCCATGGGTTGATACTGTCAGATATTTCAAAATTTAGCCTGACTATGAAGTCATGGCTTTCTTTATTAAGTAGTAAAAACCTGAGGAGATAGTTTTTCAACTTTTGTTTTTGTTTTTTGTTTTTTTGGTTTTTTTGTTTATTTGTATGTTTGTTTGCTTTTTGAGACAGGGTTTCTCTCTAGTTTTGGAGTCTGTTCTGGAACTACTCTTGTAGATCAGGCTGGCCTCGAACTCACAGAGATCTGCCTGCCTCTGCCTCCTGAGTGCTGCGCTTAAAGACATGCACCATCACTAGCTGGCCCTGTTTCTCAACTTATCTGGGGGTACTTATTGATAAAGTGGATTTTCATGATAGAATTTTCCAGTGTTAATTCCCTAATAAACCTTTTTTAAATGAATGCTTTTGAATTGCAAAATCACTGCTTCCATTCATTAAGAGAAATATCCTACGTGATATTTCTAACCTGAACTGAGATTCAAAATAAAGGTCTGTCTATTGATGATCACTATGCTATATTTTGAGTCTTTCATTTTTAGATTTGTTCATCCTTGTCATATTTGATATTAAGTCTCTTTTATCATTCCTCTTTCCTTAGTCACACCATTAAATAGTGGGTTGAATTAAAACACAACACTTAGTACCACTGGTCAAATCCTCATGCATAAAACTAATATATACTGTGGTTTAAACTCAATCACACAACTTTATTTTTTCATCACTGTCTTTAGTTGTGATTTACATTTGTTACTCAGCAATACTGATGTAACAGAAACACATAACCATATACAATACTGAGTAGATTTAATCCTATTTTAAATATAAATTATGAATATAACACATCACAGTGTCAGGTAGCATGACTGTTATTAATGTAGAATATGGATGGTGTATCTAGGTTTGTATGATTCAATAATTTTGTTTCACTTGAGTCTTCACATAGCTTTATGTGAAAGGAGAAATTGAGGCGAGTAGAATCTCTGAGCTGTTTTCTATAAGCCTTAAAGGCTTGTCCACGCCCAGGTTCTCTTTATAACTACAGGGTTTTGTCTTATTTGTTTCATGTTCCTGTGTCATGTAACTTTCCACAGCACTTCTCTGAGAAAGGACTCATCTTCTAATGCTATCTTTTTCTTTGTACTTCCTGTATTTTCATTTTCTTTTTCTTAAAAAGACCTTTCCTTGCTGTATATACAGATATTCAAAGAAAAAAAACCAACAAAAACATATACTTTTACCAAGTCAAAGAGTCTTTATTTGTTAATAAATCTTTACCATTTTTCATATATTTTTGAGGTAACTCCAGCACAAAAATAACAAATAAAAATAAAGACTATCACTTACTTACTTAATTTAGTTTCAGCATAAAATAAATTACTATGTCCCTCTTTTTGTGTGCAGGTTAAATTCTGTTCCTAAACCCAAGAAAACATCTTTCTTATCTCTTGAAGAATATGGAGTTTTGTTCTGTAAGGTAATTTTTTAAAACTGTACCTCTAAAGCTAAAGCTTTGTCTACTCTATTTTGACAAGAGAGTCCATAAATATTTTGTGCAGTGATTGGATAAGATTACGGTTGTAGAATTGGATAAGTGTATTGTAATCCAGTGCATCTTAGTCCATCCTTATTGGTAATGCTTTAAGTGCATTTTTCCTATTTTTATTTATGAAAATAATTGCAATGAAAACTATGATTCTCACAGAAACACACTTGTGCATGTAGAGTTAATAAGAGAACATAAAATGTACTTTTTGTCATAATAGGAATTGTAGCAAATTTGGGTCAGGATTCTCAAGCTAATATCTACTAAACACTGACCATTGGGGATATTTGAACACACTCTGAACCCTGAGTTTGCTTTTGCGTTAATTAAAGAAAATTAACATTTGGCCAGGAGGCTCCATTAGCAACTAGTTGATAGAAAGTAATTATAGAGTCTCAGAGGGTACCCGGTGGAGATACACACAGGAAGTGGTAGGATGCAATTCTCAGTGGTGCAGACTTTTCTCCTTTGGTAAAGCAAAAAGACCCATCCTCCGTGAACTGCAGCAAGAAGAGAGGGTTAGCTAGCTGTTACTCAGCCCCAGTGAACATGAAGGTTTTCTAGCCAGCTTTTGAATCTCGTGTATTATTCATAAACAGAGCAATAGAGGTTTTAGCTATAGCTACCTTTGGCCGCAGTGACAGGGCCAGTGCTTGTGAGAGCAGAAACCTTGCCAGACTGCAGCCTGAGCAGGTGCCAGAAGCAAGCAGTAACTGCAGAATTATAATTGCTGGCTGAGATACAGTTGACTAAGGAAAGCCTCTCGACTGAAGATAAAACAACAGTGGCCTGTCAGAGCAGATCTTCAGCCAGGTCCCTAGTGACAAACCCTTTGACTAACACAGACTTTTGATCACCTAGTACTGCTCTTATGCACATAACCCAGTTTTTCTCAGCCCTATACTCATGACAGAGATTTTCCCACAGGGAGTTGTATGCATAGCCCCTCACTCTACTTTCTAGCACTCTAAACAAGGTCAATATTGTATTTCTTGCTCCATATGACTCTAATTCATGCGATAAAACTACCTACAAATAAACTTAGTGAAAATGTAAAACTGCTTCTCCCAAAAAGTGATAATATCCTCTCCCACCCACTACTCAAGTCTCCAGCAACTTTCCCTGCCACAGCCTTTTGCCCTAAGTTATTGACCACTATTCTTTTGAAGTGTGATTAATGAGTTATTTCTCCTATGAAGATATAAAGACTGCACATGTTCACCCTTCATTCCTTTGCCTGCTAATGTAAATTGATAATTACAATGAGAAAATTAAAATTGTCTGAATAGTATTCATACTATTCTTTTCATGGAAAAGTTTATTCATACTTCCTTTTATTCTAAAGTGTTAATTGTTGTCTAAGATTATTGATGCTATTATCTTGGGATTCACAAAAATCAACATATTAGTTGTATAATCTCCTTGTACTCAGCCTATGGCAAATTACCACTTGACATATTTCACTGAACAATGTGTTCATTTTAACTTATGACAAACTTAGACTTTGTGACAAATTTTATTCATGAAATTGGTTACAATTTTATTTATGCTTGGCTATTTTGTTAGTTTGTCATATTAACTTGGGCTGTGGCACGGTGAGTATGGGCATCTAATCTTTGTGTGTGTGTTTGTATACCCATATTAGAACTTCATTTATTACAGTCACCTCTAACTTTCCTAAATGTGTAGAATGAATAGAACAAATAAGTAGGTTTTTTCCAGACACATTTAATATATCTTACACAACCCTTACACCTAGGTCTTACCAAACATTGCAAAATAGAGATGGAAGAAATATTCTAGGAGCCAAAAGAACCAGCTATCTGCTGAACAATTGATATATATATATATATATACATATATATATATATATATATATAATTCTTATTAACTCCAGACAACAATATGGTTATGACATATTACCTGAATAATGACAATACCAGTTGACATGTGAGCATTGTTGGGGGAAATATCATAAGACCCCAGCTTATATACATAGCTACAGATACTTTTATCTTCTGAGAGATGAATATTCAATATTCACCTGTGATCAGCTCCTATTTTATTTTTGTGCATGTTAATTGAAACAGTACATATACTCATATATTTATTCCTATGTGTATGTCTCTAACAGTAATTAAAGTAATAGAGACCAAGCATGATTTAGAGAATAACTCAGTGATGAGTAAGAGGAGGGATATTAAAAAATATAAAGTTACAAAGAAAAAAATAACTTCTTGAGCACATAAATAATTATAATATGTTATGAATACATTTATATCACTTATTTGAACTAAACAATGTTGCTTTGATACTTATTCCATAAACATCATAAATTTCAACTTGAACTTATGCCAGTTTTCTAGAACATTTTGTAAGGAGATAAATTCCTTGTTCACACAGCATCCCTTTAGACTGTTCCTGGTCATTAATCATCCCTGAGCAGAGATTCCACTCATTTAATTCCCTAACTTACAAGTGAAACATTATATCTTACTTTCATTCTATTGTCACAGTCTCAGGCAAAGAATGAGAAAATAGCTGAGAAAGAAATCAGAGAAACATCACCCTTCACAATAGCCACAAATAGCATAAAATATCTCAGAGTAACTCTAACCAAACAAGTGGAAGACTTGTATGACAAGAACTTTCAATCTTTTAATAAGAAAACGAAAAAGACATCAGAAAGTGGAAAAACCTCCCATGGCCTTGGGTAGGAAGAATTAACATAAAAAATGCAATCTTACCAAAAGTACTCTACAGATTCAATGCAATGTTTATCAAAATCCCATCAAAATTCTTCACAGACCTTGAAAATAACAGTACTCAACTTCATATGAAAAAGCAAAAAATTCAGGAGAGCCAAAAAATCTTGTACAATAGAAGAACTTCTGGAGACATCACAATCTCTGACTTCAAACTCTACTACAGAGCTACAGTACTGTTATTGACATAAGAACAAACAGGAGGACCAATGGAACCGAATCAAGGACCCGAATATTAATCCACATACCTTTGCACACCTGAATTTTGACAAAGAAGTAAAAATTATCAAATGGAAAAAGGAAAGCATACTTAACAAATGGTGGTGGCATAACTAGATATCAACATGTAGAAGAATGAAAATAGACACATATATATCACCATGCACAAAAACTCAAGTCCAAATGGATCAAAGACCTCAACATAAAGCCAGCCACACTGAACCTTAAAGAAGAGAAAGTGGGAAGTACACTTGAACGCATTGGCACAGGAGACCACTTCCTAAATAGAACCTCAGTAGCACAGACACTGAGAGAAACAATTAATAAATGGGACCTCGAAACTGAAAAGTTTCTGTAAAGCAAAGGACATAGTCAATGAGAAAAAACAATAGCCTACAGAATGGGAAAAGATCTTCACTAATCACACAACAGATAGAGGTGTCATCTCCAAAATACACAAAGAACTCGAGAAGTTGGTCATCAAAAGAATACATAATTCAATTAAAAAAATGTGGAGTACAGACCTAAACAGAGAACTCTCAACAGAGGAATCTAAAATGGCTAAAAGACACTTAAGGAAATGTTGAACATCCTTAGTCATCATAGAAATGCAAATCAAAATAATTCTGAGATCCCATCTTACACCTGTGAGAGTGGCCAAGATCAAAAACAATTATGACAACTTATGCTGGAGAGGTTGCGGGGTAAAGAGAACACTACTGCATTGCTGGTGGGAATGCAATCTGGTACAATCCCTTTGGATATCAGTACGGTGATTTCTCAGAAAATTAAGAAACAACCTTCCTCAAGACCCAGTAATACCACTTTTGGGTATAAATTCGAAGGATGCTCATTCATGCCACAAAGACATGTGCTCAACTATGTTCATAGGAGCATTGTTTGTCATAGTTCGAAACTGGAAACAACCTAAATGTCCTTCAAACAAAGAATGGATAAGGAAAATGTGGTACATTTACACAATAGAGTACTACACAGTAGAAAAAAATATTGACATCTTGAATTTTGCAGGCAAATGGATGGAGCTAGAAAACATCATTTTGAGTGAGGTAACCGAGATATAGAAGGACTATTATCACATATACTCACTCATAAGTGGTTTTTAAACATACAGCAAAGAAAACCAGCCCACAAATCACAATCCCACAGAACCCAGACAACAATGAGAACCCTAAGAGACATATACATAGATCTAATCTGCATGGGAAGTAGAAAAAAACAAGATCTCCTGAGTAAATTAGGAGCATGAGGACCTTGGGTTGAAGGGTAGGCAGGGGAACAGAGAAAAATGTAGAGCTCAATAAAAATTTAAAAAAAAAGAAAGAAAACCAAAATAAATAAAAGAATGTTTTCCTTTGTGTTATTTTCTGTTCGGTTAATATCCCTGGGAGGCCTGCAATTTTCTTAAGGGAAACAGAAATTGATCTAGGGGAGAGGGAAGGTAGGGTAGATTGGGAGAAATTGGGGAAGGGGTTGGGGAAATGTAGTGGGGTGTCTTTTTGAGAGGAAAATAAATAAAAAAGTAATAAATCTGAATTAAAGAAAAGAAATAATTCAAAAATACTCTCTCTATTTAGTTTTGTATTTGATAGTTTCTTTAGCATTACTGTGTCTTTGTGAGTGTGTGTTATATTCCTGTGCTGTGTGCATGTGGGGTATGTACCCTGCACATGCGCACAGCTACTGGAGGTAGACCAGTCATTTTTTTCTATCTGTCACTCTCTGCCTTATTTATTATTTAAAGGTGAGCTCTAAACTGGAACTCTGTCTTCAGCCTTTCTAGCTAGCCAGTCAGTCCCAATGATGTTCTTGCTTCCAAACTCCACAGCCTTAGGATTGCAGGAGCTCAGAGTCAAACTCGACTTTTCAATTGGATTCTAGTAATTTATACCCAGGTCTTCGTGCTTAGAAAGAAAAATATTATCTACTCCTCTGTCACTCCAGCTACCTTTACTAAATTCATTGTTCCAGATTTCACCTTACACTTCATATCTTGTGTTTTAAACCCAGCTTCCACCAATTTCTTCTAATTTAACAAATCATGGATTTGTTTTTAATAATTAATTTAAATATTAAATAAATCATTAAAATATTTTTAAGGAAAATTGTGTTAATAAGTAAATTTTTTGATCAAAATCAATATAAAAACTCTCTAATCAGAGTTTTATGCATTTTTTAAATTAAGCATAGTCTTGGGAATTTGTTGCCATTCTATGTACAGACTGATCCATCTCTCATAAAGTTATAGATAGGATTAAATAATTAGCTATTCTAGACAAAACTGCATCTATATACGTCATTGTTGTAATAAATTACATAAAACTGGGTAATTTTAAAAGGGGGTTGTTACATTGGCTTATATGACGAAGGCTGAATATTCCAACATTTGATACTTGTACAATAGAGATGCTGCTTGTGAGTCCATTTACTTTGTTACTGCAGCTGCTGCTACTATGATGTGGGATGTTTTTCTGTATATGTGTTGCTTTTATTGGTTAATGAATGATGCTGTTAAGGCCAATGGCCTAACAGGGTAAAGCCATGCAGGAAACCAGAATATAGACAGTAGGTGGGGTCCAAGAGATGCCGTGTAGCTGCCGAAGAAGAAAGATGCCTGAACACTGGAACCTTACCAGTAGGCCACGATATACAGATTAATAAAAGTCGATTAATTTAAGATGTAAGAGTTAGTTAATAAGCAACCTAAGCTAATAGGCCAAATAGTGCTCCAATTATTATAGTTTCTGTGTGATTCCTTGTGTCTGACCAGCTGGCAAACTAAAGTTGCAGTCTCTGTTTACACTCCCATACTTCCCTGATATGCAAACCAACTTCTTCAGAACTTCTCTTTTAATAATAACTGAGAGTATTGTGAAATTGGCAGTGATGCTATCCAATCGCCATGAATCAAACAGCTTAAACACCTCCTTCCAGGCTACCTAATGAACCCTGTCCCAAAACAACACTAAAAGAAAATTCAAAATAATGTGTGAATCATCAAGGTGTACCACTTTATTAAATGTATAGTACATGAAAACAATGAGTTCATAGAGCATTTCCACAATCATATTGCTTTAATGACATAGAACACAAAGAAGAAAAGAAAGATGAACAGAAATAATACAGAAAAAGAATTGAATAATGAAGTTTAATACAAAAGTAATATAAAAATTTAAAGTGGTATCTAATGAATTTGGTAGGTTAATCATGTTTGAAGCAGCCTCAGATCTGACACAGTGAAAACTGATGACATTATTCAAATGACAAAATGAAAGTGAACTTTGAGGTGAGAATATTTTTCACTTTGACACATATAAATTGAAATAAGATTTTCATATTCACAGTAATGAATAACATATCTTAATGTGTTTTCCTTTGGATTCATGCTTGTGTGATCTGGCCTTTGTATAGATGAAAAGATTTCATTTTATGCCTATTTTTTCAACATGAAAAGAACAAGGTGTAATGTTCCACTGTAATTTGATGCTTCCAGGCACAAACATATGCAAGTATCGCTACACCAAAGTGTCTTAGCAGAAATACGTTGGCAGCACACTTTGCCCTGCTGTCAGGGTGTTCTACACTTAGCTAAAACAAGAAAGCAGCTCATCTCTTGCAGGAGCCTACTTGTTGTTCCACAGACTTGCTGGGATGAAATCCATTAGCAGCGACATCTCAAGAGCAGAAAGTGTCATGTTCAGAGCTATAAATCTTAGGCGTCTTTCTGTTGAAGAGTCCGGTACATCACAAGTGCAAAACGCAGAGAATGGGAGGAAATAGAGATTTCGGGAAAGTTACAGCAAGTAGGCACTTCAAAGAGATTGCAGCTGAAGTACAAAGTGCCTTGGGGTCGAGAGAGAAATTGCTCTTAGTGAAAATCCCTAGAAGATTTTGTGTGTTCCTGTCTGTCTTAGAATAAGTATGAAGCCATCCCATGTCTCATTTTATCTAAAATGTCTGTCAGATAATAGCAAAAGAAAGACATCAGATACTGAAACTAATAGTAATGGCCTGGGACTAAGAAGTAAGCCTTCAAAACTTTTCAGCTTATTAAATTCCTAACTGTCTAAATGACTAACAGCAGTGAAGTTAATCTGGATTTCAGAAACTTAATAGACATTATAGAAAATGCTCTTGATATCTAGCAAGATACCTGACAAACTTCAAGAAAACATTTTTCTGGCTTTCAAAATATTTTAAAATCAACAATTGTTATTTGATGAACTGCTGATGTTTATCTCGTGTTTTGAAGATTAAAATGAACAAGAATAAAATCTCTTTGAAGCCAGACTTCTAATGCTGAAGTAAAAGCCACAGCTAAATAAAGTATAGATAACTATGGTAGGGTAAATAAAAGTTGAAATTCAAAATGCAGAAAATAATGGATGATATATCAAACTGACAGTGAACAGTTGGAACATTTTATGTTCTCCCATGTTTTAAAAATCTTCTTCATTTATTTTTTTGCATAATGGCCTTGACTTTTGTGAAACTAGAAACAATAATTAAAACTTTTTGTATCAGCTTGCAGTTATGGTATGAATCTTATTTTATTTCAGTACAATTTATAGCTTTTGTTATCTCTCTCTCTCTCTCTCTCTCTCTCTCTCTATATATATATATATATATATATATATATATATATATACATATATATATTGCTGTCCCTAAGGATTCTATATAATTATGTTTTAAAATTTAGTGGTAAATTGTTCCTGATGCAGTAAATTACCTCCTACCCATGCTCTGGCAAGAAATTAATTAAACTCACTGGGCCACACATATAAAAAATAGTGTTTAAGGTGAAAGAGACTGATTTTAGTGGAATTGGAGGTGGATTAGAAAGATTAATGAAGGGAGAAATGACTATTATTCATTATATAAATGTATGAAACTCTCAATAAAAATAAAGATCCGTTAATACAGCTTCCACAGATTTCCATAAGAATATTAACACAAAACCTAGTATAATTACTATGAAAAAATGTGGCATACTAGCCAATGTTAGAATCCACATGAGTAATCTTTTGCAACACAGTCAGTTTGAATTCTTCTGAGAATACCAGAAGCATCTTGAAAAGCCCCTGAATCATGGTATGCCTTGGATATTCAAGGAGAGATCTTTGACCTGTCTGTCAAAACAATGTATTGATAGACACAGAGTATTTTTGGTCAGAAATAGTATGCTCCATGGAAACAGAAAAGGTCTTATGAAATGAATAATGACCCACTCTCAACATTCTTCTTAAATGTTGCAGCAATTTCAATAGCAAGTCTGTGCAACACAAATGGATGTATGGCCTACATGATGCGGATATTATCTTCACTGAATGACAGCTACTGGACATGTGGCTGCTCAAGTTTTGGAAGGGAAGTGTTCTCATGTACAGATTCTACCAGATACCAGGAAACAAGATAGACTTATCTTAAAAGAATAGCATTAAACTAAAACCAGCAACATTAAATGCAAAAGTGTTAAAACACAGTATTTGATTTTTAATAGAAACAATCTCCTGATTTGGCAAAGATTGATTTAAGAAGAAACAAAGCAGTTTAATAATGTTTCTTGTATTCTGTGTCACAGAAAACAAGCTGGCATTGGTTTCTGTAATTTAAATGTCTGTGATAATTGTAGACCTTGTTTTCTTAAAGTCCTTAAGTGATAGTAATGTACTGGTCTCTCAAGACTCTAAATATACCAGTCTTACATCAGGTAACCCACGAAGACAGATTCTTACCCTGTACTCAATCATGCATGCAGCAGCTTGTCATCCAGGGGCTGACTAGTCACTCAGCAGCTGTAAATCTCTCGTGAATTTTGTGAAGCTTCCAGGATGTGTCTTGTGAACTGTGTTAGCCTTCCCTGATGTTTCTCACAGTGCTTACCAGCATCCATTAACTTTCTGATTCACATATTGATTGTATTGACAAAACTTCACTTAAATTTAGTGATAAGAAAACCATGGCATGGTGCTGGGGGCTCAGCAATGTGGTAATCATTCTGACAGAAGCCTGCCATATTCATACATCACCTTTCTAGATTTTCTCCTAACTCTCATTCCTCAGGCTTTTCTCTCAATATTACTTGGTAAGCACGTTTTTCTCACCTAACATGTTGACTCAAATCCTATAAATATCAAATAAAAAGGAAAATATCAAACCCCTTCTCCAATAGATATACTATTCTTTAACAAAGTGTCTCTAACCAGACAAGGTTGTGCACAACTTTAACTCTAGCATTCAGAAGGCAGGAGAAGATGGATCTCTGTTCAAGGTCTTCATTCTGACTTCATAGTGATCAAAGAACTAGCAACAAAGTCAAAAAATTATCACCATCTCAGACATTATTTCTGTTTCCCTAAGAAAACAAAGCCTGCCTTTACTTCTGTGCATTTTAGTTGACTAAAGAAAAGCATGTCTCATTATTTTTAAGTGTTTTATTTGACTGCATCACTTGTGACTATAAAAAAAATTTGCATACCACAAATATGTGTTAAGGTAGTTTTGCCTGCTTACAATTGTTTCCTTTCATCCTTAGAATGTAAAAATACTCCTTCAAATGCACACAGAGCTTTTCTCTCAGTATCTAGGAAATGAGGCAGTACTTTTGTTTTTAAATGTATCTGCACAACCATTTAAATACAGTTATTTTAGATATCAGAATGAAATCTTATTCAGAAGACTCAACTAATCTAACTCTACAAGGTAATTATAATAACTTTCAGTTATCAACCTGTATTTTCCTTCCCTTTAAGCTGAGGGTGGTAAATATTGCGCTGGACAAGTGCCTCGGTGTCTGGAGTTCTACTTGGATGGACAGCAAATCAACCTAAATTTAGAGCTGCAAACAGGAATAGTTGATTGTTATTTCAACCAACTTATCATGTATATTACTATAAACTAGAATTAAAGTCTACAAATGTGAAAAGATATAACCCAAATTCAGTTATATACAGAAAACTTCGCATATGATAAGCAAACCATGCAGAAATGTGAGATAGCATGAAACGGCTGTGGTAGTTGTTTATCATAGGAAAGAAAGTCTGCAAGGTTAAATGCTTATAGAATTTGTTGAGTTGGTTGTTTTGTGTTTTGTTCCCCCCCCGAGAGCAAATTTTATGCTGTGCTTTGTGATTTATAATAAAAATTTGCATTTACTTGAACTAGTTTTGATAAATAACATAACCTTATTTTCATTTTAGAACAAACACTTACAACCTTATTTTCATTTTAGAACATAACTTATGACTGATGTAGTGGAAGGAAGGGAGTATCTCTAGAAATGTGTGTATTGTTATTAACAGGATATAATGGACTATTTACCAGTAAGTGCATTCATATGAGTAAGACACACTAATTGTTAGACTCACATAGTTTATAGGTTAAATTGATGTGAGCATAAGAAATAAAGAAGCTTCGTAGACAATTTTCCTGTTTTGAGATTAGAAAAGAGTACTGAGAAAGACTGATAAATGTATAAGGTGTCAACATTTATCTAGCATACATTAATGCTATAAAAGTTTTCAGATAGTATAGGGGGTTGGTTAATCCTTCCCAATAGAGGACATTTTATAGTTTATGAAGTTCCAGATCAAGCAGTGAGCTAATTGCCATTAGTGGTGCACAGAGGACACTGTTGAATATTTCTCTATGAGTGTAAATTTTGACCCATTTTACTTTGGGTAGAACTCTTCCCTTGGCAGATTTCCTGGACTGTAGGGGAATGGAATAACAGTGTGCATTGATTTCTCTCTGTTTTCTTATTGCATAGAAGATATGAACAGATGTTTTAAGCTGCTACTGCTTTGACTTCTATCCATGTTGGAATCATCTTGAAGTATGAAGCAAAATAAATCATTCTTCCTTGAATCACTTCTGTAAGTCTGTTTTATCGTAGTCACAAGAAGCTAATGGAGGGAGGTCATTGGCTAATAAAGAAACTGCCTTGGCCCATTTGATTGGCCAGCCTTTAGGTGGGTGGAGTAAACAGAATAGAATGCTGGGAGGAAGAGGAAGTGAGCTCAGACTCAGGGCAGCTCCTCTCAGAGCCAGATGCGATGAAGCAAGCCGCCAGGTCAGACATGCTGAATCTTTCCTGGTAAGATTGATGCTATACAGATTATTAGAGATGGGTTGATCGGGATATGAGAATTACCAGTAAGGGCTAGAGCTAATGGGCAAAGCAGTGTTTAAAAGAATACAGTTTGTGTGTTGTTATTTTGGGGCATAAGCTAGCCAAGCGACCGGGAGATGGGGCGGCAGGAACACAGCCCGCAGCTCCTACTACAAGAAGCTAAGACATATGGGAATCATATGACATATGTGGAGTTATTTCTCTTTTTAATAATAAAATATAATAAGGTAAAACAAAAACTAACACACTGGAACTGAACTACACAAACAGCAAGCAGGAAAAAAGCCCAAGAGAAGGCAGAAGAACAGAGACCCACTCATTCACACACTTGGGAAATCATTAAAAAACTATAAACTGGAAACCATAATCAATATTTGGCACAGACAAATTTATACCTTTTACATTTGGCTTCACTTTCTATGAGTCCATATTAATTTTGATTCTGCTGATTTTTTTTTCTTGGTGTTCTCCATCCCCTCTAGCTTTCAAACTTTTTCTTCCTACCCTTCCACTGAGTTCTCGGATCCCTGAAGACAGGGAATTGATTAAGACACATGTTTAGGGCTAACTGTTCCAAGACCTCTCACTATCTGCATATTTATCAGCTTTACTTGTCTGCATTTGTTCCTATATGCTTCAGGAAGAAAGTTCAGTGCTGATGGCTGAGCAAAGTACTTATTTATGAGTACAACAGAATGTCATTGGGAGGCATTTTATTGCTACCCTTTTTAAATTTCTTTTATTCATCCATCTCTATCTATCTATCTATCTATCTATCTATCTATCTATCTATCTATCTATCTATCTGTGTGTCATCATCTATGTATTCATCTTTCTGTTTATTTATGTTAGAATAGTAGCATTTGATTTTATCATAGGTCCCTTGACAATCTAGCATCAAGTTCACCAAACAATGACCAGCATGGGGTCCAACTTGTGGACTCTTGCTGAAGTCACATAGTTACTGTTGGTTAATCATACAGGCTCTGTGTCAACATTACTCAAGCATATCTTGCAGATGTTGATCTTCCAAACCCATAGGCAATGTGTTTTGTATACAGAATACCATATTTCTGATTCTAAAACCTGAGCTTGTAGCCACTATTCCTTTCACCCTTATGATTAATAATTTGTTTTCAACCCTGCTTTCTGACAATCACTTTGGTAATGGCTCTTGTCCATGTTGCTTATGTGCAAGTCACAAGTTATAAAATCTAACTCCTCAAGGTTGGAGGATTCTCTTTCTAAACAACACATGGGAAAAACCCCCCAAACAAGCTGAAATGTAGCCAGGTTTAAGAAAGATGAATGCTCATAAAAAAATAATTTTCCCAGAAAGTAATCCACAAGTAGAAACATTGGTTTTTTTATTGTTTTCTGGGAGATCTGTAAGTTCACAAATATATAGGTATTTAGGCAAGGTATTAATGCATCTGGACATTTTAACTTAGTATATAAGATATCCTAACTTCATCTGTATTTTGATTGGTTTAATTTTTACATTCAGATGATATGTTAATATTTTATTTAATACAAATCCTGTTTAATTTCTTTACATGTTGATGAATAATTTCTTAGGACTTGTGAATAATGATGGCATCAATTTCAATTAATAATCTTTCTAATTGGTATAAATCCAAATATTTGAATTTTTGGTTCAACTTTCTTGGCACAAAATAAAACAATTCCTCATCAATATTTGAGTTTTCTTTAGCTGATGAAATATTGCTAGGTATCAAATCATCACAAGTCCAACTTATAGGTTCTGTATTTTAGTTCATTTGTTTTTTGGTATGATTAAATTTTATCAGTGAGATGCAAGCACTAATAGTGCAATAATGCCATAATGTCGATGGTCCATACCACCCCTGGCCACATGAGAGAAACACACTGAGTCTGGAGTCTTGTCGAAGCAGGATCTTGTTTAATTGTATTAATCAGGAACTTACATAGGGTTGCAATAGTGGGTAGGAGTCTTGGGATGGGGTAAGGTGGAATAAGGAATAAGGGCCAATAATACCCTGCCACATTAGTGGTGGCCGGGCAGAGGCAGGTTTAGATCGGACTGTGCTGAGTCACTCATGTACAGAAGTCATGGTCAAAGACAAGTGTCCAAACTCAAGGTAGGCTCAGAAAGTTACATTAGTACTCACACCTGGGCTTCAGGAGGCCCAACACCATCCTACTGGACATTTTTACCTATGTATTGTTATGAAAATAATTTCTTCCTAAGTTGTACTGTTTAAATGAAACATTGATTTTTTTTTTATACAAGAGTAGTGTTAGTTTGAATAGGACTTTGATGGTTGATTGTCTTAAATAAATATATTAAGAAATTATGATAGAGGTTAGTTTATGGGAAAAATTAACATAGATAAAGTTGGGATAAAATGATGCCCTTGATTCTGATAAAACAGAGACTTCAGAGAAAAAAAATAAAACAAGCAAGGAACCGTCATACAGCTAGAACATGTGAGTTTCTGTTGAGGAACTGTATAGATTGTGACTTAGATTATTGATTAAAACAAAAATAAATGAGTCCCAGCAGCCCTGCCAGCTTAAATTCTTTCAATCATAATGTCGTGAGATATATTTACAGGTTTTTTTGGGGGGGTGCACAATAATGGAAACAAAGCTTTGAAAATACCTCAAGGTTAGACTAAGGTGTTTTTGTAGACTAAGGTGTTTTTGAAGTAAAAAATCTAGGAAGACAATCTGTTGTAATAAGAGCGGTGGGCTACTTCCCACCGCCACCCGGCTAGCTTTACCCAAAATAATTACATGGAAACTGTATTCTTTTAATCACTGCCTGGCCCATTAGCTCCAGCCTCTTATTAGCTAGCTCTTACATATTGATCTAACCCATTTCTAATATTCTGTGTAGTACCACGAGCTGGCTTACCAGGGAAGATCTTAACCTGCGTCTGTCTGGAGTGGGAGAATCATGGCGACTCCTCACTCGGCTTCTTTCTCCCAGCATTCTGTCTGTTTGCTCCACCCACCTAAGGGCTGGCCTATAAATGGGCCAAGGCAGTTTCTTTATTAAATGAAAGTAACTCCTCCATCATTTCCCCTTTTTTTGTTTAAACAAAAAAGAAAGGCTTTAACTTTAACATAGTAAAATTACATATAACAAAACAGTTATCAAGCAAGAATTACAGTTACAATATTTATATCTATTTTATCTTTTATCATAACTAAGGAAAATTATAACTATCTATCCATTCTTCAATTCCATCAAAGACTCCAGAAGGATATAATATTACCTAAGTAAACAAGAAATCCAAAACTCTAGAAATGACAGAGACATCTCACTGCCTGGACAGTCACCCAAAGTTCCTCTGTACCGTTGGGGCATCCATCTTCAGCCTTCAGGCCCATAGTATCCAGCAGACATTTTCATCAAGCAGGAAATTCCAAAGACAGTTCAGTCACTTTTTGCTGTGTCCTGCAGAATGTCTTGCAGACTCTTTCATGAATCAGGAACCCCGAAAGAACATCTCACCTTTAGGCAAGTTCAGCAGTCCTCTCTCTGCGGGTTCTTTGTGTCCAGTTTATGCATCAGTCCATGCAAGAGCAGTTTCTTGCCCAAATGGCTATCAAACTCCTTAAGGAGCCTCTTTGGTGCCCATCTTCCTCTTGAAGTAGATTGGTGCTGCCAGGAGCAGACGTGTCTCATTATCATGAAAAGCCCTAAGTTATTAAAACATTAAATGCCATATTCTGCAGTCTTTGAAAGATATGAAGAATGCCTATCTAGCTGAAATATATCTATGCACATCTAGAAAATCTAACTAACATGACTAAAAGCTTGACAATTATCGATGATTATCCATTAACAACCTATATACATTACATTTTTAAATGAACTATACAATCACAACACCTTAATCAAGATTAGAAATATGCATATACATATAACAAAATTGACCTTAAAATCCACACCAAAGCAAATTATTCATATCTATATCATATCCCCCTTTAAATGTAAAAGAACATTTATAAACCATATTTGGGAACATGGGCGCAGTTTTTCTCTCCAAACTGCTTCCTGCTGAATGGGGGCGCTGTTATTCAGATCTTTTATGGTGTAACCTGTGTGCCAGGGTCATCTCAGTTGGCAGTTGAGTGAAGTAATTTTCTGAAGGTGTTCACAGCAACCTTTCAGGAGGGTGTGGTCTATCATACCATATTGGGTAGACGAAATCCACAGGGTCGCATCCTCTGTGAAAACAAAAGAAGACCCTCTCCAAAGCATCATATCCTTAGACCCATATTCTGAAATCATAATACCCTTGTATCCATTCTGGTTTAGCTTGGCAGCCCATATAATGAAATGTCTCTCTGCACTTAGCTCCTTTACAGTCAAAAATTTTAAAGAAAACACAATAATAGAAAGAATCCAGACTCTCTGTGAATTTTCCATTTTTACGTGGCTTATTTTTCTTTATTTCTTTTACTCTGTCTCTTTAAAGACTTTACCCTTTTTTTTAAGACATTAACTTTATTCTTTATATATTTTTTCTCTCTCTCTCAAGCCTACGTACATTCATCCAACAGTGTCTGAATCAGTTCTATTGTGAATCTGTAATTTTTTTACTATCCAGGAGCATTTCTTAAAATGTTAAGCACTTCTTAAAAACTTAAGTTGCACCATGTAGGGGTAATACGGTACCGCCTGTGTCCTGTCCAGTCCAAACCTTAACTGCGCTGTTATTGCGGTAATTATGGTAGTTCTTGCCTGAGACCAGCACAGTTTGGCATGGCGGAGCTGAGCCCTCCTGCCTCAGAGCAATTTGGTGCCCCTGAGCCACACACAGTTCCAGGCACACAGCAGTCCACATTGCCATCAAGCAAGCCATAGCACTTTACTCCAAATGCTCCATTCAAAGACTCTATCTCCCGCAGGAGCCAGACAGAGATCGCAATGGCGGCACAGCCCAGAAAGCCGGCATTTTAAAACAGTCAGTTTTTTCCTGCGGCTGAGTCAGGACAATTTCTTTGCAGCACGCAACCTATAAACAGCAAAAAGCTGTCTTAAATTCTCTCTCTCTCTCTCCTTTTCAAGCCCTCTCAGGTTTTACGTGGAGTTCATTAGCACGTTGGGTGCCACACTGTTGAAATAGGAGCGGCAGGGCTGCGTCCCCGGCACCCGGCCGCCCGCATGGCTAGCTTATGCTCTGAAATAATTACACGGAATCTGTATTCTTTTAATCACTGCCTGGCCCATTAGCTCCAGCCTCTTATTAGCTAGCTCTTACATATTGATCTAACCCATTTCTAATATTCTGTGTAGTACCACGAGCTGGCTTACCAGGGAAGATCTTAACCTGCGTCTGTCTGGAGTGGGAGAATCATGGCGACTCCTCACTCGGCTTCTTTCTCCCAGCATTCTGTCTGTTTACTCCACCCACCTAAGGGCTGGCCTATAAATGGGCCAAGGCAGTTTCTTTATTAAATGAAAGTAACTCCTCCATCAACAATCTAAAGTTTTAGAGAGGCACATAGCTGACAGACTCACTAAGGTTAGGGAAACAAAAGCAAAGCAGCCTAATTATTATTAACTGATTGGATTTTCTATGCTCTAGCTGACTCCACTCCACAGCTACTGGTGATCGTCCCATGGTACTGGCATCTCCCAAACATGGGGTCCTCTGCTGCAACTGGGCTGCACGTTCACCAATAGCCTCTCATAGGTTCTCTCATGGTGCCAAGCCTCAATTTGCATGACCCCTTCAGTCCTAGGCCTTCAACTGCCACTGAAGCTGCACTTTCATGTATGACCTCTCCTGACCGCTCACAGTGCCAAGCCTCAGCTGCTGTTCATCAATCACTCATGCATTCCAGACCAATACCACCTGGGTGACTCTTACATATTGCCAAGTCCAACTGGCAGCAGAAAGGGGTCAGAGTCAACGTTGGCCACCACCGGAATGCAGATTCTCTGTGCCCTAAGGAAACATTTTCCAAAAGATTTTTACCTCTGTTATTCTGGTCTCTTCTTAGTGCTAATTTCATTGCTCTGGCTACCCAGTGTCAATTGTTCTAGCAATGTGTAGGTTTCACTAGAGTAGTCTGGTATCTTGTTAATCACGGCTGATTCGTCAGACTCAGCTAACCAGAACCATAGGATCTTATTTCAAAATGACAAATGGCCCTGATAGAGCATTTAAACTTTCCTTGGAAACTTTGCAAGTCATGCCTCCACTGTCTATACCACAACATTCTTATCTTCCAAGTTCTCATAGAACTTCTCACTGGGGTCTCAATACTCAATGGTTTTTCTATTTCAAAGTTACAAAGTCCTTCCACAATCCTTCCCAAAATATGGGCAGATAGGTCATGGAAATATGCCTTTTCTGGTACCAAAATCCGTATTTATCAGGTTTCTCTAGTGTCATAGAAATATCTCTATCTATCTATCTATCTATCTATCTATCTATCTATCTATCTATCTATCTATCTATCCATCTATCTATACATACATATATATAATAAGTATATCTATTAATAAATATTTATGTATCTATGCAGGCATACAGGTGAAAAACACCCTTCCTTCGTCCATTGTCCTTATATAATATTCGAACAGAAGGTGTGGCCCAAATTAAACATGTGCCTTCCCTCCCTAAGGTCTGGATTAAACGCATGTCTCATCCAGTCTTAACATCCAGATCAAAGGTGTGCTGTCTTCGTGCCTCAAGATCCTGATCTCTCCATTTCTGGATTACAGTTCATTCCAAATATTGTCAAGTTGACAACCAGAAATAGCTACCATACAAGAAGCAGTCTGCTGGCAAATACCTTGCTTGCTGATACTCTATTAATCTATAATGAGCTGATTTGATATGAATGAATGTGGGTTCTTCAGACAACTTGTTTTTTACCTGTAAAATATAACATGTTTAATCATGCAAGGAATATGAACAACATGCTGTTTTTACTTGTATTCATTATAATCATTCACTTGAAAAATAGAATGTAACCACCACTATGTAATTTATACATTGCCTGAAAGATTTTATTGGGGTATATAAGATGTAGAAGAAAAGGATAGGATAGAGAAGAGGGAGACATCAAGAATGTGTATGTATACTTTCCCTTAGTCCCTGAGATAAAATCTTCTTAGTATGCATACTCCATGGATCATCTTCAAGCCCCAGCACTGGTGGAGGCTAGTGTTCATGGTAGCATTAATTATTATATTTTTAGAATTTAATAATTTTTATTTTTATTACTTTATAAATAATACTAATCAAAATTTCCACTTCCTCCCCTCCTCGCACTTCCCTCCCATTCCTCCACTGATCCTTTCCCCCAGCCCCTGCAGTCCTAAGAGAGGGCAGGGTACCCTGCCCTATGGGAAGTCCAAGGCCCTCCCCCCTCCATCCAGGCTTAGGAAGGTATGTATCCAAATAGAATAGGATCCCAAAAAATCATTACATACAGTAGAGACAAATCCCAGTGCCATTATCATTGACTTCTCAGTCTTCCCTAATTGTCAGCCACATCCATTGGGTCCAGTTTGATCTCATGCTCGTTCAGTCACAGTCCAGCTGGATTTGGTGAACTCCCATTAGCTCAGGCACACTATCTCAGTGGGTGGACCAAACCCTCGTGGTCCTGACTTCCTTGCTCATATTCTCCATCCTTCTGCCCTTCAAGTGGACCTTGGGAGCTCAGTCCAGTGCGCTGATGTGGGTCTCTGTCTCTATCACCATCCATTGCCAGATGAAGGTTCCATGGTGATATTCAAGATAGTCATCATTCTGACTATAGGACAAAGCCAATTCAGCCACCCTCTCCTCCCGAGCTCATCGTCCTAGCTTGGGTCATCCCTCTGGACTCCTGGGAACTCCTCCAGAGCCAAGCCTCTTGCCAACCCCAAAATGGCTCCTTCAGTTAAGATATTTCCTTCCCTGCTTCCATATCTGTCCTTCCTCCATCTCAACCATCCCACTCCCCCAAGCTCTTCCCAACTCTCCTCTTCTCCCTTCTCTGTCCCCTTCTCCTCTTCCCCTGAAACAACCCTAACCCCTTGCTCCCAACTTTTGCCTAGCATCTTGTCTGCTTCCAATTTCCAGGAGAATCTATATATGTTTTTCTTTGGGTTCACTTTATTCCTTAGCCTCTCTAGGATTGTGAACTATAGGCTCAATGTCCTTTGTTTATGGCTAGAATCCACTAATGAGTGAATACATACTATATTCATATTTTTGGGTCTTGGTTATTTATCTCACTCAGGATAGTGTTTTCTATTTCCTTCCATTTGTGTGCAAAATACAAGATGCCATTTTTTTTTTACCCCTGAGTAGTACCCTAATGTGTATATGTTCCACACTTTCTTTATTCATTCTTCCATTGAGGGGCATCAAGGTTGTTTCCAGGTTCTGGCTATTACAAATAATGCTGCTATGAACATAGATGAACAAATACTTTTGTAGTATTATTGGGCATCTATTTGCTATATTCCCAAGAGTGGTATTGCTGGATCCTGAGGGAAGAGTTGACATGATTGTTGGAGAATATGTGCCACTGGGAGCAGTCTTTGGGGTCTAAAACTAAAACCCAACCCCTGTGTCCTCCTTTCTACCTGCTGCCTGTGTATCAGGATATAAAACTCTCAAGAGAA
This sequence comes from Chionomys nivalis, assembly GCF_950005125.1. NCBI lineage: Eukaryota > Metazoa > Chordata > Mammalia > Rodentia > Cricetidae > Chionomys > Chionomys nivalis. The sequence goes on from NC_080097.1 coordinate 11,826,297, forward strand.
TGTTCCAGCACTATGCTTCTCCCCTTCCCACCATGATGACAATGGACTAAATCTCTAAAATTTGTAGCAAGCTCTTAATTACATGTTTTTTTAATAAAAGAATTTTGTTAGGTCTGATGTCTTTTCAAAGAAATACAATAGTAACTAAGACAATATGTTTTGCAATTATAAATCCATAAGCATTAATTGAATGGAAGGAAGAAGATTTTTTTTCATGCAACTGTGTTTTAACAGCATTTATAGGAAGATAGCCTTGTATTTTGAAGCAAAAAAATAACCCTCATATAAAATTATAAGGGACATATTTATAGCTATGCATTTAAATGAAGGCACTGTTGATTTCTCTTTAAATATCATAGTCTAACAATATATTCAATACGTTCTCTAACACATACATATAAAACATCTCTGTGTGTAAATATAAACGATTTGATCCATTATTCAAATTATCTTTTAAATTTTCTTACTTAAATTGACATTTAAAAAGCACATTTCAATAATTATTTTCTATTAAGTGATCTATTTGAACTGTTATTTCTAATACACAGAATTTTCATGCATTTATAGAAATTATGACACTATCTTCTCCATAAGATGTTGCATAGTGTTGATCATTGCTTTGTTTTCAGTATGTTTATGTTTTAATGTTATAATTATTATGACAATTTTTTTAGATATTAACAAGTGGTCAAGCAATAAATAAAATAAAGGCCATTGAAATTCATTTTTTGTTTAAACATTTGAATTTATTTATTTTACTTTTTGAGTTTTAAATATTATTTCATCATTTCTTATTTCCTTCTCTACCTGTGCATACTTCCTTGCTCTTCTTCAAATTCATGTTCTCTTTTTTTATTAATTATTTTTCAAATATGATTGTATTCAACAATAGTGAACATGGTAAGACAGATAGAATGTGTGAATTAAAAGGCTATTCAGGCATTCCTTAACCTTCACAAAGGCCTACAGTAACTAAGGAATTCTGAGAGTGGGAAAAGTAGATTTCCACAGGGAAGAAGAAAGTGCTGATCAGTTACTTATTTATAAATACTTATTTTCCTTTTAGTTTTAGAAATCAGAAATATTTTAAAAATCATTGTGATCAATTAGATATTTTGAGTGATGAATGAATTTATATGCCTTTTCCTATCACATACAAAATATACTTGTAACTATTCAAGTCTTCCCTAACTAACGGAGGTACATGACAGTGGGCATAAACAGTCTGGATCTCATAAATACAGGTGAAGGAAGTAAGGTGGAGATAGTAAACTGTAAATGTAACATTTTAAACTATAAGTCAGACAATTATTTAAAGAAGACTGTTTTCTACTTCAAAATATACCTAAGCCCTTGTAAAAGCAAAACACTGTTATGTGTTGGATTCCATTGCTAAGGACTGACAAATAGGCATGAAAATGAAAAGGCATGTTTTCAGTAGAGAAACCTGAAAATTACTTTTAATATTTTCTTTACTCTCAGTCAAAGTCCACAACTTCTAAATAATTAATTTATTTATGTTGTTGTGTATGTTGTTACATTTACATTTACAAAAACTACTATCTAGCTCAATTTAAAACACATTGTACGGCTTAGGTATTGTTTGAGAGCGAAGAACTATTTACTTAGGTTAAAATGATCTTGATGTTAATTATGTTTCATTATGCACCCTGAACCCTTTCTAACTTAATTGATTCTGCTAAAAAGTAATCGATTTGAATGAGAAAATACATTTGAATAAGAGTGGAGTTTTGCATCTCTAGCCTTGGAAGAGTGACTACATATCATCCTGTCATACTATTTTGTATGACAAACTACAAAAAGATTTAAAGATAACATAATTGTATTGGGATACATGTCAATTATAATTTATTACAAAACATGTAGACAATTTAAAATGCATTATGTAGAAAAGTTTAAAATATGTCAGGGAGCACACTTCTGTACGAAAAGGGAAGTTTAACGATCAGTTTAAGATGTATGCTGGAAATACACACCATCCGCAGGGTACAAGAAATACTGCTAACTATCTTCTGGGAAAATGTCTAATCTGTTTATCTGAGAAAATTGCATGTGATTTTCAGATTTACAAGCATCTGAGATCTTTTTATCAACTTCTACTTAAATGTGACCACTAAGTGGACATACTCAGGTTGACTTTGGCTCAAATATGGCTATTATACATTTGATCGAGTACTTCGCCCAGAAAAACAGACTGTTGCTTGTGAAATATAAATATTGAAGTTTTTTGCATATACAAGCTTGCAGATGAATATGATACAGAAAAAATGAATATGACTTTTGTGATTTGGTGCTTAAGTTTAGAATCTTTCTTCTCCTTTTAATTGAAAAAAATACCAAGTGAACCTTTAAAGGCTGCCCTGAAACCCACTTCACACAAGGTTTCCATTTGTTAGTGAAAGTGCAATAAAACATAGAGACTGTGCTGTTCCCACATATGCTGGAGGTAAACAAGTACTCTCTGTGGTCCTCCTTCCTCAAACATAGGAAATCGTGGAAAATAGCTTTGAAAGCTTTGGAGTAATTTCAGTTCCTTCAAATGTTATGCCTGTCAAAAAATATATATTCACTTATTTGTAGTAATATTTTCAAAATAGGTGCTTCCAATAACTATATTCTCACTTTATAGAAGGTACAGGATTCTGTGTAGGATGTGACACAATGTAGGTAAAACCTGTATGTATTACGAAGTTGAAATAACTATCTATCGCAACATGATTACATAGTCTGACTGAGGTGAGAAATAATTTAAATAATGCTAAGATGCACTGTTTCAGACATTAACTCTGAAAGTCAGCACAATGCTGCCAGGTACCTCCAGTAGTTTACTTTGCTGACATCTGAACCCAAATTTATTGTGCATTTCCAATGCCTGCCCTATTACTTCCTCTGTTCTTCAATTTTATGATATTTCAAAGAAAACTAAAATGTGAAAATGATGCTGTTTCTGTATTCAAGTTCTGCAACTTTCAGATATATTCATTAATTACTGTCATTTAAATTTAAAAGGATATGAAATAAGGAAAATTGAGTATTCCTGCTTTATTAAATTATTTTAAGAACTTTGGAATAATTAACAAATTAGAAGAAATTTTTAAGACAGGTTGATATCTGTTTGAATCTGAATTTTTCACTATGTGTGTTTTTACAGCACTGTACATTGAAAAATAGAAGGATAGGAAAGGGAGGGAGTATGAGGAAGGATAACTAACCACACAGTCTTCTTGAAAAGTCTTATGGAAGCCTCCTAGACTAGAAATTGCCTATATGATTATTTGAAATTGTATTAAATGAGATCATGATATAATGAAGTATGCAATGCCCCAAGTAGATGTTCTATCTACCAAGTAAAACATCCAGTGCCAGAAATGGGTCACCTCTTATTTAATTGTTGGTCAAAAAGACCTTGCCTTGTACACTATTGAACATATAGGTGTTTGCCAAAGACACTGGTTGCTCTCCACAGCTTGATGGTAAAATACTATTGTTAAGGACACAATTTACTAATGCCATGAAACATAGGTAACTTGAACTAATGTCCAACTAGAAATGTCATTCCTGTTAATTGAAGTGAATTCTATGGTATGATATGTAGAAGTTTATTGTTATTGAAAGGATAAATCCCATTTTCTTCCTATTGATAACTGAATAGCATTTGTACAATAAGGTCTTAAACTATTTCAAAAATTTCACTTACAATATTAGTCAAGAACATGATTTCTTTTTTATTAAATGTGGATATTTGGCTTTTCTAGATTATTTATTGCGGACATTTTTCCTTATTATATATTCTTAGTACTGTTGTCCAATATTGGGTTTCTTTACATATGTGTTTTACTAAGTTATCTCATATGTTCTGCTCTACTAATTGTCCTGTTTCCATACTCAATTTTGTTTTGAATATTACAACTTTTAAATAAAATCTAAACTTGGGAGTGAAATCTTATAACTTCATTTTGTTTTTTTTTTAAAATATGAGAAATGGTTGCCTAGAGGAAGAGAACTAATAAATTCAACAGATATGAAGAGATTTCATCATTTACTTTTGTGCAATGTTATAATACCTGATTAAAAGCAGCTTCAAAGATAAAATAGCTTATTTTCACTTAGGGTCCCAGATGAATTCCAGACTACTATGTTATAGATGGCATGGTGGCAGGAGGGGCCTGAAAATGACTTCGCACTCAAGAATCAGGTTGACCTCATTCCTTAACCCAATAAAGAGAGAGAGAATAAGAGAATATGAATATGAATATGGCAAGAATATATGACATCATTTCCTGCAATTTGTGGCATACTTTATCAGCAATTACCTTCCCTTACTTTCAAAGGTTCAAAAACCTTCTCAAACAGTACAACTAACTGGGCAAAGAATGAACACATAATTAAACCAATGGGGTACATTTATTATTTTAGCCACAGGAAAGGTTTGTTAGAATAGTTATAGAATCAGAGATGGATCATCTCTTTGCAAACTAAGGAGGCTACGAATCTGGTAGTTACTCATTCCAAGAGGAAGGATACATCAACAGTGGAAATCTAGTGTTAATTACCTAAATTGATAATGAATGGTTTCTAGTAGTGGTGGAAGGCAAAAGATGCTGGCTTCCAGTTTCATTGAAGGTTAAAGCAGAAGTAGTGGGAAGAGAGAATGGAGATGTATGTACTCAACCCACAAGGAGCAAAAATGGCAACCTAGAAGCCCAGTTTTTTACCTCAGACTATTTTTTAAATATTTCATTACTGTGAGAATCTGCTGTTCCCTTTGAAGTAGGCTATTCTCACCTCAGCAAAAACATCAAGACAATAACCTCACAGAAGTACTCAGAGTCATGTCTTAGTTGACTCTGCCTCCAGTGTACTTGGAAATCAATATTTACCCTCAAGGATGTTTGACTAAATTTGTAGGTCATTTCATATAATGCAGATGTCTTAACCACGTGAAAATTTCCATTTCACTTACAGAAATATATGCAATTTTGTTTCTGTGTTCTTTGTAACTCAGTTTTGTATATATCTAGTGTATAGGGCTTTCAATTATTTTCTTGAGCCCCATAGATAATGTCTGTATGGAAAAAATACAAAATATTAGAGTTTTACCCAATGTTTAAAGTGAAAGTAATACATCACTCAGTTATTCCTTTTCTAAGAATGTTTCCAACAAAAATAAATCAGTTGATTTAAAAGATATAAACTTTCCCTATTCGTTGAAGTGCTGTTTATTATAAATATAACTGGAAAATCTAGTCACAAAGGAAATTAACAAAGTACATTTCCCAAATTAAGTAGATATCCATAAATACGTAGATGCAAAAATATAGTGTGTGATTAAGTGGAATATTTTGTACTCGTGAAGTGGAAGGAAATTCTGATTATCACGTCAGCAAGGAAGAGACTAAGGATACTATTTAATGAAATTGTGGAGGTACTTGTAGATAAATACTGTATGAATACAGTTATATGCCAAGCCTTTAAAACTTAAAATTGAAATTAAAGAATGAAATTTTAGTTCTAGACAATAGAAGGAAGAATAACAGAAATGTATTAGTAAAAGATTTTAAAAATACCTTGTTAAAAACCATGTTCTTAGTATTTGCATAAAACATGAATTGTGTGTGTGTGTTGTAAAGAAAAAGATACAGATACAAATAAACTAAAAGAAATGGAGAGAGAGAAGGAATGAGAAAAAAAGGAAAGTCATGTGATCCAACACAGTTTCAGAAAAGTATGTGTTACCTTGAGTCTTTCAATAACAAGGGCTGTCAGTACAGAGGAGGGGAGAAAAAAAGATTGAGGTAGGGAGAAAAACAAGGACAAGATGGGTTGGGAAGAAGGTAACTCAAGTTATATGCAACATTGATCCCATGTTCTATGTTTTTATGTCTCTGATGTGCATTCTTTGAGGATATGTGTGCCTGTGTGTATGTGTGTCTTTGTGTGTGTGAGCACATGCACATATTTATTTCTTCTAGAAAACTAATATATAATAAAATTAATGCTTTCTGTAAGTAAATGGAAGCCTTTTTCCCCCTGAGTTTTAGAAAATATTATTTAACTATTTGGAGCTTAAATGAAGAAATAGAAAAACAGAACTCATATATAGTAGGCCATGTTAGGGATATTGATTTGTTGTGAATTCTCTGGAAATGGTTAAATGGTTAATTTGTGCTAATGCACACTTGCACATGCTAATGTGTGCAGATGCCAGAGGTTAAGCTTTAGGGTTATTTCTCAGATACTACTCACCTACTTATTCATCTCTAGTGATGTGTACTAGTTCTTGTGTGATGTTGCACATGGGTATAAGAAACTCAGATGATCTCAGGGCATATCCTAAAATACTCCCTATCTTTCTTCATTTCAGATGCTGTAACCCATGAGCCTGGAACATGCCAGCTATGCAGGATTCCAGGAACCCACTTGTTTCTGTACTCCCATAACTAAACTAAAAGTACACAAGGAAGTTCAGCCTTTATGTCCTGCTGCTTGCTAAGACAATACTTTACAGACTGCTCCTTTTTCCTAGTCCTCCAAGGGAAGAAATGAATCCATGGGTTCTTCCTCAATTGTATATAAGACATTTCTTAACATTTAGGTTGTTTATATAAAAAAGTACCTAGCTGGCTGCAAAAAAAGCTTGGCTGCATACAAATAGAAAAGAATTTGTTCTAGACTGAATATTTATTCAAATAAGAAACATTTTGTGCTAGCTTTCTCTAAAACAAAAATCAGTACAAGCCGCCCTTCACTCTTGAGATGCTATTATATTGAAGTGCTCTGTGGAGGGTGCTATATGATAACAGTGTTTACAGGACACTTTGGTCTAGCCTGTTGTGAAGAGCAATGCAGAATATGTCTTTATGATGAGAAATGAATACATTCCAACTCCATTACCATTTTTATGAAATCTGGCAACAGTAACAGCTAAGCATTTTACAAATTTTAAGTGTATGCAATTCATTTATATGTAAAGCATTGTGTGAAAATAGGCTACGCAGACTGTTGTCAAATTAATAACAGCAACTTTGCAAAGTGGTTTAATGGAAGCAGTTAGCAGGAAATTAACTTGTGTCTTTGAGAATACCTCAAAACCTACAAGAACAGACATGGCAATTTCTGTGAATTGAAGCACCTAATCCTACTCAGATGCTGTTTATGACTAACTCTAGCCAATGCCCCATTATGAACATGAGTATCATGCTGTTTCTAAGGAAAATACTACAATTTATTTTTTCTGTGCATCTGTGGATGCAAACAGTGTGTGTGTGTGTGTGTGTGTGTGTGTGTATGTGTGTAAAGAAGTTCTAACTGGATAGATGTTCATATGAGTCTATTCTTCAATTTCTCTCCACAATTTTTAGTCTGGGTCACTTGCTGAACTTAAAGCTTACCTCTTCAGTCAGACAGCTAGACACCACAGTGATCTGTATATAGGTCGACTTAACAGGACAATAGGAGTGGACACATTCACATTTTATATAGGTGCTAGATATCCATATTGAGGACCTGTATTTAAGCAACAAGCACTATAATAACTGATATATCTTCCCAGACACAGAGACGAACTTATCTTCTTGCCTTTCTATAATATGAATTGTGTTTTTAGTATATAACATGATAACAGCAAATGAGATAAATCTTATGCCATGAGTCCTTCCCCCTGCTGTTACATTTTATAGACTGACAAAACTTGATTAGATAAAATCCACTGTCTTGATTAGCCAAAAATTAGGTGCAAGCTGTGCAGTGGTGGAGCACCCCTTCAATGCCAGCACTCAGGAGGCAGAGACATGTAAATCTCTGAGTTCAAATTCAGTCTAGTTTTAAGAATGGATTCTATGACTGCCAAAGCTACACAGAGAAACCCTGTCTCAAAAATGTGTGTAGGTATATGACCTAGGAACTAGGATTGTTTTTGCTTCTTAGAAAAGTAAATGTTTGATAAATACTATAATTTCCCATTGTTAATGGTCTTTCCACTCATTACATGAGTACCAAGATTAAAACTTTTCAGATAATCACATGCTCCTGCCACAGTGCTCTAAATTGTTGGTATTGAGGATGTTAGCAATTAGTATGTTTAACAGCAATCTAATGCTGACCCTGAGAGCAAGCTGCAACTAATACTTACAGCATATTGATATTCCCACAATGAGTAAGTTTACCAGACACGCAGGACAGAAAGGATGTTAAGAGAGAAGCTGCTTTCAGAGAAAAGCATTGCACGAAGGAATACATGCCTACCCTACAGTACCTCCTGAAGAAATGCATGACTATAGTACAGTAACACATGAAGGAGTGCATGCCTACACTCCAGCAACATATAGGGAATGCATGCCTAAATCAAACATGTCAAGTATAATATCCCTAGATTATCCCTCAATATGTAAGTTTAGGAAATATGATTTTAAAATGGGATCTTTTTTTCAAGCAAAGCATCCAAGCAGTTGAGATGCAACATACCAGATCTATTTTTCGTAAAATCAAAATGCACTACATTTGTATATGATGTAATGTAAAGGTGAATAAATTAAGAGTAAATTTTTATAATATGTTTTCTTTAGCATAAAGGGATTTCTCATATCAACAGGAAAAGGACTAGAGTTGGATTAAAGTCCAGTTATTTGAATGTGTTTTGTTCTGAAATTCCCAAACTGTGGTGGTTCTCTCCTTCTGGGTCATTATGATTAATAAAGTTCACTCACTATGCTATTGTTCCACATGGGAAATTTAGGATTTCTCAGTCCACTGAGAAATTATCTTTTTCTGCCTTGGATAAGTGTCTCTCAAATAGCCAAAAGCTAAATTTAGTCTTATAGTCAATGAAACCAGGGCTATGGGCCTTTATGAAGTGGGATTTTCTGAGAATCTTTGAGGTAATGTACCAAAGGACATTAGGACCCAGATCCTTCTCTTTGCTTATCTTCATTTCACATCTCTTCTCTTTTCCCTGCATCAAAGCCCCTCCACTCCCATGATCCTCTTCTTGTTCAAGCTTCTCTTCTTGCACTTCCATCTTACCAATCCCTTTCTTTCTTCCTGTCTGATAGGTTGCCAGTACAGTCTCACCATTACCACAGATCCTATCCAGTATTTGTCCCTTAAGCTAATAATCATTTCGCTCATGTGGTCACTGACTGAAACCTAGAAACCTGAAAGCCAGAATAAACTTCTATTTTCATTCTTTTTCATGCACTGAATATTTCATGCATGTATACTATCTATCTTGATCATTTTTCACATTCCTCCCACTTTTCCCAAGACCCCATTTAGCATCTCCCTTCCAATTTATTTCTTCTTTTTATATTATCTTTAACACATAAAGTCAAATTGTTTAACCCATTGATTGCTGCTTATATACACATGGGCATATATCCATCTATTGAAGCCTGAGAACTCTGTTGGGGACCATACCTTCAAAGAAATGTGATTTTCCTTCTCCTAGAGCCACTAACTCCCAATATGTCCTTGCTTAGATATAAGAACTTTGGATAATTTTTCTAATGTGTTCTTGGATTCGGTTTGCCAGTATTTTGTTGAGGATTTTTGCGTCGATGTTCATGAGTGAGATTGGCCTGTAATTCTTTCTTGGCTGAGTCTTTGTGTGGTTTTGGTATCAGAGTTACTGTAGCTTCATAAAAGGAATTTGGCAATGACTCTTCTGTTTCTGGGAGGACCTTGGACTTTCCACAGGGCAGGGAACCCTGACTGCTCTTCGGACTGGAGAGGGAGGAGAAGAGGAGTGGGGGAAGGGGAGAGGAGTGGGAGGAGGGGGAGGGAAATGGGAGGCGGGGAGGAGGCGAAATTTTTTTTTTCAATAAAAAAAAAAAAGATCTTTGGAGCTCCTCCCTAGTATGTACTAAAATTTTAAACTGGCTTGATCTTGTCGCCAGCAAACAAAGTCTATCTGAAAAAAAAAATGCAGCTAGGAAGTTTTGCTTAACTCTGTTCTATTGTGTCTAGAATTTTTCCCAACCTCTCTCAGTTTTTATGTAGATGTAGTTGCACCATGGTGACATACCATTGTAAGCTGTACCTGCTTGTTTGTTTCCCGACAGCTCAAACATGAATAATCACACAGAAACTATATTAATTACAACACTGTTTGGCCAAAGACTCAGACATATTTCTAGATAGCACTTATATCTTGAAATAACATAACCTATTTTTATTAATCTATGTATTGTCATGAGGCTGTTTCTTACTAGTAAGTATCTGACATCTGTCTCCTTCAGCAGCTACATGGTGTCTCTCTGACTCTGCCTACTCTCTCTCTCTATCTGTTTAGATTTTCTGCCTGGCTATACTCTGCTAAGCCATTGGAAGAAACAACTTCTTTAGTAACCAATGATTATAAAAAATATGCACAATTTACAGAGGGGATTTCCACATCACCAAAAAACATAAGGTACATATATTATAATAAAACATCACTAAAATGTTGTTCCCTGTATGTAATTATGCATTACATTGAAATTCATAAGAGTGAAGGCAGTAATCCCTGATTGATTTGCATAATTTCTTCTTGCAATTATTAATTATATTTTTATGATTCCATTCAAAACCTCATCTATAAGGTTGTATTAATAGGGAGCTTACTAATATGTCTAGTGTTATAAGTGCAGGGTTAAAGGGCCAACAGGAGTAGGAAACCAAACAATACCTGAGCACACTTGCTCTAAACCCAGAGCCAGGGAAAGAAATACACCCTGATCTGAGACCTGAGCCAGGGAAAGAAACAGCTGAAGTCATGGAAATCATATGCAAACTTTATTAGCAAGCTTATAATTTTCAGTCTTACTAGTTGACTAGGTTCCCAAGACTTAAAAGGCAGGATACTTTTGTAGCAAGTGAAAAGACAACTCAGGATATAGTCTGGGAATGATCATCACTGGTTATAAAGACTTTCAAATGCAACTGCTTCAAAGCCATGATTTCTAAACAATCATAGCATATTTAATAATTTGACAAACAAACAGCTTCATTCATAACGGTTAGAAAGTGCTGCTGCTGTATTTTTTCTATTGTGGCAAGCCCTAAATCAGCATGAATGCATAACTAATGATGCAGACAGGATTGAAACCAATTTAGCTTTTTATCTCCATGGGCATTCTAAAAAAGAGACTCCATAAGTCAAAACAGAACATTCTTTCCTTTGCTTTGTTCACGCCAAGAAGCTCATAATAAATCTACCTCCCAGCTATTTTCCATGCTCTTACTGTACCTACTGTTGCTGATTACATACAATGGCATGCTGGTGCCTGTACTTAACCCTCCTCCAGCTCATTCTTAAAATTAGTCATTAGGGAACCAACCACATCTTAAGTCTTTGCATGTTTAAACCTTGCTGAACAAAGGCAGTAGGCAATTCCTAAACGTTATACGATAAGGAAAGCATGTTTCAAAACAACAGACTTCCAATTACAAATAATCAACAGAGGAGGAAAATTGTAAAGATGCATGAACATGGTATAATTTTTCTCATCACAAAATGCACGATCTTTGCCTCTTCCCCCCACTAAAAAAAGCACACGTTTTTAAGGGAGTACATACCTTCCCATTATATAAAGTAAATGATACAGTAAGGTTTGTTTTATGTGTTTACATTGTGAGCTTACAATGCATGATTCTTTACACTCACACACAATTCTGGATGTTTTATGAGGAATTTCATTAAAAAATTAACATTACAATCAATTGAGCTTGCATATAAAAAGAATAGCCTGACTAATACATGACACATGCATCCAATTAGTCCGTGGCTTTTCTCTCTCTCTCTCTCTCTCTCTCTCTCTCTCTCTCTCTCTCTCTCTCTCTCTCTCCCCACCCTTATTTATATCCTTTTCACTTTTCCTCTTCTCCCCTTCTCAATGTATGATCTTAGACTCAAAGATATAGATGTACATAGAAGCAACATAATTGGATTTCTTCCCTGACTAAGATAGTGGAAACAAAAGTTTTGGGGGTAAACCAGGTTTTCTGCCTTCTGCAATGTTCACACCATCATAGGTCAGAGCCTCTTTCAGTGAATCCAGCTCATCAAATTCCACATAACAGAACCCTTTAAGTTTGCCGGTGTCTTTGTTTCTGACTAGCGACACACTGTATGCTGAGATCCCTAAAGATGGCATCTATGCCTCCCTGAACCGTGTTATCAGAGAGATTTCTTATGTAAGCATGCGTAAGCTTCTGGTCTATACAGTTCAGTGTAGGGGACCTCTGAAGGCAGCTCCTTCTGGCTTTGGGAACTGTAACCACCAGAACTGCAGCGGGACCCTCTGCCACCGCTGAAGCTGCTATACACCCAATCATCTTGGGTGTTAAGGTCTACCATTTGCTGTCTTTGCTCCTTGAGAAACAAGGCTTATTTTTTCCCGATTTAAAATGTTCTCTTTTTCTCTTAAACTAGAGTGTGAAGTGCCACTGAATAGGTAATGTTGGCAAAGCAATGTCTATACAATAAAATACATTAGACATTTAAATAAATAACATTAAAAACTAGGCAAAGGGATAGAAACCCTGTCACTTGGATCTGTAACAATGTTTTCTGAACAAATGAGAACAGGCAAACCTGGGTGTAGATGCATGTAAACAGAACCATCAGACCTACAGAAGGGACCAAGCGGATGGGGTAGGCTGGGAGTGACAGTCTGAGGGTGAAGGAAGTGACAAAGCAAAAATACAGTCTGAGGTAGCAGGACTTTGCTCAGTGCAGAAGAAAAATGGCTTATGAATAAAAATGAAACTGTAATATCAAATTAAATCCAGAGAATCATGCAAAAGACATAATACTTGCTATTTAGATTTTTTCTTTTAAAAACCACACATACTCATTTGGTATAATACTATATTTACAACCACAATTTACCCAGCTAATAAGCCAAATATTGTTTACTAAAGTTGTCTCAGCTTACTCATCATATCAGTGTCATCCCCAGTCTAGTATTGTCATTAAGAAGGCGTGGTCAGACAGGTTATTGGACAAAAAAATTCACTGGTACATTTTCAAACTGAAATAAGGGTACCCAAATGATTACAAACTTCCAGGATCTCTACATTATTCTTATGTGTAAAACAGGGACTAAATATGCTAGGCAGTTAAATTGTTGGAGGGTTCAACTAATTCATATATAAATATATGAATAAAAGCACTTAGCACATTATTCTTAAGATATATTAGCATAAGCTGTTAAAACTATTTCTAGCATTTCCACACTATCTCTTAAAATTTACGTTCATAGGTCTAGACTTATGCTGCTCAGAGCTTCGATCGCAAAGTTTCTAACTGCTGTGGATAGGTAATTAAAGCAGTATCCACAAATTTTGTAGCAATAGGAGTTACTATAGTTCTCAGACACACATGGGATGTCTACATTTTTCTGCACCTCCCACACAACATGAGGTACAAGGAACCGCCAGCCAAAGGTGTGGGATGAATGTAAGAGAGCTGGAGGATAGATGAGAACTATGAAATACTGTCTTCTGGACTTGACATAGCAGTTGCATGCATGAACGTACAGAAACAGTGCACTCAGGGAGTTAAGAAATGAGAGAGAATATCACAAAATAATAGTAGTTTACCAGATATCAAAGTTATGGTGACAGGGGTTCTGGAGAAATGGCTCAGGGGTTAAGAGCACTGGCAGCTTTTCCAGGGGTCCTGAGTTCAATTCCTGGAAACCCCATAGGATCTCAAACCATCTATAATAGGATCTGCTGCCTCTCCTCGAATGCAGTTATACATATGGAGCACTCATACATAAATACAAATAAATAAAATTAAAAACCCAATTTGTCCAGTAATATACATATTAAAAAAAGTATTGTGATAATGAATATCAGTTTTCCTTTTTATACATTTAGCAATTGTATGGTCTGAATTTTGGCCTTCAAGAATCCAGGTTTATAGCAGACTATAAAGAAATTCCAAAAGCTTGTAAGGAAACTATGGCATCCTGAAGTCAGAATAAGAAATGGTAAAAGGAATGTTGGTGCTTTCTTGGGTAAAGTGGTTTCCATCATTTTCTGTATACTTGGCATTGTGCGGGGAGAAGGAGGACCTAGAGGAAGGTTTGGAAGTGATTTTTAAACTGCAGAGAGATATGATTAATTAAGTTATGAAATAATTTGCTTTTATTTTGTCAAAACTTTCACTTTACTTTCAATCACCGAAGTTTCATACAGGAATCAGGATTTGACTTTACTAAGCACACAATTTTACCCATTGCTGCTAAGACATGAATGTCAAATGTGTGGAGGATGTGAATGGTACTGTATACGTTCAATGTGTGACTGTGTTAATTATTACATTGAAAGCATTGTCCTGCATTTGGCTGGTATGTTTTAAATAATCTTATCAGGTACTCCACATGAAATTTTATTCAGTTTAGAATTTGGAGGCAGGGATTTATAAGGCTGTAAACAGGAGCATGTCTGGGCAGCCAACAGAGCAGAAAGAAACAAGGAACTCACCCCTATTTATCCCCAGATAGTGATAGGAATTGTGGACTCCAGATCACTGTTTCTAGAATTGTGAGAAAATTGACTCCAGCCAAGGCTAACTTGTTTTACACTGTTTAGACAACTCATACTCTGTCTGAGAATTTTATAGGTTGAGAATGTTTTGTAAGAAAGAGAAGAAAATCCTGTTAGGTCCTATGTTTGAGGCAAACGCTATGATGATGCCTGCATAAAAAGAGTTTTTGTTGTTGTTGTATGGTGGTTGGGTTGTCAGGCGGTGGTGGCGCATGCCTTTAATCCCAGCACTCAGGAGGCAGAGGCAGGCGGATCTCTGTGAGTTCGAGACCAGCCTGGTATACAAGAGCTAGTTCCAGGACGGGCTCCAAAACCACAGAGAAACCCTGTCTCAAAAAACCAAAAAAAAAAAAAAAATGGTGGTTGGGTTGTTTTATTTTTATAAATTATAGGATTATGTCTAGCCACCAAAGCATGGGTGATATGTGTCCTTCATGACACCATAGGCTTTTAAGTGATTTATGCTAATCACGATTCATGATTCATTGGTTATCCTTTTCACATCAGAATGATGGACGTGCAAGTCTAAGGTGAAAATGAGCTTTTGCTTTGGGTACCACACCCCGTTGCTCTTCCCCATTAACAGTGATTACAGCATTGCTATCACAATTCAGGTTAAGCTCAACTGCCACTAACACAATTAAATAATGAAGCTGAGCAGTGCTCTGAGTAGTAAAGACACCAAGACTTCTACTGACAATAGGTCAAAAGCCTTGCCCTAATATCAGACTTAAACTCAGTAGGTGAGATTTCTTCCAATTTCATACTATACATCAGGCCAGTCATCAAACCTATGTTACTGAGAATTCCACAGTATTCTCTGCTTTCCTTCATCTCCCGTTTTCAACAGATCTCTCTGACTCCTAAAATTCCACCCCACTGTACTCAATGTCCTACATTTTATAATTCTTCTAAATTTTTTGCATTAGAACATGAATTGTACAACACTGACTATGTTTTATATGGCTGCTGAGAATTTCTAAAAATATAATTTAAACTGAGGACTGAATAAATATTTGTTAAGTAAATAAACTAGTGAATACAATATCAACCCCTCTGACCACCTATAAATATAATGAATTATATGTGAAGGAAAGCTTTGCATTAATTATTTGAAGCATAAAAAATGGCTTCTGTTCATTTTACAAACATACATTGTAATAATGCATCAAGAATTTTAGTAGTAATCACCATTGTTTCAAAATCCTATTAAAAGAATACTATAGTTTTTTGGGTGTTGTTCTCAGCAATGAGGTCCAGCTGCCAATTTTTGGAGAAGAACCTTTTGTTGCAGCATCGTCTTAATTGTTTGGGGAATTTCATGGAACCCTCTTGGCCAACAATTGAATTGAATGCAACCAAGTCCTGCCAGTAAAAGCCTCACCTGGCTAAGAGAGACAGCCAGTTTAGACTGTTGAGACGCTGTATCCCCCATTATGAGAATTTCTCATCAGGATCACCTTCACAGATTCCAGGAAGTTTTGAAGGCTGCTTATATAATTATGAGGAGTAGAGGAAGATGAAACAATAATCAGGATGTATCAGATTTAAAAATTCTATTTCAGTAAAATGAAATAATATAAACAGCCTGTTGTACATTCAGATAGGCACACATGTTGGTGATCAGCTGTTGGCTGCATGCCCTGGGAAAGGCATACAATTGGGGATAGGCCGACACTAAGTTAGGTGTACTTTTTGCTTTACTATTTGTAAAGAAATAACAGGTAACTATGCATCCAGTCACAGAGCAAGGGATATTAACAAGTATTTTGAAATGCTTCAGTGAAGAAAAATTGGCTGCTTTATCCCTTTTTATAACCATTTCTTAAGTAATTTACTTATGCTCGTAATGGATGGGTACTTGTTTCTGTTTTAGTTTGCAAACCATTGTCTATCTGTTAAAATTGTTATACATTTATCCATGATAACCTGTGATTAGATCTGTGCTGATGATATGACACTATCAATTTTATTTTGCCATTGCTTCTTCTTTGTCAGGACATGATGTTCATTGATAGATTCCATGGCCTATCGCTGGAATAAATCTTTTTTTTTCTGTGGGTCAGTGGTTCATTTTATTTAATAATGGTAGTAGGAAATCATACTGGAAAAGATTTTGTTTCCTATATGTCCTTTCAGTTGACAGAGCAGCAAAAAACATGTGCTTTATAGTTCCTGAAAAACATGAAAAGTACATTTTTTTTTCTATATTGACCTGTGTCTATAAAAGCCTAACTGAGCTTATATTGCTGTCTTCCATTCTAATCTAAGTGACTCAGTTCTTCCAAACCTCCACTAGGCAGCTCAGCTGGTTTCTGCCACTTTTATGCAGCTGATCTGGTCTCAGAGTCTTCTTTGTAGAATGGCTTATCTAAGACTTCATTTTTGCTTGCCTAGCTCATCTAAGGGAAACTCCCGAGGGATTTCCTTGATTATTCCGAGAGGAGGGAACTAGAGATTCTGGTCTGTTTTGGGGACTTCCTAAACCTATTTTGAGTTGTTTACCTTCCTATTTAAGAAGCTTCCCTGGTGTATGGAATGTTATCTTTGTGGAGGAAATTGTTACACAGCAGAATGATACATATGCATTCTCATATTCACATATATGCATGCTACCATGCTTCTTTTCAAATATACAAATGCATCTTAACGTTTATAATACCCACAACCCAGGTTTCACTGTTGCTTTTAAGAACCTAGTTTCCTGTGATACATATCAAACATCTAGTTATTAGGTTCTAAAGACATATTAACCCACAACTTTCTGAGTGAAATATCCTCAACTGGATGTTACTCGGGGATTCTAAGGTCAAATTATGGAAATTCACTCCTACACACACATAATATTATATCTGTATGGACCATTGTAGGTAGGAAAATTCTTTTACCATCTTTGTTGAGTAAATGTAGATTTACCTAAATGGTTCAAGTTTAAACATTATACCATGAGTTTGAAAGCAAGGATTTTTTTCTGTAAGGATTAAAGGAAATTAGTGACTTAAATTTGCTATTTATAGTGTGTATAACAATTTGTCTAAAGATACATATGAAGAAATTAGTATTTAATTTTGGTGATTATTAAAATTCATCTGATGTTGGGAATTATTGTGAAATTAGATTTAGTTTTATTTGTGACCAAATTTGCCTTCACTTACTACCACTGAAGCAAAGTACTCAATCTTAGTTGAAATTTCTTACAATGCTGTTCCTACACCCTACAGTTAGAAAACACTTGCAAGGTTTGTGTTTGTATATGTATGGAGTTATGTGTGTGTGTTGTGTGATGGTGTATTGTTTGTATCTGCTGTATGTGCATGTATGTGTATTCTAAGTGAAACACTAGAATGCAATATGTAGCAAATATTTATGTATTATTTCCTGTTTTTCTGTAAATCATTTACTTTAAGATCTGGTAAAGTAAATGTACTAATTTATGTGTTTCTCAGCATTTTGAGATCATTGTGATAACCTTTTAAATATCACTGCTGGGGGGCATGAAAAAGTACATCCTTGATATAGCAATGTACACTGGGACACAGTTGCCATCCTGTGTGAGCGTAATTGAATGAGAATGAAGAAGAAAGGATTTGTTTTAAGTTGGGTTGGTTCCCACTGATTTACTTAATGCTTTTAAAAAATGAAGTTTGGCATGCCAAATTCTGCATAGAAAATTCAATATGTTGAAAGTGGTTACTCTGCTTCCTGAGTGGAAAATGATAGCATTCAGATATTTAGGATTTGTATGTGTATGTATGTATTTGTGTGTCTGTGTATGTGTGCAAATTTCTCCTTGTGCCTGGTTCAATCTTTTTTGTTCACAGAGACAATTGACATCATTGAGTATTTGGAGTACATAAAATGTTTATATTAAAGAAAATTTGCTTAATAGTATTGCTATGTTTATTAAAATGTACACTATTTCTTGTTATTTGTGAGTGTTTTATAATATCACATAAATTCATTATCACATTTGTTATCATATAACAAAATTAATTATCACAAAAGAATGGCTCTTTGTCTTCCCTACTTTAGCTGTAATATATATTTACTGTACTCTCTTAATACAAAATTTACACATAGTAGTATTATTTTTTCTATGGTTAATATCCATCTTCTCAAAAATATTTCCATCATTTCATATTTCTTTGCAATATCATTCATTGAGTTTGTTTACAATATGACTTGTAAATCTTGCTGATGTTAATAATGAACAGTAAACTCATCACAATGACCCAGTTTTTTAGAATATTGTTGTAATACTGGTTTGATGGAAAAATACTGAACATTAATATAAAAAGGGATATGGTGTGTTGTTTATAATTTGCATGAATTTCAAGGGCAAATTATGAATATTTAACTGTGGTTTGGCTGTGCCATGGAGAGGATGAGTTTTTCATCCTTGCTCATGGCTTTTAAGGATACAGTCACTGAAAATCTTTGTGGAGGAATGGCATATTTAGGAAAGAAGCTTGTAGACAATATAGTAAGCTAAACTGAACACTTAGTGAACACGAATCTATATGTAGTTATGTTTTGTTATGCATGCATTGACGTCAAACTTTTCATTTGATTGCATAAAACCAACCGTGGTATTTCTCTTTACATA
Organism: Chionomys nivalis; assembly: GCF_950005125.1. Lineage (NCBI taxonomy): Eukaryota > Metazoa > Chordata > Mammalia > Rodentia > Cricetidae > Chionomys > Chionomys nivalis. The sequence continues at coordinate 11,845,459 of NC_080097.1, forward strand.
TGCAGGTTTGCACAGAGAGATACTCAAACAAAGTGACAGGGAGGAGAAGAAGACCTGAAGAGAGAGAACTGAAGACCACCTCATGCTCACATATATATTGCATATACATGAGTTTCACTTGATCTAATAATTTAACTCTCAAAATTTAAGTCAACAGGAACTAAAATAAATTCCAAAATGTATTTTTCCTTTTTAACAATAAAACTTTTTCAATCAAAACCCTATTTAATAATATATTTTATTATGCATCCATAGGCTTTTATTTTTTGATACTTCTATCTTAAAAATGGATTTTATGTGTACCCATATATAATATATATGGAAATAAAATGCTTCATATGATTCAGACTAGTGTTGAACTATCTAGTTAGGTAAAATTTCCCTAGAGTTTCTGATTCCTCTGCCTCCACAACCAGAGTCCTCAGATGGCAAACACGTAATATCAGGCCTTCTTTTATACAATGAAGACATTAGAATTCAGGCCTCATAAATGTTGGGAAATCATCCCACCACCTGTACAACATGCACATTATAAATGCCACATTTGAAGAAATAAATGTTGGCATGGATAATAATAATAACTTTTAAAGACATAACTATGAAAGCATATCCCTATTTTTCCATGAAGGATGTGTTCAAAATTCCTGGTTGATACAGTTGAACAATTTAATATGTTCCTTTTATTATTTAATATGTTCCCTTCATTTGGGTGATGTTAATTTTTGAAATAAAATTTTTATTTATTAGTATAGTGTGGCAAATATATATGTTGTGCAAATCATGTGTAAATGTAATTGTACACATGACAAACAGGTAGAGGTCGGGGTTAAATATCTAAGAGTCAGTTCTTTCTTTCTACCCTTAGTCCCGGGTGAAAAGAAGGATTTCTGGATTGCAACAGAACACTTTAATACACTTAGTCATCTGGTCTGCAGGTGGAATTGCTTCCTCAGGATCAGATACAACAATATATTACTACTACATTAGCATGCCAGTCTAAGATTTTATAGCTCGCATTGTCATCTACTCAAAATCATGTATCATCAATGTGTGTAGACCTATGTTGTCTATCAATCATCTGTCTTTCTGTCTGTCTGTCTCTCGATCATCTACCTCTTATTTACCAGGGATGTGTCTATCTAGCTTATCATCCATCAACTATCTATCATCTGTTTACTTATTCCTTGATATCTTCCTCTCTCTCCTCTCTGTCTCTGTCTCTGTGTCTGCTCCCCCGGGATCATAAATGGTATATAGTCCTAGCTGCCTTAAATGATTTATGTAGACCACATGGCTCTACAACTTAAAAATGCCCACCTGTTTCTTCTTCAACGATGATGAGGTTAAAGGAATGCAGTTACGTTCAAGGACTTAAACTATTGATTTGATATCTCTCTTCTGTAATGTTCTTTTTATTCAAATCTCCTAGACACAGTGATTAGTGTCTCAGGAAACACTGATTATTGAAACATAAACAATGAGATGCAGATGTATAGTAGATTCTTGTTATTGAAGACTGGCTAGTGTTCTAAGAGGATTAATGCATATTTTCAGCAACTAAAGAGGTACCAGGAAATGACTTAGAAACTGTAGAAAATAAATGATATTTTATTTTATTTTATAAAAATAAAGTTATTATTGAAACACATTTTAGCAGATATGCTCAACTATTTTTCCAGAATTCATTTCTCTTTTGTCTTTTTCTTTGTTTCATTCACCTATTTTAAATATCAGAATGGGTTCGGTTCTGCTGCATATGTTTAAATATGGAAGAACCTTATTTTCCATCTTAGTAACTCAGACACTCCAGAACTCTAATTCTTCCCAGGTTTCTGTTTGTATATTAAGTTGACTCTTCAGTAAAACATACCACATGTATCAAAGTTCTGACGTCTGCAGCCCCATGTGTTTCTTCAAAGACAGCACCTCACATGTCGATTCCTATGCCACTCTGAAGCTGTCCCCAGATCCTTTCTGCTGGCCCCTTTGAAAAGTCTTTGAAATGCCACATGTTAGCACAGAAAACTCTGGGATGCATCACAGCGTTACAAATTCCAGATGCAAGCAAGCTTCCTGCTAAAGCTCGGGGACTGGAAAAGAATCACAACATGCCATCCATCTTGTTAAAGGAAGGCTAAGAAATGCTAAAGGGAAATTTAAGGGAGGTTGGTCTCAGAACAGCCTTTACCAGCTAATCTTTGGGATCCTTCTCTAACAGTTGACTTTAGTATTAGATCCGGTGAAATTCTCACGGTCAAATGCAGCAGAAAACAGTGGTTGTAAACTATGACTTTTAATGTTTGTCAGGGATATTTTTTCTTTTTTAGGCAAATTTGTGCCATCATCAACTTTTCTTCACTTTTGGGTACAGTTTAAATATATTTTTAAAAATATATTATTAAAAATAGCATGTGTAGTACTACATAGACTGTAATGAAAAACAAAAGAAACAAATAAAAACTTTAACAGATAGAGGTATCTATGCATGGCAGCTAGTCTGGTCTTGACTATGATAAGAGGTATATACTGCAATATAAAGGAATGAGTTACAGAGGGATTGCCAAAGAGACTTTTTTCTCCAATTGGTTTGACTAGAGATAAATGTAAAATATTATGCATCAGTTGACTCAGATTGTCTGTCTCTCTTACATTTTTATTCTAGGCACACAAACTTGTATCAAAGCATTTTTATTGTAACTTTTATTTTGGTAATGAGAGGTGTGTTTTGATTTCTTTCAGGGCTTTTGGAACAACAAATAGATTAGCTATAACTCAGTCTCAGTATTAGGCGATTCAGTTCGTTAAAAGAGATGCCCAATTGGGGCTCTGTTTTCCAGATTATTCTGTGATTTCATTTGGATCACAGTCATATATGTAATTATTTTGGAAAACTTCTATTGTATTAGGTCTCCATCATAGGACTCTTCAAATGGTCCTTAGTTTTAACACTCCCTCTCTATATTCCCTCCCTCATTACAGCCTTCCCTCATGTTTCTTGGCTTTTATATTTTTAGTTTCAAGTCATGCTTCTTTTCTTTCTAAAAATATGTATTTCAGGAACTTGCTTTGCAATGGTATTTTCTCTCAAAGGTAAAAGATTAAACAGAGCTTTCTCAATATGGCTCCTGACAGGTCACCATGGAAGGGGAAAGAGTTGGCTTTCCGAATGGCATCATGTTTTCAGATACCAGAAATGCCCCTTGTGTGATTGGATTATACAGGGCAGGTGCATTTCTGAGACAAAAGAGGCTTTTTCTCATGTTCCTGTTCTTTCGCTTTAGCTATTGCTCTCTGTAGTAATGCTACTGAATCTTCCAAGCTGCAGAACACTTTCTCTGTCTCTGTTTTTCTTCCCCAATTTTGTTTTGTTTCATTTTAATTTATATTTCTGAAACAGTACTATCTCTCAGCATTGCTTATCTTGAATAGTAGACTTCTAGCTTATGTCAGTGTTATAGAGAAGATGACAATCAGTAAATTCTACTAATCTACTGTGTCTTGATTTATTTGCCCTTTTGGTCAAAGTTTTTACATTAAGATGGTTTTTCTTCTTTTTGTCTATTAATGAATATAAAGTATTGGCATCAGCTTTTATTTGTCTTTATTGTCTCTTTATTAAGCAACTTTTTTTTCACAACTTTTTCCAGATATATAGAAGCAATAAATTTTGAATATTAAATTTGTATAATAAGCACATATTCATTTTGAAATACCCTTTTACAATTTTATAAAATGTTCTTTATGACTCTAAAAATACAATTTTGTTTATAATGCTTGATATAAGAACAGTAGTCCTGATATGTCATGAATACGATTTATATCAACTTTTATCATCATGATTTCTTATTTTTGAGACTATTTTAATCACATTTCCCTCTCTCCTGACTCCTTTCCTCCTTCCATATTTACTCCCTACTCTTCTTCAAAGTTATAGCCTCTGTTTTTCATCAATTTTTACTTCAATTAATTTGTATTTATTTAGACACATATATTCCTAAATATAGCTTGTTGAATCCACATAAGATTACTCATATGTGTATTTTCAGGACTGACCATTTGACATGGTACAAATCGTTGTGGTTTTCATTGGAGATAGCCACATTTTCCATCTCCAGACTGCTTAGATTAATATAGTTTTTATGTAGGGTTTCATTTTTGGAGGCTATTTCCCTGGACAATTGTCTGAGTTTTGGTTTCTTTCTTGTTCAGCACATGTTTGGGGGCCATGTTTGTAAGACTTTATATTTATAGCTTCTGATGTTAAAACTTTTTACTTGTCAATATAAGACTGCCCAGAAATATAAGCAAATATCTTACAGATAGCATGTTACTATTCTTAGATTAGTAATGGTTTGACTTACATTTTTTTTTAAATTATACAATGGTAAAATAAATATCAACATTCATGCAATAGAAATCAATGTAAAATATTGAATTATGATTATTTCTTGATGCTTTGTTGGTCAAACAATACTCAATGAAGAGTTTTTGCAGTGCCTGTATGCAAAGCTCCTACTCAGCCATGTAAAAAGATAGTATAAAATGAATATTATAATATACTATGATGTTGAGATCTAATTATCATAGTTCTCAGTTCTTACCACTTATAAAAAAGTTTATCAACCCATCATATCATGCTCTGATGCAAAATTTTGGTTTCTTCAAATTTTTTCTTGCACTTGCAATATCTTTTGATTTATGAAACTACTTAAATTTAATTAACAATTATATTTTCTCCTCCCTGTCTACTTTTGATAGATGATGTGGGATTCCCCTTGTATGCTGTGAACATCATTGGTTAATAAAGACTGGCTTTGCCTGATAAGGTAGAACAGAGCTAGGTGGGGAAAACTAAACTGAATGCTGGGAGAAAGAATAACAGAGTCAGGGAGAAGCCACACAGCCCAACAGAGACAGACGCTGAAATTTTACCTGGTAAGCAACAGCCATGCGGTGATACACAGACTATTAGAAATGGGTTAAATGAATATGTAAGAGCTAGCCAATAAGAACCGAGAGCTAATGGGCCAAACAGTGTTTTAAATAACACAGTTTTTGTGTGGTTATTTCAGTTCTGGGTGGATAGGACAAACAAGCAGCCTCCTACTACAGATAGATTCACCTTTTTTGGTTATTGTTTTATTGATGTTTTAATGCTATGTATTAATCTCTAATTATGTATACTTTGTATACTTTGAAGATATCTTCTTTACTGTATAAATATAACATTTTGGTTTTTGTTACATCATAATTCTAATTTTTCATTGTATTTGTTGTATTAATTCCAGTTCTCTGGAAAATTACAAATACAAAAATCAATATCCATTTATACATATGTATATATATATATATATATGCATATATATATATTTGTTTATGTGTGTATGTATACACACACAAATGGAAATGGAATTTATAGATAAGATACAGACTGTGGTACAGCTAATCCGACAATGACTGCCTAAGAACAAAAGGTACAAGAACCCACTAGTTGTTTAGTCCATGATGTTGGATGTCTCAACTGGTCCTCAATGCACATAAGAATTCTGAAGAGTAGTCTTCAAGACCAGTAAAGGTATGGGTTTGCTATTGAGAATGACAGCAGAGCACGCAGGCAAATAAAGCAAATTTCATTCTCTTATGTTCTTTACATTGACCTCCAGAAGAAGGTGTGGCCCAGCTTAACAGTATATCTTCCCTCCTTGAGGAACTAAATTAAGAGTGGGCTTTAATTCAAAGAATTTAATTAATAAAATAAAAACTCTTCCAGATATGTTTAGTCATTTGGGTGTTAGTTAATTCCAGATGTAGTCAAATTGATAACAAAGAATAGCTATCACAGCTACAGTGTTCATTTTTATATTATCACATCTAAATTATGTCATAATATAGACAAATTAGTACATTTTCTTAGTCATGACTTTCTGCTATTAAAATTCTATGTGTCCATATTCTACAACAGAACAAATACATTTTCCATGCATTTACATTTCCCACATTGTCTTACATTTTTTTTATTCTTTTGTGTTGCCTTTAACCTTTATGTCATTTCAACCAAAAGCAATTTCTGCATCAAGCATTACTTGTGAAAAACATTTAATATATTGGACTTCCCTGTTTATCTGGGAAAGCTTAAGTCCTTCAGTGCTGAAAGTGATTTTTTCCAGATGTGGTATTCTTGTTTGACAACTGTGTTTTTTTCTTACATAATTTTGGATATATCATTTACCCCCTCCTAGCCTGTGAAATCTCTACTGAGAAATCCACTGACACTTTTACAGAAACACCTCTGTATTTGAGGATTCAGTTCCCAGAGAGAAAATTTTAAAAACTTTCAGGACACAGGAAACACATACACTTGTGGCACTATATGTCTTATTTATGCTTTTCTTCTACTTTATTTTTATTTTGTAGAACTGGTTTTTATTTTGTTATTATTATTTTAGTTATTTTTCATTTGTTTTAATCATCTTTTTGTTTTCTAAAGAGACAGAAGGAAAGGGCTAAGTTTGGGGTGGGTGAGAGGTTGGAGAGGATCTGGGAGGAGTTGGTGAAGTATAGACAGAGAAAATATATTGGTTAAAATATGTATATTTCATAGGCAGAATAGAGTGTAGGTCAAAGGTTGTGTGGGTGGGTTGGTTTCCCATTCCCTTCACCTGAAGGTTTGCCTCATGACAGGAGATGATCAGTTCAGGCAACATATGAACTAATGCTAGGAGTCCCTTGCGGAGACTGAGTGGTGGGGTCAGCTCTTCCATGAGGATAGCACTCAAGTTATATTGTCCACTACTATTGTGGGATCATTAAGGGACAGGACTGACTCAGCAAGGTCCTGGATTTCAACACACTTGGTTGCTATGACCGCTTATGGCAGCATGAGTCACGGATATCAGCTGAGTCATGGCCCGCAGCAGCAGCCATGACTACAGTGGCTGCATGGCCCTCAGTCACCAATATGGCCACAGGATCTGGCTTAGACCACGAGAATCTGTGTGGACTTTGGTGGCATCTCGGGCCATATACATCACAGACACTGAGTGTGATAGGACCATTGATCCAGATATGGTACCAGGCAGCAGCCTAGACTCTGATGTCACCGTGGTACCAGGTGGTAGGGGAGGCCACTCAGATTGGCATGTTGCCCAAGTCAGTGTGGCTCTTAGACACAAACCTTGCCTCAGGTCTCAGTCCAGAGCCCTGGGCATTGGAATTGTCTTCGATGTTATCAGGAGCAACAGACATCAACATAGACCCTGGCTGTGGTAGAGTTGCATGGTTTTTGGCAGCAGCCCTGGGCCAGAATACACCAGGGCCTCTATGGCAGTATGACCCTTTGACATCAACATGGACACAGGATGTAGCCTAGATACTGGGCATTTGTATGGCCTTTGGTGACAGCACAGGCCACAGACATCACAGACCATAACTATGGTAGGACCACAACTCAGACCCAGATATGGTCCAAATGCAGCAGCAACTGAGATTTATTTGTCACAATGAACCCAACTGGAGGCCCAGACCACTTGATTAAGCATGACCTACAATGATATCAGGAGCCATGTAAATGAACTCAGATCCACTCTGAGTGCAGGGCCTCGGATCCTGCCATGTAGCCTTGACACAGCCCAGGATCAGATGATACGATGGCAAGGGTTTTTAGCACAGGCCATTCAGATTAACATGGCCCCAATGGAATCATGGCCCTCAGAAACCAAGAATGACTCAGATGTTTGAGGAGAATTCAGTCTTCAGTGGTCATTGAAGCCCTGGACATCAACATAGACCGTGACTGTGGCAGGAACATGGACCCAGAAATGGTCCCTAGCAGCAACCCAGATTTCCTGGGTGACAGCAGAGTCCACCCAAACCATCATGGACCCTGTGGTGGTGCAACCCATGGACATCACAATGACCACAGGCTGCAACCTACACGTCAGGTATCCCCACAGCTTTGGTGGTGACATGGGTCATGGATATCAACAAAGACACAGGCTGTTACAGACCAAGACATAGCTATAGGCAGCATTGCAGGCTAGGAAGTGACCCTGGTCAGGGTGGCAAGCAGGCCACAAACATCAATCCATTCCTATAAGCCCTGGGTTCTTCAGAAATGTCTCTTATGATAGCACATGACCCTTTTCACCCCTCTTTCTCTTCCATATCTCCAACATATACTTGCTCTTCATATTGACACCCAACCTCAACTTGCCTTGTGGTGCCAGGCAGGCATATGAGTGATTTAGGAATCCTGAAAGATGAGGACCCTGGCTGTCTGGTGGGTTCTTCCACCTGCCTGGTATACAAGGTTGCGGCAAGTGGGTCTGTGGATTCTTCATCTTAACATTATTCTCATCAGTATCAGTAACAAAGCTAATATTTAATGTTATTTTTGATACTTTACTTGCATATTTTGTTTTGAAACAGGGCACAAGTTACATCCACTTCTGTAACAACCAGTTATCAGAATCTTCATTCCATTGCTATCAATATCTGCTCTTATGTAGTAAGAAAGATCTGGTAGCTCCGTATATAAATCCCATCTATTGATTATTTACATCAGTTATCATGCAATCATCTACAGTAAAATGGAAAGATGACACTATTCAATAAACAGCATTTTAAAGCTTTAAGACAAATGTTTTTAGATCTTTTGTGCTGGCAGTTTTATTGGGTACCTCTTTTGGAATCTCACACACAGTAGTCAGAGACAGAGAAATATTAAGAGACTGGTGGATAAAGTAATCAAAACAAGAAACAGAATTAATGTGCTGGAAAGAGAATAACTGTTAAGGCTGCAGTATCAAGGCTAAGTGTGCTTAATATGTACCATGAAATTCAACCACTAGATATGAGAAGATGATACTCCAGACTATCGTAGAACTGATTACACTCTTGAAAATTATCTTTATGGCTGCTTTCTAAAGAAAAGCTAATTCAGATAAACATAACTTTCATTTAATAAGTCAATGAATATTTTCAAAATATTGTAACTGTAGGTGACATAATAGCTATTTTCCTATTTTTTGCTCATCTACCATATTTCCTATAATAATTTACTTCTTGTTCCTATGCACATTTATAATATAATAACATACAGAAATATTGTAGATAGACTTACATGAGATATTTTCTATAGGCTTTATCTGACTATCGACCAGGAGATTGGCCCAGGAGACATTAGCTGAGTTTTATTTTTTATTTTATACATTTATCTAATTCTCAAGAATCATAAATTTTCTCATATGTTTAAACCTGTAATGATTAAACTCAAATGTAGCATTCTGGGAAATGGAAATAACTAGGGTGATTTATGGAAGTATTTTATGGAAAGTAGAATTATACTCTATGTGCAAATATATACTACTCCAAAATCTCTGAGCCAACCTATAATTTTTTTTAAAAATATATAATAAAAAAGTAATCATTCTCAATAGACAGAAAAGAAAACTAATTTGAAAATACAACAAAAATGTACTGAGATTGAACTTATTTTATTTTCCTACTGGCATAAAATAGGTACTCTGTAATTTTGCTAAAGTATTTCATTTCTGTCATTAAATAGATATGACATAGTAGTTAACCATCCCATATTTCGGTGAATCTGGTAATATGTATGAAGTCAATGAGTATCAAAGGATTATGCTAATAATAAACAATGACATGGAATAAAAAGTCTAGGCAAGAGTCCTGAGGAACTACAGGCATTGGATCATTTGTGCAGGGTATGTTGATAACTTGAAAACTTATTTTCTTTTCAGTTTGGCATCAAGAATGTTGACCTAAGGCATGCTTTGTGGACATAAAGTACTTTGTGACTGTTGTTATCATTATATATGATTTATATATAATGTTATCATTATTTATATATATATATATATATATATATATATATATCTTGTCAACATTTAGTACATTGGGGTTCCTGGGTAAGGGTCTCACACAAATCAGGACACAGGAGATGCAATGTGAACAACTGCATAACAAGCTTTATTTTGTATGGCTTTTATACAGACTAAAATGAATTACCTCATCTCTGAAACCACCCTTTACTTACATACATGATCATGAGAAACTCTTGCCTCTCCTTGCAAGAAACAATACCTCAATTAATAACAGTTATAAAAATGAAAAGAAGTACATAGAAAAAAGGCAACATGTATACAGAAGCAAAGCACTCCTTTGTAACTGGTAGAGCTTGAAGAACTGAGCTCAAAGGCCACTTCCTTATCCATGGTACATATCCATTGTCAACACTAAAACTAATGACACATATGTATATTAACATTTCAAGTTAATAAAACATTAAAATTGCTGTATATGTCATCATGTAAACAACATATTACAGCTAGTTTAAAGATCCTTACCATATTGTACATTTAAGGAAAGATTCCTTATTTTATTATTGAATTAAATGCTATTACAACTTCACAGGTATCAAGTTAATATGGCTTCTTAAGTAGTATAGTAATAACGTAAAGTTTCCCAAAATAAACCTAGTTCAGAGTTGAAGAAATGCCTTTGTAATTAAGAACACCTACTACTATTTCCAGGAAATCAAGATTCAATTGCTTCAACCTGTAACTTCAGCTCTAGGAGGATTGACACCACTGGGTGAGACAGCCACCTTCAAAGACTCAAATCTTCACAAACACACACACACACTAAAACACATAATTAAAGTGTATTCTTAAAAACAATTTTCTATATTTAAAGAACTCAAAAATAGTATGTTTATGGATACGCTATAAGTTATGGCTTTATCCACATTCATAATAAAAAGTCTCAAGTTTCTAGCTTCTGTCTATTGTAGTAGTGTATTAAACTATCACCACATCTGTTTTCTTTTTCTTGATGATCATCACTTGTATTTTCTGTTTTTAATTATACATAATTTGCAAGACACCATTTTTCTGTGTACCCACATGGGAGAGTTTTCTATGAGCCATTTAGAACAACTCAATTCCTCAAGTCTCTACTGCTGTGAAACTTTTCTCCCATCATAACAGATTTTCCTCTGACTTTACCGTATAAGTAGCTGACATTGGGTCTAATATGCTTTACAAACTTCTCAACCATTCTGATGCCTGGAATAATAGTGCTATCATTGAAAGTGGGCTGTTCTGGCTGCATAGTTGAATCCAATGTCCATTATCTTATCACGACAATCAATGAAATATTTGATAATGCTCTGAGCCAAGGCTGTTCCTATAAATTGGCATCTGTTTTAAGATGACAATAAAATTGATTCTAAATAATTATGTAGAAGTGGAAAAGGATTTTCAACTAAATTAATAGGCATATCACAGAGGAAGCAGACCTTGTTAAATTTGCTATAACAAGAAAATACTACTCTGGCTCAGAGACAGGAATTGATTGAGGACCAAAGACTCTACCTCATCTATCAGTAACATCCTAGATTTTTCAGAAACATCGCTGGCGCATCAAATGGAAGAACTGTAGGTATCAGCACACTCGCATCCCTGTGTGTGAACGGGTGCATTACAGTAAAGTGATTCTGCTCTTCCCTCAGGACAATCCTATTTAAGCTTATTGTGTTTCAGAGGACTTTAATTTGTTGTCTTCACTATTGTAGCTTTGAGTATGGAGGATAAAGATGTGTAACTATGAGAATCAGTTAATTAAGCACTAGTTTTTTTTTTTTTTCTGGTAAACATGTGGGCACTTGCTAACTGACTCCTATATGGCTTTGTAGATTCTTGTATTGACTGGGCTCTAACCCACATGTAGAATTAAATTTCATATCTACCTACCTTATATTATAATAATAGCTTGTCTTAGGTAAAGGATTAATATTTTTATGTTGTACATACAAAAAAAAATGTCTGGATGTTCTCCATATATTTAGACTAGATAAAAAGCAACAGAAAGTATTTGTAGAACCCAAACAATCAATATAATTGTTATTTAAACTACAATTCTGTATATCATCCAATCCCCAGAGCTTATATCACATATCTTATGTTGGATCTCCTATATTGCATCTGAACACACTATAAGTTATGGCTTTATCCACATTCGTAGTAAATAATCTCAAGTTTCTAGCTTCTGTTCTAGCTGTTGGCTATTGAATATCAGAAGATTAATGTTCATTAAGCCATGGCACACAATATCCACTATAAGGTTTGGGTACTTCTATTGTGTAAAGCATAATATGCAGGACAATTTCCTGGTTTACCACATGAGAGTGTTACAGACCACCTTTTCAGTTTCTTCCTAATTTACCCTATCTAAGTTTGATTGGCCCATTATCTAAGAATTTGAGTAGATAAGATACCAAGAATATCCAATCTGTTGGTCCAAGTTTTATCACTCAATTTCTGTATCTTGCAAATAGTTTTGTAGACCAAGGCTGCTTGCTCATTTCCTGGTCACCCAGAGTGAAAATAATCACACAGAAACTATATTAATTGCAACACTGCTTTACAAATAGCTTAGGCTTCTTATTAAGTAACTTTAACATCTTAAATTAACCCATTTCTTTTATTTTATATTCTACCACAGGCTCATGATTTATTGATAAAGTTCCAGAGCAGACATCTTTCTCCTTTGGCAGCTACATGCTGTCTCTGTGACTTTGCCTTCTTTCCTTTTCTGTCTGCTTAGAATTCCTGCCTTACTCTATTCTGCCCAGCCATAGGCCAAAGAAGCTTTATTCATTAACCAATAAAAACAATACATATACAGAAGGACTTCACTTTTTCTGTCTAAATAAAAAGGAATGTTTTAACTTTAACATAGCAAAATTACATATGAAAACAGATGTAAAACAAGAGTTATAGTTAGATTACTTAACCCACTTGCATTTAGTAAATTAAGGAAAATAATCTATTTTATTTTTGTGAATCTAAAGTTTTACATTTACTTTACTTTTTATCGTAACTAAGAAAAACTCTAACTATATGTCTTTAACTCTTTAAAGACCTCAGAAGGTTATACTATTACCTAAGTAACAGGAAGTACATTGTAAGCAACTTTTAATTCACTTTTATGTGGGGGCCCTGCATGTCTAGTTCATACAGCATACCATTAAGCAGTGTAGGCAAGAACAGTTTCTTGCCCAAGTGACTAGCCTTGTCACATTGAAGGCAAATTCTATAGAAAGATTTTTCAATGCCCATCAACCTCTCTGAAGTAATTGGTGCTGATAGAAGCAGACACGTCTCTCTGTTAAGAAAAGTTTAAGTTCTTAAAACGTCTTAAATACCATATTCCTTAGGTCTTTGAAGTGCTGAAGATTATTGATCTAACTGAAATATATCTCTATATATCTAGAAAATTAACATGATTAAAAGTTTTTTTATTATAGAAGACTATTAATCTGTATTTAAGCTATACATTTTTAAATGAGCTACATAAATCCAATACCTTAAATCAACATACACAGTGTAGCAAATTTTTAAATTTTTATCAATATAAAAATTTTGGTCAATAGACCAAGTCCATACCAATGTGAAGTATTTATCTTTATACTATCACTCCTTTAAATGGGAAAAAAAAACATTTATAAACAATAATTTAGGGAATTTGGGTATTGTTCTTGAGACTACTTTTTGTTGATTGGGAACACTGTTAATTAGGTCTTTCATGAAGTATTTTGTGTAGTATGTCCATTTTAGCGAGCAGGCCTAAAACTGTCATGGGTGTTCGATCATCTGGGTCATTGCTTAAGGGGTCTTGTTTAATTAAACCATATTATCCAGTAAATAATCCATGGCTTTCTATCTTCTGTAGAAACAAAAACAAACTTTTTTATCAAAGTAACATATCCGTAGAACCAAATTTTGAAGTCAAAATACCTTTAAGACATATATGTTGGTTGTACTGTCTCTCTGTACTTAGCTCATTCACAGTCAAAAAATTAAAGAAAACACAATAATAAACCTAATCTAGACTCTGTGTATATTTTATTTTTACATGGCTTTTATTTTTGCTTTATTTTTTTATTAAAAATTTCCACCTCCTCCCATGTCCCTCCTCTTCCCTCCTCCCCCTCCAGTCCGAAGAGCAGTCAGGGTTCCCTTCCCTGTGGGAAGTCCAAGGTCCTCCCTCCTCCATCCAGGTCTAAGAAGGTGAACATCCAAACAGACTAGGTTCCCACAAAGCTGGTATATGCTGTAGGATCAAAACCCAATGCCATCGTCCTGCCCATCATGGCATGTGCACACCCACACACATACATACTCACACACAAATAAAGTATGTCATTTCCAAATTTCAAACAATAAGGTTATTGAATGTGCTGCTGTTGGTGGGAAAAATCTAACGAAGTATGTTAGTACTTATTCAGCTTTATTATTTTTATAAGTTTATAAGTTTAGTATTTATTATATTTTACTTTTTTGTATTTTTTTGAGACAGGGTTTCTCTTGCTCCTTTAATCTATGACTGCCTGCATACTCTTTTTCCTCTATCTCCCAAGCCTACATACATTTATCCAACTCTGTGACTCATTTAGAAGCTTTTTCATCTGAGTCTGTCTTTATGTTATGTGTATCTGTAACTATTTTTTTTGACCAGGAGTGCCTTTTTTATGCTAAGCTACCATGGCTAGGACCAACTCTGTAGCACTGCCTTATTGCTCCACCCAGCCCAACATGGCATTTTCACTGGCTCTGAGCTTCAGGATTGCAGTGCGTCTATGTTACCATTAGTCAATTTGTAACTCACTGCTAACAGACGCCATTTAAGTGCTTGGCCTCCTGAAAGAGCCATAACTGTTTGTTCAATTAGCACAAACCTTGAAGACCTCCCCTAAAAAAGCCAGGGAGCCTTCACTGCAAATGCTGAGTCAGAAAGACCTCTCTTAAAGGAGCTGTGGTACCCCTGCTCACTGCCAGCAAATAGAGCTCTCTTAGGCTTTATGTGGATGTTTTCAGCCCACGTTGGCATGCCAATTCGTATGCAAAAACTGCTTGTTTTTTTCCCAGCTGTCCAGACACGAAATAATTACACAGATACTATATTAATTACAACACTGCTTTACCAACAGCTTTGGCTTCTTATTAAGTAAATCTCACATCTTAAATTAACCCATTTCTATTATTTTATATTTTACCATGAGGCTCACAGGAGGCTGGCCTCTCAGCCTGTAGACATATAAGAGGAGAAAGCTGTAGTCCCTAATCTTTCTAGTATATAGTGATCAATCATTTATAAAAACTACTATTTCAACTCCTGAAAAACCTTTCACAATTCTTAATTTAACATGGGAAAAATGGTCTCCTGTAGTTCTTCTTCTTTTTCTAGATCATTGCTGCATTGGCTCACAAGGGTGAAGGGAGCAGAATCAGGCAAAAGTGTTTGGTAAGCTGTGGGTACAACATAGAAAGCACTCTAAGGGATAACTTCAGTAAATCAATTCAACTGTATTCCAGGGTGTTGGGAAAACTGGTCACATACCCTAATTTGTATTAAGTGGCACAGTTTTATTATAAGACTTCCTGTGTGGCAGCAGAATCTTATAGCAAAACTCTTAGTATAAATCTTAGTTACCACATGTGCAACAGCGGAGGTTTCTAGCAGGAGACTGTGCCTAGGTTATCTCTAGAGATAAATCAAGCATCCAGTTGTAGAGAAAGCTTTGAGATAAGGCAAGTCCTCCAGGTCTAGGGACATCCTCCACATAGGGGCAGCTAGAGAGCATGAATTCATACTTCTCAGATGTTCAGAATGAAATCTCATACTTAGTAAGACTATTCACTGCAGTGCTTGACACCAGACTGCAAAGATGATCAGAAGAAATAAAATAACAGTCTATACACAACCAAATGAAAAGGAAAGGTTTACCAAACTTAAAGAATTAAAGCTGTGAAGTCCATCAAATCCAGTTTTGTGGTAATAACCCGATAAATTGTCTGATCACAAGTCTTTTGGCATTTCTTTCTACGTGCTAACATAATTGGGTCTGTCCTCACTGTCATTGTTGTTTTCAAACACAGAGGAATTAGATCACAATCAACTCTCAATTATATTTGCTCTCATTGTAAGAAGCTGCTATCACACATAAGTCTTGGTAACTCATGTCATGTTAAATCCTATTTAAATTGCAGGGTCAAAGCCAATCCCAAATAGTTGAATAAAGGTCATTGAGACTCTGCATTAAAGCAGTAGGCCCCCAATTAACGGCATTATTAGCACTACTGATGGAACTTATCTGAATGCATATGATTACTAGATATCTCAGAAGTACAGGAGCTGAATTATATCTAAATCCCAGTCTTATTCATGCCTGACATCAGGCTATTTACTAGACCAAAAGTGACTGTTTCCCAGTTTTTGGGACGATGCATACATGCACACATATTGGCCCAACATTAGCACAATCATGAGTCAAAATAATTGTTAGCCATGACATGTTTCATAAAAACTTAGGTTTTCCTACCTTGTCCTCTATTAAAGGTCTAATTTTGAGAGTGAGGTCCATTTTTGTAGGACTGTTTAAATGAGTAATATAAATAATGCTTTGTGCCTATAATTTTGGCATAGATATTTATTCCCCTTTCTTCCTAATTGTTAGGGTATTGGTTTTTTTTTTGAAACATTGGGGAGTTATTTTACTATAGTCAGTCATTTTTCCTTTTAGGGAATGCTATCTTATGGTGAGGATAAGAGGTATAAGCAGCAACGTCATCTGTCTGGAGGTCATATGGATGCTCCAAATTATCAACGGCACATTTTTCCCCATGTACAATGAAAACCATTTTTCCCAATGTGCACCACTTCCTCAAGTGCTATGACAAGGGCCACACACTGACAATGACTTCCTTATTAAATCTACACATTTGTATATCTTTATAAGAATTGTTATCATTTAAAAAGTCAGTTGCCCTACCTACAAGATGTGTTGAGTTATGGCAGTTCAGAACTTATGGGCATGACCAACAATGACTGGTCCGATATGAGGCCCAGAGCATGAGAAGGAGACCATGTACGACACTGTCCGGAGGACCAATAACCAGAGGCTGGATAGCCTAGAGAACTGAGACAGAACCAAACACAAACACGATAAAGACAATGAAGTAGCTCCAAATGAGATTCTGCTGTACTCATAGTTTAGTGCCTATCGCAACTGATATCAGAGAAGATTAATCCAGCAACCGAAGGAAATAGATTCAGGGACTTAATAGATAGAACTCAAGGAACCCCCTGGAAGAGGGGGGCGAGGGGTTATAGGGACCAGACAGTCAAGGACATCAGGAGAATATGGCCCACACAGTCAACTAAGCAGGACTCATAGGGGCTCACACAGACTGAAGCAGCAATCACAAAGCCTGACATGAGTTTGCTCACATGCATCTATGTTATGATTGTGTGGGTAGGTGTTCTTGTGAGTATCCTAAAAGTAAGAGTGAGGTGCCTCTGACTCTTTTTCCTGATACTGAGACCCTTCTTTCTGTAGAGTTGTCTCTTCCTACCTCGATGTGAGTGTTTGTGCCTAGTTTTATTGTAGTTTGTTATGCTGACTTCGACTGAGAGCCCTAGGAGGCCTGCTCTTCCTAATGGGAAAGGGAGCTGTGGATCCTGTGGGAAGGATGAAAATCTGCAGTTGGGAATCATTGTATGAGAGAAGAATAAATGTAAAAATGTAAAATAAAATGATAAAGACTATTTTTAAGCTTCTGTTTCACAACAGTGTGAATTATAAAAACCTGTAGCTTGCAAGAGCAGGCAAAACCCAGAATAATTTATTTTCAGACCCTGGAAGTCTTGGTTAAGTAATCTACATGCATGACAATGTGTTTCCTTTTCAGTGTGTGTATGTATTCAGCAATGATGCTGCTTGGATATTTGAGTAATACTGCCCACAAGCCAAACAATGTATAATCTTCTCTATACAGCAATACCCTTTAATTTACATTGGCCAAGAAATAATGTCAGTAAAGGAGTTTGACATATCTGGAAGTCTGATTTCAGTCTCATCTGATTCATTACAAATGTTGTTAAACAGTGTTTCAAAGCCCATTATTTTCCTTCCTTTTTACTTGTAGTAGCATAAGACATGGTGGAGAAGACCATATTTAAAATATAACTCCTCTGAAACCATGCAAAGCTTTTTGGATAGATACATTTTTTTAATTAATTTATAGAAGATGAAGGGACTTTAAAAGATATCATCAAGGAATTGCATATTTGTAGTCATCAGTTTCTCCTCTCTAGGATTAATTTCTATCATCATAAATCAACAGTCTCTTCTTTTCATACACCAAGAAGTAGTCACTCTTGCCTCAAATATGCAAACAATTGAATTTTAGAATTCCTTTTGGGAGACTATGACTGTGATGTCCACCAGTATTCAACTTTGAATTGGTAAACTTCCCAGCACAAAACAGATGGCAAATTCAAGCTGGAGAGTAATTTGAAGAAAGTTTAATAAAAGAGATATTTACAGAAATTCGAATAGGATTTAGAAGATCCATATGGGGACTTTTGCACTAACTCTGAATACGAAAATGGAGGTGACAGTATTCTTGTAGGGAGAGGGAAGGTCAATAAAGAAAAAATTGAACAAGCTTTCGGGAAAGGTCATCTGAAAAGGACATGTTTGGAAATCTTTCCAGGAATACTTGCAATTGTAAAATATCTTAGGAAATCTTTAAATAGCTTGAAATTTTAGATTATTCATTCATATGTTTGACTTTTATAAAAATTTCTATGTAAATATTCTTGATATAAAAAATCCTAATTATTTTCAATGATTTGTCCAGGAAACGAATTAGTTTAACCATTTGCTTCCCCCATTAGTTTTTAGAATTCTATTATCTCATATTCTCTTAGGCATTAAGTTGCAGTATGGAATGTAATTTTTCATCAATTTTTTGAGTTATAATTTTTTTAGTGTTCCCCTCCCTTCCTCCCAAATCCCCTTCTAGTCTCTTCCATGATCCTCATACTTCCAATTTACTCAGGAGATCTTGTCTTTTTCTATTTCCCATGGAGATTAGATTCATGTATGTCACTCTTAGGGACCTTTTTGCTATCTAGGTTCTCTGGGTTTTGAATTGTAGGCTGGTTTCTCCTTGCTTTATGTCTAAAAGCCACTTATGAGTGAGTACATATTATATTTGTCTTTTTGGGTCTGGATTTTGTCACTCAATTTGTTTGTTTTCTGGATCAATCATTTGCCTGCAAACTTTAAGATGTCATTGTTTTTTTCTGCTGTATAGTACTCCATTGTGTAAATTCACCACATTTTCCTTATCCATTCTTCAATTGAGGAACATTTAGGTTGTTTCCAGGTTCTGTTATGAACGTAGTTGAGCACATGTCCTTGTGACCTGATTCAGCCTTTATGATAGAGCAGTGAGTACAATTTGAGAACTAAAAGAGAAATTAATATTTTTCCATATGAGGTACTGCCAGAAGAATGCTGCAAATGTGATCTGGCTATTGCTGAATGGATAAAATGAATGAAAACAAACTCACTTATAACTTATTAAAGTGTATTTTATGGAATGGCTTGTTTCTTGATTTTAGTCATATAATATTCTTAATATTCTTTCTGAGATAATTTTCCTTCCTGAGTGCAAAGAAAACCAAGAGCAATTATTATCTATTCAGCTACTAGAGGTTGTTCTTAATTTTTTTCACTAAGCTAAAACCTTAAAATTGTCAATTTCTAAATCTCAGTGCTTTAATGAAAGCTAGTGACTAAGCAATTTTCCTTTAAAATTATCAAATAAACATCTCAAAAGTAGAAATATTTACATGGTTAATATTAAGAAAGGGAATGATTTCAAACACAGCTAACTAAATACTAATGTTTAAGTGATAGTAAAACTTATCTGCTAAAATTTTATCACTGTATATCTGGCCGCTAATGTTCAATATTTGTATTTATAAAAATATAGAATATATTAAATACAATTTCATTATTACATAAAATTTCAGCTTGTTATTACACATAAATTTTGTAGTTCCAATAGAGAAGGTAACATTTACTTATTTACACTAAAGATGAGCAATGATTTTATTAATGTAAATTTTGTGAAGTAAGATAATTAAAAGTGATATTTTATTTCATGACAAAATCCAAACATTACTAAAATATGTAGTGCTAGATATAACAGTTTTTGGAATATAAAATATTTTGACATTTATTGAAAGTTGCTAAAGTAATTAAACAGTTGTGAAATACTGCTCTTATACATTTTATAATACAGTTTATGAGATTTCCTATGATTTTATATTTTAATTGATATCACTACATTGCAACTAAATTATAATAAATGATTCCAGACTGTTGGAAGAGGACTTTAAGCATGTTTGGCAGTTATATAGGAAGGTCATTTGGGATATGGGAGACATTAAGACAAAATACTTCTTCTGCCTTCATGTTATTGTAAAACTTTAGGAACATCTTGACTATTCAGGCAGCAGTAAAGAACATAATATCTTGCTCACATACTGATTTCTATTAGATTTCTTTTTTTTTTTTTTTTTTTTGGTTTTTCGAGACAAGGTTTCTCTGTGGTTTTGGAGCCTGTCCTGGAACTAGCTCTTGTAGACCAGGCTGGTCTCGAACTCACAGAGATCCACCTGCCTCTGCCTCCCGAGTGCTGGGATTAAAGGCGTGCGCCACCACCGCCCGGCTCTATTAGATTTCTTAAGTTCAACCTTTAAATAACATTATAACTCAGAAAATAAGAAGAAGGAAGTCATTTTTCCTTGATTCAAAAGGTACAATGCTTTACAGACCCTGGTAACCTGATAGAGAGATAAGCTTCTTGGATTCATTACAAAAATTCAAGTCATGGATATTATAAAGTTTTTCTTCACAAGTTGACAAAGAAAGATCATGTCATTTTTCTTCTCAATATTAATGTGAGGTCCATTCTTTGCAATCTAATTTCAAGATTCTGCTCTGATGTTTTGTTGCTGTGGTTGATAAGTGAATGGATAGTTGTGGGAGATGAAAGTCCTGCCTTGTAACAAGATTCACTTGGGAAAGAATTCCAAGGGTAAGCAAATTAGAAACGTTGGGGGAAAGCATCTGAAATTATGGCATATACATCTACAAACACTTACACAATACACAGTTACATATATAATATTTATATACACATCAAATACACACACAATGCAGTTTTAACCTATATTACAGATTAATCTTTATTATTCATACTAGATTCAGAATAATATCCCTGGAGATGTATTCTACTTAATTTGTAGTTCATATCATTAAAAAAATTATCAGTTGACTAACAATATTAAGAATGAAATAATTTAAAAGTTTCTGTTTTTTGTATACAGTTCCTTTTTTATTTTTAAAACAATCTTATTTTATATATAAATCCCAGTCCCCTCTCTCTCTCTTCCTACCACAGCCCCCACTTTCTTCCTACCTCCCCATCCACTCCTCAGACAGGTTGAGGCCTCCCATGAGAGGCAACAAAGTCTGTCACATCTCTTGAACCAGGACCTAGGGACTGCCCCCTGTATCTAAGCTGAGAAAGATATTCATCTATAGGAAATGAGCTCCACAGGACAAGTTGATACAATAGAGATAAATACTGGTTCCACGGCCAGTGACCCCACAATCTCCCCAAGCCACACAAATGTCTCGCATATTCAGAGGGTCTACTTCAATTTTATGCTGGTTCCCCAGCTGTTCAGGGTCAGTGAACACATACTAGCTTGATTCAGCTGTTTCAGTGGGTATCCCCATCTTGGTGTCGGTCCTTTTGCTCATAACATCATTCCTCTTTCTCCATGACTGGATTCCAGGAGTTTGTGCTGGTGCTTAGCTATAGATCTATGCTTAATCTAAGACATTTGTCTTAATATCTTAGATTAATATCTAAATCTAAGACATTTGTCTTAATGTCTCCCATATCCCAAATGACCTTCCTAAATAACTGCCAAACATGCTTAAAGTCCTCTTCCAACTGCTTCTGTCAGTTACTAGATGAAGATTCTACTACAATTAAGGTAGTCATCAATCTGATTATAGCGGAAGGGCAGTTTAGGAACCCTCTCCATTATTACTTATATTCTTAGCTTGGCTTATCTTTGTGGTTTCTGGTAGTTTCCCCAGTGCTTGGTTTCTCAATAACTACAAAGGGCTCCCTCTTGCAAGGTATCTCTTTCCTTGCTCTCCCTCTCTATGCTTTACCCAACTCGATCTTCCCAATTCCTCATGTTCTTCTCCCCATTCCCCCTAACCCCTCTAAACCCCCTTACCATCCTACCTCCCATCCCTCCTGCTGTTAATTAACTAAGGAGTTCTTGTCTATGACCCCTTCCTGTGGAGATCCATGTATGGTAATTTTAGGGGTGTCATTGTTTTCTGTCTTCTCTGGAATTGTGGGCTTTAAGCTAGTTATCCTTTGCTTTATGTCTGCTATCCACATATGAGTGAGGATATACCATATTTGTCTTTCTGTGTCTGGGATTCTTTTCTAGTTCCACCCATTTGCCTGTAAATTTCAAGATGTCATTGTTTTTTTTTGTTTGTTTGTTTGTTTGTTTTTTCACTCAATAGTGTTCCATTGTGAAAATGTAACACATTTTTTTTTATCCATTCTTTGGTCAAGGGGCATCTAGGTTGTTTCCAGGTTCTAGCTATTATGAATAATTCTGTTATGAACATAGATGAGCAAAAGTCTTTGTGGTATGGCTCTGCATCCTTTGGGTATACGCCCAAGAGTGATATTACTGGATCTTGAGGTAGATTGATTCCCATTTCTTTGAGAAACAAGCATATTGATTTTTATAGTGGCTATACAGGTGTGCACCCTCTTACTAGCAATGGAAGAGTGTTCCTCTTATTCTGCGTCCTCTAGAGCATAAGTTGTTAATGTATGTGGCCACTTGTTCATTTCCTAGCAACCAAGACTCATGAAATAATTACAATGAAACTGTATTAATTAAATCACTGCTTGGCCTATTACTTCAAGCTTTTTATTGGCTAGCTCTTACATCTTAATTTAACAAATTTCCGTTACTTTATAGGTTCCAGCTGGCAGCTCATGTCTTTCCCCACTTGTGGCTACATGGAATCTCTTTGACTCTGCCTTCTTTTTCTCAGCATTCAGTTTAGTTTCCCCTGCTATCTCTGCTCTGTTCTGCTATAGGTCCAAAGCAGTTTCTTTATTAACCAATGGTATTCACAGCATACAAAGGGGAATCCCAACATCACCCTGTCATTAGTATTTTTGATCTTATGTATTCTGATTTGTGGAAGATGGTATCTTAGATTTGTACCCTGAAGAAGGATGGTTAAAAGAAATCCCACACTAACTCAGAATTGAGAAATATATGGTTGTTTATTTAGGGGCAGACTCACAAATCAGAATCCTCTGCTTGAATGGAAATAAGAAACCGAAATCTGCAACCAGAACAGAGAGGCTGGAAAAAAGGACGGACGCTCTACATTGGCATATATAGTATAAGAGGTCATGCCCCAGTTGGTGGGTAACCACTGGCAGTAAGACTTCCTACAGCAGTACCCATTATGGTCTTGATCTCTTTGCTCATATTCTCAATCCTTCCACTCTTCAGCTGGACTTTTGGAGCTTAGCCCAGTGTTCTGCTACAGGTGTCTGCCTCTGTTTCCATTGCTTGCTTGATGAAGGTTTTAGGGAGGAGGGGAGGAGGGGAGGGGGAGGATAACTTGAGGGAATGGGATAGTTAAGATGGAGGAAGGACAGAGAAGAGAGCAAGGAAAGAGATATTTTGTATGAGGGAGCCATTATGGGGCTAGGAAGAAACCTGGTCCTAGAGAAATTCCAAGTAAACCACAAGGATGACCCCAGTTAAGACTCTATGCAATAGAGGAGAGTGTGCCTAAAATGGCCTTACCCTGTAGTCAATTTGATAATTTCTTAATTCATAAATAATGTCACTATGGATGAGACTTTTGATTTAGCAAATCTCTTATAGTTTCCTTATACTATATAGTATATTGTTATAAAACATGCTGTTCCTTTCTAACTTCTGTTACTTAATCTTACTATGAAAAAAAATTCATTTGTATCAGTTAGATGGCTCAAAGGGAAAAATCATTGCTACCAAGTATTTGCCTGAGTTTAATCTTTTGGACTCACATGGTGAAAGGAGAGAACCTACTTATTCATATTGTCCTCTATCTTCATCACAACACCCTGGCATCGAAAAATTCTCTTAGGATTGAGAAAAGAGAAAGCTGGAGACTTTGTAATTATACAATAAATTGTACTGATTTATTCAATGAGAAAACATAACAATAGATTATTTTCAAATTTGTACACTACAGTTCATATAAAAATCATCTATTTTTATAATTATATGTTCCTTCTAATACCTGCACAACACTCTAGCATTAATAATCTGAGCAAAGAATTTTTTTTTCATTTTTTCAGAAGTATATTAGATATCACACTCTGTATTTTTTTCAGATGTGGCTTAATAAAACACAAAAGAATATCAAAATTTCACTAGCATATTTACAGTTATGTGTAAATATTTGATATTATCTTCTTACATTGGGTTCATTTATCTAATAATGTACAGTAGTAGTCAGAATATATATGATATTCTCCATGAATCACCTACATGTACCAAAGTATAATATTTGTATTCCGACTACTAAGGTTTGATGTGTCCAGTTTCCTTTTCCTTTTGAAGGTGGCCTATGATTTCATTTTTTTTTTCACCTTCCCAATGACTGCCATATGGCACAGATTGTGAGTCCCTAGACTGGCTGAATGAGAAACATTCTGCACAGTTCATAAAGTGCACAGTCAAGTAGCTGGACTCCAGATGACAACTTGAACCAAATGCAGCTCAAGTTGCACATGACAGAGGCATCACTGACTTTTGAAAGCATCTATTTTAGAATTTTAAAGATATTGTTATATCCTAGGTTATGAAATAATAACAAATTAAATATTGTAAGGAAATTAACCAAAATGTATATCTGTTCAATATGAGTAAGTCAACATGAAATATTTAAATTGAGGTAATCTTTATAGCAAAGAAATGTGCTGTGAACTCTATTGAAAGACAAAGCAATTAATAATTGTACCTAACTGTGAATGCAAGTATTGTTTTAAATTAAAAATAAACTTATATTTTTATTCTTGTTCTCTCTCTTTCTATATCTATTTCCCTTCCCCTTTCCTTTCTCCTTCTTTCTATCTTGTTCTCCCACTCTCTCTTTGTCTCTATCTGGAAGACAAATGTAGGAAGAACCACACACTTTGATTTTAGACACTCTAACAAATATGGACTGTCTAAACTGATCCTGTTTCCTTCATTCTGATGCAGTCTTGGAAGTCAAAGGACAAATGAAGGGGAATGGAAAGGTTGAATGATGTTAGTCCATTGAGAGATTCCAAATGACTTTGATGTAAGCATTTAGAAATATCCTCAGTTTTGGCTTGTCTCAGTTAGACTAAGGGTTCATAACCTGTGGCTTAACCTTCCCCTCACATCTCTTTCCAAGCTTTAGTCAATGACTTGCTTTCCTCCCTACAACTGGAGATTATACTAACAAACAATGGATAAATTTTCTGTTCTAGGTCAACAGTTCTCAACCCATTAGCTGTGAAGATCATCACAAAACACAGATGTTTGTAGCAAATGCCGTAACATAAAAAATTGCTGTTATGAAGTAGGAAGAAAAATATTTTATTATTGGCGGTCACCAAAACTTGTCAAACTGTACTTGAGTGTCACAGTATTAGGAAGTTTGAGGACCACTGTTTTAGATAGCCATGCTGTAGGTGCTTCCTAAACACTAGACAGAATGCTTCTGATCAGATCAAGTAAATTGGGTTGGTTATTCTCAAACTGCAGAGTTCTGACTTTTCAGAGGAAACAATGGCAACAGAAGAGACAAAGTTGAGACAACCCAGGGATCAGATCACCAAATTACTAGTCTGGCACAGCCATTTCTGATGGAACGCCATAATGTCAGCGCAGCTGTTTGATCAAATACAGCAAAGCTGAGCCATGTGGTGGCTGCCATGCCGCTTTTGCTTTTCATCTCATACTAGAGAGAGAGACTTTAATATTTGTACAATTTGGGAATACTGGATTGATGGAAAATTTCTTATGAGTTGTTCATGTTTACTTCCAGGAAGGCTATTTCCAAGCTTTTTGAAGACAGTCATGAACATACTATTCCTCCCACTTTAGAGAGATATTTTTTGTTTGTTTGTTTGTTTTTCAAGACAGGGTTTCTCTGTAGCTTTGGTGCCTGGCCTAGAACTAGCTCTTGTAGACCAGGCTGGTCTCGAACTCACAGAGATCCACCTGCCTCTGCCTCCTGAGTGCTGGGATTAAAGGCGTGCGCCACCACCGCCCGGCTTAGAGAGATATCTAAGAAGGTCTTCTTTATGACTTGGAGGTTGAGAGACACATATAAAGAAGCCAGAGATATCCTTATGAGGCTATGCGACATCCTTGAAACATTTGTTCTTATACTTACTCATGAACAAGATAACCAAAACAAAGTAAACTCAAAAAGTTCACCAAGATTCGATGTGCTGTAGGAGTCGGCTACAGTTCAGATTAAATGACAGAAACAGTACTAGTAACTTCTGTCTCTAATGTAGCCATCTTGCAGCTAAAGCATAGATATGTCCTTTGCCTTTTTCCATTCATATACATTGATGCATGTATAATGAGTTCTCAAATTGAAAATAAAATGAGATATGCAATTATAGAAATTATGCATGATTTTACTAATTGGTCTAACAATGGAGAATGATCTTGCCAGTTATTTTACAATCAAGCTCTTTCCCATATATTGAACATTTTAAATTTGCTGCTCAGAAGTTTTTACAACATAACATTTAATATTTTAAATCAAATATCTACTCACGAGAAACAATACATTTTGAACTTACTAAGTTTAAGAATCTCTCAAAGTCCCAATTGTCAAGTTAAATAAATGTGGAGATTTTAGAGTTAAATGTGAAAATAGTTATGTGTGCAGCAAATCAGCGTGTGTTGCCCTGTGTTACCATTTGGATATTGATAGTAAATTCACAGAAATATCTGTTACACATACATGGCAGTTTTCTATAATAGAGGATGGGACTTGTGATGAGCAGGAATAAAGGAAAATAGAATTTTCAGCTGGCTTGGGATTTATAAAGACAATGAAAGGAGGATGTCAAGATGTTAGGCCCTTAGAAATGAATCATACAAGAACAGGGAAGTATGAAATTTGGAATCAGGTGAAGAAGTTTACCATTTTATAGATAATTTTACAGTTGAAGATATAAGGCTGAGAGTTAATTTCAGCAGAAAGAAAACTGACTTATATTGGAAATTCCAGGGACAGCAGTGGTTCTGTGAGCACAAATGACTCAGAGTGACATGGTAATTTAATTTATTCATTCCAAATCCCATTGGTTATGGGAGTCATTAAGCTATTGGAATTCTCCTTGACTAATTCTTAGTTAGTGTTCTTAAATTTTTAAACAGCTTATAGGGTTTTAGAATACAGATAACTTCCTTACATAAGTATGGCCTGATGTAATCCAAATTGTTATGATAAGTTAGTTTTCCACTGAAAATCTTGTCTTTGTGAAGTAAAATACTAAATAAGTAGATATAAACTTATTTGAGATCTTGCACCTTCCTTCCTGTTTATAACACAAAAGCAATATTCTGATGAATAACCACAGACTTTTATAGAAACATGAAGTGTGTGATTTTTTTTATTTGAAAGCTTGTAAATGTGAGAGGACCACAATATATAACTGAAGGCAAAGATTATTTATATAGAAAAGGTAAAATATAATATTTGTTACGATATAAATGAGCGGCACAAAAGACAAATGTAAAATTCTAAGATATTCTAAGGTATGTGGTAATCGGTTGATAAAAAGCTAGAGAACTGAGACACTCTAAAAGCCTCTCTAGAGTGATCCTTCTGAGAACTAATTTATCTAATTTAAAAAAGATAGAAACATAATTTAAAATGAAAAAATAAGAGATTTTTTCAAAGTACTTTCATTGGAATAGCAAATATATAAGTAAAAATTAACTTACTGTTTTTAGTCATCAAAGAATGGGATGATACAATAAAGAAATGTCATATCTAACTTAGTAGAATAAACTCCAAAAAAAAGTAAGATAAGAAACATTACTGATAGTATGGAATTACCAGGAATAAAAAAAAGCTTCCACAGTTTTAGGAAACTAGATTCTTCAAAATAGGGGGAAACTGGATTAGACATATAATATAAAAAATCTACTGTGGAATCAAAGGAAAGTTTGTGGATAAAAATATAGCCAATATTGTTTCCAGAGCCTTTTAGTAGAAATATCATTAATACCCAGGACTAAAAGAAGAAAAAGCATATGTAGTTTCAGTGTGATATGATAATATCAACAGTAAAAGCAATGTGGTGGCTGATTAGATCTAGAAAAGAAGGAAGTTGAAAACCTTTTGATATTTAAAATAATATAATCACAAAAGACCACTTACTATAAAATTCCACTTATACCTAGTATCCATATCAGGCAAATATATTGAACCTTAAAGAGGAGAGGTATCCTAGGCCATGAGAAATTAGTGTCCATAATGGTTGGCATGGGATCAAGTTAAATAGTTGCAGCAAGCATACATGGAGCTTCTGTTTGAGCAGAGGAAAATGCTACAGCCTTAATATGTGGTGATGAATCTGCAATTCTTTGACTTCACTGGAAATAAAAATTGTACACAATATCTCTAAAGTCTAATGTACCACTTCAACTAGTGTAAAAAATGCTATCTAGGGATGATCTTTTAACAAATCCTTACATTTGAAATTTTCATTTGAAATAATTCTTGAACTATTTCTCATGACAAAATTTTCCTACTTTCCTTTAGTTCCCTGATTTGTGTATAGGTATAAAAACTAGTTGTATTCACATCACCAGGAAGTGTAGTTGAGCTGGTAGCATGAGCAACATGACAAGAGGTGACATAGTGAGATAGAAGATCAACCAAGTTCTCCAGGAAGAACGGCAGAAGTGAGATATGTCAGAGCACGAACTGATGCAGCAACAGCAGATTCACAGCTATCTTAAGGACAGTGGTGAGTAAAACACAGGGAATTATTTGTGAAAATGAGGGTGTAGATACCCAGTATTTAACATTATATTAAAACTACAAAAATAAGGATTGCATACTACTGACCCTAAAGGATATAGTAAGCCCTAAATTATTAATCTATTTTTAAGTAAAGTACTTCCATCGTATCTACTATAAAAACATCTAAAACACATTTTCTACCTCACTTAATTGGCAACCGGCAAAGATCAACATTCTTAAAGCTAAGTAGATTCTCTGGCTGCTTAAAAGAATATTAGCTGCAAGTCCTCAGTATCTACATTTCTACATGACTGAACAATAGCTCAGAGTTAAAATATTAAACAGCCTAAATATTAAAAACATGGTTCCTAAGGGACATATATTACAGCACAAAATGGAGCAAGATGAAGTGAAAGATTGCCTCTGGGAAGCAATTTCACTAACTGGGATACACAGTAAATAATTGTTCATTTAAATAGTTTAACTCAGAGATAGTGGTTTTTTTTTTTTAAATGATGCTACAAAAGATTGGTTTCTTGCCATTTATGAGTAATAAATAACAACACAGGCTGTAGTTAACTGTAGTTTTCAGATGCCTTCAGACATACATTAGAAGTACCATGAATCCATTATGTATAACAATTTTTACTTTTTTCACTATACTAGACAATGGACTCTGGCAAAAAAAAAAAAAGAATGAATTAAAATAGGTAGGAAAGTAACTTACTGTCTCAAAGTAACTAGTTGTGTCATTTGTTAAGGATAAAAATAATGATTGCTCTCCAATGGATTGGAATTATAGATTTCATAATAAATTTGTCATGGGATTGAAAGTCATTGTTAATCGTCAGCATTATTGCTAGTACATAGGTTAGAGATTAAGATAATAATTTTTAAGGTAAACACTAATAAAGTGTGAATATTGAGATCATATTTACCAAATTAATTCAATCTCAAAAAGATATAAATGCATATTGTTGTTCTAGCAATTTATATAGATACATATAAATTCATGTACTGAGTACATGACATTAAAACAGAAGTAAATCTTCCTAGTAGTGTAAAAGAGACTACAAGAAAGGATGGGGAAAAGATGGTATGGGGATATGCATAGTATATCATATGAAACTGAATAAATAAATTTATTATTTCACAATTAATTGATGAAAATTCTATTAAAATATATGAAGATAATTTATCCAATAAGAGCAATTCATGTGAAATAAAAGTTGTCTGTGGAAAGTATTTCAAATGTGACTCTAAAGCAGAATAAGAAAACTGATGAAGTAATAATTAAAAAGATAAATAAGAAGCCAAATGGTGGTAGCTCACAGCTTTGATCTGAACACTCATGAAGCAGAGGCAGGCAGAACTCTGTGGGACTGAGGCCAGTCTGGTCTACAAGAGCTAGTTCCAGGACACGCTTCAAGGC
The DNA here is from genome assembly GCF_950005125.1 of Chionomys nivalis. Taxonomy (NCBI): domain Eukaryota; kingdom Metazoa; phylum Chordata; class Mammalia; order Rodentia; family Cricetidae; genus Chionomys; species Chionomys nivalis. Next base: position 11,875,926 of record NC_080097.1, read on the forward strand.
TACAAAGAAACTCTGTCTTAAAAAACAAACAAACAAAGAAAATTAAGACAAAAGAGTATAAAGGAATAAAAGAATCATAATGAATTAGAATGATACTTGAAAATTTACAATTTTTCAATCTGTTGTATATAGGAAGTCTGTTGATTTTACTTGTTAAATACTGAACACTTGTTGCATCTTAAAGCCCATATGGTATCACTGTTTTGACATGCATACACATGTAATATACATACTTCCATAGTACAGCTCCCTGTAGGGAGGTGCTGAAAATTTATTTTAACTAAATTTCAAGAAAACCCAAACCTTAGTTAGGATGGTCAACTAAAATAGTGTGTACATTGTCCTTTCAAGCTGCTCTGTAACACAAGGATGTGAAAAGAAAGTAGAGCACATTCATGTCAGTGGCTTTATGTTGCCTTTTATAAACATTCACACACAAATTTGGTGTTGGTTTTGGTTAGTATAACAAAATACCTAAAAGAATCAAATTTAGTCTGGAAAACTTAGTTTGGCTACTGGGTTCAATGGGCTCTGTGCGGTATATAGCCTAAGGAGCTAACAAGGAAAGGTCTTAGTGGCACAAGCTTCTTGCTATTCTTATGTTTTCAAGTGCTGCACTGTTTTAACAATCTACAAAAGACTGACAATCACTGAAGTCACAATCCAGAAGATGCTGGAAAGCCATGAACTGTGGCCCAGACCCACAGAAAATGGCTAAGTGAAAATTGTTTACAATTTATAAGACAATAAACTCATGTGAAAGATTCCTCCTTCTAAGATTTTTATCTCAGGTATTTTATCAAAGTAGTATAAAGAATTACTTTAAGAATAAGATGTTTACTTTTGGGTCACGGTTTCTAAACTACTGTCCATAATAAGTTGTTTTCCTTCTTTCTAGGTCTTCCATAGTAAGAAGGACAAGAGACCATTAGAGAGTAGAAATATTCAGTGAGTATTATGAACAATAGAGTATTACCATATCCTGTATTAGCTTAGATAATTTCTTTAAATTTCAACACAATTATTTTAAATGTTTATTTTACTACATTTATTCACATACTATTGTTGGCTTACTTAAGTGATGAAGTCTGAATTTATATAAATAGGTGTTATTTTTTTATTTTTTAACTCTACAGATATTAACCAAAATAATAATTTATATAAAAACTTCATTTACTAATTTTATTACTGTCTCCAATTCTCTCCTTTACCAGTAAACGTGTATTATTTTAAAGAATTTTAAATTTTAAAAAATTAAAGGAAGTAGATACAAAAAAATCATATGATCCAATTAAAAATGAGGAGGAAATATACACAAAGAATTCTCTATAGAGGAATTTCAAATGTTAGGAAAGCTATAACCAGGCAAGGCTCCTCACAGAGAGTATGGGACATCAACCCCGCCACAAAACCTTTGACATACAATCTTTCAGGTAAGATGTTCAGGTAACGGTGAAATTGGGTATAGTGGTGCAGAACTTATAGGAGTAGCCACCTAATGATTGGTCCAGCTTGAAGCCCATGCCATGAGAGGGAGACCACCTCTGACACTACCTGAATAGACAGGAATCAGAGTCTGGATTGCCCAAAGTTCTAGAATAGAACCAAATATGGTCAGAACAAATATCGATGACATAATTCTTAATATTTAGAAAGTTAAAGAACTCCATGATAACACAGCCCACAAAATCAATTAAGCAGGGCTCATAAGAGTTTGCAGAGTCTAAATCAACAAAGATGAACCCTGTATGAGTCTGAGCTGGGTCCTCTGCATGTAAATGTTATGTTCAAGTAGTTTGGTGTTCTTGTAAGATGCTCAAGAGTGGAAATAAGCTGTTTAACTTACTCTTTTGCCTACACTTGGGACATGTTTTCTCCTAGTGTGTGTTGCCTTGTCCAGTCTTGATATGAGAGTTTGTGCCTACTCTTACTAAAACCTGATAACAGAAGCCTGCTCTTTTCTGATTGGAAATGGAACAGCAGTGATATGGGGGCGGGGGGGACAAGGGCAGTAGGAAGGAGGGACTGGGAGAGGTTGAGGGAAGGAAAGCTGCAGGGATCAGGAAGTGTTTTATAAGAGAACAAAAACAAAGAGAAAAGAAAAATATTGAATATCTTTAGCCATCAGAAAAATGTAAATCAAAACCTACATTGAGATTCCCTCTTACACCTGTCAGAATGGCTAAAATCAGTAACACAGGTGAGAGCTCATTCATGCTGGTGAGGCTGTGGAACAGGAACTCTCCTCCGCTACTAGTGGGAATGCAATTAATTGTACAGCCACTGTGTGCTGAGACAGTCTTTCTGTGCACTGCGTGAAGATGAGTCTTTGTTTAACCTTAGCTTCCGAAGTCACCTTCCTACTGGTTTAATAAATAGCTGAACAGCCAATAGTTAGGCAGGAAAGGATAGGTGGGAATTGCAGGGAAAGATAGGAACTCTGAGAAAGAATCTGAGGAGAGAGAGATTCGCCAATGAGTTGTGAAGGAGGTTGGATGTATGGTAATGAGGAGAGGTACAAGTTACATGGCAGAACAGAGACTAATATAAACATGATAATATATATAAATATTTAAATATAAATATGATGTATTTAAATCATTATAAAAGGTTAAAGGTTTTTATTTGTATTGCATAATATAAACATTAGTCAACTATGCTGAAAGAACAGTTGACTTTTTAATGAAAATTTTAATAAAGAAAGCATGTTTTGCATTAATTATTTTTTAATGTCAACATGATTTAATGTTGTTGTCTTTACTATATTTAAGCTTTATCCAATGTACTAAACTGGCAGTGTGGAGCAGTAGTAATTAAAAACATAGGAAGAAAACAATCAAGACAGAGCTGTATTCTCATCGACTCAATAGTCCAAAGGAAGAGGGCCACTTCAGCCTACCAGTTCCAGACAAATCTATACATCATGAAAAGATTTCACCTCAGAAAAATCTATGCAGATTGTAACATGTTATTCAGCATCAGTAAACAACTTAAAATTCTAATTGTGCTACTAACTTTGAAAAATAACAAAATTTTCATACACTACAGTGAGTTAAGATACATTTAAGGAAAACTATTTTCAAGGGATGAATGTCATTTTATGTGCTTTCTCTTACCAACAGCAACTTCTGCTCAAAGACAGAATCGAATTCACACAGCAACTGCTTTCTATCCATTATTCTTCTTAACATTAAAAGAATAGTGCAATCTCCCCTTTCCCTTTTCTCTTCTCTACCTAAGTTAAAACTAAACAGTCTGTCTAGCAGACAGTTTTAAAAAAAAAAAAAAAAAGTTTGGTTTTGTCAAACGTTCAAGCATGCCACTAAATAGATGGCAGAAGAGTTCAGTCTAGGACAGCAAGCAGCTTCAAGATGATTCTCCAACATTATGAGTTCAAACAACTTCAATATACTCCATAGCCTATGTGCACACACTGAAATCATTTTAAATAGTTTGGTATCTTTTAAAATTTCTCTTTTCACATAGAAAAATAAAAACATATTATGATTTACTTTAACAATTAATAAACATTAATATCAACTATTTACAAACATACAGCTATTATTCAAGCATATAGAAATATATAAATAAATATAAAATTATAAATATAGTGTCTAACTTTTAACTTTATCTCTACTTTATACATGCATTATTTTTTGTAAGAATCATAGTTTTCCAAAATGAAATATCTTAGGCTACATCCTCATAAATCATAGTGAAATTTGCATGTGGAATATTTAAAGGCATGTGATAACAGGCTATATGCATTGTTCTGGTTAGTTTTCTTTTTCCAATGACATAGTAATGAAAGAGATCCTCACCTGAAGAATTCTCTTGTTCATCTTGGTTTAGAAAACGTGTGTAGGACATTTCCTTTATTGGTCATTGATATAAGGGGAACCCGGTGGCCATTGTTAATGCCATGTCAGAGGAAGCAGTCCTGGGCTATGTAAGCAAGTAACTGAGTAGCCAACAGGAACATGCCAGGAAGCAGTATTCCCCTATGACTCTGCTTAAAGCTCCTGTCTTAAATTCCTGATTTGACATTCTTTGATGATAGACAGTAACTTGCCAGGCAAATTAACATTTTCCTTTTCATGTTGTTTTGGGTTATGTTATACTATCATAACAACAGCAAAACAAATAAGAATATATTTGATATTTATATTTTGACTCAAAGTTACTGAAGCATCTTTTATTTTGACACAAGCATACAAGACTTTCTTGTTTAAAAATTTGGAACCTTCACACAATTCTAGTCCATATGCCATAAATGGAAATAGTAGAAGTGAGAATACAGTGCATTACAATGTATCTTTTTTTGTGATAAAAATAATTTTGGGGGCAATGCAAGAGGCTAACAGGCAGCATTAGAACTCATGGAACATGGTTGGTAGTCAGAAAAGCTTCTCAAATAAGCCCTGGAAGGGCAGAGCCCCAAGTACTACCCATACTGAGGACCTCATACTGTTATTGATCTTAGCTCTGCTTTTTGCCCTCTTGTTACCACATCCCATGTAATCTATGAGTTGTAAGAAAACTCTGAGATTCTTCCCCCTCATTGGGCAGTCTTACTGGTGCTTAAAAAATATTGATGGACTTTTTCCAAGCATTGCTCTATTGTAGTAGAAAGAATTTAGATGTGTAGGTTGTAATTAAGTTAGGATAATATGCTTTTGTTAATGATTTTGAGTTAGAAAATCCTGGAAAAATAATTAAAGTTTAGAAAGGCGTACTCTTAATAGTTGAGTTAGGCACTTGTGGAGGTCAGGGAACAAGAACAATGTCAACCTAGATATTGTGAGCTGACATGCCTTTCTTAGTAGAATGGGTTGGTGACCAAAGGCATTGATTAATTCCTTGTACCTATTTCTGAAGTCTTCAGGTTAATCCAAGAAAAAAAAAAAAACCTGTAGAGTGGGCGAGTACCCTGTGGATTTAAATTAGAGGTAACTGATTGTTTTCCATGTACAAAATTTTATATTTCTGATTAGTTTAAGATTTTTCTAAGATTAACTTGAAAATAATTGCCTTTGGAGAGAAAGGATAAAATGACTAATCTTTTCTTTGTAACTGCAAAATTCACCCTGGCAGTAAAAGAACTGACTGAGAAAAACACCTTGCTTGCTTGCACTTTTTTGTCTATAACAAGTTGCTTAAACATGAATGCATGCATATCTTTGAAAATAATTTGCTTTTCACCATAATAAATAAAATGTTTAATCATGTAAGGCAAATTATTACAGTGAAGGTTTAATTATGTAAGGAAATGAGAAACATGTTATTTTTCATCTATATTCATTATGATCATTCATTTGAAAAGTAGAATGTAACCACATTGCAATTTTCATATTGCTTGAAAGAATTTTCTGGGTTATTTAAGTTGTAAAAGAAAAAAAAATGAAGAGGAAGAGAAACATCAGGGTAGAAGAAGAGAGCAGAAAATAACCAGAGTTCAACAAGCAACAAAAGGAATAATAGAATGGAAAACTAAGCTTTGGCCCTCAGAAAAGTCCTTGTGTGTCTGTTTGTCTCTCCATTAGTTCACCCAATTTGCATCACCTCTTCAGATTTTCTGATCTACAAAGACATATATATGTTTGGTGCATCATTGTTTGTAATAGCCAGAAACTGGAAACAACCTAGATGCCCTTCAAGTGAAGAATGGATAAATAAAATGTGGCATATTTCCACATTAGAGTACAACTCGGTGGAAAAAAAACAAAAACCACAATGACATATTGAATTTTGCAAGCAAATGGATAGAAAGAGAAAACACCATCTTGAGGGAGGTAACCCAAACCCAGAAATATGAATATGGTATGTACTCACTCATAAGTGGATACTAGCTGTAAACAAAGGATATTGAGCCTATAGTTCATGATCCCTAGAAAAGCTAGATAACTAGGTGAACCCTAAGAAAAACAGAAATAGATCCACCTGCAAAGTTGAAATAGAGAAGATCACCTGAAAAATTTGGGAACATAGGGATAGTAGGGAGAAGAGTGGGTAAAATGGGAACGGAAGGGGATAATGGGGGGAGCGAGAAGAACTTGAGGGAATGGGATAGTCGAGATGAAGGACGGACAGAGATGAAAGCAAGGAAAGAGATATCTTGACTGGAGGAGCTATTATGAGAGTAGCGAGAAACCTGGCTCTAGAGATATTTCCAGGAATTCACAAGGACGACCCAAGCTAAAACCCTAAGCCTTGGAGGAGAGGGTGCCCGAACTGGTCTTGCCCTGTAGTCAGACTGATAAATATCTTAAATAACATCGTAGAACCTTTATCTAGCAGCTGATGGAAACAGGCAGAGAGCCACATTGGAGTACTGGACTGAGTTCCCAAAGTCCAGTTGAAGAGTGGGAGGAGTGAGAATATGAGCAAACTGGTCAGAACCAGTATGGATACACCCACGGAAACAGTCTACCTGCGCTAAAGTGAGCTCACCAACACGAGCCAGACTGGCAAAGCACAAGCAGGGGATGAGACTAGTCCTTCTGAATGTGGTTGACAGTTGCATGGCTAGGACAGACTGAGGGGCCACTGGAATTGGCACCAGGGTTTATCCCTACTGTTTGTGCTGGATTTTTGGGAACCTGTTCTCCTTAAATGGATACCTTGCTCAGCCTAGATGTGGTGGGGAGGGCCTTAGACCTCCCCCAAGGCAATGTGCTTTACCTTCTCTGAGGATATATATATCATGATGATTGTTAATCTTGATTCTCAAGTCCACAGATTTTGAATCATCTAAAACCTTTGATGCATCTCTGAGAAAATTCCAGAATGGTTTACAAGGGTAGTGAAAAATTACCTTAAAGGTAGGTGGTAGTAACATATGGGTTACAATGTTTGATTAAGAAAAGGAAGAAAAAATTCAACAGACGAGTCAAATTCAGCCATGCTGATTCCTAACAAAAACCTCAATTTGTTCTGCTTCCTCATGGGTGATCAAGCTCATATGAATGAACATAATCTACATTTTTATTAGTTTCTCCATTTGTCCCTAAAGCTAAGTAGTTGACAAGAACAAGCCATCAAGGCCATTAATGCCAGGATCACATTCCTAAGGTATTACATCCTCAGGGTCAAACATTCAGCATCACTTTGTTGAAGTACTACGTAAAATTTTTTCCATGATGCATAGGCGCACACAGAAAACAAGGAAATAGAGCAGAACAATGAAGATTGCAAAATGCAAGCATATATGCACACATGCACATATGAACAAAATATGTGAATATTATCCATAGATGTAGAACAACAAGATCAAGATATAGGTGACCTTTTCAAAAGGTGGTAAACTAAAGTTTCATAAATCTAGGGATAGATAAACCCAGAGTTATAGAGATATCTGCTGTAATAAGCAGATTAAACTACAAAAGAAACTTCTCATGTCATTTTACAGTCAAAATACTGAATATCTGAAAAAAGTAAATATAGAAAGTCACAAATGTAGGATAAGGGCCTGCTTGTTTGTCCCGGCTGTCCAGCTAGCTTAGCCCCAAAATAACCATGCACAAAATTGTATTAATTAAAACACTGCTTGGCCTATTAGCTTTAATTTCTTATTGGCTAATTTGTACATCTTAATTTAACCCATTTCTATTAATCTGTGTATTGCCATGTGGCAGTGGCTTACTGGATAAAATTCCCAGCATCTGTCTCCAGCAGATCCATGGTGTTTCTCTTACTCTGACCTTTTTTTTCCAGCATTCAGTTCTTCTGTCTTCCCCACCTACCTAAGTTCTGCCCTATCTACTGGCCAGGCAGTTTCTTTATTCATTAATGCTAATCACAGCACACAGGGGGGATTCCTACATCAACAAAAGAAAAGGGCCCATGCTATATAAAGGAAAACCACAACTATACATTTTATAATAACAACAGAAGCTATGAAGGGGATGAACAATTCACATCAAACTCTGAAAGATAATATTTGCTCAATCCCATTATTGTATCCATCTAAGACACACTATAAAAGTAAAAGAGTGCCAGGTGGTGGTGGAATTTGCCTTCAATCCCAGCACTTGGGAGGCAAAGGCAGATAGATCTTTGTGAGTTCAAGGTCAGTCTGGTCTTCCAGAGCTAGTTCCAGTACAGCTAGGGTTTTGACACAGAGAAACCCTGTCTCAAAAAACCAAACCAAACCAAACCAAACCAAAACAAAACAAAACAAAACAAACAAACAAACAAAAAAAGAGAAGTAGCGCCAGGCGGTGGTGGCGCACGCCTTTAATCCCAGCACCCGGGAGGCAGAGACAGGCGGATCTTTGTGAGTTCGAGGCCAGCCTGGTCTACAAGAGCTAGTTCTAGGACAGGCTCCGTAGCTACAGAGAAACCCTGTCTCGAAAAACAAAAAAAACAAAAAAAACAAAAAAAAAAAAAAAAAAAAAAGTGAAGTAGCAAGAAGAACCTTCCCTGGAAAAGAGGAACTGTATCACTGAAAAAGAATATCTGTAACAGTACAAACCTACATAACCACATGCATGAGGCACAGGAAATAAGAAACTACAAAAGAAGACTAGATAAACAAGTCAAGTTCAGAAATTTACTTATGTAAAGCAATCACCAGCTCTTCCTGATGTGTGTACTGAAGAAAACAAAGGGAAGGCAGAGAGCAGGGAAAAGCTCATGTCAAGTTGCTAAATGATGTCAATGTTCCCAGGAAAGTCATCTTGCTTCATTTTGAAGAAAGCTTACCTAGTAAATCAAAGGCCTCGTACTACGTACTTTATATTATTTGCCTTTCTTTAGCAGTGACAAAAAAAAAATGACCAAAAGAAAGTGTTTAATTTGGTTTCTTGTTTCAGAGTGTTAGAGTCCATGATAGAAGAGCAAAATCATGGTGGCAGGAACAGCTGAGAGTTCACATCTAAAACTATGAAGAATAGAGAATATATTGGTAATGTATATAACAAATCTTTTAAAACATCAAAGACTTCCTTCAGTGACATATCTCCTTCAAATAATGCTGCCTCTTCTGACCTTTCCCAGAAAGTTATGCCTACTGACGAACAAGTATTCAAACATATAAGCCTATGGCGGGTATTATCATTCAAACCACAATACCCAAAACACAGAGGCTCAACTAAACTTTACATCACTACTCTCATGACCAAACTTCTAAATTGGTGAAACTTTGAAGAAGGCTCACTCCCATGTCCAAACCACAGGACACTGAAATCAGTTCATGAATTTTGATGTAGAAGAGATTATTGTTAAAATGAATAGTTTCCTGTAATTTTGTCAGAAAAAAAATTGGATGCATCACTCTAGAAATGAATGTGTAAACATTTAATGTATATGAGAATGATCACTAACATTTTGACTACTTTACAGACATTTGGAAATAATAAGAAAATAGTAAAATTTATGTACAGGTCCCAAAAATAATTGGCAACGTATACTGTGGTAAATCAGATTCTGATTTATAAAAGGATACAATGTATATCTTTCCTTTTTTACTTACCATTTTTATGGCATTTTATGTGACATGCAATTTTAAGAGAACTATTAAAAGAATTCCACAAAGAATAACACACACATACACACACAAATTCCATCAAATAGCTTTTTCCATCAGAAAAGTTGACACTGACTCATGCATTTTTAAACTATTCCATTTATATTAATCATTAATGATACTATTGCTTAGCTAAGACATATTTTTTTCTCCAACTTATAATTTTCTCATTCAGTGAAATAAACAAGCAGTGATTTCCAAACCATACTGGTACAGGAAAAAACTGATTTAATGTTGTGGCTAAAAAAATTTAATAGTAAAAAGGTATGCCATAATTTAAACATTGTTAGTTACACATGTGTACTCACAAAATAGCAGAAAGTATAGTTTTGTATTATAAATAAAAATGATTTTAATATTGTCACATGTGTAATTATCAGGCACATTTCTTTAATAAATGTAGACTTTGAAAACCGCAGCAGATGATACATAACACAGAGCTTTGTAGCTGGGCATTATGCAGACTGAGACATTTGGAGTGGTCAGCCTTGGATAGATGTTCTTGTAGAAAGACTATTATATCCAGAGGTGTCAGATATCTCCAAGGAAACAGCAATACACAGGAACATCGGGGAGCATTGGCATACAAATTCTCAGGCACTATGACAGCACGCACAGGACCTGCACAAACTCAAGTCAGACATGACCCCAATATGGAAGAGGGGAACTGGATACAAAGTCCCATGCCTGACAAAGAAGTGTAATTGAACCATGCCTAACCATGACCAAAATCAGAACGGACCAAAACCATGGTAATATGGACAGGAGAGATTTTATGATATCTCAGCCCTCTACAAAGAATTAAAGATGAATCATGGCCACCGAGAGATAGCAACAGTCTTCCACAGGAATGGGCACACCAACAGATTGTTGAATCCCAAAATGTCAGTCCCTAAAAAAAAATTCATGTTAAACCATGTAAATAATATGCAGCATGGAATAGCCAGTCCAAAGTTTTTTGTTTCAATCACAAAAAAAAAAAAAAAAAAAGTTAAAAAATGGTGGTCCAATCAGTGCTGGGCATGGTCTTTCTTTCTCTGGTGACATGGGCTTCAAGTTTAGCCAGGTATTGGTGGCCACTCCCACAACTTCTGTGCTACCCTTGCCTCAGAACATCCTACATACAGGACAGAAGATTTGTGCCCGGGTTGGTGTCCGCGTTTCTCTTTCTGTAGCCTGTAGAGTACTTACTCGCACCAAATAGACTTGAACTCAGATATGAAACCTCCACATAGGCACCAGCTCTACTTCTTTGCATTCAACGAGCTGTGTGGTTGTTGTCCACAGCAAGGGGCCCCCAATGATTCAAACATGACTGGCAATAAAAGAAAAAAGGAAGAAAAATATTAGTGTTGTACCCAGTTGTCATCAGAGAGGCATCACCCAGCAACTGTTGGGATGCATAGACCCATAGTCATACATTACAATGAGAGAGAGTTAAGAAAGTTGAAGGACACCAGAATAACATAGCGCACTGAATCAAATAGACAGGGATTATATGGGTTCACAGAGACTGGAGAAGAAAGCACACCACCTGCGTTGGTCTGTACCACGTCCTCTGTGTATATATTATAATTGTATACTTGATTTTTTTTTTTTGTGGGATTCCTAAAAGTGGAAGCAGGTTTGCTGCTGACTACTCTTTGTACTCTTTTACATATATTGGGTTGCCTTGCTTTATTGTATCTTATGCTGTTGTGTTTGGTTATTAACTCTTGGAGACCTGCTCTTTTATCAAGGGAAACACTTGGGGAGTGGATCTAGAAGAGAGGTGAGGTAATGCATAACTGGAGGAGTGGAGGTTGGGGAAACTGTGGTCTGGATGTATGGAAAAAGATCTATTTTCAATGAAAAAAAAAGTAGTTAAACTTTATGGAACTAAAAACCAGGAAGTAGGCAAATAGTGAGCAATTAAAAAACATAATGCTAACTATTGCTCAAGACAGCTGTTATCATTTGCATGCTAAGCTTGTTATATACTACTAAGGAAAATAAAATTGAGCACTACTATATAAAAGGAAAAGTTAAGAACATGGAGACAGCCAGAGATCAACTGAAAGCTGCTCTTAATGAAGATTCTGTGGTATTACCATTACCACTGTGTTTGCTAACATTTCCCTTATTAATTCTTCCACTGACTGGATGGTGACTTGGCTGCTGTTAAAGGAGTTTATGTAAAGTCAAACTGTGCCAGCTAAGAAAAAAGGAGATAGGCTTGGATATTTTAGTCAACAGTGAAAACAAGATTGCTTCATACTTAAATACAGGCATTATTCAGTTGACACAAATCCTGATGAGCTTTCCTTGCTTAAGGTATTAGGCCAGACAAGGATTAACACATACAAAATCTGAATAAACTTGTTTTCTTAGGATAGTATTTATGGCTTTAAAAACAAGTGGATGAAAGCTTCCCGAGTTAAAATATTTTTTTCAGTCATTATCAATATGTTAAAAATACATGATTATACATATTCATCTTAAATAAGCAGCTGATTTTTGTTTGCAAAATAATGCTTTTTTTAAGTCAGTCCATAAGGGATGTGATATAAATATGTGTGTATATATATATATATATATATATATCACATATATTATATATATGTGTGTGATATATATGTGATATATATGTATATATGTATAACTATTCAGCATTTAAGTCTGCTAAAAGTAATATTAAATGTAGCTAAACAGACTTATGACATTCAAAATGCAGATTAATTGTAATCCCCGCATGTACATTAGTTTTCAAAGAAGGGCCAAGGTTTCAGTCTGTAATCTCCTGATCCTTACAGCTGCTTAGCACTGTCAGTCTGGCTTTGACTTACACATGGCCCTGATTGTTCAGGGTGATCGCTTTTTCATCTATCCTCAGGATGGGCCGCACAAAGCATTTCACCTTCTTGCATTTTTAATAGAAGAATATTATCAAATATTATATAATTATTTTATAATGATATAGTTTTCTTTTATCATGATTTCTATTTTATTGCCATAAATATTTTTAAATGAAAATTCAGGTTTGTTAACAGAAAAATGTGGAGCTGGATTTCTGTAGATGGAGCGGCGGGTTGCTTCCCGCCGCCCAGGAGGGCTCCCAGCCATCTGCTAGCTTTAACCAAAATAATTACACGGAAACTGTATGCTTTTAAACACTGCTTGTCCCATTAGTTCCAGCCTCTTATTGGCTAACTCTCACATCTTGATTAACCCATTTCTATTAATGTTTGCAGCACCACGAGGTGGTGACTTACCGGGAAGATTCTTAACCTGTGTCCATCTTGGAGAGGAGAGCTATGCCATGTGCCTCACTTCCTTTCTTCCCAGAATTCTGTTCTGTCTACTCCACCCACCTAAAGGCTGGCCTATCAAAGGCTAAGGCAGTTTTTTTTATTAACCAATAAAATTAACACATTGACAGAAGACCCACCTACATCAGATTTTCATAGCAGTTTTACTGTGTGGTGTTTTAATCCAGTGTTTATTGTTGATGAGCAGATATTATTGTATTTTATTTTTTCAAAGAAATTTAATAACAGTGAGTCTATTTAAATAGACAATATAATTATTAAGACCTTGGACTATGAATATCTACTTGGAGAATTCAACTCTTGGCTTTGTCATTTCTTATTGTCATTCTTACAAAATATTGAGTAATTTCCTTAGCCTCTTAAGTACTTATTCTTTTATTTGCAAAAAAAGGCATAAGTCAAAATTTATTTTATGACATCCCAGTGTAAAGTTTTTTCAGTGTGTGTTCTTTGTCTCAAGTGTTCAGAAATTTCACAATAATCTATTAATAGTTCACACAGCACTAAGTTTATGAGATCTTCAAGAACATCTAAACCATGACCAGCTTCAAAGATTGTAAGTTTAATCTGGCCTTTCTTCAAAAAATCCAATATTATTTGACAAAATAAGTTATTTTCAGTTCCTCCTTTCTGGGTAACTCTCCAAAGCACATATGCATAAAGAGACACTCAAGAGAAGACATCATTTTTGCTTCACGAATACTAACTGAATTTATTTCCCTGTAATAGTTCTTCCTCCTTAATTTGTTCAGGGTCTTCCATAAAACACTTGCTTCAGAAAATCTTCCACTCTCTACCAATTTTATTGATGCTTAAAACATTTTTCTAGCCTATGTATATAAATGATTGACAACTGCGATGTAGATACTGCAAGAAAATGATAGATGAGAATTAGTTCAATTGTTCAATTCAACATTAATTCTTCAATCATATATTTCAAATAAGGGTCGCATAGTCAAAATTATTTTATGGTATTTTCATTTAAACTTAATGTCATTTCTATATAATAATCTATTGGAGAGAAGTAGGAAACTTATTATTTATGGGATTATATTTTATCTTAAATATCAGTATGCAAGCTAGTGTTATGCTTACACAGATATAATTGAATAATTAGGTGTTATTTTTGTTTGATCATATTATGTTATATTTTTATACCATGTTATATTATAATTCTGTAAAAACATGCTGGTTATCCAAAGACAGACACAAGGGTTTTGGATCTGCATGGGAGAGGAGATGGGGAGGCAGTGGCAGGAGTTGAGCTATACAAATCATAAATAATATATATATATATTTGGTCTGAAAAAAACCTATTTTCAATCAAAGAAAAAGTTTTCTTTTTAATCTATATTCAACTAGAGCAAATTCACTAAGCCTAAAATTATGAGTTCTGTAATTAGCAAATATAATTTAATAGATTTCAAGATATTTTAAGATATCTCTTCTATTTTTTCAAAGAATTGTACTGGTAGAGAAAAGATTTAAAATATATTTTGTATATTAAATTATCTAGATAAACATAAACAACTGAATTTAAGGATTATAGAATGCGATGGAATGTATGGTATGGGAAACATAAGCATCATTTTTAACTATTTACAAATGGCATTTTACAAATTAAACTGTGGTTCAATACTTTAGTTACTATATTTTGGAATAAAATTTGTTTTTAATTTTCAAACAATGACCGATGTAAGTTTTGGCATTTTGTAGGGTAAAAAGATATTTCCCAGAATGTAAATTCAGCACCCTATTTTTAAATATAGAGTATATTGTATATAAAATAAACATTGTGATCTTATTAGAGATGTGAACCCCAGGACTTGAAGACATCTACATTAGTTCTGAGAAGGGAAATTGGAAATTTCAAGTTTATATTAGTAAGATACCATCAGTTCTTCTGAAAATATCTGAAATTTAAGGATAGGGCAAAATTTAAAAAGGAAATGTAATGACAATCTGTGTAGCTATACCTCCCATTAGTCACATATTTTCCAAATACTTCTAAGTCCCAAGTTGCTTCATAATTTTAAAACTTTTCTTTAAAAGTTTGTGCCACTTGTTACTATAAATATTAATGTGTTAGGATCGAAACCTAGTGCCATTTTCCTTGGCTTCTCATCAGCCTTCATTGTCTGCCATGCTCAGAGAGGCCAGGTTCAACCCATGCTTATTCAGTCCCAGACCAGCTGGCCTTGGTGGGCTCCCAATAAATCAGTTCCACTGTCACAGTGGGTGGGTGCATCCCTCGTGGTCCTGATTTCCTTGCTCATGTTCTCCTTCCTTCTGCTCCTCATTTGGACCTTAAAAGCTGAGACCGTTGCTCCAAATTGAGTCTCTGTCTCTACCTCGATCCATCGCCAGATGAAGGTTCTAAGGTGATATGTAAGATATGCTTTGTGGGAGCTGAGCTTGTTTAGATGCTCACCTTCCTGGACGTAGATAGAAGACCTTCGTCTTCCCGCAGGGCAGGGAATTTGCACTGCTCTTCGGTATCGAGAGGGAGGGGGAATGGTGTGGGGGGAGGAGAAGAGGAGTGGGGATAGGGGGAGGGGAGTGGGGGGAGGGGGCAATATTTGGGAGGAGGGGAGGGAAATGGGAAACGGGGAGCAGGTGGAAATTTTAATTAAAAAAGAATAAAAAAAATAAAAAAAATTAATGTGCTTTCTTTACCTTTACTTTATTCAAAGCAAAATAAACTTAAGTCCCACAGTGTTATCTGTGGAATATTTTGCCAAAAATAATTCAAATTGTAATTAAAAAAGGCAAGACAAAGCTCAACTGTACACTGGAAGACAGAATTTTTAAATTTATAATTATAATGTTAAAATATGAAGAGAACCCATGATAGAATGAAATGAAAAACACCCAGCACAAAGGCACACTGGAAGAATTGTCATTTTTTTTAAGATTATAATTTAATTTTAACATGACTGCCTCTACTTTTTAACTTTACCATGGACTACTCTCTGATCTTTAAATCCATAGCCTCTTTTTTATCTAAATGTTACTATATGAGTACATGCGTATGTGTGTTTGTGTGTGTATATTGTATGTGTGTATGTATGTATATGATGTGTATGTGTGTACACACATGTTTTCAGGGTTGACTACTTAGCTCTTGACATTCAGTTGGTTTGCTCTTCTCTGGGGAAAGCCTGCTTTCCTAATCCTTCTTTCCTCGTTGCCTATCACTCTTCGTATATAGCTGACTCTGGTGCACGTATCTCCATCCAGGTTGAAATGTTCATTGTTGTACTCATTGTTCAGTTCATGCTTGGGAAATCCTGTTAGTGAATCATTTCCACACTCAGTAATCCCATAGAAACACTAAAATGGAGGCATATTATATTTACAGAGGACATAGTACAGACCTGATACAGGCTCATACATGTTGCCTCAGTCTCATTGAGTACTATGAGTTTTGCTGATGATGCTGAGCAAGTCATTGTTATATGAGTATTGCATAAAGTCATTAGAAGTTATTTTATTGGTATGTTATTTTATTATTATTATTATTTTGAGAACAGTACTATGTGGTTTTACCTTAGGTCCCAGGGACATCAATTTCAGGTGCTTGATCACCCATATAATATTGGAAATGTGTTCTGTTGCATGGAGTGGACATTAAGTCAAATCTCTTATGGTTCATTGGTTATTACAACAAGGTTTGTGACAGCACTGACTTAGCATATCTATCACACTGTCAAGATAAATTCTCAGACAAACTGGTCTATCTAGAAGAGGCCCAGGCCCTCTGAATTGCAAAGAAGGAGAGGCGGGTGAGCCATGTGGAAGAACCTCAGATGATCTAAATTGACTGAGCAAGTCTCCAACCTGTTGTATTGCTTGCCAGTTGTGCAGTAAACTCTACTTTAATGGTTACAGCTTTCACGAACTGTACCCATTATTTTATTATGAATCTTTCTTAGAGATATTTCTGCCACTGTAACTCCTCCTCCATATTTCTGTAAGAAATACCAGCAAAACACCCAAGGTCAAAAAATAGGGTTGGACTTTGGTGACACACCTACTTTTATATGTCATTGATTACCTATCTGTGATGAGGAGACATTTGTTCACATTTAAGGAGGACTAGGATTGTACAACAGATTATAAGTGAGTTTTGTTTACTAAACTGGGCTTGTGAGTGTTCATAGGGTATTGCCTTGTTTGGCTTAACTGATGTGTGAAGACTCATGCTAATTAGACAGACTCTTTGACTGCAGTATAAGTAAAAGGACATTGAAGTTAGCAAGCTCTTTGCTCTTTTATTCAGCTTAACTCTTTTTGTTGAACTTGTGTGTCTTGCTTCTACAACTACTGATTCCTTTATTGATATTAGACCTAGCTCATTTGACTTGTACTATGGTCTGAAAACCAGCAGCTCTCCAGGAATCCTTTAGGCCTTTGACACCACACTGGGCCTGCTGAGATAGATTATCTTTCTTAGTAACCATTGGGTTCTGGTTTTCTCTGTGTAAGATAGTCACTTGTTCATCTAGTCTGACCTTATTATGTAAGCCAACGAAATAAATGCCAGTTTCATTTATATATCTACTGGTTTGTTTATTTTGAAAACTGTACTGATACACAAATTAAAAAATCTTTAACAAAACACATATTCTTATAACCATTGTGATGGAAAATTAAAGCTCACTGTTTTATTTTCACTATCTAATTGTATGCTTATTTTGATTATTAAAAATTTTTAATTTTGAATATAATTTTAATTTAACTTGTCAAGACCCTAGTGTCAATTATAAAATGTTCCTCTATGCAAGTCTGTGAAGTCTGACTTAACAAGATTAGATTCTGGACACAACTGTGAGTCATTATCAATACTAGGTTGAAATGGAAGGCTCATGTTAAATATGGATGAAACTATTTCATAGACTTGGGGCTTTAACAGGAATAAGAAGGGGCTGATGTGGCCGATGACTAGAATTCATCCAGTAGAGCATCCTGATTGTGTTCTTTCAAGTTCCTGTGTGCTGAATCTCTTGCCTAAATAGATAAAACCCTTGACCTACCTGGCAAAATCAAACTTCTTTCCTTAAATAGCTTTTGTATGATATTTTATAATATCAAGGGGACAATATAATACATGTATAGTAACAATATATAGGAACCTCAATACTTAAAAGTCAAAAATAATAATATGTGTCCAGTTCAAAGTTTTATTGAATTATCCTTTAAATATCTCACTTCATCAATCCTGGATACTTACATATAAATCTTGAAAAATAAAAAATATATAAATTTGATATAACTTCATTTCTCTTATGTAATTATAATTCATGAATATTAATTTATTATTCTTCACTTCAGAAAAATGAGTGTAGCTATTTAGTTTATTATCTTATTATCTTTAAAATTCTTCAATGGTGATTTATGAAATTTTCTCTTGATTAGCCTGTGTTTGTATAACTTTATAACTGTGCATAGTTAAGTGTGTAGGGAGCATAATGATATCAAAAACAATGAAGTGAGGCCAGGCAGTGGTGGTGCACGCCTTTAATCCCAGCACTCGGGAGGCAGAGGCAGGCGGATCTCTGGGAGTTCGAGGCCAGGCTGGTCTACAAGAGCTAGTTCCAGGACAGGAACCAAAAGCTACGGAGAAACCCTGTCTCGAAAAAAAAAAAAAAAAAAAAACATGAAGTGAGTATACTCCACAGAGTAAGGGTCTCAAAAACTCTTTGCTAAAAACTTCCTGAGCAATTATTGATTTTGGTGTATTTTTTTCAATAGTATAATCACTGATAAATTGTTCATGCTGAAGTAAATATACTTCCCCACATTCAGTGAAGAAATTATAATTTAAAACTCAGTTTTTTCCTATGCAAAGACTTTCTAATACATTGGCAGTCATTCTTTGCAGTAGAACATTCGAATGTTCTGACTCATATAATTTTTGAGAACTTTTCATATCCTCTGATATAATCTCTGGTCATTTTTCATCATTCATTAAAGAACCTCTTTTTTTTTTAAGTAACATGATTTTCTTTTTACTTTTGTTTTGTTTCACTGTTTTTTGCACAAAAATTACAAAATTTTACTCTAACAAGGCAAGGAATGCAGAAAATCACGACTGATAATAGAAAAATATTGAATTTTACTGTTCATAGTTAGTAGAATGAGCATCAAGTGAATATATGAATAAAAGGGCAATATTTTCAAATGATAAGTGGTCATTTTAAACTCTCACTCAAGAAAATTTATGCATAATTAAGTGAAAAATATTAAGAACATGAGAAAACAAATTTTGTGAGTATGTTTTAATGTTGTTAGGTCCTAAATAAAGATCAACTGTGAAAAAGACATTTTGATATGTCATTTTACGGAAGCACTAATTAAATTCAAGGAAATGATCATTGAAGCTATATTAAGAAAGTGACAATATCATGTTAAGTGACAGAATGTTATTTTGTTTTAGAAGTTAACTTTCAGATTAAAACAAGATAATTAAATTTGGACTCTGATCATTATATTTTATAGTGTTCCAGTTTTAACAGCTACAAATATCAATGGTATCAAAAGTGTTATTAATTACTCTATATTTATAATTCTCTAAGTGTTCATTTAATTTTGTTTGTTATATAATTAAAGTTATTAGATTGTGAAATATTATAGAACTTATTATCTGGACCATAATGTAGGCATAATACCTATAGTAATCCTATAATATTAAATAAATTTATGGAAAAACATCAATGGAATAAAGTTTTATAACCAGGAAAATAAATACAAATTTTCTACAGCTGAATGCCGTTATTTTCAGGGGTGGGGTATATTTGTAGCTGTTTTTGTTTTCCAATCACAGATATTTTATTGATTATTTCAATATTTCACACAAAGGCAACCAAAAACTTCCCAATCTTTTCAGGTCCACTCCAACCCTTGTGTCTACAAAAGTAGAAGAAAAGAAAGAAAAATGCAGAAGTCAAATTTGTGTTAACTATATAGTCATTGGCACATGGTTGAATTCCAAGTGGTCTGTCGGGGTTCAGTGCTATCCCAGACCCTAAATTATTTCTCTGAACCAGAACCCAAAATAAACTATCTCTCTCTGGACCAGCGTGGAGGCACCAGAATAAAGACACAACTCACATGGCTTTGTCGGGAGGGAGATTCTTCATGGTCTCTCATAATATCCTGAGTTCACATGCTGAAGAATTCCTCTTGTTTATTCTCCAAACTGTCTTTATACCAAAACTTGACTGAGGGGAAATACATTAGCATTCTGTTTCCTATGTAACCAGGTGAATGGCTTTTAGTTATGTCTACAACTTCCTGTCTGCTATGTATGGTAGATGTCAAATAGGCTTGAATCAACATCTCTTTCAGGCATCCTCCAAATTACAAAGAAACAAACAACATCCTGACCTTTGTTAGGTAGAGACAGTCTGTCTGGAAGGTTGTGTGACCATCTCAGGTGTGGCCTATGGCTTTAGAGCCTGGCTGCAATACCATATAGAAATATGGGCCTACAATCCACACTCTCTTATTAATTTTAATAAAACCTGTGCTTCTGCAACAGGATAACACAATCACACCTGGCTTGGGCAAAGACCTCTTCATTTACCCAAATTTGAAACAGGCATTCATATATGTGAGCTCCTGTCTTTGGCATCTGCGGAGAAGCTTCAAACCTGTCATTAACTACTGATCTCTGCGAAGAGGTTAATTGAGAGAAATACCTTCTGGGCTCTGTGTCATGGAGCCATGCTTTCTTGTCAGGACAAATTATAATGCTTTATTAATAATCATGCTCCCAAATGTTATAGTCTCCTATTTAAAGAAGGAATCACCTGACTTGAGGATGCTTTTTCACCTAGTTTAGAGCAACTCTTAAAATTTTTATGTTGTATCAAAATCTAAAATTCTTTAACATATGTATTAACTCCCAACATTTACAGGGTGTGTCAAACTTTTCTCATCAGTTGACAGGTCAATATCATAATTCTTAGCATTGTTGGTCAATACCAACTTTTCCAAACACCTTTGTTAGTACCATGATTCTCAGCATTGTCAGTCAATACCAACTTTTCCAAATATGTTTAGGTCAGTGCCTTGATTTTCAGCATTATTGATGAATACCAACTTTTCTTAACATCTTTTATGCAGTTACAAATATCAGGTCAATACTGGTAAGAGTACAATGACATTGCTGTTATCAAATACCAGTTCCAGTCCTGGACTGCAGTTAAACCCTTAGTCTGCCCCACTCTTAAGTGAAGAGGGATTTCATTCCTTAATTATTTTGAGTCTTTCTTTCCCTAAGAAGAAAGATTAGGTCTTAGTTCTCAGATCCAATATTTTAACCAAAATGAGTTCTGTGTCCCAGAAATTAAAGCAGTCAAATGTTCAGTCTGCACCTCAGCTCCAAAGCAAATAGGATTCAAACTGTAGCAAGTTGCAGCCATCTTAATCAGGTCATCTCAGCAGGTCCTTTGGGTCTTTGTGTATGCCAAGTGTCTGGAAGCAGCTCAGCATCTGTTCCTCAGAGCAGTATGTCACTCTGCAGTGTAGAGTATCAATAGCAGGTCCTGTGATCAGGTACTCCTCTCTGCTGTGGGGGCGGGGAAGACTGGATCATGGACTCTTTTCCAACTCCTTTCTCCAACTCTTCTATAGGGGCATTTGCAGCTATGATGTCATTGGGCCTGTCACTCCTTTACTGTATATACAGTCATTTTATCTAGGTTTTATTTTCTTTCTGTGAAAAAATATAAACACATCCTTGACCTTAAATTAATATAGGTTAGGTCTTTTAAAAATTCATTGCAAAGGCTTTTTCATCTTGCCTTAGCAAAGGTCACCCTGGTGCCATTACATCAGATCTGTCTGTATTAAATCTGTCCGCAACTTTTATAAGTTGTTTTCAAAGAGCCATATGCTCCACAATTCCTTTTCATTATTAACTATATATGCAGTTCTTCCATTGGAAGAGCCATTTATAAAACCGAGCATAACATCCTTTGAAGGATCTTTAGCCATAACATTAGCAAAATAAAGTTCTGCGAATTGCAGCAATGATCATCTGGGAAAGATTATTACTCTGGCCTTTAAATTGAGTAAGTACAATTGTCCAAGGATCATTACCTTATAATTATCAATTAATCTATTGCTTAGTTTAAGAAACATTGATCATAGTCAATTCTCTGTTAAACTATCTCCTAGATTTTATTCTTTTTTTTTTTTTTTTGTATTAGACAAGCTACTGCTTTAAATTAAAAGTTTAATATCTTAACTGGCAAAAATGAGAAGATGTAGCTATAAAAAGCCTTCTTTTTTAATAAAACTGCTGTAGAATAAGTTTTGTACTTAATACACACACTTGCTATAGCTGAATCATAATTAATATACTCTACATGTTGATTATTATTTTTTTTTTTTTTTGATTTTTCGAGACAGGGTTTCTCTGTGGCTTTTTGGTTCCTGTCCTGGAACTAGATCTTGTAGACCAGGCTGGCCTCAAACTCACAGAGATCCACCTGCCTCTGCCTCCCAAGTGCTGGGATTAAAGGCGTGTGCCACCACTGCCCAGCTACTACTTGTTGGTTATTGTGTACTCTTCCTGTTGATCTATACTTTACTTGCTTGAATACCTTTTTGGCAGCTTTTATAAGCTCTCTATTAGAAATTGACTTATTGCCCCTCTTGTTTGATTTGCATTTCCCTGATAGCTAAGGGGGTTGATTATGACCTTAAATGTCGTTAGGCACATCGTGGGGACCTGTTTTACCTGCACACCGGCAATTTTCACATTTCTCCCTTATTTTTAAACATTTTATAAATTATTGAATTGATATTATCACACTCTGATATAATTACAGAATTTATCTTTTTTAAAAAAATTCATTTAGATCACATGCAATCTAAGTAATTAAGAGCACTTGCTGTTCTTCCAGAGTAGCCAAATTAATTCCCAATATACACAATAAACATCACACAAATCTCTATAGTTCAAACTTTTTATTGTTGTGTCAGTTCCATAGATAGTCTTCCAGAAAGTGGTCTTAATACTGTTTTTATACCAAATCCTTCCATCCCACATCCTTTAACCAGTCTCCTCCCAGAAACAGTCTTGTGGGAAATGTAACCACAACCTACAGAACTCTGCAATCATGTCACTGTGGTTGCTTTATTAAGAAACTGAGTACTACCTGCTTCCCACAAAACAATAATTCTGTGGAAATGAAAGACATTTCAATTCATACCTCTCCAGAGTATGTTCCTTTAGCTCCTTTTAAAATCAGAAGTCCTACTGAAATGGATGTTCTAATAACCCATCTTACCTTCTGCTTGAATTTATCTTTTTTCTATGTTCACTAAATTTGCCAGACTTTTTGCAGACTATTCTTGATGCAAACTCAGAATCCTCAATTAGACTTATAATATTAATTTTCTTTGCACAATTTTCTATCTAAATGTCTATCTTGTGTGGTCATTGTTTTTCTCTATATTTACCTTCTAAATTTGTCAGAAAGTTAGTAACAAGGTATCCACTTACATGACTTTGGGTATGAAATACAAATAAAATCCTTTGAAATATTTCAACTAATAATACAGAAGTATTTCCTTTATCGAACAACCTTTCCAGCATAAGTTGTCATCAGTGTTTTTGATCTTGGCCATTCTTACAGGTGTAAGATGGAATCTCAGAGTTCTTTTGATTTGCATTTCTCTGATGACTAAGGATTATAGACATGTCCTTAAGTGTCTTTTAACCAATTTAAATTCCTCTGTTGAGATTTCTCTGTTTAGGACTGTACTGCATTTTTTATTTGATTATTTGTTCTTTTGATGACCAATTACTTGAGTTCTTTGTACATTTTGGAGATCAGGCCTCTATCTGATGTGGGGTTAGTGAAGATATTTTCCCCTTCTGTAGGCTGTTTGTCTTGTTGACCATATCCTTTGCTTTACAGAAGCTTTTCAGTTTCAGGAGGTACCATTTATTAATTGTTTCTCTCAGCGTTTATGCTGCTGTGGTTATATTTAGGAAGTTGTCTCTAGTGCCAATGTGTTCAAGTGTACTTCTCACTTTCTCTTATATAAGGTTCAGTGTGGCTGGCTTTATGTTGAGGTTTTTGATCCATTTGGACTTGAGTTTTGTGCATGGTGATATATGTGTCTATTTTCATTCTTCTACATGTTGATATCCAGTTATGCTACCACCATTTGTTAAATATGCTTTCCTTTTTCCATTTGATAATTTTTACTTCTTTGTCAAAATTCAGATGTGCAAAGGTATGTGGATTAATATCCGGGTCTTCATTTGGTTCCATTGGTCCTTCTTTTTGTTCTTATGACAATACCAGGTTGTTTTCAGTACTGTAGATCTGTAGTAAAATTTGAAGTCAGAGATTGTGGTGCCTCCAGAAGTTCTTTTATTGTTCAAGATTGGTTTGAATATCCTGGGTTTTTTTTAACAATTTTTTAAAAACTCAAACAGAAATTATTTTTGACAAAAATTTTATGTTTTTATATCAACCAAATTACAAGATATAGATATATTATATAATCATAAATAATGGATAAATTGTAAATAAAATATCTAATTAAAAGTAATACATACCCAATTATAGGGAACTTATATAAAATGAATGCATATATACCAATAGTATATATTAATATATTATATACACATCTTGTTCCTCAGGTCAGAAATGTCTTAAGCCTATGAGACATATTCTGTAAATTTCTTGTAATTTGGTTAATAGAGTGAACTTAGAAAAAGAATGTGGTATAGAACCTGTCCAAAAAAATTAAAAATATATTGTGATGCTTTGTAAAGTTTGCAATCTACCAAGAATATTAGTAGTTTGGCTATAGAAAGAACTTTGGGCATGGAATACAAAATTGGTACTGAAGATTGGGTAATGCTGTAGTAAATTTCTATAGGATCAAGAAGACAACAGAGTTTTATGGGCCCAAAGTTACCTTTTACCTTTATGTATTATTATCACTTCTGTTTTCTCTCCCCATTCAACTTTTAATATATGGCTGTATATACCAAATTAGTTGAAAAGCATCACAATATATTTTAAGGTTTTTTTTTTTTGGTCAGCCTTTTTTTGCCTAGTGTCTAGACAATATCTGGACTGTAGTTACAAATAGGTATTTAATGGTTTACAAATATTAAATTGTTTTAAATATTTATTAAACACATTTATACTATTGTTTTTGTTTCCTTTGTAACATAGTTGTACACTTGTAAAATAATGTGTTTATGGAGACTGCTCTTTTGTTTTTCAGCTGCCCAGACCCAAATAATCACACAGAAACTATATTAATTACAACACTGTTTGGTCAAGGCCCAGGCATATTTCTAGATAGAACTTATATCTTAAAACAATCCATTTCTATGATTCTGTGTATTTCCACGAGGCTGTGACTTACAGGAAAGTTTCTGGTGATAGTGTCTTTCTTTTTCAGCAACAATATGACATCTCTTTGACTCTGCCTACTTTTTCTACATTTCTCTGTTCAGATTTTCTACCCAGCTTTACTCTGGTAAGTCATTGGCTAAAACAGTTTTATTCATTATCCAATAAAAGCAACATATATACAGAAGGACATCCAACATCAATAATTCTTTCAAAATGCCATGCCACAATTTGTAATATTAGTATTTTGAAATTTTGTTTTGTTTTTTTTTTAGTTTCTTTCTTTCTTTTTTTATTAAAAATTTCTGCCTCCTCCCCACTTCTCTTTTCCCCCTCTCCCCCCACTCCCCATGTCCCACTCCCCTCACCCTCCCTCTTCAGTCCAAAGAGCAGTCAGGGTTCCCTGCCCTGTGGGCAGTCCATAGTCCTCCCCCATCCATCCAGGTCTAAGAAGGTGAGCATCCAAACAGGCTAGACTCCCACAAAGCCAGTATATGCAATAGGATCAAAACCCAATGCCATTGTTCTTGTCTTCTCAGCAGCCCTCATTGTCCACCATGTTCAGAGAGTCCGGTTTTATCCCATGCTTCTTCAGTCCCAGTCCAGCTGGCCTTGGTGAGCTCCCATTAGATCAGCCTCACTGTCTCAGTGGGTGGGTACCCCCCCTCATGGTCTTGACATCCTTGCTCATGTTCTCCCCCCTTCTGCTCCTCATTTGAACCTTGGGAGCTTAGTCCAGTGCTCCAATGTGGGTCTCTGTCTCTATCTTCATTCATTGCCAGATGAAGGTTCTATGGTGATATGCAAGATATTCATTAGTATGGTTATAGGATCGGGCCATTTCAGGCTCTCTCTCCTCAGTTGCCCAAGGACCTAGTTGGAGACATCTCTCTGGACCCCTGGGAACCCCTCTAGAATCAAGTCTTTTGCCAACCCTAAAATGGCTCCCATAATTAAGATATATACTTCCCTGCTCCCATATCCATCCTTGAATATTTTTAGGAGAAGAAATTTCTTTAAAGTATGCCTCATCTTGTAAATTGGAGATATATATGTCATAAACATCATTATTTGCATTTTCTACATTGTATTTAATTGTTTTATCCTAAAGAGAAGGAACATATTTTTTCAGACACATGAATACTGATAAGTTTTTAATTAGAAGGTACCTTTTTCACCGTGGAATATACTTTTACACTACTAAAGCAATGCTAAAGCCCAAACTCTGAGGTCAGTGTAAAGGCACTCTCAAGCCATCACTTTCTGCTGTTGCTTTGCATGTTTACCATTATGTTGGTTTCTTCATTCCTGAAAAATAACCAAACTGAGTTTCCACTGTCAGTCGAATACAGAATGTGGGTTTTATAATGAAAAAATGCGGTTCACTTCCGAACTGAGGATGAATTTTCCAGACTCCTTCGTTTTATGGTTTTGTTTTTTTTCCATCTTGTATTTGTTTTTGCATTTCTGTCAAGAATTACATTTTAAAATGAAAACAGGCTTTCATACACCATTGTCTACTCTTCATCCATCTCCCTGAATTGCAAGAATAAAAGATAATTTTTCTCTCATGCCACACACAGTCACCAAGTTCTCAAAATCCTGCCCTATCAAAAGACATACCCTCCCAGGCAGCGGTCTTTACTGGTCTTACTGTATTAACCCCAATATTGGATAATTCCGCATTCCTTTCCCAGTGAATTCTTTTAAGCTGCTAGTTCACTCTGAATAAAGTGTTTTTTAAGCATTTAATACATCTAACCAGATTTTTACGATTACAGTACTGAGTAAAATATCATTCATTTCTAAAAAAAAGAGAAAGAAGATAATCATGTTTGCACAGTATTATATAAGTGAAATCACTATGGAAGTTGATACCAGGTGTTTTTATCACACACACACACACACACACCACATTTATGCATGCACACACAACACACACATATACAAACACACACATATACATACTATATAATATGTGACCTAAAACATATGCCAATGGGTAAGGCTCTGGAGATTATTTCACTATGTATAAATAATTGGGCTATTAATGCCTTAAATGTATAAGATTTTAATAATAAATATGCCTGTATTGAACAAGATAAAAAGAAAAGAAAGAAAACTCTTTATAGAAAAGGAAACAATTTTATTTAAGCTGCACAATTTCAGAATTTTGTATACATTTTCTTATGTATATCAGTACAATATAAAATTATTGTGGTAAAAGAAAATTATTCCAATGTTTTGCATGAACTTTTATAAGATAAATGTTAGTGGAGTTTCAGCACAAATGTTCAGGATTTGGCTACCTCCACATGCTGGACTACTGTCTTGAACACATTTGAATATGAGCATATACAAACATCTAGTGACCAGAAATTTGAGTTGGGTATAGACATTTAAATATTAGACAGACTAGTGCAGACACGGGAGAAATGCATAATTAAGAAGTTTGCAAGTGTGATTTACTTGATCATTCCTCTATTCTGATTCTCAAGCTGAGCCAAAGAAATCCATTATTTCTTCAGCAATCTTACAATCATAAACTAATTATAAGGGGAGACTCATTAACCAAGATAATTTCCTGATGCGGGGAGGTGGCTTGTCTTAGGAGACTTGTTTCTGAAATCCAAGGTGACACTGCATGCTTAGGACAGTGACTGCGAGCTATTAGGTAAAATGCTGACAGGAAGATCCCTCAATTACTTTTATCTTTGTGCCTTCAGCTATGAAAGAGAATGAGGTTGGTTAGGTCTTCCTGCTTTCCGGAAGGACATCCCTTGAGTGATTAACTTCCAAATAAGCGGTGACCTGAGCTAAAGGAGACACCAAACCAATGCATTCAGTGATGCCAGACTTTCTGCCTCCTTTCAGTTACCTTATGAGCCATGTATGAATTGAATGGAGTTGTTAAGTGCTCATTATATTTGGATGCAAATGTACAATCACATCATCGTTTGAACATTTGATTTTTAAATGTGCTGCAACAGACTCACTCATGTGTTGCAGTTAAAATGACTAGCACTGTTAGCAGAAACTAGAATATTAGCATATTCTTTTCAAGGTAATGGATCACTGTCTCTGAGGAAATCTGAAGGAGTGTCACCAATTACTTGTAACAAAAACAAGTCAGTTTGAATCTTTCTTGCAAAAACAATATTTGTAAAGAATAGAATAGATGTTGGTGATATGAATATGATTTTTATATACTGACTTTAAATACTGTATCAAGTAGGCTATTGTTAAGCTGACAGATGCAACAGATCCCTGTTAGTGAATTTAATATGTTTACTCTAAAAATGCCAGATTAGTACCATGAAGGACTGACAGCACAAAGTTTTAGCCTCAGCTTTTGTGCCCATGACCTCTGTTAGTCAGCACAGGAGGTACTCCTTCATTTACATGACGCTGACTTCATGGTGGAACTTGCCTAATTGAAAAATGTGTGTACAGCAGTTGAGACTAATCGCCTCAAATGATAAAGACCAATTTGTTCTACCTTCAGTAAAAAATTGCAAGGTAAATCATCTTAACAAATAGGACCCTCTCTAAGGTGGAGATACCCAGTTTGCCAGCACGCCATCTATCCTACTGTTTTATTATGTTGAGTTATTGCCCAACCTGATGACTTCTTGTAGCATACTTAATACATAGTCTTTTCTCATCTATGTGGGAATTATTAAATGCTCACCAATACCTTTTCCAATACTATTATCCACCACATAAACTGTTGTTCATTGATTATTTTCTCATTCTCAATTAACTCTACTTCACTCAGTCTGAAATATTTGCAAATGAATATTTTATACTATTTTATATATTTTCTTTTGTCTTTTGAGACAATGGTTTGATGAGTATCCCTGACTGACCTTGATGTTTGTATAATCCAGCATAGACTGAAATTCAAAGTGTCCTCCTGGCCAGGCCGTGGTGGCACACGCCTTTAATCTCAGCACTCGGGAGGCAGAGGCAGGCGGATCTCTGTAAATTCGAGGCCAGCCTGGTCTACAAAAGCTAGTTCCAGGACAGGAACCAAAAAGCTACGGAGAAACCCTGTCTCGGAAATCAAAAAAAAAAAAAAAAAAAAAAAAGTGTCCTCCTGTTAATACATGTAATAAGAAGGTATTAGAATGATAACGATTTGCATAAGAAAGACAGAGAGGAGAAAGAGGGGGTGGGAGGATATTTCATGACTCGCTCAGGGAACCGTGATAAACTTTCCTTAAATTAGATGTAGATGGGTCAATGAAGTCTAATTCTTGTGGGCTTGTAGAGGGGGAGTCTGTGTTAAGAAATATTTCTTGATTTTGTTCACAGTTGGCAACATACTTTGTGTTTATAAGTCATCTCATACTGAGAAACACACTGCAGAACCACAGGAATGTCAAAACTTTCGGAGGTGTGTGTGGGGGGGAGGGAGTTGGGAGCGTGATTCTCAATTTTATTCAAACTACTATCATCAAAACCACTGTTCAATTCAATTTAGTACTTTTCAAAGAGGAGTTATACCTAAGTATTAAATATACCAAAGCATTAACAAATTAAAACAATGAATGGATTTTCATTGAGTAAGAAAAGTTCCTTAGGTGTTTGGAAATATGAACGAATCTAAATCAGCAAATGAAATAAGTAGGAGCACTAGCAGGTAAAGCATTTTAAAATAACCCATATAACCCATGTAATTGGTCTGATATGAATGCAGATATTTCAACACATTTGCATTCACCTTTCAGCCTCATGACCCGAGTTCATTTTTCAGAATTCACCTGGTTAATGTGATCAGTCTTCCTTAATTTTCCTCTGGTTTCAAAGTGTTCCCAAAAATATACCCATAAATACACAAACACAAAGTAATACTGAAAGACTATAACTCAGTTTTGAAAGGTGAGAATAAATATATACTGTGGTAATAATATTACAGAATTTTTATATATCCAAATGATATAAGTTTTTTGTTAAGTGAAAGTGTTAGGCATGTCATTAATAAAACAAACATTATTTTTAAAGACTGTGATATATATCGAATAACACATAATAATAAGAGTTTCTGTTTTACCTATGAAGTGAAGTTTCCCAAACTGCACAGTATTATTTTCATAACAACAATAAAATAATTCTCTCTCAATAATATCAAGGATATATTTCAATCCATAGTATAAGACAATAAAACTGCAGGAAGCATAATAGATACTGGCTTATATATTTTGTCCCTGCGTACAACCTAATGGTTTACCAATGTAAGGAAAGTGTTCTACCTCTGATCTACATGCCATGCCTTATTTGAAAGGCAAGTGATCAGTTTTTCTATGAATAAATATTTTACTTAAATGAAGAGTTGTTGTGGCTGTATGCCTCTACATCCAAAGTCATTATGGATAAAACTTTGTTAAATCCAAATGTATATACAAAGGGCATTTATAAAATCTGTGGATGTTTTATAATATCACAAAAGCACCTTAGATAAGCAATAGAGATATGAATGTTTTCCTACAATTGAGAAATATTTGATATCCAGGAAACACACAAGTTTATTCTAAACAAAAAAATGAAGTTGACAAAAACAAAAAAAGATGTTGAAATGATATGTATTTTTAATAAAATGAAACTGTTTTGCCAACAGAATCTAAGATAGGATCCACATAATTATACTTGACTGACACTATATACGATTGACATTTGGTAGTAGCTAACAAAATACAAAATATCACAGTAATTACGAAGAAGAGATATGAAATAAATAAGCATGTTAAGAATCAAAAATATATTCATTGTTAGGCATAGTTATGTGTCAGTTTTTCTAAAATGTAAACCATTATTCAATTACTAAAATAAAAATAAGACATACATTTCTTTCAAACAAATTAAAATAAAACCACTTTCCCCTAACATTAACTGGAAAAATTAAGAAAAAATAATCAACCAGATTTCTTCATTTATAATAAAATTTGCAATTGTCTTTGAGTTTAGATGTTGATAACTGGATTAACCTCTACAATTGATGATTATGTTTATGTATGTTAGTTTTTGATTGGCTATGTTTATAATTTCTTCATTGCTTTCTTATTTGTGTGTCTGTGTTCCTGTGAGTGTTTGTGTTTGTTTGTTTTTCAGTGCTGGAATCATGATATTTTACTAGCTACTCTCTCATGACAACTTACTGTTAGTAAATACATTTACAGATACCAAAGCAGCTATAGTGGAAAAGGAAATATGTGAAGAATAAGAACTGATACAACCACGTGTTTTAAATTCAGGAGACATTTTCTTAATTTGGATACAGCTTTTTCTATAAGGAATCCAGGAGGTCAGCAAAGAAATCCAAGAACTGTCTCATGAAATTGCATGGAATCATAGTGTACTGTAAAGCAGAAATCACTGAGTGAAGAAGCAGCTGACATGACAGAATAACATCTTTCCTAACACCAGAACTAATGAGTAGTTGATGCTAGCATACATACATACTCAGTGAAATGATGGGAAGTGGAGACTGATGGTACAAAGAAATCCCACACCAGCTCAGAATTGAGTATAATAAGGGCTTATTTATTTAGGGGTAGACTCAAAGATCACAGGCCTCTGCGCAAATGGAAAACAGGAACCAAATCCAAATCCTGTAACACTGGCACATTAAGTGAGATGAAATATTAGAAGATAAATAATTATATGATTCTCACTTGTGAATCCTAGAATTCACACACCTGTCATATAAAATGGTGTGAAGGAGAAAATCAAAATATCCGGAGGAAGACAAGGGGGCGAGGGAGTAAGAACAGTAAAATTACAGGGGCAGGGGGTTAGAGATGATAAATGGATCTGTTAGAGAAATAGCATTATGTGTCTCGTTGCAGTATGCGATGAATAAATGCAATGAAAGAATCCTAAGCCTTGAGAATAACTAAATGAGATCTTTAAACCTATATTAACCTTTGGACTCTTAAACTTTAAAAAGGATGCCATGATATCAAATAAGGCCATTAAAATATCTCAGATATTAGCATGCATAAAGTTGTTTACTAATAAATGATTATAGCAATTTCTATGAAATATAAGTTACTTAACTCTCTATGAATTGATACATCTACCCAATAAAACAAATGTTTTAACATGTGTTTAAAGTTAAGTTCTTTTTCTATACATGTTTGGATATTTATATGATAAATTACATTTTAACTGTAATATAAGTACTGTAGTACAGTGGTGAGAAACTATGTTTGTGAGTGTGAACAAGTTTTATTGAAAGATGGAGTTAGTGGAGATTATTGGTTATACAGAAAATTAATCGATTTAATTGAATTTATAACTTTTTAAAGTATCATTTTCATGATACATTTCAATAATCTAATATGGAAAACTGGACTACTGCCTGCAGAAGCATCATTTTTGTTGACAGGTATTTATCTATTAGAAGCTTGTTCTCCCTCTGCTATAAGTATAGCCATGTACTCCTGATGTTTCAGAGCTTAATACATTGAGACATTGTGCCACCTGAATTTTTGCACAATAGAGATTCTGTCTCTCGTTTTCAATGTTATGCTCACAACCGTACTCACTTTAAATTCTCGTTACTTACTGAAAGAAAATGTCTAAACCTCACATGGAAAACGGCTTACTTCTCACACCCCGGCACAACATATTCTCTATGATCTCAGCAGATGTGAAGAAAAACATTCCATTTATAGTTAGTCACAGTTTCTGGACTTGGAGTTTATCACTTTTGTTAATTTATTTCAATCTGATTTTGAGTATTTTATCTTTATTTGAACTCACTCTTACTGAAATACATATATACATATGAGGTAATGGAAATTAATGTTGTTTCAGATCTTGTGCAATGGAAAATACAGTGCTTGCTTCTGGGTCTTGAAGTGCAATTCAGTTGATACAGTGCCTATGTAACATGCATAAGACAACTGGCTGGTCCTGCAAGCATCAGAAGATATTAGTGTTGCGGATTTCCTTGCTCTTATAAGGTTTAAGTTCAAATATAAGCACTTCATAGTTATTCTCAACTACATATTGAGATGGGACTATTTTGTTCTATGTTAAATATTGTCTATTTCTCACTTTTTAAATTAATTTTGAGTATAAATTACCCAAATATAAGTGTTATTTAGCTTTAACTTACTTAAATTCATGTATTTTCCATTTATTAAACATTGGCTTCAGAACCAGAGCCATAACAAAATCTAAACCAAATTTACTTTCTACAGAACATTGTATGTGATTTAGACTAAATTGGCTCACATTTTATTAGAAATTGAGACAGATCCACATTTTTTGTTTTGAAATTAATTCATGTAAGATATGTAAATAGAGTAAGCTATGTTTTTCTTCCTCTGTACAAATCTTGTGGCTCTGCTTCTTCCCTGAAATCATTGGTTACATGTGGTCCACTATCGTAGAGGGAGCAGAAGTGCATAAAAGGTTTGGATGCCTGTAGTTTCGACAGAAAGAGTCTCCAGGA
Source organism: Chionomys nivalis (assembly GCF_950005125.1). Lineage (NCBI taxonomy): Eukaryota > Metazoa > Chordata > Mammalia > Rodentia > Cricetidae > Chionomys > Chionomys nivalis. The sequence goes on from NC_080097.1 coordinate 11,909,622, forward strand.
GACAGACTTTGTTGTATCAGATCAACTGTATTCTGGAGGATAGGACTGGGGAGCTGGGGACAAACTCTAATTTTCATTAAGTGGCAAGGTACTATCATGAGGCTTTGTATGTGGCATTAGGTTCTTATAGCATAGCTACTAGCACAAATCTCCTAGCTGGAATCTTTTCCAAGAGTCAAGCTAAGATACATCAGACATTCAGTTTAGAGAGAGCTTTCAGATAAAGTCAGTCCTCCAGGTCTAGATACATTCACCAGATAAGAGCAGTTAGAGACAGAAAGCTTCACTGTGGAGAGATGGATTATCAATGTTGCCAAGTTTTTAAAGTTGCCAGGTCATAATAGACTGCAAATTGACCAGCCAGCAAGGCCTTCCAACAAAATCTGTATAGTGTTACCTGAAAGTCATAAAAGTAAAATATAAATAAATATATTAATATAGGCCAAATATCATCAGTGCAGCTAATTCATAATTTGACTCCTCTAATTTTGCTTTTCAGAATGCTAGGGAATCTTAAACCTTTCCAAGGTCTTAACAGTTCTATTACTGTTGAGAAGTGGTATGTATGTTTAGGGAAAAACAGAAAGTAATACATTCATCAGAATAAATAAATTGCAACACTACTTTAATTATGAAAATAATAGACACGGGTAAGGAAAAACATAATGCACCAGAGAGGATGAGAAGGAATGCTTTGCATTGTTTTTAGAAATGCTAATCAAACCAGACATGAGAGCAGTATGATGCTTCCTGAAAAAGTAACCTCTGTTCCCATATTATCCAGCAAAATAATTTACTGGATACAAACATACACGTTAATTGAATATGTCAAAAAGATCAGTGCTTTCAGATTCTCTGTTGCATCATTATGAATACCCAATAAATGGAAACACCATTACTATCCTTCAAATAATAAATGGGTAGAGGAAAAGTGGTACATAAAAATGAAATAGTACTAGCCAAAAAAAAAATAAATAAAAAAATTCTGCCACTTTGAAGAGTATATATGGAACCAAAGACCATTCTATTAAGCTAAACAAGCCAGAAAAAAGAAACACATTTGCCATCTGATTTTACTTATATGTGAAATTATAAAGCTGATCTGTTATAATGGGAGAGCAAAATGGTTGCCATGTGCAGAGGGTTGAAAAAGAATTAGTGAGTGCTGAACTGTTCTCATGAAGGAGATGTTATAAGGTGTAAAGCTAGAAGGTAGGGTGACTAGAGAAGATGATAATTGCGAATTTTAGGAGAAAATATTTTTACCATAAAAATTATATATGTTTGATAAAGTAGTCACACTGCTTTTAGTATCACACTACACTGATATATATATATATATATATATATATATATATAATCATAATACACTTCATACTGTATCATACAATAGCTCTAACACTTTATTCAAATGAAAAAGCTTTGTACATTACTTTTAAAAAGGAAGGAAAGTTTATGTCAGCTTCATTTATAATATACAGGTTTTAATATTTGAAATATTAAGACCATTTCATAAAATTTTATTGAAGGAAATGCAATAAACACTCCCAGAAAAAAAAAAAAAACAGAGACTTTACCAATTCTTTTACACTTTTGAGTCTGTGTTTTTTCTAATCAGATATGCTACATTAGGTTCAGATGTTCTAGAAGCAAACATCAGTTGACAGACTCCAGCTAAGGAAACAGCAGTGAAGTCACATCATAAGAGGCTCATACCGAAACACGGATGGCGGAAATCCAAACCTCAGAGTACACATGAATTGTTCAGACTCAAACAGAACCACAGTACAAGATAAACATTATTTCATGAAATACCTTTTTAAAGTATGCTAATGACATCCATTTGGTTGCTTTAAACTGCCATTGCCAGGGAGGAATATTTTTAGAATTGAACTATGATTCATAAAACTCCAGGGAAGTTTGAGATTTTGATGGTTACACCATTAAGTTTTGTTTGCATATTTTGCTTTCAGTACATAAATCATTTGCAAGAAGCTGTGCAAGGAATGGTCTGAATATGTAAGCTTTGAGAGAATATGATTATTTTTCAAAAAATAGTTCATTTGTAAATTGAAAAAAGTTCTTCATTTTTAAATTGAGATTTTGTCAGATGCATTGCAAGAATTCAGAAATTCTTATAGAAAATAATAATGAAATTTGTTGCTATAGCTTCAATTCCACAATTAAGAACTCACTATTTTATTGCAATATATACATATATATATTTATTACATATATATGACGATTACATACATTCTGTATTTTTTAGGATATCACAAATTAAACCTATATGTAGAATATTTTAATTTTAGCACCATAAATATTTAAATAGATGAATGTATTTTCATTGATTCAAACACTGCATGTGTGAAACAAAAATAAACACACAAAGACCCACATATATAAATTATAGAATAAAACACAGTTACACATGAATAAATACTAGAAGTTTTATGTACATTTAACTGCAATTTTGTGTATACATAAATTTTCATGCTCACATGTTTGGGAGTGCATTAGACAAATTCAGGTGATGTTCTTCAAAGTCATCCAAGTTGTTTTGGAACAACAGGATGTCCCAGTAGCTCGCAGTTTGTCAGCTATTTATCTTGAGTTACATGCTGTGTGAAAACAAGACCTAAATTTTCATTCCTACTGCATAACAAAATACAAAGAGTTGCTAAAGAGAAATTCACAAGATGCTGGAGAAAGTGACTCCAGATAATGTTTATTTGACACTATCTAGTTGCATAGGTCAAGCTGGTGATTATCTGAGCAAAGGAGAAGAGAAAAGAAAGGAATGTGTTTTGTAGGAAGAAGCCACTCATTCCTTTTCCAGCTACCCACACTTCCGAAATAATCACACAGAAATTATATTAATTAAATTAGTTCTTAGCCCATTAGCTCTAGCCACTTATTGACCAGCTCTTACATCTTAATTTAAACCATTTCCATTGATCTGTTTATTGCCACATAGGTGTGGCTTACCAGCAAGATTCCATCATTTCTGTCCCTGGAGGTGGCCATATGGTGTCTCACAACCCCACCTTCTTTCTCCCAGCATTCTGTTTAGATTTCCCTACCTAACTCTACTCTGCCCTATCACAGGCCAACTGAGCTTCTTTATGCATTAACCAATAAAAGGAACACATATACAGAAAGACTTCCCACACCAAATGTGTGTGTGCACACTCATGTATGTGCACTCACATGAGCACTTGAACCTTCATAGCTACCAATTAACATTTTAATTATTCTATCATTGATTTAAATAAGAATTAACTAATGCTAATAGAGTCTATGTAGTACAGTGAAATATATGTATGGCAAAGGTTGGAGTACCCAGTAAGAAATATTTTTAATATGAACAGTGGATTATCAGTCCATATTTGCTTCAAGTGTCGAAGTTGTAAAAGTTTAACCATGAGTTGATTCACAATTCCTTGAATGTAAATATAAATCCCAGTTATTAATAAACTACCATCCTAAACTTATTATATAAATGAAGGACATTATTATTGTTATTGATATTTAATACTTGATAAAAAATATATTATTTGCTGAGTAGTTCTCTAAACTAATTACCACAAAATAATAAATTTCATATTTAGTAAATTTTTAGATTAAGTATAATTTTAATTGTTTGTAATACGCCTTACATTCTGTTATAGGTTATTGGAAATATTTCTACCTTTTTCAGGTTTACTAAGTGATTATCATGTTACTGATATTATTTTATTCAACACTTACTTGTGTGAACACTAGCTTTACAGTCCTTAGCACTGAAACATTTTATACTTTAAACTGTGTGGTGGGCAATGGTGATACAGATCATGTGAGACTGGCCAACCAAATTTGGGTTAACTTGAGACCCACACTCAGAGAGAAAAGTTATGTAATACATTTTCTAGATGGCAAGAAATTAGAGATTGATTATCCCAGAGACCTAGGGAAGAACAAAACAGAACTGGAAAAAAATCAATGAAATTATTCCTGATGATATTCTGCTATAATCACAGATCAGTCATCCTCATAAAGACTTTGTTCAAGAGCAGATGGGAGAGGGTGCAGAGAATCACAGTCAGACATTATAAAGAGAGAGAGTCTTAATTGAAGGTCTCCATCAGGTCCCTCCCCTAGGAGATCAGGGAACCCCACAGACAAGGTGGAGCCACTGTAAGAGTCAGAGGTGTGGAGGACACCAGAAAAACATGGACCACCAAGTCAACTCAGTAGGGCTCCCATGGGCTCGCAGAGACTGTGCTGGCAAGCCCAGGGTCTGCATGGTTCTGCACTAGGTTCTCTGTATATTTCTTATGGCTGTTAGTTTGGTGTTCTTGTGAGGCTCCTAACAGTGGGTGTGGGGGAATGGGAGCATCTCTGACTCTTTCTGCTCTTAGGATGCTTTTCCTCTTATCTGGTTATCTTGTCTACCCTCGTTATGAGGATTTTGCCTTGCTTATTGTCTCATGTTTTGTCCTGTTTGACTGCTGTCTCTTAGAGGCCTGAAGAAAAAACAAAGGAGGATATATCTAGGAGAGACAGGAGGTGAGGGAAAAGCTAGGAAGGGTGGAGGGTGTGAAGATGTGGTTAGGATGTATTGAATGAGAGGAGAACATATTTTCAATAAAAACTGTACATATAAAGATTAGGAATAAAATTAACAATATAAAAAGAGAAGTCAACCAATCAACAGTATTATTTGACAATCTCTAATTCCTTGTTCTAAGACAGAAATTATTTCCTTTTACTGAGTAACAAAAAGGTTTTTTTAAATAATTATATCTTAGAGCTCATGTGTGTGATGTGTACATAAATACTCATAGCAGAGACACAAATCACTGATTTGAACCCTAGAAAATTAAAATAGATCTGTTAAGAGAAATGTGCTAAGAATTTCTCTTCTTAGGTGGGACATCATCTTGACCTAGTTAATTTTACTCATTACTTATCAGTCCTTAGTTTGTATGCCTTTAAGAGTAAAGATCATAAAATCATCCTACTTTGATAATCTAATTTTAATATTTATATTTATTTTTATCTCTTTTTTGATCTACCAACTGGTCTTCGCTGGCCTTCAATTTGCAGTATTCCTGCTTCTTCACAAAGCTTGTGGAATTACAAGCAGGTGCACGCCTACCTAAATGAGAATCAGAATTCTTTCCTATTTATTAACACTCCTTCACAAAGCGTTTAAAGGTGTTTAACACACATACATAAATTTTTAGTTTTGAGTCAGAGCTTATCATTGAAATCCAGGTTCTGGCTGTCCTACAGTTCACTATCTCTTGAGGGTTGACCTGGATTCAGCATCTGCTTCTCTTGTTTACCTTAACTATTCTTAATTCTACCCATTTTTGCTTGAAATATTATGTTTAAACTCTTCTTTCTGGCCACATAAAATAGCATTGAGTGTATGAACCATGTTTGGACTGCTTGTATTTTTTAATTATTGTGAATAATTCAGCAATTCACATGGATGATCAGGTATAACTTTTTAATAGATGTTTACACCTATTCATGAAAGTTCATTTTAAAAACAAGTCCTTCACTATTAAATCAGATTTCTCACTTTATTTCAACACAATATTTTTAAGCAAAGAAGTAAAATTTAATGTTTAGCATAAATAATCATATCTTACTAAATTATTTATATGTGGCTTTCCACAAAAGGATTTTATTAATATGAAATTTCCAATTTTACATCACCATGTATACAGAGGAATGTATATTTGAATTCCCTTTATGTGTATAGTGCTTTGTGTGTTAGTCCCAGGACTGACCATTTAGCAATGGTATTAAGAATTTTCTTGTCCAGCCTGGTTTATAAGAGCTAGTTCCAGGACAGGCACCAAAAACTACAGAGAAACCCTGTCTCGAAAATAAATAAATAAATAAATAAATAAATAAATAAATAAATAAGTAAATAAATAAATAAATAAATAAGAATTTTTCTTGTTTCTCTTGTTCCTGGGCATAACTGTGCTACATTCATTATGTCACTAAGTAGTCTGTAGGAAGTAAAGGGACATCCTTGATATATAGTCACTGTAATCTGTTATGCCATTTTAACTGCAATGTTCAAGAATGTTTTCTTCTTAAATGCTCCTTGGTTTTATTCTGTTCTTTCCTATTTGTATAATGTTCTAAGTTTATGTTATTTTTCCTGTTGTCAGCTTGTCATAATCTTTTTATTTGTGGTTCTTATTTACACTTACTTGGAAACACATGATGGCTTGACTGACTACATTCAGTTCCTTCCCCTTTACTTACACTGTCCCAGTAAGCTTTGACTTTCTGACTAAAAATTGGATACTTCTTTTTAATGCTATCAGCTCAAAATGATTTCTTTAATGTATTAATCATTAAAATGGCAATTGAGTTTACAATATAGAAAATTGAAAAATGCTCTACTGTAAATAGATAATTTAAGAAAATAACAGATAAATATTTAAAATGCTTGACACATAATATGATACATTAAAAATTAGAACCATTTGAAAGTCTATGCTATCAAATAAAGTGTCTTCAAGAAACATCACACTGTCAATTAACATTATCACTACATTCCTCTTATTTCATGACATTAAAAATCAGGTTTTTGGTTTTTTTTCCTTTTAAAAGTAGATACTGGCACTTCGTGCCAGCTCATATTACTTAGTTCCACATTAAACATCTATTTTTAGTAAAAGTGGATGCTTTCTACTTCATTTTTGTTCATGAAAGAGTGAAAACATGCTTCTTTGATGTCATCATTATTTTATTTTCTTCCACCAACTGTCATACTGAATCACATTCTAATCCATTTTTAAAGTCGAATTTATTGCAAACAGGTAAAACTTTATCCTCAAAGACCCACTTCTGAATAGCTGTTCCTGAAGAAAGATAAACAGTGCATCATTTACTCTTCTGATAATCACTAAATTTGCACTTTATCTAAACTGGAAAGCAATTTCACAATAATTCTAAGTGAAATAATGTGGTTTCTGAAACTAGGAAATTATGATTATGCTTATTTGTTCTAATTTTGCACCTGGATGCATAAAAGAAACACTGGTGAAGTGTTATCCGAACTGTTAAGAAGGTTTAGTTTGCTAAAATTGTCAGTCCAGGTGTCAAATATTATATGTAGAGTGTATTAAATAATCTTTTCATCTTGGCCAATAATAGGAGAAAATGAATCTTTAAATAATTCTCTAATTCTTTTCTGAGTAAAATTATATTTATACTATTCCCACCATTCTTAAAAATCTACTTTTCTGTTCTTGTGTCTAAATACTCTGAGACTAACATTATTAAAATTCAACTTATAATCATTGTTCCTAGTTTGTCCTTTTCCACAACCATTTTAAAGCATTTAGTTAATGACAATTACATGCACCTTCTTTCAAAAGCTTTCAAAGATTGCTAAATCAATTTTCTTTTAATTCCACTGATTTCCATTGTCCAACATATCCAGAACAAATTTTCAATATACTCTTTATCATGAGCAGTGATAGCATTGTGACTTCTCACTCAACCACTAAAACTGCTCTCATTTTTTTTTTAATTTTATTATTAATCTCCAAAGATCTTTCTACAGTTAACTGCAGTGGCTCATTTGGCTTCATGATCCCACTCTGCATATTTGTCTGGATAAAAGAAATGAACGTGTTAAGATTCAGGTTCACTAATCTCAATTTACATTTTCTCGAAAGACTGGTATAGGGTGCCTTTGGTTCCAGAAAGAAGAGCTGTCAGGAGAAGATGCACCCCCAATGTGGGTGGCATGATTCACAAAAAAGGAAACTAGATAGCATTAGTAGTCAACAAAGGAATCCTCATTACTGTTTTCTTACCTAGCATATGAATGACTTAATTTCCACCCGACTTTTCCTTCCATGATGGGGTAAACCATGTCTATATCTGTAAATTAAAATTAACTCTTCCTCCTTCAATTGGTTTCTGCCTGTTACTTTGGTGACAGTGGCAAATTAAATTCAAACAAAACTAGCACAAGGGGTTAAATTTGGTATGATTTAACCTTATCATATGGTCTTGGCTTTTGCAACCAAGGCATAACAAAAGATTTAGAAAAATGCATTTTTTATTTTAAAGGAAAAGTTACATGTTAGTATTTTTTTTGCTTTTTAGGCACGAGTACTATTATAAACTACCTGAACATCTTATACTGGGAAGAAGTGAAAGATCTGATAGAGTTATTACTAAAATTTACCTTAATCTTCCCATTCCAAGCTCCAGCTGTAAACTTATATCCTGTGTGAAATATGATTCAGAATTTTCCAAAGAAGTTATGGTGGTAGTAAGATATAGTCTCATGTATGCGTTACAGGAACTACAAGCATGAAGATTATAATAATTCTAAAATAATTGATGATGACTCTGACTCAAAATTTATCTCCTTTTCTCTTATTCTAGAAGATACATCTGGTGGGAGAGATGACTCAGAGGTTAAGAACACTGGCTGCTCTTCCAGAGGTCCTGGGTTCAATTACCAATAACCATATGGTGGCTCACAGCCATATATGGTGAGATCTTGTGCCTTAATCTGGCGTGCAGGCACACATGCAGGCAGAACACTGTATACATAATTATAAAAATGATTAAATTAAAAAGAAAGAAAATATACCTTTGTTTTAGACACCCAATGTCTCTGTTTCTCATAGTCTTTCTGCATCACTTCCTTCCATGATGTTCCCAAACTCTTGGAACTGGTGTGTGTGATATGGTGCTCAACATAGTTTCAGGAAATCTCTATTCTCTTATTTATGCAAAATTTATGCAAAAATTGATCAGTTGTGGTTCTTTGTGTTAATCACGACCCACTGCAAAAAGAGGCTTTTCCACTAAGTGTTGAAAAATGTAGTGCTATACAGGTATAACAATAGGTCATAAGGATTTAGTTTGATACTTATTAATTCAGCAGGAATTGAAAACTAGGTTCTCATTTTGGTCCTTTGAATTATCAATCCACAGTATCTGGTCACTGATAATCTGTGTGAATTAGAAAGTTGTTGTCTGCTCATATGTTATTTGCACCATTTGTGTAGCAGTAAGCACACTATACTGGGGTAGTCACTGTTGTAGCTTGCACGCTCCACATCTGTGCAACATGGATAATTAATGCTTTATTACATGTTGTTGTAGGGATCCAAGGAACTGAGGTCATTAAGCTTGGTGAAAGGTATATTTGTGGATTAAGCCATCTCTCTAATGCAATGTTAGTTTTTATTTATTTTTACATTTAATAAAAGGAAATATTTATTCAATCTTAGGAAGCTGATAGTTTTACACATTATGTAATTCTCACCCCTTAAAGTCTTATTATAACTAAGTCAACATTGGAGCAGTAAAATACATTAGATAAATAAACCTATATAACCAGGTTGGCTTTGAGTTCATAATCCTCCCGTTTTTGCCTTTTTCAGCAAATAATATTTGCATGCAATGTTTTGAATGTTGTCAGAAAACCCTATCCTCTGAACTATGTCAGTGTTCCTGATTTTATCCCATCCAACTGCCCACAAAAGGTTTATAGTGGCCGCCTATGCTTTTGTTCTGGTGACAGTGGAAGAAGAATGATTAATTCTCCCAAGTACTGAAAGTGATATTTGAACTTGGTCTCAGTTTGAAAGAGAAGAAAGAGCAAACACATTTTCAAAGTTAAAAATAACAGTAGGACTTATAAGTTTATATAAAAATTGAATGAAAAATCATTGCTTAGAACATAGAGCAAAATGAATAGAGAGGAAGGGCATATGCCTCTCCTGCTGAATCTCTTTCTATGATTTTTCAATACTTTGTTCAATTAATTTCAGTTCTTACACTCCAGTAACCTGTGCACTGGTTTTAGTAAATCTCCTAAGGTAGACCTTTTTGCTTATGAAGAAGCCCAATTTACTATATGCACTATTAACTTATCCCCATTTAATTATACTGTTTTTTCCCCTGTTAACCCCTCTGTTTTGCCTTTCTGATCTGATTGCCTCCAATATGCACCTGGATGGTGGTTTGCTCTCTGTTGGACAGTTGTTCATGTAGATCCATTTCCTTATAGGAAGACAAAAGTGCGATGTGCTTGGAAAATGAAGTATAATTGGAAATACAAGTCAGAAAAAAACCCTGCATAACAGAACAGAATGCTGGGAGAAAGAAGCCGAGTCAGTGAGTCGCCATGATTATCCCATTCCAGACAGACGCAGGTTAAGATCTTTCCTGGTAAACCAGCTCGTGGTACTACACAGAATATTAGAAATGGGTTAGATCAATATGTAAGAGCTAGCCAATAAGAGGTTAAAACTAATAGGCCAGGCAGTGTTTAAAAGAATACAGTTTTTGTGCAATTATTTCGGGTAAAGCCTCATATCTGGATGTCATGGAGACAAATCATCTACTGTGGCTAATTCCTCCCTGATGACTCTGGCTTATGTCAAGTTAACAAACAAAACCAGTCAGAAAAACTGACCCCTTGTCAACTTGACATGTAAAAACATTACTATTAAGTTACAACCTTCTTTTCTTATCCATCCCCATAATATTAGATCTTACCCTAAAAACATAGATAACTTTGAAACTCTTTACAAATTCAAACAAATTAAAAATTTCTTCCCCTTATAAGGAATTAATAATTTTTTGCAATCCAAAGAGTTTTAAAATTCAAAGTGTCTCAATTATGGGCGTCAGTAAAACACTTTCTTACTTTAAGAAGAAAACTTAGGGCAAAGTTACAATCATATCAAAATGAAACCAAAATCCAATCATCCTACATCTGGTTCAACTCACAATTCTCTGGACTCTTATGGAAAGGGCTTGTATCATCTCTTTAGTTTGTTTTCTAGGCTCTGGCTGTCTCTACTCCACTGCTGCCTCTCTTCTTGCTGATCATCTCATGGCTGTCATCTCCAAAATATTTAGGTTTTCTGCTGCAGCTGGGCTGTACTTTTATCAATACCCCTTCATAGGCTATTTTCATGGAGTCAAGCCTCAAAATCTATACAAGACCCATTCATTCCTGGGGCTTCAACTGCCACTGAGGCTGCATCTTCACCAGTGACCTTTCCTGGTCTCTCACAATTCCAAGTCTCAGCTGTTCTTCATGACCCCTTCATGTTTTCAAAATCAGTACCACCTGGGTAATTCAGACATTTTATCAAGTCTTGCTGCTAGCCTGAGGTACAACTTTGGACACCTCTGCCATATAGCTTCTCAGTGCTCTCCAGCTATACTTCACAGAAGACTTCACCTCAGTGCTGCTGGTCTCTTCTCAATTGTTGCTAATTTCCTTGCTCCAGTTGACCAGTATCAAGTGTCCCAGCAGAACAAAGTTTCGCTTTGTTAGTCACAGCTGATTCTTCAGAGCTAGCTAACTACACCACAGAATCTTAATTCAAAATAACATGTGCCCCCAATAAAGACTTTAAACTTTCCTCTGAAATGTAACAAGGCCTCCATCTTCTGGAATGCTCTAAACATTATCTTCCTAGCTGCCACAAATATCTCATAGAGCCCATAAGACTTGGTGAATCTTCTTGTCCTAAGTTCTAGTCCTTGTACAATCCTCCAAGAACATGGTCAGGTCTGTCACAGCAATACACTAATCCCATATAACACTGATACCAATTATGTCTTGGGGTTTCTTTTGCTTCAGTGAAACAACATGACCAAAAATAAAAAGGTTTTGTGGCTTACACTTTCAGATCATAGTCTGTCACTGTAGGAAGTCAGAACAGGAACTCAATTATTTCTGGAATCTGGAGGAAGAAATTGATGCAGATGCTATGCAGAAGCTATTTATTGGCTTGCTTCACATGGTTTACTCAGCCTGCTTTCATATAGAACCCTATATGGTAATTCTGGATAGCCCAACCATTATGTCCTGGGTCCCCTCCCACAGATTATTAATTGAGAAAATGCCTTTAATCAATCTCATGGAGTTATTTCGTCAACCGAGACTCCTTCCTCATTGATGACTCTAGCTTGTGTGAATTTGACACACAAAACCGACCATTATACTATGTAAGGTGCTATTGGCAATTAATAGCTACTGGGAGAGGAAGATTCCTAATCTTATAGGTGTGCTCCCTGCTATGCCTGCAATGGTCTATTGGTAGAGCATATTTTCAAGAATATATAGTCATCACAAGCTGTGCTTGGTTGGATCTTGAAGAATAAAGGATGACATAGAGGTCAGTGAGTAACAACTGTGTAAGGTAACCTGAGAGAAGTTTCATGAATGGATGAATATCATCACAATATATTATATAGAATTATCAAAGAACTACTAAAATGTGAAAAGATATACAAAGCACTGAAGACCGAGTTTGTATTATTTTCATTGTGTACCAGTCTGATAAGCTAAACTCACTCATTATCAAAGAAGTTTCTTTTACAATAAATGGAACCTATGACAAATCTACAATAATAAAATTCAGAGAGTAAATAAATGTGTAGCACACAACAGAAGTTGGCAAATATATCATGTCGCCCATTGACCAAAGGCTAGGGGATTCTTATAGAAAGTATCTTCTAAACATAAGAGGGAAGTTGAGCTCATAAAAATATTATGTGTACTTAAACAAGACCCTCTTTATGACAAAAATCAATCAAGAGCATACTACCATTCTTGGGGAAATTTAATGAGGTCCATTTCTAGATGAAAAGTTATAGATAATCAATAACTGCTGAAAGGTAGGGAATAGGTTAAGTCTTATCAGTTTTCTCCAGGGATAAACCTCTGACCATGAAATCCACATTTATCAGTCATAAACATTTAGTCATAAGGAAAACACAGAATAGACTCAATAAGTTGTATGTGTGTTTGTCTGTGTTGTGTACATGTATAAAACAATGACAACTAAAATAAAACTGACAAAAAGAAGAGGAAGTATGACACACAGAAAGGAGTTAGATGTGAAAACATAAGAGTGAAGTGACATAAATACAGTACTCATGAACATTTTAATAATTTAAAATGTATTTAGTGAAAAAAGAATGTACAATTAAAGTTTGCACTAAGAAATGGGTTAATAGAACAACTATAAAGGAACATGTGTAAATTAGGTTTTTACTTACTTAAATGTTTGCTATTAATATGAAATTATATGTATATATATATGATAAGAAAAGTATCAGTGGTTTTTATTACAATAGAAAACCTCTATATTTACATTAATACATAGGGAACTAAATTCTAAAAACTTAAGTTTGAGTAACATAGAACTGTGATAAGTCTTTGCCACACAAGTCTTTCAGAGCACTTGCCTGGCACTGATATTAATTAGATGAGTCATAACGTTCTTTCTTTAACTGTCTAACACCTTGGCAGACCTGACAGGAAAACTGCACACAGGTAGCTTGATTAAAGAATGTCTAGACTGTTTAAGGATTTTGAACATGACTGCTCTCAAATCCCAGAGATAACATTTAATAATTATTATTTTTCTCTCCACAGAATTTTAGAAAGTGATGTCAATTCTCTCTTCAGCAACTTCAGTTTAATCATTCAGTGGCAAGTGTATAATGCCCTAGGAGATTTATCTATATGATTTCATCTTTTATGATAATGTTCACTGTGTGGCTCCATATGAGATTGGTTTGGGCTTTATCAGGCCAGAAAATCTCTTCTTGCACTGAGGAGATGTAATTCCATTTCTATCTCTTTTTCTTGAGGTGGTTAAATTAAACATCTTTCACTGAAAAACCTTTCTCAAATCGCAACATACAAAATGTATCAAATTACAAATTGGAGCTCCTTGTTATAAGGGGGATATTATCCAAATTTGAAATTTCAATAGTAATAGAAAGAGTACACATGTTCCAACTGAATGTCAGGAAATAGAAATTGGTATATTGTATTCATTTCTATAAATAAATTCTGTTAGGGGCATAGCACAAAGGTCCTTGCACACAGAGATCTCCAATGAAACCTGGAATGTTAAGCAAACAGGGTTGTCTCAATGAGAAAGATGAAAAGCCTGTTCTTCCATCCAGAAAACTGAGAGATGGAAGAAATTAGCAACCTGGTGATCTGCATTATCTGTTTTTTTTCAGGCCATATCAAGTTCCTATAACCAGGACAGGAAATGGCTAATAATCCAGATGATCCTTCTTGCAAGAGGCTCTCCTGAGCTCCTACTGGCTCAACCAGGTCCAGAGGTGACTAATATCCAAAATGACCTCTATGATATGTGCATGACAAAGACCGGTCTAGACCCTTAAGCCCTCAAGCCAGTACATGTATTCTATCCCTAGAACCCATCTGTAATCAGAGGTGAGTTTCCATCCTGTCCCATTCCACAGCTTCTTCCAAAATTACTAAATGGGAGGTTTATATTAATTATAAATATATGGTGGGTACCTCAGGTTTATTACTACCATTCTCTTATTCTTAAATTAGCCTATAATTCTTATCTATGTTTAGCTAAATGGCTTGATACCTTTTCTCAGTGCAGCATTCACATCTTGTTTCGCCGTGGCTTGCTTGCAACTCCTGACTCTAGCTTTCCTCTTAGAATTCTCCTAATCTGCTCATCCCACCTATACTTCTGCCTGACTGCAGTCCAATTACTCTTTTACTAAAGCAGTTACAGTGACAAATCTTGGCAGTGTAAAAGAGTGGTTTTCCTCAGCACCCATCTTCCTGGAAAAAAAAATGACATGGGCCCTGAGTTGAGTGATGGAGGTTGTATTACACCAGGAAACATTTTCCCCAAACTATACTGAACTGAAATACATTGGAAATAAACTGTATTATTAGATTCCCCGAAGTCTGATCTGGGGTTGATGAAGTCAAGCTGCATCAGGTTTTCATTCTTATTTCTTCATTGGGTTTGCTTATCTTTTTGACACCTGCAGGGATTTCCTCATTATTTACTAGTAGAAACCTGTTCTATTTGTGAATTATTTTCATAAGAATATAATAGAATATCTGCAACAGTGGTTTTATATCTGTACTTGTAACCTTTTGGGGGTCATATTATTATATTGTGATTCATAATATAGCATATTTACAATTAGGAACTAGCATTGAAATAATTTTATGTTTAAGGGTCACCATGACATGAGAAACTATATGAGAGGTTTGAAGAATTAGGAAGTTAAAGAACCACTGATCTAGATTATTAAATTAATAGTCAGAGCATTCTAAAGTGACAAATTCCTAAATAGCTGTTAGGAAATGTGAAACAATGGATATTATGGAAAATTGTCTGATTTTGTATAATATAAATTCTCTTTGCATTATTATTGTATAAACAAAATGTGGTTTCCCTAAGAATCTCAAAGTGCAAAAAGATATGATTATTTCCCTCATGTTAATATGTTCATAAAGACAGGGAACTATAGACAGTGTATGTGCTACATGTAAATGAGTAGACAAAAGAAGTCGGCTGTTTATTTTAATGACATTACTTGCAAAAAAATTGATGAATTTGTGCATATAGCAATTTGATAAAGTGTAAATATATCTTATAAAACTAAGTAATGAATTTAAATTTACTTAAAAGATTTATCTGAAACACATAATTTCATTTATGTATGAGGAATTGCATTAAAATATATAAAATTGACTTCCCATCACAAGAAATTTATGACATGATTGATAGCAACAGTAACACTCAGTCAGATTGATAACTTTACAGTGAACAAAGATGTTGCAATGATAGCTTTTTAAAATTCAGAAAAACTTTATCCACTCTAGAGTGCCACATAATATAGGACCATTATTATAATAACTGCAGTATAAGGTGAGTACGATAATAAAATAGAAATGATTCATTACGTTTATTTTTTGACTTGAATATTTATAATTCTATTCACAAAGACTGCTTCTGGCAAAGAACCAATAAATGCATTTGAAGAAAGAGCTGAGTAAAGGGCAGATATTTTTCTTTTATGCTTCTCTCTGAGCCATTGCTATGGCTTATTCAACATTAGAATAAGTTTTAAGACCTATGCTTTTTCAGCAAGTTAGCTATAAGATGAATACTCAAGCAAGAAATTGAATCATGCTTTCCTCAGGCATTCTTTTTTATTTCTAACTATGCTCCTGTCAAGTTTGTTATACAAAATAAATTATAAAAAGAGAAGGTAGGTCTGAGCATTTTATAGCTTGACGAAAATAAGAATAACAAATGACTCAATTAATAAATACTTAGAGTAATTTATCAGAAATTTATTTTCACTCAGTAGTGTTTACATATATTTTAAACTTTTATCACTTTAGGAAAGTATTAAAGTAGCTAACATATTTTGATATATAAATAGAAAACAATAAATATATCACTAAATGCTTTAAATTACTCATACATAATTACAATACAAATAAAAATATTGATCAATTTGTTTATATTTTCATAGTTGGACATTTGAAAAACATTTAATGAAGTGATAGTTCTTTCCTAACATCAAAAAATGAATGATGAAGCAGTGATATGATTTTATAAAACTTAATGCATATTAGTTAGAATAATGGTTAGCACATAGTGTGTAATTATTTTACATAACCATTTTAGTAATGTTAAATATTAAAATAACAAGAACATAGTAAAGGAACTTTCTTGGTAGCCTGACTAACCTTGCCTTCTAGAATTCCCTGATGATTATTTCCTTTCTTTTTTTTCCTTTTTTTATTATTAGATTTTTTAAAAAAAATAACAGTCCAAGTTCCCACTCCTTTCTTAACTAACTTTCTCCATTAAGGGGCTCATGGATCTGTGTTTGTATGAAAACGCTTACCTGTTTTTTTGAGGGGAAGAGGGAGGCAAAAAAATTCCAGTCCTGAAACCTACTAGGACTGGAGAATTTGTGGTTATAGGATATATATGACTAGGAACATTTATAACAGTTAGAACAAATGAGAACAATGGGTAATAGAGAATAAGAAGGAGAAAAAGAATAAAGAGATATGGATAGAAAGAACCTGTTGTGAGCAGATTTCTCAACCCTAAGATTCTAGTCCCCTAAATTTATTGTGGTGTCTTGAATTGAACCCTGAGAAGGGCTTAAGAGTTAGACTTTAAGGGACCTCAATACCTCCTTCCTGTACTTCTCAATACTACTCAATACTATTCCTTCTCAATGCTACTTACTGTAGTATTTATATATGCTCTGGGTCCTCCAAAACCTGTACGGCTTATTCTGGTAATCTAGAAGCTAACTCCACTCTCTGATTTCAGGTAAACTGTATTGTCGGTCTCAGGAGTGCCAGAGTGTGCATAAAATTTTCTACAAATAAATGCTTACAAAATGATTGGATCGATGTCATACGAGTGACTTAATATACATCTGAAAACTCCACAACAAAAAGAAGCAACACACCCAGGAGAAGCAGATGGCTATAAATAATTAAACTGAGGGCTGAAATCAGTAAAACAGAAAAAAGACAGCAATACAAAGATTCATTGAAACTCGAGTTCATTATTTAAAAAACAAAAAAACCACAATGGACAAAACTTATTCAAACTAACTAAAAGAAGGAAAGCAAATAACAAAATTAACAAAATCAGGAACTAAAAGGGGGCCATAACAATAGATACCTAGTATATCCAAAGAATCATTATGTTATATTTTTAAAAAAGAACTCTACTTCACACAGCTTGGAAATCTAAAAGAAATGGGTAATTTTTTCAATAGATCTAACCAGTATTACATCAATATCAGATAAACAAGTGAAATAGACCTATAACCCGTAAGGAAATAGAAGCAGTCATCAAAATTCTCCCAATCAGAAAAAGCTAAGGTAAAGAAGTTTTTAGGACAGAATTCTCTCAAATTCCTCCACAAAACGGAAAAGACCGAATATTGCAAAATTCATTTTATGAGACTAGAGTCAACCTTGTGATCAAACTGCAGAAAGATTCCTCAAAGAAAGAGCATTGCAGACCAATTACCCCCTTAAACATACATTCAAAAATACTCATCAGAATACTTCCAAACTGCAGAAAGATTCCTCAAAGAAAGAGAATTGCCGACCAATTACCCCCTTAAACATACATTCAAACATACCAAGAACAAATGAAAATCCAAGAACAAATGAAAAATACCATTCAACCGGATCATGTAGGAACAGGAGGCTAGATAGCCCAGAGACCTAGGGTAGAACCAAATATGAAGGGCCTAAATATTTCAAGAAAGTAATTCCTGATGATAGAGAGGGACTTCTCTAATTATCATCAAAGTGGCTTTGTTCAGGAGCAGATGGAAACAAATGCAGAGACCCACACTCTGACATTAGGTAGAAGAGAGAGTCTAGATTAAAGGTCTCTACTGGACTGGTTCTCTCCCCTCAACTCAGAGTAATTTACGAAAGACAGGGTAGAAAGATTGTAGGAGTTAGAGGGGATAAAGGACACCAGGAGAATATGGTACACTGAATCAAATCAGCAGGTCTCTTATGGGATCCTAGAGACTGCAGCAGTAAGCATTCTGCCTGGATTGTCTGCCAGGTCCTCTGCCTACACGCTGTGATATAAACTTGTGCTTTTGTGAAACTTCTAACTTTGGGAGCCAGTGTGTCTGATTCTTTTGCTTGTTTTTGAGAATCTTATCCTGCTGGATCACCTTGTTCAGCTTCAGTGTGAGGTCTTTGGCTTTTCTTGCTGTATATTGCCGTGTTTGCTTGCTTTGTTTATGAGGCTTGCTCTTTTCAGATGGAAGAAGGATCCAAGTAAGAGAGAAGATGTGGGGAAGCTGGAAATAGTGGCAGTCTGGGTAACCACTGTAGGGATGGATTGTAGTAGAGAAGAACCTATTTTTAATGATAAAAATTTCCTAATACAACAGTAAACATATTAACAGTCAAGTTACTGATGAATAATCTTATTTTCTAGATACAGTTCTGTTTTCAGGGATGCAAACATCTTAATTCTTTATATGAGTTAATATGAAGACATTTTAATTACTGTGTTCATTTATTCAATTAGATAAACTATTTATTCATCTGCTTGTTTGTTATTGTTTGTGCCCATATCTTCTTTTGTTTGTTGCATTAAAATGTATTGTCAAAAAATATCTAATTTGATAATCTCATATAGCTTTTATAATTATAATAAACTTTAAATAAACTGTTTGAGTATATGCTAGATATTTTAAAAGTTCTGTAATGGATTTAAAGAAAAGGAATTTCAAGTTTAAATGTCATAGAAAATGAAAGCCTTGCTGTTTATAAGGCTATGTGTCATTAAAAATCCTTCAAAATTCTCTAGCATTGCATCAGAAAATTGCACTCAGATAAACAGGTAAATTAAAAATACCAACATTATAAAAACTGCATAATTGGGGGACATTGTTGAAAGGCCATGAAATGAAACTACTCACACAATACTCAATAGAATAGCTAGCTAAACAAGAGAAACTTGTAACATTTCATTGCCTAGATGGAAACTTTCAAGGATACATTTTGACCTCTTTCAGTCTGTCTGCTTTGTATCATAAGAGAAGCATTAGAGATTATGTAGTAAGTCTGTGTTCACATAAAATAAAGTCGAGTTCATTGCTCCAGGATTTTCAAGGCTAAATCCTCTGCTTAAAGAGAACTATTTTAATTTAATCCATTTCAAAATTAGAATCTAAATGCATAATTAAATTTTCTCAATGTGAGAAAAGAATAATACATTTTTGGTGACAATTTAGAGCATCATGAATGCAATGTTTTGCTTTAAGCATTAATGATGATGTCTGTGCCCTCTCATACATTGAATATTTGGGGAGGCATGTGGACTTAAATACTGGTATGAGCAAACATTACTAGTCAGGATGATATTTTAATATACATGTTTTCTGGCGCTCTGGATATTATAATTCAACTGACATACATGAAAACAAATAAATATAAGGTATTAAATACTGCCAAATAACAAAAAGACAATCATATTTTTTATTTCTTTATTCACTTATTATTTATTCTTCTTATTGCAAAAAAGTTTACTCTTTTATAAATATTTTAAAGAAATTGTCTAAACTTTAAAATGCTCTATGAGATTATATGTAAATTTCACTTGCATATTTACAAGAAAAGTACCCTTAGTTGTTGAAAGTTGTTTGTATATATAAACTATATTAAAAACAGGATCTGATATCCATGATTTTTGTAACCATTTGTACATAGATTCTCACAGTGTTAATAATGCAGTCTTAGATAGGTCACACCATGAAACAGACATTGTCAAATGCAATAAATTAATATTATATGTAGCAAGATATTTCATAATATAATATTAAAGATATAATATCCTATTAAAACCTGTCATCTTATTTTTATTACATTGATTTATGTAGTGAGTGTACTGGGTAGAGGTGGTGCTTAAATTCCATGGTGCAACTGTGGAAGTGAGAGAAAAAAAATACAGGAGTCAGTTTTCTCTCTCCTGCTCTTTAGGACCTGGTATCCAACTCATTCAGAATGCTTACAGCAAATGTCTTTACCCATGTAGCCCCCTCAATGGCCCAGTAAATTGTTTTTAGTACATCTCTGCATCAAAATATGAGAATCATATTTCTGTGCTAACAATTATATAGCTATATATTAAATTTGGGATAGCTGTGCTGTTATCATTAATAGTTTCACTAATATTTATTAACTCTATTTATTCACTATCATAAATTTCTTGCTGTAAGCTCTCTTAGTAACTTATTAAAACACTGATCTAATTGCACAGATGCATTGCACCTTTTGTTAAGTGTATGATTCATACATTTTTAACCTGTTAAATGCTCAAACAAATATATATTTGGATAATATATATCCTGGGAGCATCTTCATGCTACTTGAATATTAGATAATATAAGGAAAGGAAGTAGAGAGTACATGTTCCTTTTTCTTTCCATTATGTGCCCACACACATGCACATGCAGGTATGTGTGTGTGTGTGGTGTGTGTGCGTGCACGCGTGTGCCTGTATTCAGATTTACTACCCACTGTCAATAATTTCAGCTACTGTTTATAATTCTTCCCTGAAGAAAAAGTTTTCATTTCAAAAATACTCCAAGTCACTTATTCTCTTTTGACTTGATCAGATACCCCATGGTCTCTCCAAAGTTTGACCAAAACTTTCAAAGGCAACTTTTATTAAACATTTTACACAAAAGTATAACTTTAACTTAGTCTAGTTCAGAAAGTAGTAAAATATATTAGAGTCACAGGGACAGACTCTGAAAGTGGAATTGTGGGAACAAATTTTCCACATATACAACAAAATTATTTCCTTCTGGAAGAAGTAGAACAAGAGCCATCTTTTTGTAAGAAAGTAAGACTGTAAAAGTGTTAACCAGCTGATGCCTGCCATTATATACACATGTAACACATTCAATGTTAGAAGTTCAACTTACGGCATTATCAGTGATAATAAAGGTTATTGAATCATAAAACTGCCACTAGTTGTTTTAGAGAGGTTAAAGAATGAAGACTTGAATGTCCAGTGCAGAACACAACTGAAAAATCTCCAAGACTGACATTTTTGTAAGTATATTATTGCATATATAGTCATTTAATATGTTTGAGTACATGAATATGTGTATGTTTGTGGACCACTTGCATCTCAGATGCCTGTAAAGCCCCCCCCCCAAAAAAAAAGACTCAGATTTCCAAAAGTTGAAATAATAAATAGTTGTGACCTGTCTTGGGTATTGGGAGCTGAGACTGGGTTCTCTGCAAAAGCAACAATTTCTTTTCAGTGAGCAACAGTTTCTTCACCCTCATTGCTTATATTTTTAAAGATGATAGGAACAAAACACAAACAGTGGAGATGTAAGTATCTGTAAAAGATTTACTAGTTTTCAAGAGAAACTCAGAATGGCCTTCGGAAAAATTTGAGAATATGCAAGAGTCTTAGAATATCAAACCTAGAACTTTGCCCTTTTGTCAAAACATCAATCTCTCATCTTATAATATTAACAACAATATTAAATACAATCAAGTACACTCCATATAGGTGCTGACTCTCAATCATGAAAATAATTTCAAATTTTGATTGCTTATTTAGGTGGTATCTGTATTGTTAATATACAGTGAAGAAAATATGAAAATCTGTTATGAATATATTGGATCAAGTCAGACAATATACAGGATTTGATTGGCATGAATATTTGATGTGGGGTAATTTACTAAGAGGCAGTATACTGACAGGTAGGAAATTTAATATCTTCTGTGATAGTAAATAGAATTTATTGAATACTTGGAGACAATAGCACTGAATTATTAAATGTTCCAAACAGACTAAATCATAAGAAACCTAAAATATAGAGGATATAAAGTGAAAAATGGACTTTTTATGATGTACAGCTCATATTAATTAGGCCTACATTGTAACTCTCAAAAGGACATGATCATGATTCTTATAAGTGCATTTAAGAATGTAATTTTGCAGGGCAGTTGTGGTACATGTCTTTAATCCCAGAACTCAGCAAAGACAAGAAGATCCTTATGAGTTTGAGGTCAGCCTGATCTACAAGAGCTAGTTCCAGGACAATCTCCAAAACTACAGAGAAACCCTGTCACAAAAAGCAATAAAAACAAACAAACAGACAAAAAAAAAAAAAAAGACAAAAAAAAAAAAGAGAGAGTAACCTATCAAATCATTTCAAAGTGTTAACTGGTGCTTCTTTTCATTTTTCTTTAAATGATGAGGAGGCTATTGCAATGATAGTTGATTCCCTGATCTAGAACAGGAGTATTTGATTCTCACCACTACATAGGCTAATATGTGGTTTAATATTCAAGAAACAGTAACTATTTTTGCTAAAATAGAAAGTAATGAGAAAATTCTAAGCAGATTATATCAATATGTTTAAATATGGGATAATAAATTCTAAATGAGAAAATTCTGAAAAGAATAATATCCTTCTAGTATAAATTTTACATGCATAAACTGAAATTTCTGTTTCAGAGTAGGAAACCTTACTCTAATAAAAAGGCACAAAATATTTACAAAGGTATTAATTCTTAATTTGTTATCAAAGGAAAGAATTAACTGAGGCCTTATATTCAATAGGTACATGTTCTTATTATATTTGAGTTATATAAGAAAAGGAAAACAAAAATGCATAAACAGGCCTTTGTGTCTAGAGTGTCTGCATCTTGTAATCAGTTAACCTAAGGAGAAAGTATTATGAAATAATCTATGCATGTGTCAATGACAATCCTCTATGTTACATATAAGCCTCTTAATAAATATTTAACGAATTAAGACATATACAAAATGGAGCCAGACATGAGGACTCACACCTACAGTATTCCAAATGGCTGAGACAAGCAAGAGTTCAGGGATAGACTTGCTTGTAATTCCATGAACCTTAGAAGCTGAGACCAGGGATTGCTGCAGTTTATGACAGAGTGGGAAAATAGGGAGAAACTCTCATAAAAGCAAAGGCAAATAATCAATAAAAAAGAAATATAAAAGAGTACTTTACAATCCTTAGGCCTCAAAGTCAAGCATTTCCTTTTTATAGAGAAGGCACTTTGTGAACTCTCTTCTGACTTTCTACTACTGACTTTCAGTCTATTGGATATTGAAAATAATATTTTAAATATTGCTGAGAAAAAATCAACAAATATTAACTCTAAATATTTTGTTATTTTTCTTTTTCTTAAGATGGACTTTGCTGTGAACAATTTTTGTAGCTTGAAAGCAAGTTCACATTATTGATATAGATTATTTAAAATTTATATATAGAATGGACTGGAATGGACATCCTAACTTAAACTAATAGCTCATGTAAAAATTTATCTTTCTCAAAGATCTCTGATGCAGCTTATAGTTGAGAGGTTTTATCAGTGTAAAAAGAGCAACATCACAGATTTCAACATAATATTTTACCATGTCTAATAAAAGGTGTTTTAAGGTATACAAATGCAAGTTATTAAAGTGGATACCTACAAATTGTAAAGGTTTGAGAACAAATGCAAATTATCAAAATTTTATCTCTTATTATGTTGCCATTCATAGTCCTAACATTATCAATACAATGCTGATAAGCTATCACTCTATCTCTGGTAGAGGACTACCACTCCTGCTATTGCAAGATAAAGATTTTAAATTCTCTTTGGTCATTTTCTAAAGATATTTTTCATTGTATAAAAACATCTATCACGGTCATTCTGGCATAAATATGCTACTGTTTATACAATACATGTGTCCAAAACTTATGTTTTCACAAACACAAAGAATTCTTCTGATTTCCAGGGAGCAAAATTGAAGGATCCACCTTAAACAGGTCAGAATCATCTTTCTATTAATTCCCTCACCCTAACACTCTCTTCCTCAATTACTAGGATCTAGAGAAAAATATTTTATTCATAAACGTAGCCTTGTCCTCTGCTCAACTAACATCTCATCAGGTCCAAGAGACAAAAGACAGCTCCACACCAAAAATCCTGGACAGCAACCAGCTCCCCTGTGACTGGCATTCCAGCATTCTCAGGTCCTCCAAGAATCTGATGTCCACAATTTAACAAGATGCAGTCTGAGAACTTGAAACCCTCATTCCCTTAATCTGCCATGACTAACTCTTTGCAATTTTATTGTAAGAGAAGTGTGGGAATACTGAAATTACAATTCTACTGGCCTGCTTTGCCACCTGGGTACCCTGTCCCTTTAAGAGACAAGCACCACCGACTCCCAATCTCCCTTTTCTCCTCCTCTCTTCCTTTCTCTCTGTCCTTCTTCTGGAAAGGCAATCTTTTCCTCTTCCTTTCCCTCCTTTCCCCATTCCTCTCTCTCTCTCTCTCTCTCTCTCTCTCTCTCTCTCTCTCTCTCTCTCTCCCCTCCACAACCCCCTTATCTTTAATTCTTTTCTTCTTCTTCTTCTTCTTCTTCTTCTTCTTCTTCTTCTTCTTCTTCTTCTTCTTCTTCTTCTTCTTCTTCTTCTTCTTCTCTCTCTCTCTCTCTCTCTCTCTCTCTCTCTCTCTCTCTCTCTCTCTCTCTCTCCCACCCCCTCTCCTTCACAACCCTCTTATCTTTATTCCTTTCACAATGCCCACTAAATAAACTCGATACCCAAGCTCTATCTGCAGGACACATCAGTCTGACTCCTACCCAACAGGGGACCTCCCAGGGTTGAGCTCCCATAAATTATAACAATGTCTTTGCTGTTTGTGGAATTAGTACATGGACCTAAGCTCAAGTTCAAATTGAACCAAAGAACTCTTTTGTTGAAAGTTTATCCTATATCAGAATATAATATGAGCTCAAAAAGTAGTCGATTAAAGTGATGGATAGTTTGAACTGCTTGTTTTGTTTCTAATAGAGGAAATTTAAAATTATTTAGTTAGTTTTATAGTTTGCAGTTTGCTTCTCCTTAAACTGGTGAATAAAATGAGTTAATTGGTAATTTACAATAAACAGTTTATTATTGTCTGAGTGTGACTAAAATCATCTGACTTTATATATTAACTTATTTATTGTCACTTTACAATGGAAAGAGGAATGTTTTTATATTTTACCAGTAAGACAATGTTTGCTGCTTTGACAATATCAAACTATTATAATAGCTATTAGAATTAAATAAATAGTTTCAGCTTTAAGGAGAGACTTTATAGAAAATTTATAGAGCAAATCACAAAATATGGCTTCCACATAATCACATACAAGTATACTTGTATACACACATGTGCCTGTTTTAAACAAGCTTCCTCCATACACATATAGAAATAAAGTAAAATTAATCTATTAAACATAAAGCAGGTCTTTCCTATTATTTGACTCAAAGGACAAAACAGAACCTTGAGTATCTGTTTTGTCCAAAGTTCTCTTATAACTCAGTGTCAATCATTGATCAGATTACAAAGATATGTCAAAGATTTCAGCCCCTCATATCATATTCTATAAAAAGAAATGTCATGTAAGTTATGCTCTAAATGTAACATCTCAGAGATTTAACCTTAAGTCTGTTTTGTACTTTGCTGTCTATGAGTGACAGGAAAAATTGCTTCACTCTTTTATAGGATGTTCTTTGCAAATTATCAGAGTATCTATTTATGGAATCATCAAGCTAACCAGTCTTCTCTTTTTCTTTATTCCTTTATTTCTTATTATTTTTCTATATTTCTGGCATATATCCTTAAATATCCAAATAAATGCCTATTAGCTTTCTTGTATGAAGATTCTTATGATTGTAATCTTTAAGAATTTGAAGAACTTAGTTATGAGTCAAGAAGGCAGGGGTACTGAAGTATGATGATTACAATGGGAGCAGGGAAGAAATGTGTGAGTGGGGAATATGGAGGTATTTAAGGGGTCATGAAAACCAAAGACTGTAGGTGCTTTCTAAAATACAAGCATAAAGTATACATAACTGAAATTGCAGATGGAGTTCCACCTGAATAGTGTTCATCATCAATGAAATTCCCTGTACCAGGTATTAAATAATTAGCCAGAGTAGCCTAATGGGGTAGCTAAAACGAAAACAATTCACGTTGTTGTGAAGGCTTATTGCCACAAACGGGCACTAAAGCCTGACTGCTAAATACAACTCATTGAAGCCAAAGAAATCAGTCTCATGCCTACCTACAGCCGTTATCCACATAGACTAGTGTTCATACTCCTCATAGGTGCTTTGCGCATTTCTAAAAGAGAAATGTAAACAACAAACCACCCGCAAAATGTTGGGAGCAGTGAGACCCCAGATCCTGAATTTCTTGTAATCCCCTGATCTGAGTGCCTACAGCTGCTCTGAGCATGAGACCTTCAGGAGTTCCTGATGGCAGGAGAGTGGTTTCTGGTGGGTTTGGCTGGGGCGTGGCTATCTCTATATAATCTGCCCCTGAACACAATAAAGGGGGCATTCTTGGGGAATTCAAGGGTGACCCGTGTCGCTGTCTCTTTGTCTGTGTGTGTCTGTGTATTTTAACCTACAGCCCCCTTGCCCGAAGCTCGCGAACTGGGTGCCAGGGCACAGAGCACAGACACGGGGGCGCGGTGCGCGGCACAGAATATGCTACTGCAATAATAGCACAAACTAACTAACTACTGATTGGAAGTAACTAACATCCGACTGAATTTAATAGCCATAATCCCCATTCTATAAGAAACAGCCCATATCTGACACTATTTGTATGGCCAAGAACTTAAGAAAATATAGGTCATGACTAAGGTAAAACCACACTATTACTATTCTGCTAAAGAAATGCAAAAATAAAATGACTCCTACGGGCATTCTGTTATACTCATAGATCAATGTCTTGACAAGCCATAATCTGAGAAACTTCCTTCTGAAGCTGATAGGAAAAAATACAGACCCAAAACTTGGCAATGTACAGAAAACAATATACCTCAAAACACTCATTGCTACATGGAATGTCTCCATTAAATTTTTTTCCCTCAGCAAACAATGTAGAAGAGGAGATGGAGAACTTTAAGAATCACAGAAAATGGAAGACAAGCAAAAGTCTGTAAACACAGCTTGACTAAAACACATATGAACTCACAAATTCTGCATCATGCATTGTGCATGACTGGTCTATACCGGATTGCGTATCCGATACTAAGAGCAAAACTGAGTAGAGCTCACATCCCTAAAATAAAAGCTATCTCTAATCAGATAACTGCTTGCAAATGAAAAATGAGTTTCCTCCAGTTAAGTTTCACAGGGAATACAAACTATTCTTTTTTAATTGAAAATAGATAATTCTATCATACAATATATCCTGACCACAGTTTCCCCTCCCTCCTCTTCTCCCAGCCCTGTCCCCATGTTTCCCTTTCACCCAAGTCTACTACTTCCCTTATGGGTAGGTCCTATTACCAGCAGTAATAGCCAACAAAAACTGAACTCAGTGGCACCTTTGAGGTTCTTTTTCCATAAGGTTTAGTCAGTGCACTTATTAATCTTTTAAATTTATTATTTATTTTTTAACTGTACAGATTCTTTGAGTATTTGGGATTTTTTGAGTATAATATTATGGCTTCCTATTTAGTATATTTATCGAATAGATGTGTACCTATGTGTGTCTCTATGTCTGTGTGTTTCTTTGCTTTTTGAAGTTGTTCAATTCTTTCATTGGTTTGTTTTGTGCTCTTATGATGTTTATTTTGTTTCATCTATTTTATTCTATTATTATTATATTTGTAAAAAGCATAAAATATAAGATAAAGCAAAAAATAAAACATTAGATGGAGCAAACAAACAGAAGGAAAGGAGGCTCAGTGATGACAGAAACACAAAGATTCACTGGTTCACCTATGCAGGTATCTCATAAGAACACTGAAATGAAGCTGTAATGTATAGGCAATAAATAATGTATTGGCAAAGGGCAGTCTTTATGCTTCCTCTTGCATGGAGTTCTTTGAGCCCTGAATGGAGGGATTTGGTCGAGACATCCCATTTGTTATAGAGTGTCATCAGCTTTTGGAGGGCAACCTATAGTATAAGCAACAGTGTGGACTGTTTGGGGTTGATATAAATTCACTTTGGCCAACAACTCAATCAGATGTAACCCATTTACAAGATTGGAAGCTTGATCTGGTAACAACAAAGGTCCAGTTGATGCTCTTTATCTCATCTTTTTGATGATTTTATTCAGATCTCCTTCACGAGTGTATATATATGGATCTGATGAATCAAGTTTCTGGGTGGAGACTGCTCATTCAGTTCTTAGCTGTTTAGACCTGAAAAATCAAACAGAAACTACTAATTTCACCACTATTTGGTCAATGACTCTAGAATATTTCTAGATAGCTCTTACACTTTAAATTGCTCAGTTTCTATGAAGTTGCATATCACCATGAGTTTGTTGCCTACTGGTAAGGTTCCTAAGGTTTCAGTATGTCCTTCTCCTTACATGGCATCTCCCTGGCTCTGCCTACTCTTTATATCTCTGTTCTGATTTCCTGCCTGGATTCACTCTGCTAAGCTATGGGCCAAACCAACTTTATTCATTAACCAATAAAGCAACACATATTTAGAAGGACTTCCAACATCAGACCTTTAAATTTAGCCTTCTATCTCAACATTCCTTCCTTCTCCCCCTATTCTTCCACTTTATCCTTCCACTCCCCTTAAATAAAAGTTTCCTGTCGTTCTTACATCCTACTCAGACATTGCAGAAGCACACAGAGAATCCAAACATATAAACCTAACTTTGCCTTTAAAGGTTGTTTATGACCTGGCCTTGGGCAATGGAGAAATTATTTTTAATACTTTAGAAGTGTATTTTTTCTTTAAGAAGAAACGGAAAATGTATGGTTTCAAATGCAAGAGGAGCTGGGGAAGATCTTAGAGTAGCTGCTGGAGAAGAAACCATAAACATAATATATTGTATGAAAGTTTTTCAATAAAATAAAAATAAGAGAATAAGTGATGTTTTCAAATTTCTGGGCAACAAAAATAGAAAATTAAATATATGAATGTACTGACCTTTACTAAAAATATACAATTGAAATTTAATTAAAATATCCCAAAGTAAATAACATCAAGGACACACAATTTTTGTGTGGGTTTGTTTCATTCATGTGTATTTGAACTTTCATCTCTATGTGTACCATACATATGGAAAGTGTTTTGCTCCTGTGCCTGGGAGTATACAACACTCATTAGCATGGGTCCATCGTTGTGTGTCAGTTTGCATAAGTCTCTATCTTATTTCCATAAGATATGATTTCTCACAGAACCGGGAAAGAGATTGGCAGACTAGTCTGTAATTCTTTTGTATATTATTCAGTTGTAGACATGCAAAGACACAGTTAGATTTGTACACGAATGCTGCTGATTTATACTCCTGTCCCCAAATTTGTGTAGTAATTGATTTAGCCCACTGGGTCATCTTTCCATCCCTATGATGTGAAATTATGACAAAGGAACACTATAACTGATTAAATGTATAGAGTATGTATATAACAGCATTTTGGCATACTTTCTAAAGCGAACAAAACAAATTCTATTATGTTCTGTGTCTTGCTTAGTTGATGTAGTGTACTTGAAGAGAACTTGTTCTTCACACAGTTCTTAAATTTGTATTGTCATTTCATTGAAAATTTCAACATGCATAAACAAATTTGAAATTAATAATCAAGCAAAGAAACTAGGATTAAGAAAAACCAGATAACAAACATTCTAAAGCAACACAGACTCATAGATCACTGTCTTAATAAGGCATGAAAAAGATAGTATATTATGTTCATAAAATTGCATGAAAATTTATATGCACGTAACCTATTTCAGAG
Source organism: Chionomys nivalis (assembly GCF_950005125.1). Taxonomy (NCBI): domain Eukaryota; kingdom Metazoa; phylum Chordata; class Mammalia; order Rodentia; family Cricetidae; genus Chionomys; species Chionomys nivalis. The sequence goes on from NC_080097.1 coordinate 11,939,774, forward strand.
GAAGGAAAAGAAACACAAAAATTCACTGGTTCACTTATGCAGGTATCCCATAAGAACACTGAATTGAAGCTGTAATGTATAGGCAATAAATAATGTATTGGCAAAGGGCACTCTTTCTGCTTCCTTTTCCATGGGGTTCCAGAGGATTTATATAGACATGCATTTTCATTTGGTGAAGTTACTTTAAATAATCCATTAACAACAAGGATTAATAAAATAACATTTACTAAGTTAGCAATAAAGATGTACAAGATACTCTTATAAGTCATATACTTTAAATACATTTTATTTTGCAGTTTTATCTTAGTAATAGAAGTACAGGAAATTTATTTCTACTTTTTAATAGTAGTTGCCTAATATATAAAATTAAGTGACTGTGATTAATTAAGGACATATCAATAATTTCCAATGAAAGTTTATATCTTGATACTCTATATTATTAAATATATTCTAATGAGGATAATTTCAGAAATAACCTGTGATCATAGGAAAATATAATCTCTACTCACTAAAATTTGTCTTGCTTATTTATTTACAAAAAGTCAATTTTAACTTTGTATAATTTCTCTTAGCCTAGTGATAAAACACCCAGTGAAGTAAAACATCCTTGTGATATAATGAAACTTTCTGTAAATGCCCAAATGACGAAAAACATATCCAAGTTTAATAAACATATTTAAATGCTAGATATTCAGATGAATATATTTCATAGATTAAGAATTGTGTTGAATTTCAAGGAGACACACTCCTGTAGCAAACTCGCGGTTCCTCTGCCTAATACAATCTTTCTGCCTCCTCTTCAGAATGTACCCTCAGGGGTTACCTTAATCAATATATTTGTTTCTAGATCCATTTATTTGACTGCAAATTACATGATATTTTTATTATTACTATTAAGTGGCACTTCATAGTGTAATGTATCACATTTTCTTTATTCATTCTTTTGTTGAGGGGCATCTAGGATGGCAACTATGAATAATGTTACTATGACCATAGTTGACCACATGACCTTGTTATATGATTAAGCATCCTTTGAGTATATACCCAAAAGTAGTATTTCTGGATCTTGAGATAGCTTGTTTCCTAATTTTCTGAGAAATCTTCATACTGATTTTCAAAGTGGCTGTACAAGTTTGCACTCCCATCAGCAAAGAAGGAGTGTTCCCCTTGCTCCACATCCTTTCCAGCCTAAGTTATCATCAGCATTTTTGACCTTGACTATCTTGACTCAATTGTAACTTATTATTGTAGAATTGATTCATCCTGATAATGCTGGTTTGGGACAATGTAGGACGATGGTCTTGTACCCTATAAAGATTTCCACTAGTATTGGTTTAATAAAATTCTGATTGACCAATATCCAGGCAGGAAATATAGGTGGGGTGCCCAGATTAGGGGAATTCTGGGAAGAGGAAAGGCTCGTCACCCAGACATGGAGGAAGAAAGATGAAAATGTCTCACCGATAAAAGGTACCAACCCACATGGTTAAAACAGACAAGAATTATGGGTTAATTTAAGATGTAAGAGTTAGTTAATAAGAAACCTGACTAATAGACCAACCCGTTTTTAATTAAAGTAGGCCTCTGTGTGCTTCTTTGGGACTAAAAGACTGCAGGACTGGGTGGAACAAAAACTCTGTCAACATTTATCTTCTATTTTTAATTCCATTTTAAATAATTTTTGTTCTAACCAAACACACATTCTTGTTATCAAACCAGTAACCAGATTATTAAACTTTTCACTTTATTGATATGTCATATGTATGCTTTTTGAAATTGTTTTAAAATACTAAACAAGAAAAGGCCATTTCAACATAGCATAAAATGTTGTACTCAAAAATGTTCGACTAATTTTATATTTTCACATTTTTAGGCTCTGGAAGCAATCAAGTTGTGGGAAATACAAAGGGATAGAGAAAGGAGAAAGAGGAAACTTATCAAAATTATATGTGATGCTTTTGACAATTGAATCAATTTTGAAGCAAAAATAACACTATACTCAGGCATCCTCAATTACTGCTGAGCACATATTCAAACCACAATTTGTATAATTGCATCATTACAGTGCCTTAAAGGAAGTACTTTGTAACAACTCATACAAGTTAATTGCACAATCTCATTCCTTAGGCTAGGGCCTGACTCAGTTCTTAAAATGCTTGCTATGAAATTTTGAAGACATGAGTTTAATCTTTAAAGCACCTATTTTTAAAAAGTGGGGAGGTGGAGACATATGGATATTTGTGGGTCCCAGGACCAGCCAATCTAGCTTACCTTGTGAGTCCCAGGCATGGGAGGAGTCCCTGCCATAAGCAACAAGGTAAGCACTGCCTGTAGAATGACACACAAATTTGAACAGTGGCCTCTATACGCTCCCAAACACAAGGGAATCCTCATGTGTAAAAGGAACACTACTAAAGCTTAAATCACAATCAAACCCCACAGACTAATGAAGGGAGACTTTAACAACCCTCTCTCACTAGACAAGACTGTCAGACAGAAAATAAACAGAAAAACAAGGGAAATAACAGATATTATGTCTCAAACGAACTTAAAAGACATCTCTAGAACATTTCATTCAAACATAAATAATATACCTTCTTCTCAACATTTATGGAACCTTATAAAAATTGAGCATACTAGGTAACAAGGCAAACCTCAACAGATACAGAAAATTAAAATAACTCCATATATCTTATTAGATCATTATGGCTTAAAATTAGAATTCAACAGCAAATATAATTTCACAGACCACAAACACATGGAAATTAAACAATGCTCACCTGAATCACCAATGTGTCTAGAAAGGAATAAAAGACTTCCTAAAATTCAATGAAAATTACCACAGAGCATACCCATATTTATGGGACAAGAGGAAAACAGTGTTAAGATAAAAGTTTATAGCACTGGGGGCTGGAGAGATGGCTCAGTGGTTAAGTACCTCTGCTCTTCCAGAGGTACTGAGTTCAATTCCCAGCAACCACATGGTGACTCACAACCACCTAATGAGATCTGGCGCCCTCCTCTGGCCTACAGGAATACATGCAGACAGAACACTGTATACATAATAAATAAATAAATGCTAAAAAAAAAGTTTATAGCACTAAATGCCCACATAAAGAAGCTGAATAACCCCACAGAGTTTACAGAAATAATAAAAATTTAATTTTCAGACAATGTATTTTGATAGTTACTTCAGTGTCCAACTATTCCCAGATTCCTCCTACCTCCCTACCCACCTAAGTTTATGCTGTCCTCTTTTCGCTCTCTCTCTCTCTCTCTCTCTCTCTCTCTCTCTCTCTAACACAAAATCCAACAAACAAAAACTAAGACAATGAAAGTTAGCCCAGTACTGACCCTGCGTAGTGTACCAGAAGCAAGATTAGGACAGATAATGGATGACCCGGAGACCTATGAATCATGACTGGAGAATAGAAAAAATGTCAATGTAATGGTGCCTAATGATATTCTGCTCTACTCATCGCTTGGTGTCTAGGCACCTGCCAGCAGAGAAGCTTCATCAAGAAATCAATGAAAACAGATGTAGAGACCCACAGTCAAACATTTGACTGAGCTTGGAGAATTCTGCTAAAAAGAGGGAGGGAGGATTGTAGGAGCCAGCGGTAACAAGGATATCACAAGAAAACCAGCAGAATCAAACCTGGCTCCTAGTGGTCACAAAGATTGAAGTGACATCAGGGAGCCTACATGGAAGCGACCTAGGCCCTCTACACGTGTTACGGTTTTGTAGCTTGCTGTTCTTGTGCGACTCCCGACAGTGTGAACACGGGCTGGCTCTGACTCTGTTTCAGGGTTTTGAACCATGTTCTTCACACTCTCTCACCTTGCCCAGCTTTAATACAAGGGGAGGTTTCGTCTTAACTCAACTTGATATGCCATGTTTTTCTTGATATCCTTTCCCAAATAGAAATTGATCTGGTATTGATGGGGCCAGGCAGAGGAGAAGTTAGGGGGGATGGGTGAAAACAGACTAGGAGGAGAGGAGAAAGGGGAAACTGAGGTAGATTTTAAAATAAATAAATAAGTTAAAAGATCTTTCCTTCAAATTAATGGCCACTTTTTATACTAAATAACACATACATATCCCTAGATATAGCCTGCTCAATAAAATATGTACTAAAATGAATACAAACCACTAGTACGAGCTGTCAAAGTGTAAGTGAACAATGATTTTACATACGTATTACAAATAAAGAGAAATGCGTAGTTTTAATATTCCATAAAGGCTTCATAAGCTTATTTGTGCTGCCCACTGCATGGAAAAAATGAAGAACAATGACGGCTTTGTAAGGTCCGGGTATTAGATGTGGCCCAGGAAAACAACCTGTTCTATTTCTCAAACATCACCTAGGATCCATGTACAATTGCCTGTATTTGAAATGGCTTATTTCTTCATTCAAATGTCAGGTTATTAAATTTCCTTTTTTATTTCTCCATGGAACAGTCTGATTTTTCCATTGTGTAAAAATGTCACAGAACAGCTGTGACCTTATGTTTGGAGATGACTGGCACAATGAAGTGTCAGAGAGAGTGAGAATGACATTCTCTCATAAAGTGAGCTGCCTTTATCTCATTAATCACTTGTTTATAATCACTGGAACAGGTGTAGGCTGATGGATATATGTTAATAAAATCACTATTTGTTCTTTCTTCATTATCAGTAATCTAGAAAAGACATTAAAGGTGTAGTTAGGCCACCTTACACCATAAAAAATCAACAGAGAAGCTGGATATACTGAGCATCTCCTTTTGCCAAGCTTGAAATTGTGAAACATCCATTTTAGTCTTATTTTAGAATTAGAAATTTGCTTTAAATGACTCTATCACATCAAATTTTTTTTGAAAAATTACTGCAACCAGTATAGATTAATGAACATATGCTAATAAAATCACTATTTGCATTGAGTTTTTTTTTTTGTTGTGGTGGTTTTATTTTATTTTATTTACTTATTTTGTGGCTTTGGGGCCTATCTTGGATCTAGCTCTTATAGACCTAGACTTCATACTCACAGAGATCTACCTGCCTCTGTCCCCTGAGTGCTGGGATTGAAAGCGTAAACCACCACCACCTGGCACTATTTGTTTTTAATTATCAGTGAACTAGAAAAGAAATTAAAGGTGTAGTTAGGTCACTTGATGCCACAAGAATAACAGTTAGTCAGAACTTAGTGTAAATCTCTGTTTCTCAAACTTTGGCCTCTTGAGTGCACACACAGGTATGAGTATTCACACACAAATGAATGAAACTAATAAATATACATCGCAGTCATAGACTTAGACAAACAGAACGTTTATTGTTTAAAATCTGTATCACCGCTTTTACATTTAAAAACACATGGCAACAGACCAATTTTAATTATGCTTTAGGTGATTATTTAAGGATATTCATTGGTGCATACTTCCACAGAAGTATTTCTTTGTACCTAGGTTGATATTCACGCTTCTAAATTTTCATGAAATAAAATTTGACAGTTGTCAAGTAGTTTTAAGTATGGGTATCCACACATTTCAGTATCATAGGATCTATGCCTTTCAATTAAAAACATATAAAATTATGATTAATAAATGAATGGATTATCTGGACAATTGCTCTCTAAATGGGTTTCAGTGTCAGAAAGCTGGTTTGTAGTTATCAGGTTGAAGGTCGCCGGCGGCTTGACTTCTCCCTCATATTCAGGTGAGTCCCTTCCAATGCTAAATTTAACAAACTGTAAAGTTCTCCTTAAAATTTTAAATTCAATCAACTAAGAAAGGCTCATAGGGTATCACAGAGACTGAAGCAACAAATCCAGACACTGTTTGGGTCTGAACTAGATCTTCTGCATATACCTTTATGGTTGTGGAACTTGGTGTTCTTGTGGGACTCCCAGGAGTGGGAGTGAGGGTGTCTCTGACTCTTTCCTTTGCTTGGAATCTTTCCCTCCTACTGGGTAACTTCATCCAACCTTAATATAATGGTGTGTGCCTAATCTTATTTAATCTTTTCAGGTCATGTTTGGTGGTTATCTCTGGGAGGCCTGCTCTGTTTTGTTTTGTTGTTTTGTCTTGTGTTTTTTGAATGGAAACTGAAGAGGAGTGGATCTGGGTAAGATGGGAAGATGAGGGAATGGCAGGGTAGAGTGGACTGAGTTAAAACTATGGCATGGATGGAACATACTAGAGAAGAAAAAGCATTTGAAGAAACAAAAATAAAGAATTCTAAATGTTTTCTGAGTGGAATGAGAAAGCCTGCTAATTATTTCTGTGGTTTAAAACATATATGAAGGAAAAGAGCATGTAGGGGAAATGAGCTTTATTGACTTTCAGTAAGGGAAGAGGTATTACTTCTGGAAAAGCCTGGCTATTTTATAAACTCACTGCTTCTTTTTATTTCACTTTAATCTACTTTTTTAACACGATTTTTTTTGTTGTTGTTGTTGTTCAAAAGAATGGAATGTAAGTAATCTTTTTAAATCCACATCTTTGAATGAACGTGTTAAGGTTTTGGAACCATTACCTCAAACACACATCCACTAATAGTTACTTACTCTTTAGTAATGCACTTAAGAATTCAATCATGTAACAGGTAGAGTATTCTTACGTTACTACAGAAATTACATTGGAATATAATATTTCTATATAGGAATTTGATAATTAAAGGAACAGTATAAAGTGAACAACTTTCTCAGTTCTCATTCAATGAGCTGTATCTCAGAATAAAACTAACACAATCAAATATGGCATACTACTTTCTCCTTAGATATTTGGAAATACTGGTAGACATGTACTTGTTACCTCCCTTAAGAGTTACTCTACAAGAGACTAACATTGCCCTGGGTGGGAAAACATAAGAAGAGAGGACATACATTTCAGAGACTTGGGAAAATAACCTACTTATAACAAGTAGCCTGGAAAATGTTCTTTTATGTTTTTCTTTTAGTTATTACCCAATATCATCTCTCAGGGAATATATTATCTAGTCTATAGTAACTCTTACCTTCTGTGTTATGCTCTGTGTGTTTCCTGTGAATTCATTTGACAGAATGAAAGGAATGAAAGGGAGATCCTGATTCTGTTTGTATTGCTATTCTTAACCTATTTTTAAAAATTAAGTTCAAAATAAATTATAATCTTTGCTATACTATTTGGATAATAACTTTGTTGCATGAGATTTCCTGAGTATTTATGCTGGATAGTGACAGAACCAAACAAGGGGTCCACACAAGTCCAGGTATGTGAACTATTGAATTGATTCTGTTTCTCATTGGAACATATGACATTGGATATCATGTTTGCCTTACCTGAAGTTGTACTAACACATGCTTCAATCCTCCCTTAACCTTAGACCTCTGATGTGCACTAGCACCCCAAAACTACACAGGAGGGAAATTTCTAAACCTTTTCATGTCTTTAGAATTTGAATGTACATGGCCTTATTGTCTATTCCTCATAACTAACTATAAATTCTATTTTTCTGCTAATTTTACTGCCATGAATGCAGGCCCAGGTCTTTGGTGGATAACCAGAGCAACTCTACTTTATGGTAGAGATGGTGATGTCATACCCAGAGAAATAGCTATATTATTTAATAGTAAACAGAGTTCTGTTTATAATTCTTTTAGAAAAGGAGATTTGATATGATGGAGAAATTACTTTTATTTAATAAAGAAACTGCCTTGGCCCATTTATAGACCAGCCCTTAAGTGGGCGGAGTAAACAGAAGAAAATGTTGGGAGAAAGAAGCCGAGTGAGGGAGTCGCCATGATTTTCCCATTTTAGACAGACACAAGTTAAGATCCTCCTTGGTAAGCCAGCTCGTAGGGCTACACAAAATATTAAAAATGGGTTAGATCAATATGTAAGAGCTAGCCAATAAGAGACTAAAACTAATGGGCCAGACAATGTTTAAAAGAATACAGTTTCCATGTAATTATTTTGGGACATAAACTAGTCATGTGGGCGGCCGGGTGCCGGGGACGCAGCCCTGCCGCTCATTATTACAACGCCCATATTCCCAAATATTGTTTATAAATATTCTTTTACATTTAAAGGGGGATATGATATAGATATAAATAATTTGTATTGGTATAGATTTTAAGGTCAATTTTGTTATAAGTATATATATTTCTAATCTTGATTAAGGTATTGTGATTGTATAGTTCATTTAAAACTGTAATGTATAATTAGAAAATATAGGTTGTTAATAAATAATCATCTATAATAGTCAAATTTGTAGTCATGTTAGTTAGATTTTCTAAATATATAGAGATATATTTCAACTAGATAGACATTCTTCATATCTTTCAAAGGCTACAAAATATGACATTTAAATGTTTTAATAACTTAGGGCTTTTCATGACAATGAGACACTCTACTCCTGGCAGCACCAATCTACTTCAAGAAGAAGATGGGCATCAAAGAGGATCCTTATGGAGTTTGATAGCCATTTGGACAAAAAACTGCTCTTGCCTAAAATGATGCATAAACTGGACACAGAAAACCCACAGAGAGAGGACTGCTAAACTTGCCTAAAGGTGAGATGATCTTTAGGGGTTCCTGATTTATAAAAGAGTCTACAAAACATTCTACAGGACACAGCAGATAGTGACTAAACTGTCTTTAAAATTTTCTGCTTCATGGAAATGTCTGCTAAATACTATGGCCTGTAGGCTAAAGATGGATGCCCCAATGGTACAAAAGAACTTTGGGTGACTGTCAGGCAGTAAGATGTCTCTGTCATTTCTAAAACTTTGAATTTCTTGTTTGCTTAGGTAATATTATATCCTTCTGGAGTCTTTAATGGAGTTAAAAAATGGTTAGTTATAGTTTTCCTTAATTATAATAAAAAATAAAATAGATATAAATATTGTAACTATAATTCTTGCTTAATAACTATTTTATTATATGTAATTTTACTATGTTAAAGTTAAAGCCTTTCTTTTTGTTTAAACAAAAAAAGAAAAAATGATGGAGAAATTACTTTCATTTAATAAAGAAACTGCCTTGGCCCATTTATAGACCAGCCCTTAAGTGGGCGGAGTAAACAGAAGAAAATGCTGGGAGAAAGAAGCCGAGTGAGGGAGTCGCCATGATTCTCCCACTCCAGACAGACACAAGTTAAGATCCTCCTTGGTAAGCCAGCTCGTAGGGCTACACAAAATATTAAAAATGGGTTAGATCAATATGTAAGAGCTAGCCAATAAGAGACTAAAACTAATGGGCCAGACAATGTTTAAAAGAATACAGTTTCCATGTAATTATTTCGGGACATAAACTAGCCATGCGGGCGGCCGGGTGCCGGGGACGCAGCCCTGCCGCTCATTATTACAACATTGATACGACTCATGAGGAGGAATCCTCGTAGCCTAAACAATCGTTAGCCCTTAAGGAGTACATTATATAGGATCAACACATTGAAAGTGAATTTTAACATATTAAAATCAAAACAGTATACTGTTAGACAATAAACTCGCTCCTGGAAAAATGAATGTGAACCAAGTAAGCATCTTTCAAAGCCAGGCATGTTGGCACAGGTCAATACTTCCACTGCTTTAGAAATAAAGGGAATGTCAGGATATTTATTCCTGAAGACATAACAAGTTGGACAACAGCATGTGATACACATTGTCTGACTAAAATAACTGACTGGATGAATAAATAAGTAAATAATAAACAATGAACATTAAGTGAAAAAAGAAATGTGTATGTTTCTAGTTTGGTTAATCTGAGGAGCCAGGGAAACTGTCTTTCTTTCCTTTCGACATTTCTATGGCAATTGTTTTAGTTTTACAGGGGAAAAAAAGCAATGAAAAGAAGAAAGTGCAGATATTCATATGTTGTCTGTTATGTGAAGCAAGTTCCTCTTCTGCCTATTCCAAGCTTCTGACTTTTCTTTCCTCCATTTGATTTTAACTCTTGAGGCACAATTTTTCAATAGTCTGATAATTAGAGAGAGCACAGTATCTGATTTGGGTAGCTCTTTTCCTGCCAGGAAATATTACACTAACTCATCTCATTTCTATCTAGGCATACATATGTCTGAGATAGTTTTTCAGTCAGTTTCTTTAATTATTGAAGCAACTCGCATCATAATCCTACTACAGTTACTTCTCTGGATATCTAATCATATGAAATATACAAAAAATGCAAAATTACTTTAGAAAGGCAAAACACACTAAGTATGTGCAAGTTCATTTCTATGACAGTTTCGACTTTATCTTCCTTTTTACTAACCATGAATTTTTCAACTTTTACTTTCTCTACTTGATAAACAAAATAACTCACACAAATATTTCTTCCGTATTTCATACTCATAGACACAATGCATTGATTTGGTGTACAAAGTTTCATAGAGAATAACAAAAGCTGCAAATTAATAGGTTATTAGAAAAAGTATATTTATAATACTATGATGGTCATGCTGTTTAAAGACCACTGAAAAACAGCTATGATAATCACCTTCTTGTATTCCCAGTGCATGGGAAGTAGATACAGGATGATCAGAAATGCAAGGCTATCCTCAGCTACATAGTGAAATTGAGGCCTCGCTGAGGTATGGGAAATCTTCCTGCTTACTCATAAACAAACAAGAGAATAAGGACTCCTCTCTCATTATAGGTAAATCATGAAATCAGGAACCAAATTCTCAGTATTCTGATTGTTGTAGCGTAGTCCGTGGGAAGGAAAGTCACACCGTACAACAGAACTCATGTAGGAGGTTTATTGGCGGAAGAGGAGAGGTCGTACTGGGAGCCTTGCCTTTGAGATAGGAGGGCAAAAGCCCGGCGCCACCTCTTTTGCTGGCCTTCTTTAAGGGGATGTACCACATGTGCAAACAGAGTGGCAACATCTTCTGTTAAGACCCTGAGAGCAAATCAGCATAAATGCCTGAACACTAGCAAGCACATGCACACAGGGAGTGTACTTAGTGGCTTCTTAAAGTATTCTCTTAGGCCCTTGAGAACCGGCCAGTCTAAATGCCTGAAGGTTAATACTGATTATTTTTTAAAATAGTGGATCACATACTGGAGTCAAGACAAAGAATTGTGTTCTGCAACAATATAGGAATACTACACAAAACAAAATGAAAACAGACAGTTAATTAAGGGAGAAATCACTTACAGTACCGAATGTGAACCAGATCAAGAGAAAGATGGGATACATGATCCTTTGTCACTTTAGGGTCACTTTGATTGTATCATTCAATTTTGCATTTGTGACTCTTAGGCTTTTATAGTGGCATGCTCTGTGCATTGCAGTGACTCCTAAAACTTTCTGTGAGTGCTTTCATCTCTGACACTTGCCATCCTGAACTTCACTGAGGAACTTAAGATCATTAACTAGTAGGAAACCAACTCACTGGTAAAGAACAAAGAGTTGCCACCATGCCTCTTTTAACAGTTAATAGCGATGAGGCTGTCAATCAACTAGACAGGAAATCACCTCTCAGGAGAAGTTGTTTATTGCAAAGATTTTAAAATACCACAGGCCTATTGCACATACAATTCTGCACAATGGTATCTTTTGCTATTATCCAGTCTTATCCCTTTCGAATAATCTATTTAATAAAAACCTCATCTCTCTTCCGCACGTTTTTATTATAAAGAAGTATAACTTAATGAAGAGTTATTATAATTTAGATAGGATAATTTTTACTAAAGTTATATTTCTTTCATAATGAAGATGAGACATTATAAAAATGATTATATTATGACTACTTATACATAAAGCTAATACACATGTGATTTTTTCATAATGTAAATTGAGGTTACTTAAATGCAACGAATATTTTTTGTTGGCAAGCTTTATCCTGACCTTGGCACTTCTGTAGCTAAGCAGGCTAAGGTGACTCTTGCGCTACTGCTCATGTCACAGGAGAAGTGTAACCATAAATAACTCATTACTTGATATATTTCTTTATTAAAATTTATATTGAAAGAATATTTTATTTTTGAATAATACTGGCATTTTATATCATTCTCTCATATTTTTAGAGTCTACTTATTCATACACACTAGAAAAAGGAATCTGATATCATTACAGAGGACTGTGAGCCACCATGTGGTTTTTAGAAATTAAACTCAGGACCTCTGAATGAGCAGTGAAAGCTCAAGACTTGCATTATCCATGAAGAATAGAAATATTGTTCACTGGCTTTCTGTTAACAGCCTTTAAAAAAATGGGGTTCAGCAAGGAATATACATATTATCATCCTGCTGAGATCTACCAAGTAGCAAAGATTTGTAAATACCCCGTGACAGCATACCTTAAAAGCAAAGAGCTTCACTTTCCATTTCAGAAAGAAAAACTGAAGGCAACATCTGCAAGTTATTAATTCTGCTTTTGTGTGCAGCTCCTGAGACATTACTATGTTAAGTTGAACAGTATTTTTAGTAATAAATGTAACATAACCTTGTAAAAGGCAGGGAAAGCTGAATATCACATCATTAAATATAAATAGGCTACTTTGAAAAAGCTGAGAAAGAGTCTTAGGAAAGTAAAATCTGAGTGATATGTCCTACTTCGAAAAGATGTAAGAATCTCAAATGAGAAGAGTAGCCATGTGACTTTTTGTTCTCTTTAAATAAAATTACATTTTAAAGAATGGGTATGTTATATAGCTCTACTTGATACTCTTCTGAATGGTAAATGGAGTTTGTTATTGGTACATTTTTGATAAACACAGATTCATTTTTTTACTTTTACATGTGTGAAAAGCCATTTTATCTCATTATATAATAATTGATTCACTGAATAAAAGGCTTGGAAAATTGAGGTATTTTAGCAATGAGAGTCAGACAATGAATTTGAAATGTAAAGAAAGCTGAATATTTCATTCATATGCAAGCAGAACTATTAAAAGCCACTGAAGCGCTTTAAAGTTTGAAAAGTAGCCTCCAGTATGCGACAGTTCAATACATTGAATATGAAGTACTTATGGTTCTGAAACAATAAAGTCGGCAGACACGGATTTGAGAAGTCCCCCACACATAATTCTTTGTTGCATGTCTCTGATAGAGCTAAGCCAAGAAAATGCTACAATAGATACTGAAATATATATGGGAGTAATTCATCATCAATATCAATACAGAAAATTATGTAACCATATTTTTTTTGCTGTAGATCTTTATTTAATGATATTTTAGCAATTATATCCTCTGTGAAGCCTTGACAATTACCACCTACCTTGCAAACATTCACGTGGAATTTTATCTCCTGTTTCAAATATTTGACATTTTTCTTTTTGTGTTGTATATTATCAGACCAGGAAGCAAAATAAAATTTTATAGATTTAGAGAAAACAGTATATTTTATGATGTTTATCATTTTCCCCTTTGAAATCATAAAATACTGTGACAGGAAGCTTTCAAGACTGAATGGCAGATTTCATCAGGTGATTGATGAGAAAATAAAAAGAAAAAAATTCTTATAACTAGAGATATGGATAGCTGGGTGTGAGTTTGTGCCATTTGTATTTTAGAAAACTTGAACAATTATGAGAAAGGAAAGGAAAGAAAGAAAGAAAGAAAGAAAGAAAGAAAGAAAGAAAGAAAGAAAGAAAGAAAGAAAGAAAGAAAGAAAGAAAGAAAGAGAAAGAGGGAGGGAAGGAGGGAGAGAGGGAGGGAGGGAGGGAGGAAGGAAGGGTTAAGAGCAACACAATTCGACACTAAAACTCTTTTCTGTTAGTTAACACAAACTGTGAGAGATATATCTAAAAGTTTCATAGGGAAGCATACATTTCTGAGACAGAAGGTAAGGTACTAATTTTCACTAGTCTTGTGACTCTGTATATATAGCTGTTACATGAATAGCTTCCAGCGTTTTTGATGCCTGCCCATTCCTTGCTCTTGGATTATTGGAAACTCTGTATTAATGAAGTTTCTTTTCATGCAACCCAACTAGAATATCATTTGGCCACCTTCTGTTTCTGGGGTAGTAGAAGGTTTCTAGTTTACTTTCTCTGATCACTCCCTGGTGTGATCACAGGTTGTGTGCCAGGGAATGACCTTCGGAAAGCAGTTCTTTCCTGGGTTTCCTTCTGCTTTTCTCTCATCTACTACCATGTACTTTTCACATCAGTCATTACAGTGTTTCTTTATAAAGTGTCTTATGTGTAAATTCCTATCTCAAGATCTGTTGTAGAGAAATTGATGAAAGACCAAGTCGATAGAAAAATCAAAGGTAGACAGGAAAAAAATAAACAGAAAATACAAGTATAAAAGATATTCACACAGCTGACTATGGCTATTGTAACCAGGAAAGTGAATGCAGGCTTAGAAAACAAAAAGTACTAAAGTGAGGCATATGAAATTATTGTTCAGACACCTGTGGAATTTGAGCATTTGTAAGTGCCTAAAGGAAGATAGCCAGATTGGCAATGGTGGTACACTGCTGAAAGCTCAACCCTTGGGATAAGAGTCAGGAAGCCCACAGGAAAGGCCATAACTTGGGGTATATTGCAAGACAACTAATCAGAATAGAAAGGGAGAGGGAGCAGGAAAAAAGAGAGGGAAACAGACAGACAGACAGACAGACAGACAGACAGAGAAAACCCTAGAACACCTACACTGGAGTGTTAAATTGATTGTCATGTGTGGTAACAAAAATTGAGTTAAAACAATGAACTCAGAAACTGAAGTGATCTAGAATGTCAAAATCTGTGGACTGATTACCAGAGAACATCCCAGAACAACAAAAAAGGTGTAGTCACCTTACATAATTATATCAAAAACATCATCCTGAATATTCATTTTGCAAAAACTCTGGAATGTTTTGGACATTTCAGTAGGACAAAGAGCCAGTGGCTCTGAGTAACTGGAGCAGAAATCTTGAAAAAAAAATCACTGTGGAGTCCAAGCTATAATATCAAAATGAAACTGAATAAACAAAAGGTACAGAACTCTTAGAGAACATAAGATTTATTCATGCAGTTAAAGGAACTAAACTTGATATATTGATACAAAAACTATTCCAATAAAGATGAAAGGGCAGAGATGCAGAGAAAATGTGAATGTGGAAAGGGTAGTTATAGAAAACAATGATGATTAATACAAAGAAATGAAGTACTCATAGGAAATGTCAGCTCTATAAAAAGGTTTGGATGTAGTTTTACTATGTTAAATGTAAAGAGGACTGTGGTAAGAGCTATCATAAATTATACTGAAATTTGAATTTTTCTGGAGAAGTAGTTAACCTCTTAATTCCCACAAAGTGGATCAAGTCTTGAAGCATACAGCAGTAACTTCAGTGAATCAACAATGCATAGGCTATGGATAATCTGGGGCAAAGGAACTGCACATGCCTGAACAAAGACTGAATATAAAATGTGCTCCTAAAGCCTCTCAAAGTTGAAAAGAAGCCAGGAACTATCCACTTGAAGCTGGTAAGCTTAGCTAAGATGCATAGAATTTTGTCCTTTTTATGACCTCATTCACTGGAATTCACTGGTCTGTGTGTTCTTTGAGATGAACCCACATTTCTTTTTAGTCTATGTTCATTCCTTTTGGATACATTTTACTTACAGGAAGTGTGTAGCTGTGCTTTATCTATCACTATTCAATCACTGAGAACAAAATCTGTCTAAAGAGACTGTTTGAAAGAAAACCAAACTGAGAGACTGCATCAAATATAATTTAATGGCACACATCAGTAGTAATGGCACAATGATGATTCAGTCAACATCAGGTCACAACAATCTCAAAAGATTAAACTACACAGTGATGCGATATGAGTTTCTGTAAGCACACTCTACAGTGTTTGCACTATAGTCATACCACTTATTGATAATTTTAACAGCATTTATAACCATTTTTAAGTGCTGCAAAGTTATACACAAATGTTTGCCAGCTGCACTGTACGTCACTGAATTATCTGTTTCTGAGATTTTTTTTTTACTTTCAACTGTTTTAAATTGTCATTTAAAACCTCTGAGTACATTTTATTTTGCACAAGTAATTTCCTTCAAATTATTAATCAATAAAAAATATCAATCAGTATGTTGGGATTTCATTAATTTTCTACAAAATAAAATTTGAATTTTAGAATCTGCAGTGAAAATAGCTGCAAATAAATATGACAAAAAAATTAAATTGAGAAAGAAATATTCTTGCAAATAATGGTACTTAGACATATAAACTTAGGAATTAAGGTGAAAACAGTTCTATTTTTTACACAGATTATTAAGTTATATATTTGTTTATTATGGAGGCCAAGAAATACAGGCCCATTCACCGTGTCTGAGGGACAGAGAGTTTTGGAGAATAACACGTGTAACTGCACCTTCTAACTCAGGAGGTGGCTGCCTGGCCCTTTTTGACTAAAATAGCTGATGTCATCCTGACAGGTAGTCAGGATATTCAAATGTGCTTCTGCTTCTTTCTTTTGTAACTATGAGGTCACCTGGGGAAGGACTGTCTTTCAGTGTTGCACATGCTTTGGTGCACTTTATCACCTAGGCAACAGAATGCTGATGATTGGATCTCTCAGAGTTGATTGTGTGAAGTAACCTCATGTATCATGTTAATGAAGTCTTTGTTACCTTCTCTCCAGTTTACATTGGGTATAAAAGCTGTGGAAAAATAAACACAGGCCGATTTCAGGGTCTGGGTGCTTCCTGAAATACCCTCCCGATACTGTCTTATAGTTTCTACCATATTATTCTTAGGTATCTTTATATATTTCTTCAATTGCCATGCCTCTACCCCGGCAAGAAGTGATTTAGTTGAGGCTGGTCATTTATCACATTCCAGGTCAGACTTTGTGGTCAGGAATAGGCAGACAACACAAACTGACTTCATGTTTTTTGGTTGTTTGGTTGTTCGAATGGTTGCTCTCCCTGAGATTCCTGTATCTGTGTGTGTGTGTGTGTGTGTGTGTGTGATTTTATTTTTTGTCTGATTTTGTTATACTTTATTTTTTGTTTATTTTATTATTGATTTTCTTTTTACAACAGAAAGATAGAATATGATCTAGATGGGTAGGGAATTGAGATTCTCAGGAAGGAGTTGAGGACAGGGAAACATAACCTGAATACATTGTGTAAAGAAACTGAAACCTTAAAAATACCAGTAAATTATTTAAAATAAATTTAACCATTCTATTATTCTGTATTCATCAAACTAGTAAGGATTACTCAGGTTTTCTTCGTTTTCTGGTATTTTCTTTTAAGGTGTGTGTAGTATACATCTGTGAACCTGTACATTTTTGTGATAGGGTACATGCATACTGGTGGAGCCAAGGACTGGCACTGGGCTGCATAATCGATTTTTCTCTCCCTTATCAATCAAGATTAGATGTTTACCAAATCCAGAGCTCATCAGTTGTCTTAACTAGATGGCCATGTAATTATGATAATCCGACTGTCACTGGTATCTAGCTCTAGAGCTGCAGGTATGTGTGACGTGTCTAGCTTGTATGCTGGTGAAAGGGACCCAAACTTCAGTCCCCATGCTTGCATGATTGTCACATTTCTGACTGAACTATCACCCGAGACTCAGATATTATTTTCAATTATTACATTGACAGATTGAATGTGATTACAATAATGTTCAGTTTTAAAATACCATGGACATATTGTGTGTGTGTGTGTGTGTGTGTGTCTGAAGTAAGCCCCACTTTTATGAAAGAATATATGCATGTGGCTGTTCAAAGTGATGTTCAGTATAACCCTTGACTTCTCACTATTTTTGGCGCAGAGTCTCTTGTTTAGCCTGGAGTCACTACTTCTGCCTGTAACAGCTTGCTAGCTTTTCTCAGGTTTCTCAGACTCTGCCTCACCTGTCCTGGTTTCCAGTTAAAAATACACTTGCCTAAATTCATCAGGGGTTCTAAACTCTAGGTCTGTACTGATATAGAATGCATTTTGTACAATAAATAATCTCCCTAATCACAAATTTGTTGTTGATGTGAGTTATTTTTTTTTATTGAACTTCTCCTGGTCTTTAGGCTATGGAAATCTTAGACAAGTGTTTTCTCAAACCACGAAATTCAATTTTAGAATGTGTGTGTGTAAGAGAGAGCAGGTGTATGTATTGTGTTTGCGTTGTTTGTGTGTGTCTGTGTGTATACTTTCCCTCTGTTATCAATATTAAAAGAATTTAGTTTTGTCATTTATAGTTTAATATAATTTCTATTGCTGGATGCACTGGCATCACATGTCACTTTATTTAGGAAATTAATTAATATGCAGGATAATATATAAAAGAAAAGAAAACATATTTCAAAAGAGAGCTCAGAGATTCCTTTGTTTTTTTCTTCTTGAATTTTTTAATGAATAAAACCAAGTGAAAGGAGAGAAAAATAATTTCTTAAACATTTTCTCAAATCCTAGAAAATGCTATAAACACAGTGGCACTGTTTCAATTTCTTTAAACTCAATTCCACACAAATTACAGTCATCTACATAATAAGTACTTAGGAGCACAATCTCTTTGAAGTCTGTCAAGTTGATTTTTAAGGAGCTTTGTTACTCCTGTTGGACCCTGCCATTACTGCCCATCAAGAACCTTTATATCTTTCTTTTACTCACCTTCTGTTGCAGGAGAGACCCAAATTTAGGTGAGAGTGTGTAGTTTAAATGATAAATAATTAAAATGTAACTTGCCAGCCCATCAGTAGCAGTGTATTATTTTGTCAAGATTTTAAGAACAAATCAATTGTTTCTTTAACAAAAAATAGCAATCAACTATTCCAATCAGACATAAGGCATGCTACTAAAAGGTAATTACATGAAAATAATTGTGCACATAGTACCAGTATTTACAGGCACAAACCTAATACAGCATATTTCACAAACCAATGGTAATGTAAGAATTAAAAGTATGTGATATAAGAGTTGATAAGATTATAAATTTCAGTATGTTCTATCTGCCACCAGTATTGGAGTAGATTTATGAACCCTCACTAGTAGCCACCAATGATTCATTGAATAAATGTGTGTTCAGTTTGTTGTATAAAAAAGTTTCAAAACATAATCTTGTAAGCGATGACTATTATGCCAGAAAGTTTGAAGTCAGATTTTCAGTTCTATGTATTCATTGACTATAAATGTAACCCATGTTTTCTTTGTAGCTGCCATAACTGCCCTTGTTTCCTCAGATGCAGATGTTGATCAATTGTGATGCCATGGGTCTAAGAGAAGGCAACCTGAGCAGTAAATGATGATGTTTCATTTACCACACCATTTATTTTTCTTATAATTTTTTCCATATTTTCATTACTACAAACAAACTTTTCACAGACCACAAAATTTTGCAGTCTTCTATGGTTAATAGAAAACAAAATTCAATAAAAAAACTAAGAAAATTTACTGTGGTCATGGACTCATTTTAACTCCTATAGGTTGGTGAAAAATCTATGACTAAGAATTTAAGCCTTTATATTGGATCTCTAAAACTTTTTATGAGTAAAGTATATAAAAACAAAATAGGCTTAAGCATATGTGTGATGCTATAATTCTTTAAATATATTTAAGTTGAAGCTTATTGTCTAATTATCACTATAGTATAACAATATGTCATCAAAAATACAAATATGAATTTAGTATATTTCCTTAAATATTTTAATTTTTATTAGTAATTTCTTGTATCAAAGATAAATCACTGATTATATACTTTTAAATATACCAAAACAAAGTATAATACGATAAAAATATCACATAGAAATTTGAAAGGAAAAACCATGAGAACGAAAAAAGCCTAAGAACAGGCACAAGAATCAGAGACTCACTCGTTTGCAGACTTTAGAATTTAAATAAAACACTAAATTTGAAGTCATACTATATACACAGAGAACCTGGTGCAGAAACATCATGGTACCTGTTACTTTTTATATCATCAGTGACTAAATACTATAAAAAATATAGTACATGTGTGGCTCATATGTAGTAATGGTACATGTGAATCAATATTTCAATTTCTTGATATTCCAATATTCTTGATAACTGTGAAATTTTTGTTCACTGCTCTAGTAGACCAGAAATGGACTTTCTGGGTGTCTAGTTCCTTATTCTCTCCTACTCTTATAAGCTGCTTTGTCTTTGTAGGAATATTTTAAAGCTGTTTGCCTTCCTTGTGAAGGTTAGTTTAGGCAAAACATGACAATACCATCTGCAAATCATCCTAATTGTTGTTTTGTAAAAGGCCACAGGTGTAACCTGCTGAGATCAGAGAATGGCTGCGTGTGAGCAATTAACCTACTCCTCCACATGTACACTCTAAGACAAATGGTGCACCGTGCAAAAAGTGAGGCTTCTAATGGGGATACTGAGCAAAATATCAAATGCAACTCAGCATGTTCAGCAATAGATACCCATAATGTCCATGTATTAACTATTCTTGAACTATATTTTATTTTTAAGGAAGTATAGGC
The DNA here is from genome assembly GCF_950005125.1 of Chionomys nivalis. Lineage (NCBI taxonomy): Eukaryota > Metazoa > Chordata > Mammalia > Rodentia > Cricetidae > Chionomys > Chionomys nivalis. Next base: position 11,960,138 of record NC_080097.1, read on the forward strand.
ATGAAAATACAGGGGATGGAGAGACAAGTTAATGGCCAAGAGAACTAGCTGCTCTCCCAGAGGAAGATTCCTAGTGTCGATGTGGTGGCTCATGTAACTCCAATCTCAGGGATTCGATGTTCTTCTCTGGATGCTAAAAACACTGCACATATGTGTTGCACAGACATACATGCATGCAAAACACCTATATTCATAAAACAAAAATCAAGGGAAAATGGCAAATAAAAAAATAAATCACTTATAAACATACTAGAACTGCTTTACTTTTTGATGAACTTTTACTACTCTCAACAATTTGTTAAGAATTGATATTTAAAAATGATAAACAGAGGATTGATAGGATAGCTCAGGAGGTATGGGTATCTATTGCTGAACATGCTGAGTTGCATTTGAGCTCTCTTATCCATGAGGGAGTAAAAAAGGACTAATTTTTATGAGTTGTCTGTAGACTACCATACATATATGTTGACAATTGTTTTCTTAAGTCAAATGCTATGAAAATTGCATAAGGAATCATTAGACAATAATATTATTTAGATTTGAAGTTGAGATTTCTTTATTAGGATCACTAACATAATTAGTACCAACATTGTGTAATATTTACATTACTTCTCCATGCAAAAGCCAATTTTTATTTATGTTGACACAAAGAAGCTCCAAGGTCATTGTCATAAGTAATTGCAGTGAATGTTCTGCTGAAATGTAGGAGTTTTGTGTCTTACACAATGAGTAAACTTTAGACATTATTTAATTTGTGTGCAGCAAACATTGCACAGGATGTTTTAAAAGTTCTTCAAATTGTTTATAAACCATGTATTAGAACAGCAAATTACAAAAGGAAGCCAGGGTGAGTCGATCTGTGGCATTTAGAACATACAGAATGCACTAGTTGATTACCTTTTTGAAAGTTCAAGTGTAAGTTCATATTTTATGGGAAGAAATGTGATAGTATAAGATCCGGGTAAATTACATGGGTTTAGTGCTCTGTTCTAAACATCAGGAATGAGGTTTGCGGGCTTCAAGCTTTGACTCTAGTGTGTTGTCATTGTCATGAATGCTTACAAAATGAATAATACAGTTTATATCTCTTGAAGTTCTTCCATCACTACAGAGTTGTTTCATAGTGTTCAAAAGTGATCAAGCTGTTTAAGCATATAGTCAGAGCAAAGGCAACTTCAGAATTATAACCCTTTTTGAAGATGTTTGAATATGCCTTAAGGAAAAAAAATTAAAAAGTGGAGAAGTAGTAAATACATGTCTTTGTTTTTTAGCGGCTTTACTAAAAATCGATTGTTTTCATAAAATATATTCTAATTGTGTTTAACTTACCCCCAACTCCTTACAGATTGTCTTCTCATTCCTATTCACTTAAATCTATACCCCTTTCCTGTGCTCATTAGAAAGCGAACCTACATCAAAAAATCCCATTGTGTGTGTATATATATTTCTATTACTTTGATATATATATTACTTTATATATATATATCAAAGTAATAGAAAAACAAACATGAATAGTGTAGAACAGACAATTGAACAGGAAAAAAAGCAGAGCCAAACAAAAGGCACAAAACCCACATATAGACAGAGTCACAGAGACACATATTCACACAGAGATAGATCTCACAAAAGCACAAAATCAGAAACTGTACTATGTAACAGAGAAGATTTCTCCTCCTGCAGACCAAATACAGAGACCTACAATTGGACAAAATGCAGAGAGAAAAAAAACTTAGGAGCACTCAGTCATAAATGGAATACATCGAGCCTGCAAGGCTCAAGGAAGTTAGTGAAAAGGGATGTGGAAAGATTGTAAGAGCTAATGGGGATGGAAGATACAAAGGAAAAGGGGGCTTCTAAACACAGCAGCATTAATGCACATTAAACACATAGAAACGGTGACAGCAGCCACAGGACCTGCAAAGGTTTTAGGCAGATGGCGTCCCAGCAATGAAAAGGGAAGTGGGCACAAGGCATTATCTCTAAACTCAAAGTTGACTCAAGTGTTGAAACAGTCATTAGGATAACAGCAATTTATGCATGACATGATATGCTACCCAGAATTAAAAAATATATGTGAAATGTCTTACAATAATGATTTTGGAAACTTGCAGTACAATAGATTATTTTAAACAGCAGGGTTTTTTTTTTTTTTTTTTTTTTTTGGTTTTTCGAAACAGGGTTTCTCTGTGGTTTTGGAGCCTGTCCTGGAACTAGCTCTTGTAGACCAGGCTAGTCTCAAACTCACAGAGATCCACCTGCCTCTGCCTCCCAAGTGCTGGGATTAAAGGCGTGCGCCACCACCGCCCGGCCTAAACAGCAGTTTTTAACTTCTCTGGGTTTAATTTTTTTTTACCACTGATAGAGATTTCAGTTATTGTCTGATAGCATTGGATACATAGAATTTCATATTTAAAATTTTCATTTATGTTATTGTGTGCCAGATTATCCATATATGCACTTTCCCTCTGTCCCTGTCTCTGTCTCTGCCTCTGTTTGTGTGTTTGTGCGTGTGTGTGTGTGTGTGTGTGTATACATGCACGCACACACACAGGCTCATGGAGGCCAGAACTGTAAATATACATAGTTGTCATCTGTACAGTGTGGGTTTTGGAAATCAAAAACCATCTTATTTGAAAGAACACAAAGTGCTCTTAGCTGCCAAGCCATTTATCCAGCCACTGAGAATGATAGAATGATACTGAAAATAAAAATATGCATATATATGGCTTATTAATTTGATTCTGCATGGTCAATGAGTACATATCAACAACTACTATATATTCATGAAAAGAAAATTTATGTGGAATTTATCCCATTTAATTTGATTACCCACCAAAAATAAGTGATAAACGTAAAAGTGAGAAAAGTCTTGATCAATTTGATAAGCTGCCACACATCATTAAGCATCCCTGATAATCCTGTTAGGAAAAGATGTCAGTCCTTTCTGATCTTTGCCTTCTCATCACCTGGGCTCATTAAGGCTGTCCAGAAAGGATATCCATAAATGTATCCTGAACAGTCATAGACGAGAAGTTTCCTGTTTTATCATCAAAAACATAATAAAAGGATAATTAAAGGAAGTAGTTCATGAAGATGAAGTATTCAGTACAGAACAAACACGTATTAGCGTTAATACATAGCGCCATCTAGCGAAATTTGAGGAAACTGTCCAATATGCTGCAAGTGATGATGATATTGGACATGGTAGAGTTTTTGATTGCATATTTTTTCTCTCAGAATCTTCTCAAAGTACAAATAAAATATTATGAAATTATGTAGAAATACTGGTAGATAAGTATTTAAACATAATGCTAAAATTTTCAACTTATTTTTCATTGCTTTTTGTTTATAAAGTCAATGGTTCTCTTTCTATAATATCAAACTTGCAGTTGTGGGATTTTTTATTTATTCACGTTTTATTTAATATTAGTGTTATAATATCTACCAGAGCTCAGTGATAACATATGAAATAAATGTGCTTACATAATCTGTATTCTTTTAAGTGAACCAGGGAGTGATCAATGTATCCACAAAAAATATTCAAGGTTCTTCTTCTTATAAATTTCTGAAGTTTTTATATTTTTTACCTTCATCCCATACTTATTCAAGCTCCTGGCCTCTTGGTTTTAATAATTGGTACTCTATTCTTAATTTGGGGAGGTTTATAGGTGATTCAGCAATTAAGAGTCAAAGAAACAGAGTCCTATTCTCATCATCCATGTGGGTCAACTCATACTACCTGGTATTCCAGTTCCAAGTATTCCTATGTTTTTCTGCTCTCCACAGGTATTCAGATGACATAGACACACAAATATACAGACACACCCATAAATGAAAAATGAAAAATACTAAAAGATTCTTTATTCAAGAAAATTTTAAACTTTCATAATAATAAAAAAATGGGCTTTGGGCATAAGCAGAAGTTCAAGTTTCATGAAATTTGACTCAAAATATTTAGTGTTTTAGTTCATAGTATTTTCTCAGGTAATAAAACTATTAAATATCAATGTAAAATAGTGTTGCAATAACACAAAGACTTGGTGAACACGTCCTGCTTTTTGAGTTTTTGTCATTGTAACCTCTAGTTTATCTACTTGGTGAGTCCACATTTCCACACAAGCACAAGCTGTTTGCAGCTGATTTGAAATTCACCAATCATAAAAATACTTCATTATCCAAACATTTTACCAAAACACGACATAAAATAATTAAAAATAAAACAGACAATAAAAGAATGTTATCTTCAGGCATTATGCAGAGAGTGAGAGACATTGAAACACTAAGCCATAAATGGAATTTCTCCATCAAATTCCTTCCCTTAGGACTCAAGGAACCCCATGGAAGAGGAGGTAGAATGGTTGTTGAGAGTCAAACATGATGGAAGAATTCAAGGAAGCAAGACTTTCCTAATCAACATAGTCAAAGTTCATATGACTGAACCAGCATCACCTGCATGAGTGTTTACCAGGCTTTAGGGGAATATATTATGACTTCTAAACAGTTAGTCTCTTTTCTTTTCTTCTCTTTTTTTTTTCCTTATTTTCATAATTCTTCTTTTTTTCTTCGTGGGATATTTGAATGTGAAAACAATTGGGTCCCTGATTCTTATGCCTTTTCTTGGGATCTTTTTCTTCTGCTTTTGTTGTCCAATTATGGGGTTTGCTTTATTTTGTCTGATTACATTGTATTTTACTATATATTGCTTTATTTTATTACTTTCCCTTTAAGTTTGCTTGTTTTCTAATAAGAGACAGAAAGGGATTGGATATGAGGAAAGATGGGGAGGAATTTTAATTTCAAAATGAATTACAAAGTCTATAATTGCAAAGAAACTACACATATAAACTGTGTAACAATTTCCCATTAATATATTTTTACTTATTAAAATCATTTTCAATTAGGTATCATTTAATCAATTAAGAAAGTTGTGTGGGACTGAAGCCACAACTCAGTCCGTGCAGAGTTCACAGTACAAAAGGACTGAATTGGACCTCACAATCCACCCAGCTTGTACTCACTTGTGCATCTCAATCCCAGTGGGAAAGAAACTCTGTCTCATAACAAGATAGATGGCTCTTGAGGAATGATAACAAAGGTTTACCTCTGACTAATACAGTGTACAGAAGTCCAAGTCCACCCTCACCCGTGCATTCACTTCCTCACACAGAGCACGGATATGCACTAAACAAAGAGAGGTGTGTCAACGAGGAGAATACACTGAATAACATACAGACATAGAGAATTCAGTTGAGCAAGCAAACTGTTTTACTCTAAAGTCCATTTCCATGTTTGTTTTAAACCATTATCTCCAAAATCTTGTGAACCTATGATGACAGACAACATGAACAAAAGGTCTGCCCTTAATTACAACTCCTGTACCTTTCATTAGCCCTGTCACAATTCAGTGCTTTCATGCTTTATTTATTTACTCGGTTGTTCATTGATGCATTTTATTGTATATTATTATTATTATTACTACTGTTATTATTATTATTAGTAGTAGTAGTATTTTGAGACAGTGTTTCTCTGTGTACCTTTGGAACCTGTCCTGGAACTTGCTCTGAAGACCACGCTGGTCTCGAACACACAGAGATCTGCCTCCCAAGTGCTGGGGTTAAAGGTGTGTGTCAGCACCGCCAAGCTTATTTTTCTGTTAAACAGGATGTTTTGCATCCCAGTCTGACCTTAAACTCATTCTGTGACTAAGTCTTTCCTGAACTCTTGATACTGTCATACCGTACAGGTGATGGGTTATAGACACAAGCCAGCATGATTGATTTGCACTTGCTATTCTTATATAGTGAAGTCAGGATTGGAATACATCCAGGTCAACTGACATTCTTCAGAAACCACACTCATATTACAGTCCTGGGTAGAAAAGAAAATTATCCAGTGCAGGAGTCACAGATAGATTGGTACACACACCCAGCATTTACAAGGATCTCAGTTTCCTTCCTTAAGCTTGCCTGACAAAGGCTTTCACCCACTGAGCCACATTCACCACTGTTGGGACCATTTGGAGTCCTGGCCTCCAGCTGCTCTTCCCTGCTAGAGATCTTTACTTTCCTTCTGATTTAAGTTACTGAAAGCTGTGTCAAAGTTGTTGACCAGCTCTGCTTCACAAGCACGTGTTGCCTTGACCTTGAGGATCTGAGGATAAGGTTTTCACCTGTTGGCCCAATTGATTGTTGAGTATATAAGCCTCTGTGGTGCTATTGAATAAAGGGTTTCTTATCACTGACTAGAGGTCCATGTGTCTGTCTCTGTGTGTGTGTTTGTGTGTTTCAACCTCCAGCCCCTTGCCCGAAGATCGCAAACTGTATGGTAGCACATGCAGCGCAGATGGGCGTTGTGCGCCGCACACCACATCTCCTTTTGAAGATTATTTTAGAGAACAAGTCAAGAAAATTTCCATACTTTTCAGCTGGGAAGATGCCTGCATGGTGATATAGCAGATAATCTAGCCTCACCACTTTCTCACCGACTTTCAGTAGAAGTCTTGTGTCATTTTTTCTATATAAAATCTGTAATTTTTTATATAAACTCTGTAAAGTATACTTAAATGATGTGAACTTAAAAATCAGTTTGAATAGACACAAGATTGAGAATGCCTAAATTTACTAACTAGTTTCCTTGCACTGATAGGAAGCCAACAGCTTAACAGAAAAACAATGAGTTAAGGTTTTTGTAGCATTAAGAAAAGCAAAGCAAGCATAGGAATAAGCAAACACTCCTTGAGGCCGTATGCATAAACTGAGTTCCTCATGATTTTATAATGCACAGGATGAGACAGGAATGAAAAAAAAATATTTCCCAAATCTCTGCTAAGAAGCAAGGTGCTTTGCATTATAACACTCTTCATAAAGAGTCTATGGTCACAGAAATAAACAGGATTTTATCTGATTAAATAACTATAACTAAGTAGATAAAGTATTTTTAAATCAATCTTAAAAGGCCATGTGAACGAGTTTTCTAATGTCACCTCTTCCCAGATCTCAGCAATATATTTACATGTAGTATAGTCTCAGAGAGCCAACATGTCAATTTAGTAAGTCAATAAAACTGAAATTATAGAGAAAGAAACTATAAGTTATATTTTTTATTCACGAACCTATCTGGATATGGTTCATTTTGTGAACTATTCGAATATATGAAGAATAAGAGATATTCTTAGTTGGTACTATTAAAGAAACCTAAAACAATTAATTGAAATGTATGTGCAAAGTCAAGCTAACCAATTTCATCCAGGGTAGGGAAGAGGCTCTAAAAGCCCATGTCTAGCTTGAAAGAAGTTGACAGCTGATTGCTACTTATTAAGAGAAAGTCAGTTTTTGTCGTTGTTTTTGCTGTTTTTTTCTTTAATGCAACCATTGATAATTAAACCCTGTTCCTGTGTAAGGCTCTGTAATGTTGCACATGTCAGTACTATAAGGGAGGACTCCATGGATGTAAAAATAAAATGACATGAAAAGAAGAAAAAATGCATTAAGTAAGTATAGACATATACAGAGGAGAGGGTGTAAATGGTGGACTTGATCAAAGTCAGTTTTACTCAGATATGAAAATCTTAAACAATAAGAAAAATAAAATAATATGGAAAGTATCTTAACTATACAGAGACACTAGCATTTCATTAGTGAAGGGAGGCTAGACTGAGCACTTTAATGTGCTGTCATGAGCCTATGCTCAATAGAAGACAGGCTGATTAATTTCTGCAAGCTAACAATGACTTTGTATGAAAGGGCAGGACTGAGGGCATATTCTTTGTTTTATGTTTCACTAAAATTATCTCTTCAATGTGACTATAATTTTGTTTCTAATTAAGAAGACTAAAGATGCCCTTTTCTTAGTCATTGTCATGAGAGGTTAAATATAAATGTTTAAGGAATAAAGAATAGGGAGAATAGCAATGACACACATCAAAGTGTGGTTTACACTGGAATTGGAGTTGAAGACCTGCCATCTCAGCTACAAGTGAAATTGCAAGGGAATTGCAAGTTCAATGTTTCTTTGAGTTAAAATGTAGAGATCAATGACAATGAGTCAACTTAGTGAAGATTTTCTCAAAATACAAAGTAAAATTGGAATGGGAATAAGTTTCAATGACAGACCACTTGCTTATTATTAGCAAGGTTGTAGGCTCAATCTCCTCTAACACACACACACACACACACACACACACACACAGATGGGGGAAGAGAAAGACAGAGTCACAGACACAAAGAAGGAAAAAGGGAGAGGAGAGAGGTAAAGAGGGGCAAGGAGGCAGGGACGGATGTGAGTATATATAGAACAAGAGTGACAATATGACAATTTAAATAGCAAAAGACATTAAAGACACATTTATCACAATAGTATGGTGTGGGAGGTCCTTCTGTCTCTGTGTGTTGCTTTTCTTAGTTAATGAATAAAGAACCTGCCTTGACCTGTTGATAGGGCAGAACTTAGGTAGGCAGGGAAAATTAAAAGGCATGCTGGTAGAAAGGAGGTAGAGCAGGGAGAAGCCATGGATCCTAAGCCTGAGATGGATGCCAGTTAGAATTTTACCTGGTAAGCCACTGCCATGTAGTGATACACAGATTAATAGAAATGGGTTAAATTTATATGTAAGAGTTAGCCAATAAGAAGTTATAGCTAATGGGCTATGCATTTTAAATCAGTTTCTGTGTGATTATTTTGGTTTCTGGGCAGCCAGGACGAACAAGCAGCCCTCTCCTTGCAGCAATAGGAGTACTTATAATTATCAAAAAGGGAATCTCTTCATAATAGTGAAGAATTTAACTGGGGCTGATGGTAGTAGGAATGCAAAGATTGATTCCTCTTATTCTGAAGACTGATAAATATAAATCCATACATTCATGCACTCTACATGCAAAAGTGGCTAGATTTTATCTTGATGAACTGAAGTTTAGATAATAAATATTTTTTATTAACTTTCATAATGAAACTAAAATCTCTAACAAAGAACACTGCAGAAGTTATTGACAGTTATGAGTAATTCTCTCATATTTAATTCTTATATCCTTTACCACTAGTTATGCATGGTTCACAGAAGTCTAATAATGCACATGAAATTTTAAATACTTGATTTTCATGAATAGATATTTTATATTTTTTACCATTGAAAGATAATGAAGGAAAAAATGTTTTTCTTATTGAAACACGAGTCTACCGCCCACACATAGGTGATTTAGGTCCTGCCTTTAAAAAAATCCCCTGGAGTTCAAAAAAATTCCATAAAAAGATGGAGAGGCATTGTCAGACTGTGTTCCTTTGGGATGTTTTTAGGTACAACACATTTCCTTCTATTTTCTTTCCCTTGAGAAGGGGCAACAGAGACTGCATCACGAGTCCAACAAACTCAGTCCATGGAGGATATCACTCAAATTGCTGCAACTTAAGCTTTAGGAACTGACAGCAGCTGTCCCTGACTTACGGTTATCTCTAGTACTTCATACTATTTTGGTCTATTTGAAGAATATAATAGATGCTACTGATAGACAAAGCCTAAATTATGGATTTTGCCTTACACTGGAATTCAGATTGTTAGAAAAATATCAACACTTTTCTGATTTTTGCAACATGATGCCTATACATAGTGTACTTCATGAATTTTTTATTCCTTCAGTGTAAAGAAGCATCACATTTGAGGTTTTATATTTTTTACTTTCATAATAACCTTCAAGAAGGTATGACTATGCTAATTTTGTTTGAAAGTTTCATATGTATATTTTTATCATCTTTTCTCCTTCCCGCCATCATTCTTCCTGCATAAGCTCATCTTCAGAACTAGAACTCCTCCAGGTTCCATGTATTATGTTGTGTTTGTTTTGTGACCCATTGAGTATAATTATGACTGCTTGCTTATGCATGAGTAGCTAAAGGTTTTATCAACTCCAATGTGGAAAACTTATTATCAGCTACACTACCATGTTTTCTTGCCATATATATTTTTTTCTTGAATCTGAGTAAATTCTATGGACACATTGGTATAGCTCTCCTTTGATTGTGTTGTACATTCATACATGGCAAAATGGTTTCTGTATATTAAATAAGATCATTAATACCTTAATCTTGTATTAGACAAAAGGGCAATGATGTGGGTGGGCCTCACCCAATGACATACCCCCTTTAAAGGGAGGGCTGCTTCTCCATCTGTAGCAGTAGAGGGAGTGGACAAAACTGAACATGGGAGGGACTGTCTGCTGTGCTGCGAAATGCGGGGTTGGGAACCCACCTATGAAAACACTTCTGAACACACAGCAAGACTTACAGACAGACTGCCAGAAAATGGGATTTCAACCTAAAACCTGCGGGGTAAAACTGAGGTTTACCTCACAAGCTGAATTTGGTATGGAACCTGAAGACCTGCCAAAGACACAGTCAACCTGTATTGTAATTCTGTGCAGATTCATAACAAACAGAAGAACATGAAGTTTTTAGTAATCTCTGTATGCTACAACTTCAGATATTTAGGGTTGCCGGGATCCTAAACTGACTGCTTATTCCAAATATTTCCAAGACCAAATATAGAACGAACATGCATAGCTCTTACACTTGGGATAATTAAATTCAGGTTGAAAGGACTGCCTATCTATGTTGAAACGTAAGTCCAGGATTTGATGGAACTTTTAGTCACTGGGAAATTCAGATTGAATGAGAAAATCAGAGTTACTCTGAAAGCAAATCTGCGAGTCTCTAAGTACGTAAATAATTGTGCAGGTCATTATCTATGTCTTCTCTTAGAATTTAACAAGAAAGGCTATTGCCCTCACGGTTCAGTCTGTACACGAGAGACTCATATCATCATTGGAATCAATGTCTTGAGAAAAACATTTCAATATGTTTAGATAGCAATATCTATGAAAAAAAGAATCCAAGGGCTAGTTGTTACTCATGTTAATAATTTTGAAGCCAAATTGATTTAAATTTTACTTTAAGTGGAAAATAAAATTATATATTAATTTTATGTCAGAAAAGAAACACAATGAAGCCAAACATGGTCCTTGGCAGCAGCCCAGGCCTGCCTGACACCATAATCCCAGGTGACAGCAAAAGCTACCCAGCTATGTATGGCCCCAGTGGCAGCATGGCTTGTGGACCCAAATTCAGCCCTGAAAGGTGGCAGTCCACTGGAATCAGCATGACTCTAAATAGCAACAGGAGCTGTGGTTAGAAACACAGACCCTGGTTCCTACAGAACCAGGAAACCCACTCATGACCCTTTGGCAGCAGCTTGATTTGGAGATCACCATGGTCCCAGGTGGCAAGCTGACTCTACATATGTCCACTTCTCTCTGACTACATGTCTTCATTTATGAGTCTTTCCATGGGATATGAAGCATACGTTTCTCTAGCTCTTCCATTTTGTCACTCCAAATTTCCTAAAATTATGGGGCACACATGTCCTGTGCCTTTAGGACCGTTTCCCCTGACTATCTTCTTCCTAGCCTGTGCCTAAGGACCTGGGTTGCCTTTCTTCTTGTCTTCTGGAGCTCTGAGGGTCCCCACAGGTCGGGCTGGACCGTGTTCTCAGATTTCCCTTTATCTTGTCTTGAAATATAAAACAAATAACACGAGATTTCTCTTCTGTTTGGATTGTATTCTTTGAATCTTTCAAGGACTTCTTGAAATGTGTGTTCTAAACATATTTTGCAACACTCCTCTCTCTCTCTCTCTCTCTCTCTCTCTCTCTCTCTCTCTCTCTCTCTCATCAGCACCAGCTTATTGCCCTCTGATACTGGCTTGGTCATGAATTTCAACCTTTATCTAAAACTATGTGTCAAGGGTAACTATCACAGGGTACTCAGAATCAATGTATGAAATTAAACTGTTGGCTCTTCTTGATTAATTCTTGATAAAAAGGGCTTTCTCATGCCCTCCCATAACCCACCCTCCTGACACAATCACTGTTATGATTTCAATTGTGGAATGAAAATTTCAGATACTGCAAACAAAATCCACAATTTTCACCATTGGTTTTTGTAGATGATGTTTTTATGTCATAGAGATTATGTTGCATTTTTTTCTTATAAAGAAAATATTTAATTGGAATGGCTCACATACAGTTTAGAGATGTAATCCATTATCAGCATGATGTGGAACATGACATTATGGAAGCAGAAATGCTGCTTGAGCAATAGTGGAGAATGCTACATCTTGCTGGATGTCAACAGGATGTCAACTGACTTACTGGAAGGTATTCTGAGAATATAAAACCTTGAAGAACCTCTCCCCCCCATGACACACATCCTCAAACAAGGCCACATGCATTTTAAGAAAACCACACTTCCTAATAATGCCACTTCCTATAAGGTTATGGGGACTGTTCTGCTTGTAGGTCACCTGGCAGTGGAACCAGGATTTTTTTCCCTGGTGCTAGAACTGGATTTTTGGAGCCCATTCCCTGTGGTGGGATTCCTTGTTCAGCCTTGATGCACGGAAAGGAGGAACTTAGCCCTGCTTCAACTTGCTAGGGCAGTTTTTATTGACTCCTCATGTGAGGCCTTAACTTCTGTGAGGAGTAGATGGAGGTAGGGTCAGAGGTGGGGTAAGCAGTAGTAAAAGAGGGGGAAACTGAGGTTGGTATGTAAAATGAATGAAAGAGAAGAATATTGAGATTCTCACAAGCCAAAAAGGGAGATGACCTAGAATACCAGAGAGATCCGCATAGAGAACCACAGGGCACTGGGACTTTTAGTTTATTTCCTAGGGTCTCTCAGACCGGGCCAGGGGAGGATATTGCTCTCTGTATAAAGTATCTGTAGTAGTTTAATGTACTTGGCCCCTAAGTTAAAGACACTTTCCCCATGATGTGCTATAGGTCATAGAACTACAGTTTTAGACTATTTAGACTATTGTTCAATTTAAGTAATATTTCAGGCTGAACTTTTTAACACTTCTTTTATTTTATGGTCCAGTAATATCTTGCATTATTCTAAAATATTCAAGGTTTTTTGTTTTTGGTTTTGTTTTTTTTTTTTTTTTTTTTTTGGTTTTATACGTGCTCTTTTTTTCATTTTCCCTGAGACATTTGCATCCCAATGTTTAGGCTAATTTTCTTTTAGTCATTGTTTATCCTCACATACCTAAGAAAAATTAACTTAATTAATCAAATAAAGGTCCTTAAATATATGCCAACATCACTGGAAACTTTTCAATTATTTAAAAAGAGCTTCTCATGGCAAAAATTGGGTATCCTGTTGGTCTTGCTCTGATACAATTTAACAGGGCAATTCTGAAGCTGATAGCTGCTTTATGAGACCATTAGGTTACAGAGGTAAAATGTTGCCCAGGACCAGTGAAGTAACAGGGGAATAGAAAGGGCTAGACAGATTCTATACATATTTAAGTGGTAGGATTGATAAGATAGAACAAGAATTGATGCACAGAATGAGAAAAAGGGAAATGGTCTGTCTGAAAAAAAGGTGAGTTTACCAAAGTGAGAAAAATTAGTTGTATATTGATATTACATTAGAATCACAGGAAAATGACAATTTAGAAAAAGCAGATATTCCTTCATCACGTCTAAATAAAACTAGGTGTGCTCTAATGGGTTTTCTTCTTTATGTTAATTATGAAGAAGAATCTTTAGGAACATACACAATGTATAATATCTATCAGATCATTATACAATGCAATCAGATTTTCAAAGAATATTTTCCTATTCTCTCAAAGAGATATTATTTCAATACAGGGGAGATAATCCCTAGGAAAAAAATTAATCTTAAATAGAAGTATTTATAAATAAATCTTGAAATTCATTTTCCTGTATTAGGATGTAAATTGTAATTTGGAAAAAGAAAATTTTTACTCTGAAATGTTAAAATATGACTCAAAAAATGTTTTGAATGTTGAATCTTATATATTTTTTTTTCAAATAATAAAATGTGATATAGTAAGACAATACACAATCTAGCACATAAGAATTGACCAAATTTGTCAAACAGAAGAAAGTACCCCAAGTTAAGGCACAAGAATCAGAGACCCACCAATTCAAACTCTCAGAAATTCCTTAAAAATACTAAAGTGGAAAAAATAGCATGTATGCAAAAGACTTGTAGTTCAAATTGAAAGAATTTGTGTGTATGTGTGTGTGTGTAAAATAAAAATAAAAAGTCACATGATAAAATAAACAAACACAAGTAAAAGCCTTGGCATGACATTATGAGAATAAGAGGAAAAAAGGATAAAGTCCTTCAAAACAAAATGAAAGAAAATAGTTGCGTGTGGTGACACAGACATTTAATCCCAACACTTGGGAGGCAGAGGCAGGCAGATCTCTATGAGTTAGATCAAGGATAGCCTGGAATACAGAGTGAATTCCAAGACAGACAAAGATACACAGAGAAATCTGTCTCAAAAAATTAAAAATAAAAATAAAAGAAATAAAGTTTAAAATAAAACCACATAATGATGGACCATAAAGAGAACATCTGGATATTGTATGCTATTGTGTTGACTTTGAAGTTTTTATTTTATTTTATTTTATTTATTTATTTTTTTTTTTTTGGTTTTTCGAGACAGGGTTTCTCTGTGGTTTTTTGGAGCCTGTATTTTATTTTATTTTTGAGACAGAGTTTCTCTGTAACTTTTTGGTTCCTGTCCTGGAACTAGCTCTTCTAGACCAGGCTGCCCTCGAACTCACAGAGATCTGCCTGCCTCTGCCTCCTGAGTGCTGGGATTAAAGGCTTGCACCACCACCGCCCGGCTTGACTTTGAATTTTTGATGACTGAGGATGGAGTAACATCTGCTAAAACACATTTGATTATAAATGCTGCTAGATTAATCCAATACATATATTTTGAAAATGCTTTGACTTCAAAATTTAAGTCAAAAGATTTGTTACTGGCTATACAGTCACCTACCCCGCCCCCAACGCACCATTCCCTGCAAGCTCCATGGAGACCAATACTTGGTGGACATAAGAGGTGAGTCAACAGTGGCCATTGGACCCCGGAACCCCCACTCCCTAAAACCTCCATGTGGGAGAAAGGCCAGAGGCTCCCCTCCCCAGGTGCCTTCAGCATTCCTAGCAGCCTGCAGGGAACTTGTCTGCTAGACAGCCACCTACCCAAAAGATACTTAAGGACATGTTCTTCTTGCTTAGCTGTCAGGGAAATGCAAATCAAAACAACTTTGAGATACCATCTTACACCTGTCAGAATGGCTAAGATCAAAAACACTAATGATAGCTCATACTGGAGAGGCTGTGGAGCAAGGGGAACACTCATTCATTGCTGGTGAGAATGCAAACTTGTGCAACCACTTTGAAAATCAGTGTGGCAGTTTCTCAGAAAACTGGGAATCAACTTACCTCAGGATCCAGCAATTCCACTCTTGGGAATATACCAAAAAGATCCTCAATCACAATATAAAAGCATTTGTTCAGCTATGTTCATAGCAGCATTATTTGTAATAGCCAGAACCTGAAAACAACCTAGATGCCCCTCAACTGAAGAATGGATAAAGAAAGTTAGGCTAATCTGCACATTAAAGTACTACTCAGCAGTAAAAAAATTAATGACATCTTGAACTTTGCATGCAAATGGACAGAATTAGAAAATATCATCCTGAGTGAGGTAACCCAGACCCAAAGAAACCTGAATATGGTATGTACTCACTCTTAAGTGAATACTAGTCATAAACAAAGGGCAACGAGTCTATAGTTCAGGACCCTAGAGAAACTAAGTAATAAGGTAAACTCAAAGAAAAACTTATATAGATCCACCAGGAAATTAAAATCAGACAAAAATTTGCGAGCAGGGGGGAAGGGGATAAAAGGAAGGGGGGAAAGGAGGTTGAGGAGAACTTGATGGAATGGGATAGTCGAGATGGAGGAAGGACAGATATGAGAGCAAGAAAAAAGATACCTTGATTGAGGGAGCCATTATGGAGTTAGCAAGAAACCTATCTCTAGAAAAATGCCCAAGAACCCACAGGGAAGACTCCAGCTAAGACCCTAAGCAATAGAGGAGAGGATTATGAACTGACTGTACCCTGTACTCAGACTGATGATTATCTTAAATATCACCACAGAACCTTCATCCAACAACAGATGGGAACAGAGGATATGACTCATATTGGAGCACTGGACTGATCTCCCAAGATCCAGTTGAAGAGTGGAAAGAGTGAGAGTATAAACAAGAAATTCAAGACCATGAAGGGGTCATCCACTGAGACAGTTTGCTTGAGCTAATGGGAGCTCACCAACTCCAACTGAACAACCAAGCCCCTCTGAATGTGGTTGACAGTTGGGACAGACTGAGGGGCCACTGATAGTGACACTGGGATGTGTCTCTATCGCATATACTGACTTCATGGGATCCTATTCTCTTTGGATGCAAACCTTGCTCAACCTAGATGTTGTAGGGAGGGCCTTGAACTTTCCACAGGGTGGGGTGCATGTCACTCCCTTATGGTTGGAGGGGTGGAGTAGGAGGGTCTGGGGAGGGAGAGGGAGGGGACTAGGAGGAGGGGAAGGAGTGGGAATTTGGATTGCAATTTTTAAGTAATAATAATAATAATAATAATAATAATAATAATAAAAGATTTGTTACTTTGGAGAAGAGGTTTTGCTTTCGTTTCCACTGAAAATGAGAGACTGTGGATTCATTCCAGGCTTCTATTGTATTACGTTTCACTCTTCTCAAATGGCCCTAAATTTATTTAAATTTCTGTCTCTTAGAATTTCTTCCCTTCTCCTTCACTTCCCTCCCATTATCCTCTTGATCTCTTCTTCCCAGATTCTGTATAATTCTTACTGTTTTTTATGTTATTGTTATTTTGCTTTGTTTTGCCTTTTTTTGTTTTTGTTTTTAGCTTTTTGCTTCCCATGTTAGAATTTAACAGTAAGGCTGTGCTTCCACCTGCTGGAAAATGTTGGAATAGGAGTTGTTTTTCCTCTTAATGCTATTGATGGAAATGCTGCAATAGATTTAAAAAAACTGAAAAAAATTCTAGAGGACTCATGTTAAAAGTATGTTATGTGTCTGGCAGTATATCATTTACTCTCCATTACTTCAGTTCCATGTTATCTCATCATTATTCTTATTCTTTATTAGTGCTTATAGAAAAATACGTATTAAGAAAAACTATAATTTGCCACTGGTAGTAAAAGCTTTCTTCCCATTAGAGGTCAGGTCAGCATCTAGACAGGTAAGGTCTTCCCCACCCTCACAAATCATCTGAACCCACCCTCCTTTTCTTTCAACCTTACCCCAGCCCACATCTCTGACGGTAACCTCACATTCTACCTGAGCCCTTGCCTGCACAGCATAGTCACAACCTCCCCTCCAAGTCTTGTCACTACATCCAAGCCCACATCTCAGGTAGAAGCCTCCTTTTCAGTCAGAGGCCAGGCCAGCATCCTGAACTCCATGGAAAACTGTCTGCTCCCCCAGCCAAGCTTCCCCAGCAAGACTCCAACTAACTCCCTCTCCTTATCATCATATCCAAGTTCATCCATCTAGTGGAAGCTTTACACCCCATTAGAGGTCAGACCATTTCCATGAAAATCAGGTAAGCCACCCCACATTCTCCCACACAAGTCTCCCCAGCATAATCCCAAATGGCTCTTTTTCTTTTTGTCACCTTTTCCTTGCCCACATCTCTGGAAGAATCTTCCTACTCTACTCAGTGCCATTGCCCTTCGCTTCTCAGTCAGCACTCATTGTCCGCCACGTTCAGAGAGTCCGGTTTGATTTCATGCTTTTTCAATTCTAGTCCAGCTGGCCTTGGTGAGCTCCCATTAGATCAGCCCCACCGCCTCAGTGGGTGGACACACCCCTCACTGTCCTGACTTCCTCGCTCATGTTCTCCCTCCTTCTGCTCCTCATTTGGACCTTGGGAGCTCAGTCCGGTGCTCCAATGAGGGTCTCTGTCTCTATCTCCATTCACCACCAGATGAAGGTTTTAAGGTGATATGCAAGATATTCATCAGTATGGCTATAGGATCGGGCCATGTCAGGCTCCCTCTCCTCAACTGCCCAAGGAACTAGCTGGGGACATCTCCATGGACACCTGGGTACACCTCTAGAGTCAAGTCTCTTGCCAACCCTAAAATGGCTCCCTTAATTAAGATACATACTTCCCTGCTCCCATATCCACCCTTCCTCCATCCCAACCATCCCATTCCCCCAAGTTCTCCCCATATTCCCCTTCTCACTTTTCTCTCCCCATCTCCCCTTACTACCATCTCACCCCACCCCCAAGTTTCCAATTTTTGCCCGGAAATCTTGTCTACTTCCAATATCCAGGAGGATAATTATATGTTTTTCTTTGGGTTCACCTTCTTATTTAGCTTCTCTAGGATCACAAATTATAGGCACAATGTCCTTTATTTATGGCTAGAAACCAATTATGAGTGAGTACATCCCATGTTCCTCTTTTTGGGTCTGGCTTACCTCACTCAGGATAGTGTTTTCTATTTCCATCCATTTGCATGCAAAATTCAAGATGTCATTGCTTTTTACTGCTGAGTAGTACTCTAATGTATATATATTCCACATTTTCATTATCCATTCTTCCATTGAAGGGCATCTAGGTTGTTTCCAGGTTCTGGCCATTATAAATAATGCTGCTAAGAACATAGATGAACAAATTCTTTTGTAGTATGATAGGGCATCTCTTGGTTATTCCCAAGGGTGGTATTGCTGAATCCTGGGGTGGGTTGATCCTGAATTTCCTTAGAAACCACCACACTACTTTCCAAAGTGGTTGCACAAGTTTGCATTTCCATCAGCAATGGATGAGTGATATTTATATTATTGTATATAGTTTTGCATTAAACTTAGAACTCTCTTACTTAGACAAAAGGGGGAGGTGCTATGGGGAACTCCTTCAACCTTTAGCCTTTAAGATACCAGCTCATTTGTGCATGGTCTCTTTTACTATAAATGCATTTTTAAAGCTTGTGTGCTTTTACTCTTTGCTGCTGGGTTTGATTCTTGTTCCCATTCATGAAGAGGATTATGATCTGTGAGTCTACTGACTTCTTCCTTTCTACTGTGTATCACCTAGATCTATGTTATTGTTCTTAGTTTGATATATTTGGGGAACTCCTAACAATGTGAGTGAAGTGCCCCTGAATCTTTTGCCTGTGCTTGGGAGCATTTCCTTCTTTTTGGGTTGCCTTGTCCAGTCCTGACATGAGTGTTTGTGCTAATCTTATTTGTATCTTGTTATGTCATATTTAGTTTATATCCTTAGTCTACCTGCTTTTTATTGAAGGAAGAGGAGGAGGAGATGATGTGGAGGATAGTGAAAGGGGATGACTGGAGGAGTTGATGGAACACCAACTCTTGTATGAAAGGAGAATAAATGAAAATAAATTTAAAAATAATAAGTAGATGTTAACTGCATCTAAAAACAAGTATAAGCTCATGGTGTAGCCTGTTGGAGCTACCATAAACCATTGTCTATTTGCAATAATATAAAAAGAGTAATTTCATAGCTTAACTTACAATTTTGTCCCTACACTATGCACATATGCATACAGTACAATATATTTTGTGAATTTACTGAGATTGTTACAAATTAAAATCAACATTAAAAACTAATGATATCAGAGGAAAACATGAACATGAATGTAAGAAGGTGTGCAAAATAGTATAGCATAATCGGTTTGACCCAGACATTCACAGCAGAGTGAAAAATGAAAATGATATTTTAAATGCATGTGTAGTCTGAAATATGGAAACAAGAGTTATTAAATGAGAATAGTGATCTTTAATATGCATTACCTGATTCATAGTAATATTATAAAATGTAATAAAGAAAATTGAATCAATATAAAGGTTTCATAAACTATTATTAAATGGGATGAACAGATATAAATTGGAAAAACATAGGTGCTATTATTTTACTTCAAATAATGAGATGAACTGAATGACCTAAAACCTCAGAAAAGGTATGTTATGATATAGAAAGTCCATTTTCTTGACTCATGTCATCCAGGCACACACCAAATGATATTAAGAGTATTAAGAAAGCACTGACTTATGTGGCTACACATGCATTGCAGACCTTGTAATCTCAGCACCAAGAAGCAAAGGCCAACGGGATTGCATTTGAGGTTTAGGGTAGCCTGGCAGC
This sequence comes from Chionomys nivalis, assembly GCF_950005125.1. Classification (NCBI taxonomy): domain Eukaryota; kingdom Metazoa; phylum Chordata; class Mammalia; order Rodentia; family Cricetidae; genus Chionomys; species Chionomys nivalis. Next base: position 11,980,233 of record NC_080097.1, read on the forward strand.
CTAGTGAGTCTCCAGTCAGAAAGGGCTTCACAGGAAAACTCTATCTCAACAAACAAACAGTTGCTGCCCACGGTGCGCTATTACCCAGTTCGTTAGCTTCGGGTAAGGGGATGAAGGTTAAAATACACAGACACACGGGAGAGACAGCGACACGGGTCATCCTTGAATACCCCAAGAATGCCCCCTTTATTGTGTTCAGGAGCAGATTATATAGAGATAGCCACGCCCCAGCCAAACCCACCAGAAACCACTCTCCTGCCATCAGGAACTCCTGAAGGTCTCGTGCTCAGAGCAGCTGTAGGCACTCAGATCAAGGGATTACAAGAAATTCAGGATCTGGGGTCTCATTGCTCCCAACAAACATTCATACAAAAGCTATGAAAATAAAAAGTTAGAAAGAACTCTCTTAAAAAGAAAGCACACTCCCCAGTTTTCATGCTTAAAACACAAATGTATATCAGAAAAATGCATTTCCATTAATACCATATTATAAGTACCATTAGATAACAGAGTTAAGTTGAAGCGTTACTTAGATATGCACAACTCAGACAAGAAATGTGTTTTTGGTGGATTAGAGAAAATAACATGTGCTAAGTCATTGTGTGACTGACAACGGAGAAGATTTATTATGGAAGCAAGATGTATAGATTATCTAGCAAGCTTATTTAATTCCAATTTGTAAAAAATACATAAGTATGTGATATATGGATATAATGTATGTGTAATAACAAATACATATTTGAAATTAGATTTTCAATAAGGGATATGATATCTGACAATAAATTTCTTCACATTATCAAATGTTGGAGAAAATTAGAAATACAAAAACATTGGATTATATGTCACAAAACCCACCCATACCACTTGTACTTGAATATTTCAGGAAAGGAAAGAGAACAAATGGTAACTATTTTAAATATATACAGCACCAAATTATCAGTTTACAGAAGTTTTGGTTGAATGGATTGAAACATGTGATGTAAATATGTTCTGTCTACAGTAAATTCACTTTAAATATAAATGAATAACTTATAAAAAACATAAAATTAAAGGTTATAAATATATAATATTAAAATATTAAGCAAATTGGAAATATGTAAATATGAACTCTGTTTCCAAAAAAAAGTTAAAACATGATTTTACTCTTAGTTTGGCCATTGCTTCAATAGACAGCCTTGTAATACAGTTTCAACCAGGCCATTTTGCATCATGATTTTATCATATATAATACCTTCATACTTCATATATCCTCACATTCACTGAAGCCACAAAAAACATTTTCAGTTGAAATATGATCAGCACTAAATGGCCATTAGGATCATTAGAGGTAGGCCACACTGTCATAAAAGTCATGAAAATATAGATGAATTCTTTAGTGACTTCTCAGATGTCTTTCTTAGAATTTCAGAAATTCAAGAATAAGCAAGTTCCTAATATTACAGTAATGACATCTGTAGAGCTTGGGTTCTACCTCCTACCACATCTTTCCTGAAAACTCACTCTTTATTCCTAGAATGCTGATATGTTCAGGGCACTAACATCATTTTTATCTCATTCAGAAAGCACAGGCATTTAAATAACTATACAGTTTATATTCAGAGGCAAGAGACATATTATAATTTGTTTTGCTAGCTTTTAGTTTAAAGTTTTGGTTAACTCAATATTTTATATTTTAAAATATGTAGAATTAATAATTTAATATTTTAATTCAATTTACCTGGGGTATCTCAATAAAGTGAAAGTAGTTAGAGTTTCTTGGTAATCAGGACAAGGATGATTGTTTTTAAATAGAAATAGAATATCAGGCAGCCAATCTGAAATGCATTTTAAACACACACACACACACAAATATATTTATACTCATAGAAATATACACACATTTCCGTTGAGTAGATTTCATGACTGCCATATACTCCTATCAATTAGCAAACCCTATTGGATGTGTCATAGTTTATATTTTAGTTATTTTTTCTTTCCAATATTGCAGTTCATCTAAATCCAAATCTGAATTTTGCTCATATACCATCACCCAACTTCAATCTATTCTTGGTTTAAGGAAATGTTATGATCACATTTTCATTGAAATTTGCTATTGTGTTCAGAAAATATTACTTAAAATAGATTACAAATATTCAAAAACCAGTGTGTAAATACCTTTCTTGTACTTTATCAATAACTGGTTCTTAAACTTACATTAAAATTTGCTAATGAATGTATAAAATTATATATTGCATGCAGTTGTTAATGTTTCAAGTAACACTGCTATGATAGTTTCTTTCTCTTACTCTTGCAAGGAAAAATTTTCAGAAATCCATTTGAAGAGTGAATAACAAAGATAAGAGCCCATTTTTGTCCTGCTCTGATAGAACTGATGCTACTTCAATTGGAAAGGAAGCTAGTAAGTTAGCCGAAGGAGTGCTGCAGTCTCAATTTGTCTCTCTTTTACATCCTTAGGTTACAATATAATGGATGTATTAGTCCAGAGTAAGTGCATTTTCTATTGCTGTTGTAGGTAGAAAGCATTTTTGTTTCAGTGATTTTCTGTCATTGTGTGCATGGGAGACTGTGACTCACAAAATGGTATAGGTAAAATGTTTCTTTGATGCATTATGTACCTTAGCAAAGTTTGTGTTCAGTTTTCTCACAGGAGAATAGAGCTTGTGGTACCTACAGAAAACCATCCTTCATGAACTTTAATTTCATGAAGCAGTGTGCCACAGAGCACTTTTATCCTCAGTGCAGAAATAGATGGGAGAAATAGATGTACATCTCAGGAAGAATAGGAGTTTCATTGTTAATGAGCAAAACATAGACATATTCTGAACACATATTTTTACATATAATTTTACATTAGTACTACAATAGTCTAAAATCTGACTAAGTTACTTCTTAAAATAGTTCAATTCCTTGTTTTTAGGAATTCATATTTTGTGGTGTTTGTTTTCAAATTACCAGTTGCTTCAACCAACACTAACTTGATTTAAATATATAAATGCTAAAAGCAATACTTCTTTTTTTGTTGAAAATATAAGCCTACACACAGCTATGTTACCTAGCTAGATGTACTAGAAGATGAATCAGTGTGGGCCCATATTTCTTCATGGTATGGCAGCCAGGCTCTCAAGCCATAGTTCGCAACTAAAGTGGTCACATAGCCTTCCAGACAAGTTGTCCCTACCCTAACTATGTGTCAGGATGTTGTTCTGCTCCTTTGTAATTCGGAGGATTCCTGGAATAGAGATGCTAATTCAGGCCTATGTGACAGAGCTGGGATACAGAGTAGGGAGATAGGGAGACATGACAAAATAGGCATAGAAAGGTGTGGACAAAGATGTGGATGTGACTAGAGACATTTGCCTGGTTACCTAGGGAACAGAATGCTAATGAATTTCCCCCTCAGTTTACATTTTGGTGTAAAGGCTGTTTGGAGAATAAATGCAGAGGAATTTTCAGGATCATGAGGGATCACTGAGAATTTCCCTCCTGAAAAAGCCATGTGAGTTGTCTCAATGATTTTTCCTTCTATGAGAAGTCATTCTCTCCTTTGCATTGAAGTTGCTCTATTTTTATTTATTTTTGAATACACACACACACACACACACACACTTGGATTTTTTGAGACCAGGTTTCTTTGTGTAACAGTCTTGGCAGTCCTGGATCTTGTTTAGTAGATCAGGCTGTCTTCAAACTCACTGGGTTCTGCCTGCACCTGCCTCCCAAATTCTGGGATTAAAAGCAAACACCACCACTGTCTGGCTGTCTTTTAACATACAGCAAATGGTTTTCATGTATACAATGATTATTCCACTTTTCATTTATTTTTATAAAAAGGAAAACAAAAATAAATCACTTTCTTCGGTTAGAAGCACTACCCAGGCAGGAAATAAAGAAAAGAAATTTTATAGTGGGCAGAGAAGAAGAAACTGTAATTCATACCAAAGCAATTAGCTGTGCATTATTAAGGATTTGCCGTCACTTTGAGAGCTTTTCATCTCTACAGAGTTTGAGAGCCTCTCCTTTCATCTTCACGGCAGTGCGTGATAAATGCCGCTTGAGCTCACAGTCATTCTCATTAAATACGATTTCTTTGAAGTAAAATCTCTTGCCATTGAAATTCAATTCCATGCTAATATGGAATGTGACACTCGTTATTTGGCAAAGGAAAAATTACTTTGAATGTGACTCATATAATCTTCGGGCAAATAGACTCGTGAAAGGCATAAAATAGATGCAGTTAGAATAATATAAAAATGACTAAACTGCTGCTTAAGTTTTATTGTGAAAAATGAAAATTATGCATTCATATTTACAAATGAACACACAGGCACACACGCGCATACACTTTTTTTTTTTTTTTTTTTTTTTTTTTTTTTAAGGAGACGATGTGCTTTTTCTGCAGGGTTAGAGCTCCCCTGTGTGGACATTTTGCTAAGACACAATACGGCTTTAACACTAATGTATTGCAATTAGAAATTCAATACCTGCCTAGTTAGCCCTTCTTATAAATATTCAGAAGTACCAACTACAAATAGCATCAAGATTTATTAAAAATATTTTCCACCCTATAAATTACACTGGTAGAGAGATTTTAATAGAAAAGAATTAAAGGCAGACAATAAAATGAAACATTAAAGCATACCCATGAAGTAAACAAATGATGCCTAGTCAATTATACTAGCTTCATACACTTTCTAAGCCAGAAAGTCTGATATATCTCATTCATAAATAATGACAATAATTCAATTTTCCATTCAGTTAATTAATTTATAGTTTGTAACTTACTTGTGTGTTATAAAGTGGGAAAATAGCAGAAAAAAATTTTGATCATTGGATAGTGATAATACATTACATAGCAGAATTCTCTTTTTAAAATTATTTACTATTCTTAGTGCACATGTGTGCATTGATGTGCACATGTATATGTCACAGTTCACATGTAGAATGCAGAGGACAACTTTGTGGAGTTGATTCTCTCTGGGAATTGAACTCATGTTCCAAGACTGCATAGACAGCACCTTTACCCACTGAACTATTGCACCACCCACCACCCAGCAAAACTCTGTTAAACATATATAACTCAGCCGAAACATATGGCATTGCATGCTCTAACTTTAGATAGTTTTATATCCTCCACTCGGTCCATTTGTGCAATACCTTCATGCATTCAGAATTACAAAAATTTATTCTGGATACAATATGAAAAAATAATAAATACTGGAAGTGAGAGGCAAATTCAACCTAATTTTAATTGTACATATAAGGCACCTCATGCTATCCAATAATGTTGTAAAATGGAAAATATTGGCTTTATTTATCTATCTATTAATTATACATTCAAAATGAAGTTAATTTTCACAAAGATTCTCTTCAATAACTTTAATGAGAGTCATCCACCTTTGATGTGTAAACGTATATCATATTGACATTCTTCCCTCCTACTTTTGAAAAATGTCTGATAATGTTGGCTTGTCATATGCTAGAATTCTGCTAGGTTGACAAAGCTAGTATGTCGCATGTATATAAAGAGAAATGGAAGAGAGAGAGAGAGAGAGAGAGAGAGAGAGAGAGAGAGAGAGAGATTAATTAAACACTCTTTCAACAGAACCGTATCCCTGACCTTTAGGACAAACAGGTTTTTATTATGGAAAATTCTATGTATGTAGGGATGTTCTGCAACCTTGATTAACCTTTTAATTAATGGGAAAACAATAGTGCACCTTCATGTCAGGTAGGACAGGCATTCTTTAAATATACTCTTAAAGCCCAGTGGTGGTGGTATACCCCCTTAATCCTAGCACTTGGGAGGCAGAGGGAGGCAGAGCTCCTTGAGGCCAGTCTTGTCTACAGAGTTAGTTCCAGGACAGTCAGGGTTATAAAGAGAAATCCTGTCTCGAAAAACAAAAACAAAAACAGAAAAGAATTTACAATTATTTGAAAATAAAAAATTCCAATGACGAAAGTTATTTTTTTCTTGAATAACACTGAAAGTGCATTATGTAAAATTTGAAAATTGTATTGCATAAGAATAACTACTTTGCCAGCGTATATATTTATCAGTAATGTTCTTTCTTACTTAATTTGTATCTTCTTTTGTTTTTTTGAATATTTTTTCCTCTTCTTTCTTTTTCAATTCTTTTTTTTAAACTTATAAATTCTGATTGAATTCTGTGCTGAATCCATCTGGTCCAGGTTTCTTGTTTGTTTGATTGATTTTAATTGTTACATTAATTAATGCTTCTACCTTGCAATGGTTATTTTGAGTCTGGCTAATTATTTACTTCACCTGTATTTAATTTTGTTAGAAGTTTTAACTTCCTTTCTATTGCTGTGATAAAATACCATGGAGAAATGCAGTTTAGAGAGGAAAAGGTTTATTTCATCTTATACTTAGGTAGCATTTCCTCACTGACGTTAGTCAAAACAAAATCTTAAGGCAAAAACTTGGAAGTAGGGCCTGAAACAAGGACTGCAGGACGGTGCTTACTGACCTGCTCTTCCTGGCTTGTTCAGGATTGTGTTTCATGCAACTCAGGACCACTTGCAAAGGCTTGGCACTGCCACCTGTGGGAAAGGTCCACTCACATCAGTCATTAATCAAAAAAAAGTGTTACCAGCTTACCTAAAAGCAACCAGGAGACATTTACTCAACTGACTTTCCTCTTACTAATGAAAACAAGTTTGTTTCAAGGTGGAAAAAATCAGGAGAGTAGGTCATGTATGTAGAAAAATTCATCAGCTTGTTACTTTTAGATTTTCCAATATATTGAAAGGTAAATGTTTCTAATAAATTAGTATTCTCTGAAATTGTATCTCTGAATCCCAGTATCAGTTGAAATATATAACTTTTCATCTTTAATTTTATTAATTTACATCTCATTTTTTTCTTTCATTAATTAGGTAAAGGTTTGCCAGTCATATTAATCTTTTAAGGAGCCACTTTTTCATTGCTATGACTCTGCAGGTTTTTCTTGTCTGCCCTATTTTATGATTTCATCCAGTGTATTATTATTATTTTTGTATATTACCTATTGCCTGACATTAACTGGATTTATTTTTTACAGATCTTGAGCATGTAGCCACAGCTGCATGGTATATTGATACTCAAAACTATTTCTTCCATTCTTTTAAATATCTGGCTAATTTTCAAGATTAAAACATTGTTGTCTTATGGAAGAAACAACTCAAAATATAGGTATTTAATCTTTTAATTTTTGCTGTCCTTATTGCATAGTTTATAAAATAATATATTAATTTTTTGAAAATTCCATAGAATCTATTTTGATCAAATTTACACCACATTCATCTCCATAATTCCTCTAGATTTAATCCCCACCTTCCTTACCACTGTTATATGTATTCTTTTTTTCCTATTTTTTTTTTTTTTGGTGGTTTGTTTTTGAGACAGGGTTTCTCTGTGTAACAGGTCTAGCTGTCCTGGAACTAGCTATTATAGACCAGGCTGGCCTCACACTCACAGTTATCTGCCAGCCTTTGCCTCCCAAGTGCTGGGATTAAAGGCATGCACCAGCACTGCCTGACTGTATATTTATACACATATTCTTTTAAAGTATCCCACCAAGTTATATTTGTGTTCCTCTTATAGCTATGAGGGTGTAGCCATCTGTAGACTGTAGGTCATTTATCAACACTGACACTATTGACAAATCTGACTCTCCTTCCCCCAGTAGCCATTAAGATTAGTAGCAACTCTCTTAGGAGATGATTGTCCTGAGACTTTCCCTCTTCCAAAAAACCAGGTTTTCTGGCTTTATATAATCAGAAAACCAACACTACTGTGAGTTTATAATTCCAGCAGTTATGTACTGTCCAGAAATACACGTTTACCCTGGTTCTCCATTTACTCTAGCTCTTTCCTTATTCTGTATTTTCCCGGTTTCAATTATTTGTTTTGTTTTTCTCTGTGACTCCCATGAAGCACAAATCAAAAGTGTGACTAGAAAACATTGAGTTTGAAGTGGTATTTAATTGTGTTCTTGAGGTTTTCACTCACTTTTAGAGTATTGATTTTACCTTTTTCATCCAATCTTTAATGACTTGAAAACACACACACACACATGTGTTTAAACTCACATTTACCTCACTTATATAGAGATCTGGCTTTAAAAAAAGTCTGAAAGACAGATGCAGAATTAAAATGCTAAAAACCTGAACATGATCATTCTTGGAAGGGAAAGTGTGCAGGGAGAGTGTGACTGAGAATAATTGAAATCAGATATGAGTGATGATTCATTTTCCCAGGATTGATTAAGATGAAAGGAGATGATGTGGACATGAACAGTGAGGATTTACCTTCGTGATTATTTCACGGATGTGATTTGTGAAGATCTCTGTCTAAAAACAATAATAGGATCTATCATGATGCCTCCTACTTTGGACTTACATTGGAAACACTAAACAAACCAATCTTTTGTTTGGAAATATAGCATTTATCTGTGACTTGTGAACCTGATATAGAATAAAAGTCATCTCATCTGTCTATAGAAAGTGGATTTCTAAACATCTGAGAGATTCATGCAAGAATGCCAGATTTGTGATTAGTTCATATTTTATGCTCTGCTATTATCAGACATGTATTGATTGTGATTCAAATAATTCCCTTTAAGTTTTGAGTAGAAGAGAAGTAAAAGATCAACATTTGATTTCTCCTCTACTGCTCTCTACCTTAGATTTTGATATCAAAGGACCCTGAGTGGCTAGATTAATTGGTCTGGGAACACAAGTGACACATCCATCGACACAGTCCCTTTCTCACCACTACCAGTTGGAGGGTTGGGGATACAGGTCACCATACAACACTTCCCAATGATTATATGGGAAATGAATTCAGTATCTAAATCTAGCAAAACAGACACTTCAATGACCCAAGCCATATTGTCATTATCAATTATAATACATGATCTTTGATCTCTATCAATTTATTTCCACATAGGATGAAGTATAAACTTCAGAAGCTTAGAAAACAGGCTTTCCAGAACATCATCTAATTTTATTAAGAGTTCATAATTGTGTCTTTTTCAATATCAAAATAATAGGCCTACAGCCGGGCGGTGGTGGCACATGCCTTTAAGCCCAGCACTCGGGAGGCCAAGGCAGGCGGATTTCTGTGAGTTCTAGATCAGCCTGGTCTACAAGAGCTAGTTTCAGGACAGGCTCCAAAGCCACAGAGAAACCCTGTCTCGAAAAACCAAAATAATAATAATAATAATAATAATAATAATAATAATAATAATAATAGGCCTACATAAGCCAAACAAAAATTTAAACAACATGATCCGCAAACCAGCTAAATTTTTACCATAGTTGGGAACAGTTGTCTCCAGACCTTATATACTATCCACAAACTACTGAAAATTGATAGAGAGAGAAGCATTCCTTTTGAAGGATATAGTGGATGTCCATGTTCCGACAGTAATCTACAGATGGGCAACATTTGTTGAACTCTGTGGTTTGAAAAAGTAAAATTAAAGAAGACATGAAGATGAGAGGTGGTCCTATTTTAAGTTATATGGGATAGTTGAAGAGTGGGAATGAGAGGTTAATATCATTACATTTAATTATATATGCATATATATATAGTCAAGAAAATTGAAAAGGTAATTTTTTAATAAATTGTGAATAAGAACTAAGACAAGATATTCAGATAGATTGTGCTGTAATCTCAAACATGATTTGGCTTTAAGGCATCCTTCAGCTGACAGCATTCATGAAAAACAGGAAGTGGAAAAGGATAGAGCAGAACAAAGTGCCTGCTTTAACTCTAATGATAGATTGAGCTAAAAATAGGTAAATGCATCCAGTTCCCTGTAACAGTATTATACAGCTTAATACTGGAGTTTTCACAATTCAAACTATTAAAATATCACACTTTTCTAGACCAACGTTTCAGATTAAGCAAGTAGCGTGGCCTTGCCTGTGATTTTAATGGGGAAAATATTTTAAAACTTAACAGTAGCCCAGCACAAGAAATTCATATGCATACACCAATTTTTATATAGTTGCTCTTACATAAATTATCATATTTGGATATCTTTTTGCATTGCTAGTTTGATAAATCCTTAAGGTGGTCATCATTCTCCTTAAATATTTGTTACTTATGATCTGTGTGGTTCAACCTATCTCAACCCATGCACTCTCATTATGCATATAAGACAAATCAAACATCTGTATTATATTTATAGTTCACAATCAACTTTCATTCTTATGAGGAACCAATACTTAGAGCTTTTATTTTCTGAAATATGTTTGACCTCAAGATTAACCATTTTTTGAATCAAGATTCATGTTATTTATTAGCTTTTTATTATGTAGTTCTTTATTCTAGAACTGAATCATTGTAAATTCTGAAAAAAAAAAAACCCTCACAGGTGAATGGACCTGTCATATCTTCTAGGAAGGAAATCAACTCTAAGTAATCTATGATACCTGTCAAGACAGCTTTTTTTATTCCCATTTATTCCCTGGCATGATAACTCAGTGGTTTGAAACAGTGAATTACTACAACGTGGAATGCAACTGTTTATATAAGGAATGCTAGGAAGGAAAAAGCTTGTGTTATATTTAAATAATTATCAAAGTAATAAATCAACAATTAGATAGAAAAATCAGTGCCATTTTTAGAAGGCTTCATTCTTGGCAGTTTCTTGGGGGAAAAATACCTGTTTTTTCCTTATACTTTAGACTATAATGAAGAACTATTTCAAACTAGTTATGGAAAAATAGAAGTGCACAGGTTAATAATAAAATGTGCCATAGAATTGTAAATCTAAATCATTTAACGTGGGTATAGAACCAGAAAGTTTCCAGTACATTCCAAATGTGCTTAAGCAAAACCACCTCAACCATTTTCATATGCACTTTATTAGTAAGGGGAACACTGGAGATTTTCTTGCTGATAAACCATAACTCAGACGATAGTCAACTGTTATTGACATGTCTACAAACATATCTCAGATAGCACATTGATAGATGCATATCTTCACATCATCATTTAGTACCTGGCAGGAATACAATTTTCACCACATTTTTTCTTATTTGCAATAAAACAACAGATATAGAAGTGTTTACAACACACATCAAACCCTGCACTTTGAAATATTTATATCACATTATTTGAAATTTTAATCATGTCATGTTCAAATAAATACAAGGACGATTTATCAGGTTTCCACCAATTTTCTCTTAGATACATATGTATGCAAACTTAAAAATTAATCATGTAAAAGGCATAGCAGCACTAAGATACTATATTAATATGTATATTATATAAGATTATATTATTATGTTATGTATACTAGGCATATATTATCAAGACGATAAATAATATGGAAATGAAAGAAATTTTAAAAATGTATATGATGAAATGTGAGATATATAATCTATTTAGAAAAATGGTAAAGATGACAGAGAAAAGAATGTTTTCCCTAAATAAAATGTCAATAAGATGGTTCACAAGTTTATTTTTTTCATATAAGGATCTAAAGACAGAGTCTCAGACTTAACTCCCCATTATAAGTATGATCTCTAAATTTGAGAATTCAACTTTGTTTTTATTTAAGAATTATCCTGTCTCAGCTTCTCTAGCCAACCAACAAGCAAGCTTCCTGCAGGTTTTCTGCTCCAACAAGTCCGACCCCACCCCCAGATGCTCCTATCCCCTATGACCTCTCAAGCACAGACTGCCACTGCACAGAGAGGATCAATAGGTGAGTGATCACCCACATGGCAGAGCACCCCTCTAAACCCTTGGTACTGGGGCAAAACTACAGGACCCTTCCCCAATCTTTAGCCAATCATCAGGCAAGTTTTCTGTATGTAGACTGCTCCAACTCCCCAACTTCATTGATTGGACCCTATAAGCTACAAGTCCCACTCTGCCCCCAAACGCTTGATTCCCCCACCCCTATGACCTCAGAGGAACTCTGAAGCATAGACTGTGTATACAGAGAAGACCAAGAGTGCAGACCAAGAAAGTGAAACAATGGAGTGGTGCTTGAGAGACCTCAGCGACTCCCTAAGGCAAAGAGAGCAAAAGCACAGAGCAGAATAAGAACAGCTCTGAAAAAAACCAACCAACCAACCAAACAAACAAACAAAAAAAAAACAACTGCAGGTTTGGATAAGAGGCAAAGACATTGCTATCAACAATTGAAGGAAGAGGTGGTAGATGTCAATGAATGCAAAAACTCATTTGGCAATCTAAAAAGCAACATGGTAACACCAGAACCCAGTGGTTATACACCATGAAGACTTGGACATCCTAACCAAAAAGAAGCAAAAGAAAATGATTTTAAATGTAACTTTATAAACATTGTTGCAAAAATACTCAATAAAATACTGGCAAACCAAACACAAGAACACATCAAAAAAAAAAAAATGTCATCTACCATGAACAAGCTGGCTTCATTCCAGAGATGCAAGGTTGGTTCAACATATGAATGTCAATCAATGTAAACCACCATTTAAATAAACTAAAAGAAAAAAGTGTATGATCATCTCATTAGATGCTTAAAAATCATCTGATAAAACCTAACACCCCGTCATGATAAAGTGAAATGGAAATATATAAAATATTGTGAAACAATTTAAACTATTATTAAAAAAATTGGAATTCATTGCTTATTATGTTAAGCTTTCTGGAAAGAATATGTTACTATGGAAAATGTGACTGTTAAAGTATACTCTCACATTGACTACATTTATGAAACCATTTTATTTCACTTAGAATGTCCAGAAATAAAAGAGAGAGTGGTAGAGAATTTATACTCTCAATAGGTCCATCAAGGACAGGACCCAAAGAGCCTAAATAATTTAGTAGGCCCCACCTCCTTAAGGATCCAAGACCCCATCGAAAACACAACTAAGAGTCTCAGCAGTACAGATGCAAGCATATAGAAATTTACCCCTACGTAAGAAGAAGGACGTCTTGAATGGCATTGCACATCAGGGAAACTTTCAGCAACAATGATGGGACATGCATACATAAACTTGGAAAGAAAGACTCAAATGTTTCATTATAGAGAAATGACAAGTATTTGAGAAGTTGAGTATTTGCCACATTTAATGATTATTCAATGAATTCATATATGCAAAAATTAAGCAAATAACACTACCATACACAATTTAATGTCTTTAAATATTTTCTAAATATAATGGTGTTTTATAAGTAGGTACACAAAATCATTTTAAGCTAACTGACATAGTATAAACGTGCTTTTTAATGTCCAAACATCTACTATTTAAATAGAACAAAAGGACAATATGGTATTTTTATCTCAAGCTCATTTAAATGTTGCAAATATTTATAATTAATAATAGCATTAGTTTCTATTTTAACAAGGAAAGCAAAATACGTTCATGTCTTTGATTTCAGAGAATTCAAATAAACATTTATCAGAGCCACACTAAAGAAAATAACACGTGCATTTGTCGTCCATATAATAAAAAAAATCAGTTTGGGTATTTACACATGCTGCACTGAACTAATGAAAAAATTGCAATGAATAAATAAGTAGGCATTTTTACTAGTGTACTTTAAAAATGGATAAGTTGCAAACATATGCACAATATCAAACATTCACACATTTCTACATTGCTGCAATTCTACTCAGAAAAGCCAGCAAGATCCAAGTAGGATATTTAATAATTGAATATTCCTGACCCTTTATGCTGCTACTGAATTCTCTCGGGACACTAGCAGTCCAAAGGAAAAATGCCATGCTGTTTCTGAGTGTACTGAGCTAGTCTTAATTGTAAGTGAGTGAATCACATTTCATTGGTTTTGTTTGTTTAAATTGGTTAATTTCCATGAAGAAATGCAGAGCTCAGCAATTTTCGGTAGCATTCATTTTTTTTTTCTTTAATGTAATGAAAGGAAGCCAAGTTTCACACTCTAAAGGAAACTCCTTGATCCATAGCAAAATACATTAGTGTTTTGAAGTTTTCACTCTGTTTTGCTCAAATGTGTTCTCCTGGGAGTTTATATGCATTGAAATTGTGGCATAAGCTTAATATTACTGTCACCAAGGATTTCTTTTTTGCTTTGACTCTAGATGTAACAGTTTTATTGGATTTTCCTGGCTTTTGCTCTTCTATCTATCACACAGTTGGGATGGATTACAAATGTACACTGTCCCTGGAATGATCTCAGCTTTATCTCAACAAGGAGTGCTTCCTTCTACATTGAATTGTGCCTCTTAGGCTAGATACAGTGAAGTCTTAGCCAAATTTAATAAACAGTGGAGAAAACTAGTATTGATAACATTTTTCTATCATCCAAGTTCTTTTGTCAATACAAAATTTCTCAAAAGATAAGAGTTTTATTAGATTTAAAGATTCTTGTGACAGGATGCAATACCGTGATATTAATGATACTCTACATGAAACACACAACTTTGTTCCTTGCAGCTACAGAGGCATAAAAATATCACTCCAGCCCACAAATGCATTTGCCCCTAAGGGCAGCACTAAACCACTTGAAACTGTGAAAACATGAATTTACATATATCAAGTTAGTGTATAATTAGGCCTTATGGTTCTGTATGGATTAGGTAACTTGAATGACATTTCTTTTTTAGTTGTAGTGAATGAAGTCTGACCTTAGCTGTCTGGTAGCTGACACTGAGTAATTAGAGAAGGGACCTAGTTTATTCAAATTTGTGATTATCACCTGGGATGAGTGTTTGTGTAAACATTTAAGTCACATGTCAATAAGAGCAAATGAGTGTGTGCCACAATAGGAAAGCAGGGCATTATGGTGCCACAAAGAAATAAATTCCGTGGTAGTGTGGAAGGTCCTTCAGTCTATGTGTTGCTTTTATTGGTTAATGAGTAAAGAACTGCTTTGAGCCTATTGCAAGGGCAGAACAGAACTAGGAGCGGAAAGCTAGGCTGTATGCTGGGAGGAAGAAGGGCAGCCTTAGAGGAGAAGCCACAGAGCTGCCAGAGATAGAAGTGATGAAACTTTGCTGGTAGGCCACAACCTTGTGGTGATGCACAGATTAATGGAAATGAGTTAAATTAATATGTAAAAGTTAGCCAATAAGAAGCTAGAGCTAATAGGCCAAGCAGTGATTTAGTTAGTACAGTTTCTGTGTGATTATTTTGGGTCTAAGCTAGCCAGGCAGCTGGAAACTAACTAGAAGCCTCCCTCCTACACCATGGGCTGCTCTTTGACTGTCAAGGTGTTTCTTATTCTAATTGTTATCACTCAGATGAGCATTTTGCTTTGAAATCACTTCCAAATGATGATACAACCTATAGTTGAAATAGTCTAACTTCCTCTTTATAATTATGTTCCCCCATAGATTCCTTGCCCACAACTTAGCATTGTCATCACCTGTGCAGTTCTTCCCTGAAGTAACATGGGCCATGCCTCATGTCAAGTCCATTGACCTTTTCTCCTCAAGTCCGTTTTGGCACTCCAGCCTTTTAAACAGATTTGCAGTTGATAACTCAACTCTCAGTCACATATTTCAAATCTTTGTTGGTTTTTATGCTGTTTCAAATCATTCTATTTTCAAGATTTATCATTTTGCTTTGTACATCTAATTCTACTGAACATTCAAATGCCTAAGAATGTCATATTAGTTTAAGTAAAATACATAAATCTATTTTAATTTACACTAAATCCCTTCATTATTTTTACATTTTTAAAATGTAAATACTGACAGTTTTCAGTACCTACATTGCTGCCATAGATCAAAATCCTTCATTTGGTCTTTCTGAATGCATTTACCATTGTTTGCTTCAGAATGCATGCACACACACACACACACACACACACACACAGAGTAAGAGATACAGAGAAGAGAGAGGCATGAATAAAGGAATTCCTTTTTCTGTAGGTATTTTTATTATTTTTCAACTTCAGCCCCTCCCTGCAAACAATAACAACAACAAAAACAGTAATCCAATTTGACTTTAAAAATCTGAAATGTATTGCCCAAATATTCTCTCATTTTTGCAGCTGTGGCTTTTGTCAGTAGAGTTTGTACACTCTCATCTGTTTTAAACAATAGAATTTGCTAAGTAACCTTCTACCAAGGACTTTTAAATTTGCCCATCACCGTAATTTCAATTCCTCTCCAAATTATAATGAGGGTTGCTGCCTTATATTTTAAGATACTTGAACAGTGATCAATATTTTCAATGAAAAATACCTTTGTTAGCCAACTGAATGCTGTGTTTTGCTTCCAATACTGAACATTCTATCCTAAAAATCTTTTTTCATTTAGGTGTTGCAGTTTTATTAGTATTCTATTACAGCCCTAATGATTTGTCACAGAGTTACTGATGCAAAAATGCACAAGTTATTACACTGTAGTTCTGTAAGCCACAAGCACTTGACTTGTTTCACTTGACTAAGATCACAGCATTTTAAAGCTGAGTTATTTTGTTACATTCCCTAGGACCATTTTCATTCATGATCATTTGAATTTGGGGGAGATTTGGATACCATCCTTAGGAAAAAGGTCACTAATTACTTAATATTTGTTGCTCGTTTGCTTATCTATCTTTGAAACTAGTAATTTTTGGATTGCATAATTATTACCACCTGAAATATTCTAATTCTTTTGGCATTGTCATTTTCCTTTTCTTACCATATCCTTCCTGTTTGCTTTTTTTTTACTTTAAGAGCCCTTATGTGCATATCAAACCTATCTATAAATTAATTACGGTAACTATGTAGCATTTTCAAAATATTAAAATACTTTATTTGTGAAGATTTCTTTTTTTTTCTATATAGCCTAAACTTTCCTAACAGTCATGATTCTCCTGTTTCTCTGCCTCCCGAGGGCTGGCATTATAGGCACAGATTGCTATATCCAGCCTCCAAGACACCTTTTACCAAGAAAAGTAAAATTCAGTAGTATAAATTCGGGAATCGGAATGCTGGAATATTTGGAGAAAAATTAGTATGCCAATAGCATATTGGCATATAATTCCTTTTTAAACTAACATTTTTCCTTTATTGTACATACTGACCACGATTTTTCCTCCTCCCTCTCCTCCCCCTTTCCTCTCCCTGACTCACATCTATTCCCCTCTCCAACTCACATCTATCCCACTCTCCAGTCATCCCGTTCTCCTTTGTCTCCATTAAGTAAGGAACAGGCCTCTCATGGGCTTGAACATAGCACAGCACATCAAGTTGAGGTAGAGGTAAGACTGAGTCCCTCCGCCTGTATAAAGTCTGAGCAAGGTAATCCAGCATGAGGAAGAGGTTCCCAAAAGCCAGCTAAGAACCAAGGAAGTGTCCTGATCTTACTGCTAGAAGTCTTACAAACAGACCAATCTACACAACTGTCACGTGGAAGTAGAGGGCCTAGGTAGGTCCCCTACAGGCTCCCTAACTTTGGTCCAGTGTCCATGTGCTCCCAGGAGCTCAGGTCAACTGTCTCTTTTGGTCTGCCTGTCTGTCATGACCTTGACAATGCTAGGACATTCAATCCCTTCTCTCTTTCTTCTGAAGGAGTCCCACAGCTCGGCACAGGGAATGTTGTGGATTTCTGCATCTGCTTCCATCAGTTACTGAATAAAGACTATGCAATGACAATTCGCATAGTCACCAATATGATTACAGTAAATTGTCAGTTCTGGTACCCTCAACACTATTGCTAGGGGTCTTAGCTTGGTCATCCTTGTGTATTCCTGGGAAATTCCTGGGCACCATATTTCTCTCTATCCTTTCCTTCCTCCCCAAACCATGTCCTGTACCAAGTCATCCCAGCCAGCTCCCTCAGGTGCCCATGCCCCCATCCTTTTTTATCCCCGCCCCCAGATAACTCAGAAGATCTCTTGTATGTCCCCTTCCTAGACAAATTCATGCATCCCTCTTTGGATCCTCTTTGTTATCTATCCTCTCTGTAGCTGTGAATTTTAGGTTGGTTATCCTGTATTTTATTTCTAAAATCCACTTATGAGTTAATACATACCATGATTGTCTTACTGTGTTACCTCAGTCAGAATTATTCTTTCTAGTTCCATTCATTTGCCTGTAAATTACATGAGGTCATTGTTTTTTTACAGCTGAGTAATACTCCTTTGTGTAAAGGTATGACATTTTTCTTATCCATTCTCTTGTTGAGGGTAATCTAGGTAATTTACAGGTTCTAGCTATTATGAATAATGCTGTTATGAACATAGCTGAACAAGTGTCCTTGTGGTATTACTGAGCATCCTTTGGGTACAGGTCCAAGATTGTTATATCTGGGTCCCAAGGTAGGTTGATTCCCATTTTTCTAAGAAATGGACATATTGATTTCCAAAGTGTGAGTAAAATTTTGTACTCCCACCAGCAGTGTAGGAGTGTTCCCTTACACCACATCCTCTAGAACATAATCAAAATACCAAATAATCCAATTAAAAATGGGGTGCGAATTCTCAACAGAAGAATGTCTAATGTCTGAAATATGCTTAAAGAATTGTTCAACATTCTTATTCACTAGAAAAATGAAAAACAAAATGATTCTGAGATAACATCTTACTTACACCTGTCAGAATGGCTAAGAAAAAACATTGATGACAGTCTTACGTTGGTATATAATTTTTAATATAGCTATGTTATTTCCCCTTATTGTGATACATGGTTATTGTATGATTGTTTTAGAATTACTATGATTTCTTAAATATAAAATTAATGTGAAATTGATTTTTACTATTTAGAAATGTATTTATAACTAATTATCTGTAAGTCAAATAAATACTTGTTACCTAAATTAAAGCAACTTTAAAATCTTATAATAAACATGCTGTTTTCTGATAAGTGTGTCTTACCTAAATTCCTATTGTTAACAATATACATATTTTTTTCAAAATATGAGTAGTTTCAATTATTGTCTTTGACAAGAATGTTTTAACTATGCAAAAGCAGAGTGAAATTAAGCACATTTTTACTGAAAGAAAAAATTGGAAAAGGGTCAGATTTTGTTCTTCTTTTTTTATTGGACTATCCAAAATTTTTCTCAACAGTTTTGTTGAACAGTGCAACTGTATTTAAGCCAAAGTGACTCAATGTCCTCTGTTTCTCAGTGCTCTAAGAGTTATGAATGTTCTGAATAGATGGCTCGCTGACCCCACTAAAGACAGGCAGAACACTATCTGAATTGAGCTATGATTTTACCAGTTTTCTCTTTGATCTATGTGACTTTCACATTTAATTCCTTAAAGATGTTTATCGTACATCCAAGAGTTTTGAGGTTATTTCCACTACTGTTACTAGCCCTTGTTACCTCTTAATATATTGAAAGGTGATCACTGCAATAAGAACATCAGATTATTAGATTTGTAGTTTTTTATTGTGTTTGAGTCTGAAGTTAACATTTTTGTTTTGAATGACCTCTGATGGATAAGGAGCTGATAATTTGAAGAGAGTAAGAGGTCTTTAGAATATATGCGATTTGTCCCATATTAGTGATTTATGATATCAAATGAAACTGACTAAGTGACTAGATTTTGGACTGATAAAATATGAATATGAAATATACACATATGGTCAAGTATTGAACTATTTTCTCAGGGTTCCACCCTACTTATTTGTCCATTCTTGTGGACAAATAAAGTGAAGACTGAGAAAGAAATACACAAGAGACAACAGACAGAATCACAAGGGTATCCAATGAATATTGCGATCTACCTTAAGTTTATTACTAAAAGTTCTATACTCAAACACAAAAGGAGTGGGGGGGGGGCAGAATACTTCTTCTTTTTTTTTTTTTTAGACAGGGTTTCTCTGTGGTTCTGTGGTTTTGGAGCCTGTCCTGGAACTAGCTCTTGTAGACCAGGCTGGTCTCGAACTCACAAGATCCGCCTGCCTCTGCCTCCCGAGTGCTGGGATTAAAGGCGTGCGCCACCACCGCCCGGCAGAATACTTCTTTACCATGATACAAAAACAAAATAATTTCTTCCTCAAATCTCAAAACATAAGTAGCCACATCCTATGTCAAAATATCTTTTGTCTTGGCCAAACATCCTATAGACCTAAGATTGATCAACCATCTTGTCATATAACTTTGAAGGAACATGAAGAGGTCTGAACTCTCTAAATTTTAATTAAGGTGAAATTGATTCAATTCTATGGGTTCCTAAACTATTTAAAACACGTTATAAATAACATTTGATGCCATAAACTTCAGGTATTCAATGAAAACCATATTCTACTAGTTCAATACAATCCTTTAACTTTTTATTCTCTGCTTTCTCAGAATTGATGTTGCCCGTGCCAAATCAATTTCATAAGAAACCACAACATTTTTCTTTCCTTATTCAAAATAGTCTGTTGCTATTGTTCTCCATATCAAATACCCGTGGTAAATATCTCAGAAACCAAAAAACAACCTGTTTCTATTTTGTTGCAAAAAGTAAATCTTCTAGCATAGATACATTGGTGGTGATTCTGTTTTTATCCTATAAGAAATCCTATTCATCCACCTGGTCCCCAGCTGGTGTTGATGGCTTACAAGTTGGTGGAACCTTTGAAACTGAGTACCTACAGCAAACAGAGGCATTGGGGGCGGGTCATGAATATGACATCCACATCTGGTTCTGGCTGAGATTCTGTATCCTGCTCTGTCAAGATGTGGGACCCATAATCTCATATGCCTCCTACTATAGATGGAGAGGTTTCAGCTACCGTGCCTTCCCTGACATGGTGGCCTGCATCTCCCAAAATTAATTAATTTGAGCCAAATTAATTTTCCTTCCTTTCAGTTGCTTTGTCAGATATTTGGTTACAGCAATGAGAAAAGTTAATTAATATAAACCCTACATGGGCCTGAGTTGGAAATACATTTCATATTTACGCCACTACTGGGAAAATATTCATGAACAATTTGCACAGTCTGTCTTCCATGTCCCCATCCTGATCAACTTTAGTTTTTAATGATGCAGAGTTCTATGCTAAGTCCACAGCCTTGTGTGTATCTTACCATATGTTAATTTTGTTTTTATTAGCCCTTATGTTCCCTACACTGTCCCCTTATAGATAGCCCCTGCCCTCATCCTTTAATGCCAGTAACCATTAACCACTTATCTGCTTCCCAGCCTTGTATGGTTAATGTACTATAAAGCCAGCCATAAACTTTCATATTGGCTTCTTTTACTTTACAAAATGCATTAAAGACTCAACAATGTTGTTGTGTAGGAAAAAAGTAATATTCATTACCATAAACATAGATTTTTTGATCGTGAGGGCAAAGTATATCTGATGAAGTCAGTGCAGGAACAATAGTGATGAAGTCAGTGCAGACAGAACTGGTAAGACAACTGAATGTTGTCTGGATCAATGACTGCATTCTGTATTTAATAGCACTCAAAACATTTGCAGTCAATCTTTTGAGTTCCTCAATGAAAACTTCCTTCATTTTGATCAGACCTAACAATTTCTATTGCTATTCTATTGTTAAGCATATTATTATTGTTAAGCTCATTATTCTGAATCCACTGAAAGATGTTTTTCTTGGTGGTATGAAGTAAAACGATGCTGCTTGAACAAATCCTCAATTCCTCTTCACTCACGATATAACATTGCCTCCATCATGCAAATCTAGATCTATCTCAGAGTAGTTATACAAAACATTTATTGAATGAATGGAATCTACATGATCTGTATAAATTTAGTAAATCCAGGAATACAAAATATTTAAATATATTTTCTCATGATAAAAAGAACAAAAAATGATGTGGGAATGTATATGGACTTTGAACTATTTAAGGAATGATTCAAGATTCTGTCACATGTATTCATCTTAGTGAAAAATTAGAATAAAATTTATATCAACATATAGCCTTTGTCAAAATATACTACTATATTATATTCCCTATATAACCTGACTAGTATGTCATCATTAGGCTCTACCAAAAGTTTAATTCTCTAAGAAAACTAATATATTTTCTCACAGACAGCTTTGGCCTCTGTTTAGTAACTTGACTTTCATATGAGAGATTCAGAAAGAAATGTGAGTACCAAAGTATTTCAACTTCTGATTAATAAACAGAAGTACACACACTGACAGATTTATATGCTGCAATACTTTGCACATAAATCTTTTGAGAATTCCATTTACCAAATGTTGACTTCTGAAATGAGCTTATTTTCCAAATAAAGTGATAAAAAAGGAAACTAATATTGAAATTTTTTCATGTGCTTTTATCTAATGCTAAAGTAAATGAAGTGTCTCAATGCTCTGACTTTGAAATAGTTAAGGAATGATTCAAGATTCTGCCACATGTATTCTTCTTAGCCAAAAATTAGAAGAATAAAGTTTATATCAAATAGAGTTTTGTTAAAATTTTCCAGTAATTAGGCTATTTTAGGAAACAAGCTTTAAGATTTATAACTTAAATACTATGTATTTCATTAAAAATAATTAGATGAGTATGAAAATTTGTGTTCAACTGATAATTCAAGCTACTGATATGAAACCAAGAAAGAAGGTTAATTTCATCTTGTATTCTTTGTTTGTTTACTTAATTTAACTAGATTGATTTCCATACTTTAACAAATTCCAAAACTTTTGCAGTGAAAGTCACATGGGAAGTAGACATTCTTTTTAAATTCTACTGCAATATGAGATAGATGCTATTTTCTATATCTTTCATGTTGTCAGATAAATGGAATATATATGTGCCATCAATCGTTACAGGCTAAGTTAGTAAAATCTTTACTCATTACTGGTGTTTCAATGTGTCTGCCTGCCAAGGGAGTTAGAAATTTAATTCCTAAACACCTGTGTTAACTTTTGCTTTGGTTTGTAAGTTGTTCTCCAAGAGTTCCTGAATTGTGGACTTGTCCACAGTATGATGATGATGAAGGCAAAGGATTCAGCAATATATTCTTTATAAAATATTGTGAGAGAGCTTCCCTTTACTGGAGTCCCACTCTTATGGTGGAATAGAAGACTTTGGTTTTCTTTCCTAGTTCTAGGTGAGTTCCCATGAAACCTTTCCTGTTCAGCATTGTCTGTTCCTCACTTTGTTATGATTCTTCTTCTCATCTACATGCCCAGTCACCATCATGAGATTAGACCTCCAGGTTACAGATCACCAAAGTTGATCATTGGTTTTCAGATTTAGTAAAAGGTAAGCTACACAAACCTGTGCAAAACCCTTGTTTCAGAATTCTCATTCTACTTCAAGTGGGGCAATTTGAGGAATATTAAGTCTTTGGAAAACTCATGAGGATGGAGCCTCCATGAAAAGACTCATTTAGTCTTCATCGGAGGCTTTATAGGGAGAAAGAACAAGGCTACCATTCTCATGCCCATTCAGAATATAGTATCCTCCACCTTGTTTTGACAAATCAATGAAATTTCCTCTGACACATTATTCCAATATGGACTCCCCATCCCCCAACGTGTGAGAGATAAATATCTTTTCTTCATAAATTACACAGTTTGTTCTGTTGTGAATAAGAACAGAAATACAGCACAGTCATGCATTCGTGTAGATGTTATCTTTCTGGACCTACTGAACAATCTATCTTGCTTTCTTTACTTTGCCTTGCATTAGACCAAGGTCTCAATCATCCATATCAGTTAATTTGCTGATTAATTGCTTTGGGGATGACCTTTGTTTCTGGCTTGTACTTATTTCTTCTACCACATGTTTTATTTTCTTAATTTAGAAATACATTTCTTTGGTGTGTATGTGAACAAGCAATATAGAGTTTTCTTTTAAAATTTGTTTGTGTACAATAAGTTTGGGGACATTTAACTATTTGGTCTGACTTGTGCGTTGTATTGAGATGATTAAATTAATAAATATCTTTTTTAATAAATAGTTATTTATGAACAAATTACCATGATAATTCTAAAGGTATCTCAGCTAATTTTGGGGGGAAGGGATAAATTACAGGGTAATTAATGACTAAGGGTGCAAGGTTATCCACAATCATTCCATTACTAACCAAACAACAAAGATTTCTGTTTCTACATTGATGAGCATATTATCTTTAAAATGCCATTTATTTAATTTAATGGAACTTTTTTCTTTTTGTTTGCTGTTATTTGAGTTACAATTCTCAAATACAATTCATTTGGTTCATTTTCTGTTTATGGAAATGTTTATATTATGTTAGGTTTTTCCCATATTATATAACTGCATATTAATATGTACTTAGGCCTATTTGGGACCTATGTATTCCAATGAATTTGTTTTGTCCGTTCCTGTTTCTACAGTATTATTGTTTGAGGTCCTGTACTAGACACTCTGAACTGATCATTTTGCTCAAGTTTAAGGCAGTTGAACCTGAAATCAAAATTTATTATGCATATGTCCTTTAATCCTTTCCATGAACAGAGAACTTTGCTTTAACACACTGATTTGTTTCCCCATATTCAGCCTAGAAAATATAGACACACATCTGAACATTCTATTTATTTCTATTTGTCCTTTTACACATGGTATAATGTATCCAAATATCATTCACAGTCTCTCTCATATTAACTACTCTTAAATGATTTAATCATACTTGAATACATATTAAATAATTTGTATATTATTTTCAATTAATGCTCATCTTTATAATATTACTTCATCATTTAAGTGTAAGCTTAATATGTCCATTTATTCTAAACTTCATCTTTGAGGTTTAGAGGATTTTATAACCTTGCTGCTAAATGTACATTAAATATCTTCCTGTATAATTTATGTTTTTGTAGACAGATTAAATTACCTTTTAAACTGTTTGCTTTTTTGGTTGTTCTTGGAACCAAATATAATTTATTTGGGAGAATCAATTTTCATATTCAAGACCTTACTGACCTTATCATATTCATTATTTTACATTAAAATGGAATCAAATTGTTTTAATATTGACTGTAAATGAAGATAATTTCCTTGTGTTTATTTCTATCTTAACATCTCTTTCTTTTTTGAACAGCTTATACATCTGGTTAGAACACATAAGGCTTTGGTAAGAATGAGAGATGACAGTAAACATTCCTTAGGTATCTACATTTTAAATATTCAAGGTAAAATTGCTTGGGAACTTAAAAGAGTTGCTATAAATGTGCGTATGATTATCAAATTTTATAGTAAGAGGTATTTCGTGTTCTACATAGTTGAATAGTTTTATGGGTTCTTTTAGCTTATAATGTATTGCAAAATTTTCCCATCTTTTCTAATTTTTTCAGCTCTCCGATGAACTTATCCTTCCTCCTATTATTAAAATTCATGCCATATTTCCCCTTATCAATGCTGTGTTTTGTATATACATGTTGATAAAACTTCATGACTATAGTTCCTCTAATCTTCTAAGGCTAGCAATTCCCACAGCAAAGTCTGTTCATATTGCTTTTACAATCTTTGTATCTCTTAGTTTTCAATTATCCCCAATAACTGTACAAATTGTGTTCTAGAGGTATCCATAACCATAAGTGAATTCTCATGGAAGAAACTTTCAGATCAAATCCAACATGGGTAGCATGCACCCTCTCCTGAAGTGCATGGCAAGCTCAATAATATGAAATTATATTCTACCTTTGGGTAGAGGGTCAAAGGGCTTCAGGATAATTTGTAAAGATTTTGGTCTCTTTAATGACCCTGACCAGCAATTCAAATTTATCATCTTAAAGGGACAAGAATGTAAGAATAAGTGTCCCATGTGGGTACCAGAGCTACTTCTCCATGTTGAATGTCCTGGCTGCCTTTGGGCCAGCTTAACACATGCTAGAGTCATCGGAAAGGAAGAAGCCCCAGTTGAAGAAATGTGTCCATGAGATTCAACTGTAAGGCATCCTCTCAATTAGTGATCAATGGGGGATCCAGTCCATTGTATATGCTACCATTTCCGGACTGGAGTTCCTGGGTACTATAAATAAACTGGCTGAGAAATTCAGGGGAAGAAAAACAGTAAGCAGCACCCCTCAATGGCTTCTGCATCAACTCTTACCTCCAGGTTCCTGACATGCTTGAGTTCCTGCCCTGACTTCCTTTGATGTAGAATAGCAATGTTGACCATTAACCTGAACGCACAATTTCTTTCCTAACTTGTTTTTTGTCATGGTGTTTTAGTTTAGCAATGGAAATCCTAAGACAAAGCAGACCTGATCATGTTTTGAGGATTGTGGAAGGAGTTTGGATCTTTTCTCTAGAAACGGCATTAAATGTTGAGACATAAGTGGAATGTCCTTTAGGAGTTTGGAGATAAGAATGCTGAAGGCAGCGCAGACGAAGCTTGGTATATGGCGTTTCCGAGGGAAACCTAAAGACTCCATCAGGCTCTGCTACAGAGATGGGTATGAGTCTGGGGGGATTAGATCTCAGAAAAAAATGATCTTTTTCACCATAAAGTAGAGCACTGCAATTTTTTTTTAATGTGAAGTAGGAGACACAGTTATATTCTTATTCCTCTACATATGGGCAACTAGTTTTTCCATCCTCATTTTTGGAAGATGTGTTTTTTTCTCCAGCACATTTTTTTTAAAATTTTATTTTGTAACTTTTTCAGTTATTAAATGGCTGTGGTGATGCATACTCGTGTTTGGAACTTCAATTTCGTTTCATTGATTTACATATGTGTTTTTATGAAGCACCGTATCATTTTTAATATTATAGGCCTGGAATATATCTTAATATCTGGACTTTTAATCTCTCCAGCATTGTTATTTTTGCTAGAACTGAGGAATTATCTTCTTTTTCTTTCCAATGATTTGTATTTGTTTGATTCTGTTTATTACCAGCTATGCAATGTTAATTTATATATAGTTGTGATATACTTATAAAGAATTTCAAATGTTACTATTAATGATACATATACACGCTCTCAGTTCGCTGATATTTTCCTCACGCTTCTTATTGTTTACCTATGCATGGTTTTATTTTATTCCCCACATTGTAATGTATCATTTATTGCTCTGAATTTGTGACCTTCATCAGACTCTCAGGTGTTTTCTAGGATGTGACTGTCTCATTCATTTTATTGAATCTTTTGGTTAACAGTTGGCTATAAATGCTATTTAGTTAAATTTTTAATTTTTGTGGCTATATTATCCATTTATACTTTCAATTTATTTTTAAAATATTAACTTCTTTAATCAAATCCTCTTCCCTGAGGATTCAGAGATTGTCTAGAAAATGAGCCACAGGCTTTTGAGGATTGTCCAGATCCGAGACGCCCTTTGCTCAGCTGGCAGCCAGTGTGGAGAGATGTACACAGAGATGTGCCTCATAATCCAACAACCTACAATGAACTACATCCACTGTCATTACTTCTCCACCGTAATGGACTGACTCCTTAAAGTTTTAACCAATCACTCCCTTCACCTTTTAGTTATTACATTTATTTTCCAAGACGGAGATTTAGACACTGAGAACAGTATGTGTCCCACAATGTCAAGGAGAAGTATGGTATAATGTAACAATCCACAGGTTTTGGACCCTCATGATGGAGGGCATGTATAACAGGATAATAAGAATCAGTATGACTAAAAACCAAAAAGCCATGTAAAACTAGCTATAATGATTAAAGTTTGCCCCATATCAACCTTTATCTCCATTTGGGCCCCATCCATAAAAATGTTCATAGCCTCGTGATATGGTAACAGAACCCTGTCTTCAATATATAAAGTATTTGGCACAGACATTGTGACATCAGAAATATCTACTTTGTACTTCCTGAAGATATAAGCACACAGAATCTGATAGGGATTTCTGTTCTCACAACATATATTTGGCTTGATGTGGTAGCACCTATGTCTAATGCCAATGCTTAGGAAGCAGAGGCTTGAGAATTTCTGTAAGTTTGAGGCAAGCCTGGTCTATAAAGTGAATTACAAGCTAGCCAGGGTTCCATAATGTGAATATATCTCAAAGCAAATAAATAACAGACAGAAATGTGTACAAGGAAGTGATCATTTCAATTTCCTCAAGTTTTAATGTAAATAAGCAAGCAGAAATTAAAGGAAAAGATCATGCTTGGCTGTGTCCTTTTATGATTTTTCTAGTGCACACTATTTTATTGATCTTTGTTGAATGTTAAATTGTCATGACCACATACCGTAAATATTCTTTATATCATCAAGCTATGAAATGCTATCATTTACACATGGTGTTAAAATAGCTTAAAAACCACAATGCCTTGTATTTCCTTAGATTATTTTGAAAATGGAAAACAATTGATGTACATGACAGGCACCCATCTATCTGTGTATTTAATAAAGCAAAATGTGATGAAGACTAATGTACCATACTGATGTTTGCAGAATTTCATTAATGTGTTTCCAGACTATCATAACTCACTCACCTCTGTTGAGTTTATGAGCCATGAGTTTTGCTCCAGCGCATAAAATCAGCTTCCCTATCACAATATGGAGACTAATAATATCAGAGATGACACTTCTTCACATTTTGAAAGAAGGTGACTCATTTATTTTCCCCTCCCCTGGGCAGGAGGACAAGGAAGTCATTCAAATTAGACCAGGCATCAGATTTGTTGCAGTGTCTGACAGCGATCTAACATCTTGAAAAATACACAAATTTTAAAATGCTACAATAATATTACATTTGCTCATAAATACAACTCATGTATAAACTTTAATATTTCTATTGATAATTTTTATTGCAATTTGAATATCTTTAAAATCATCTGACAACATTAAAATCTTTGACATATTTATTCAATCTCTCTATCTGAGGTTATGAAAGATTTGCTGATTGCTTGCAATAAACTTGGGTCAGCCTCAGTCTTTCCAAGACCCATCCAAAGAGAAAAAGAAAAAAGGGAAAGAAAGAAAAGAGTATTTTAGTAACAACATAGCACTATACTAAGATTTTTTTCAAAGAGAGAACTTAATGATTTCCTCATAGTCTATTTTACTCTACTTCATTACCCTTCAAGATTGTATTGCAGTTATATAATTAATGTTTCATGAGAAAATAAAATGGGTGTATGTAACTATAAATGAAAAGAATTTAAAAAGTAAAAAATCATTGTGTATAAGATCTGACTTCTTTCTGTGCCTTATTCTTTGAACCATCTCTGTTGCTGCCCTGGTTCCTCTTTGTATACACACCATTTGATCCTCGCCTGCTTCACTACCTTTCCATTTCTCTTTATTAAGGAAAATGCATTTTCGTTCAAATCTAATTTATTTTCTCATTCTGTTTGGGAAGCTTGAGTGGTGTGTTTTGGATCACAGCATCCATGTGATCAAATGAGTCTCAGTTTGTAGTATTGACATGCAGGTGAAAAGGGCTGTCTACTACCGAACACACTTTCAGAAAACAGGACTGAATGAAACCATGGATGTTTCCAGACGTTTTCACAAATGCCAGTTGGTTTAGGCTTTGAGAACAATGATAAGTAATTTCAGGTCTTATTTTTCACTAAATATATATTGTAGTATCTAATGACTTACTGAAAAAATTAAAACATTTTATACCACTTATATAAGTATAATACTTAGATTACTAAACACAATTTATTTAAAAAATAAATTGTTACCATGCTGTGTGTTTGTGTGATGCACCAAATTCAGAGGACAACTGACCATGTGATACTCAGTTCCAAATAATAGATGGATAATACAACCTTCTCTTGAAAAATTCAGGGAACACTTCGGAAGAAAGTGAAGAAAGCAGTTTAAGAACCAGAAGACCAGGGCAGCACCTGCAATATAATGACTTCTATATAGGACAGGGAATCTGAACCCTCAAAAACTCAACAGTATAACAATCTAAGGAATACCTGATCACTGATGCAATTTGACACACTAACATGAATGAGACCAGCTTCAAAAGGTTCTACCACTAGATGAAAAGTTGTAGTTAATCAAGTTTCTTTGGTTAAGATATAGGGCTACCCTTATTTGAGGGTATTAGTATTTAAAATGAAGTTAGTCTGTGTCTTTCTATAGATGAATTTAGTACACTAATATTAAGAGATTTTAATGACCAGTGATTGTTAAGTCCTGTTATTTTTTTGTGGTAGTGTATGTGTGTTTCCCTTCTTTAGGATTTTCTGTTGTAGACTTATCTATTGCCTGTGCTTTCATGGGTACAGCTAACTTCTTTGGTTTAGAGTTTTCCTTCTAGTGCTTTCAGCATGTATGCATTTGTGGATAGGTATTGTTTAAATCTGGTTTTGTCATGGAAAATCTTGTTTTTCCATTTATGGTAATTGAAAGGTTTGCTGGGTATAGTAGTTTGGGTTGGAATTTGTGGTCTCTTAGTGTCTGTATTAGGTCTGTCTAGGATCTTCTGACTTTCAGAGTCTCCATTGAAAAGTAGGGTATTATTCTGATTGGTTGTCCATTAAATGTTACTTGGTCTTTATTCTAGAAGGTCAGGGGAAGTTGCTAGTGTAGGTTCTTGTCTAGATTACACAGCCTCATCAGACCAAAGTAATGTTTACAATACTAGGCCTGAATTTCCTCCTGTCATGTGGGTCTTGTGTACAATTAAACAGTTGTTATACGCAGGATATAGGTGGCATTTTTCCATATGTCTGTATATCTTGGCTGTTCTGTGGTTGGCAAGCATTGCATCTAGGTAGCAATTTGTGGCCTATTCACCCTGGACACTTTGCCTGTCACCTGATGCTGCAGTGTGACCAACTCATCACATGTCTGACTTCCATCTAACTCTCATGTAATTGGCAGAACCCAATTATGTATCCCAAAATGTTCAGTGTCTTCACCAATAAGACTTTATTTTCAATTTTAAGAAGTTGAATTCAAGGGCAATGGCTATATTTTTTGGAAATCTATTGGATCTCCGTGACCACTAAATTTAAGAGAGGTTTCCCATGGCTTACACATGAATTTTGTTAGCCCATGGATTTCCGAAGGAGCATTGTCACCCAAGTGGCATTATCTTATTTCCATATCTTAATTTTTATATTCATTCTCTAAATGGTCTTGTGATTTCATCCATATGAAATGATATGATCACTCTTCATCATCGCTGAATAATGTTTATGGTTAATAATTTCTCCTTAAGACAGTTTTTGCATCAGAACTAGCGGTGATTTTTTTCACCGCTTATGATTAAAATGATGTAAATGGGTTGTATTATTCTCCCACTCACCTTGATACTTGGAAATGACCCATCATGTCTTCTCCAGTAATTTCAATAAAAACATGTAATTTAAAATATTTGGTCCTTCAAAAACACTTGGAATAAGTGCAGTTGTTTGAATTTCTAATATATATATATATATATATATATATATATATATATGAAAATTCTTAAATGTGATTGAAGCCAGTTTATGTGTTTCACTATGTCACATTCTTCTGGTTTAAGTGCCTATAATATATACTTCAACAGTGCCAGGGACAATTCAGTACACTTTAATCAGGGCATAATTTTTTTTTTCTCTGTAGCTTTGAAGCCTACTCTGGAACTATCTCTTATTGACAAGGTTGATATCAAACTCACAGAGATCCACCTTCTTCTGCCTCCCAAGTGCTGGAATTAAATGTGTACACCACCACCACCCAGTTGGCATAAATTCTTTTTAAAGATCAAAGAATGAAAAAGAGTAGAAACAGGAGAAAATACCATGTTGCTTTTTTCAAAGAGGGTACTATCTGATATATAATTTTGGTAATTCCTGAAATTTTAAAGTAGCCTGTTCACAGACAGTAAGGTAATAATAATTGTCATTCTGTAGTACACCAGCAATTAAATCATTTCAACATTATTAATAGACATGAAAAGTAGATTTTCGTCAAAGCTTCCAGACATGCATGAATATTATTGGGATCTTTTCGAGACAGTAGTTTTGGAGCTTGTCCTGAAACTAGCTCTTGTAGATCAGGCTGGCCTCAAACTCAGAGATTCACCTGCCTCTGCCTCATGTTGCTGAGATTAAATGTGCACACCACTACCACCCAGCATATGCTTATAATTTTTGAGAGTCTGTGTTTCTGGTGATTTTTTACATAGCAAAAGGAAGTAGAATATCCATTTTTTCTTTCTAATCTTACTTAAGCCTATATTTTTCTCCTGATTTTTAAGTCAGTATTTTATGACCCAAATTTCCTGATTATGGTATGTATGTCAGCTCAACCTAAAGATTGATTCTTATTCGTAACCAGTCAATGAATTGATTTGTTTCTTCTTTTCTTCATCCTTCCTTCATACATTGCTTCCCTAACTCAGCTACATGCCTCCACTGCTTCCTGTCCTTTCTCCTACTTCCCCTTTCTCCTATATCCACACTGCCTCTGTCTTCCAGTTGCTTTCAATATTCAGGTGTCATCCAATGCTCATAATGCTTAGCATTACAAGTCCTTAAAACTCTCTGAGCACAATTATATGAGCAAAGAACAGGAAAGAGTATGTAAGATTTTTATAGAGTCCTAAAAGTGCCATGGCAAGAATCTTTTAGAAACCCATAATGATACTAAGGACTAGTGATTCCTTCAGGAAAAAGAAATCTTTGTTCAAATATCTGTAGGAAGAAACAAGATTGGTGGAGGCATTCAGAGCAATTGTATATTTAGGGGATCGTAGAACAGGTGTCTATTCTAAGTAGTCCCCTACAGACAAGCTTTGAATCACAATCATCTATCTGAATCTACCAAAACTATATGGACTGAAAAATGTCTGTGTCTGTAGTATTCAACAAGGAGGACAAACAATCTGCTCACCTATTCAGGACTGAAGATATGTCTGAGATGATAGAGCTTAAAAGACGTCCTTGAGAATATATTCTAACTCGGGATTGATGTTAGTTTTGTTTACTAGGGAAAAAAAGGACACAAATTAAGCACACAACTCTCTCACATTTATCTTCTCTTTTAAGGCAACTTGAAATGCTCTGCTCTAATAAAATGTTTCTTATGAATGTGATTTGAATGTAAATATTTTCATTTTGAAATATAGTGATTGCTAAACATGTCAACAACCTAGATGCAAATTTGAGATAACATAAAATACCCTCAACTCATTTTTTTCATTAATGGGCTGGAAGAATTGTCACTGAACCATTTACCCCATCAATCATCAGAAACAGGGAAACTTCCTATGATTTCTGAGTCTGAATTAGGAAATAAATCAAATCATTTCTCTTGCCATTAACCTTCCACATGAACTTACTGAGCTTTAGTGGGTCCATGATAGTTAGCTCTTAAAAGAAAATATAATTAGCAGCATCTCAGTTGTCTCTTACTCATTTCAAGAAATGATTATTTCATTTTTTTGGTCCTATAGAGAGAAACAAAATGGTTTATTTTTATTTTGTCAATAAAAATACAAAAATACTGTAATAGAATGCTTCCATGTAGATTAATTAAATGATAAAACAATGTCTTTATATAGTGCTTTATGTGACTTTCATATTGCTAATAATTCTCTTCATGACATAATTTAATGCAAAAACAATAAAAACTCTAAATGTATGCAATGTGTTTATGTATGAAAATACATATAAATATATGTATATTTATATATTCAGAGGTAGATTAGCTAATATGTTATGCATAAATTTATTACAGAAAATTTAATTTAGCCTTAAAAATCTATTAATGTAAAGAAATTAAATAAGAAATTTCCTGTAGGAGCAAATACTTCATAACTATCCACATTTGGCATGCTGGTTTCTTTTTGAGAAAAACCTCACAGACATAAATACTTGTGGAGAAGCTTTGGATGAACAAAACAGAAGCCAGTGTATCTGCACATGAAGATGGTTTTAGAAAATATTGGTTATATATATACTACATTTCAACTTCCTGTAATGGAAAAAATTTAGGGCTGTCTTTTTTAAATATAATTCTTTTAAAGCCTGATGTGCTGGTTTAGATCTCTTATCCAAGTACTTATGAGGTCAATCCAGCATGATTGCAGTGAGTTTGGTTGTTGCCTGGGATATGTAGTGAATTCCAGGATAGACTCGGCTATTCCTTGAAACTCTATCAAAGGCAAGAAAAGGGAGAAACAAATAAAGTTTAGGTAAATGTGAAAGAATATTATACACTGATTGATAAATATTTTAAGCACAGCAAACAGTTTTACCTTTATTTGTAGAATTATAAACTTCAGGTGTTTGTGTAGTAAAAAATTATTAATGTATGCCTTAATTTTAAGAGCCACTGTAATACAGTATTTCACAAATATTTCTGTCCCCACTTTAATATTTTCCAGGTGATACAGGATAAAGCTAGTAAAGATGTTAAATTCAATTATATATTGCAAAAACAATTATGTTTATTAAGATTTTTATAGTGCAAACTTTATTATATGTCGTGAATTTCACTGAGATTATATTGAAGCATACATGAATCTATAATGAAGCCCTGAACCTATTGGCTTAAAAAAGTTGGCAATGCTGATAATTTCAAAGTATAGTAGTTTATTTGCCTGGGAGTATAAGGAATTCATGTACACAAAACATCAGTAGACATATTTAGCAAAATTGGTTCTTTGTGAAGTTAAGTCACACTTACACACATATACAGCAGAGAAAAATAATAGTTAATTGATGAAATCACTATATTTCCAACTAAATGAGCTACAATAACTTCTGAATATTTTAGAGTTTTTATACAGAGAATTGCATTAATAGTTGAGATTTATAACTTGGTCCTTTAAAGGGTTTCAGAGGTACCAGTTAACATAATGAAGAAATTGTTTAATCCGATTAATAAAGTTGTATTTGTGAACCAAGCTTATGGCTTGGTCCAGTAAATTTGACTAAGGTGTCAAAATAATATAGGACAAACACACAAATATGCATAAAAGCTGGGGTAAGGTGTAGCAAACACTGACAGAATGGCACCGGCTACTGTACACACTTTGAAACTGCAGAAGGTTTGTTATGTACACAACAGGGAAGAAGAGTGAATTGTCTCCACAGGCAATTTCTGTGGGTCAGAGGTCTCTGAATGCAAACATTCTGGAGGACAAAGCTGCTGTTTCCAGTATGCACACAGTGACCAAATAGTCGTGGGGAAGAAAAACAAAAACAAAAAACAAACAAACAAAAAAACAGTGCTATAGCCAGAGGAAGGGTTTGCCAAATTTTCATGGGTCTGAGAACTTGGTCCTTATCAAGACAGTGCTCACGTCAACAACATACATTCTGTGAGGATTTAATAGACTGTTTATATATTCATGCAAGGTTTCTTTGGCTTTCCACAAAACTAACTCATATTTAACAATAAGTTATCTAAAAACAGTATCCATCCACTCACCAAATATTTTTACTACCTACAATATAGTAGATAAAACACTGAGAATATACTAGATTATAAAACAATGCATACTCTAATTGATTGAACATTCTATTTAGACTATTAATCTTATACAAATTGTTCATAGTATTAGTAGTTTCTTTATGTTTACATAAAGAAAGCAAAGATTCTGCTATGAAATGTCCTAGATATTAACACAATTAGCTCAATTTCTTATCTCTTTCAATTTTTTTTACTCCAATATCAAGTACACTAAACAGAAAATTGAGGAAAAAAGGTCAACATTAAAAGCTGTGATCAGTTAACGAAGTTTCAATAAACAGTAAGTGACAAAGATCTTTGCATACACTTTCATGTAAGTCTAATAAGTATATTTTTGTTGGAAAAATGTCAAGGAGTTACTATTTTCACAATTCAAAATAGTGTGATAATTTCTGTAGGGCGCTAATTTATTTATTTCTTCTGGGCAAAAAAATGTCAAGGTTAATTGCTGAATCCAACTTCTAATTATGTTTTCCTTTTGAAAGTCAATGTTCTCACTTACAAAACTGGCAATAATTTTCTAACATAATTAGATATAGACACTAATAAAATGAAGAGTAATTAAATTCCAAGGAAAATTCAAATATACTGATCTACTATATTAAAATATTTCAAATAGCAAAGGACATTCTAACGTGATGAAAAGGAAGCTGAATATATCTGTTATGATTTTGTTGTTAAATTATTGTATATGATGAAAATGCAGCAAAATAAAAGTACTGGTGACATGAGAAAGAAATAAGAGAAGAGAGAAAGATACATGGTGTTGTAGTCTGTATGTTCTTAACTGTGTTGTAAGCACATGTCACATGCCTGTGTGAATCCCTGGACCTAAACGCAAAGTACGATGTCATCTCACATTTCAGTTAGTGAGTCTTACACCTTACGGTGACATGCGATACTTGATGAATGTAAACTGCTAGCCGCCTAGGAAACATTTCATCTCATTCAGCTATTTCTCACTCATTCTTTACAGCATCACATTGTAAAATAAAAGAAGACAAAAGAAAAAGAAATGTTTGGGATGTGCAGCATGAATCACCGGGTCACTTGAATTGCTTTCTCAGTATGTCTTTATGTTGCCAATACTGAAAACTTGCTCTTTCTTCTATAAACAAAGAATTATTTTCTCACTACAAGGTAAAAATTATTACTACATTTTTTTCCATTTCCTATAAAAGTCAAACCGAAAGAAAGAACAGCCGAGGGAAAATATGATCAAATTTATGTGAGAAAATAGTGCCAATGAATAATCTTCCACCAGCTATACTACCCCTAGAGCAAATCCCAACATCGCTTACCTCATCGGTCAAGAGACTTTGAGTTAAGTTTATCATTTTCTGGCAGACACTGGATTTTCACTGGAAATAAAAATAAAATTTCAAGATATAAATACAGAGTTGAGATATGTCATGTGAAATACAACACATAATAATTATGAAGTGTGTATTTCATGAAAGTAGAGGGAAATATTTTGAATTATTACATTATAAATTAATCATAGATATCTTAATAGGTGCTTTTAATCTGATTTAAACTTTATACAAGTAGTTATTCCAAAGTATTATATGGCATGTATTTAATTCTTATACTTTCATCTATCCATTAAAAACAAATTGTTTTCTAAAAATACATATATGTATGCATATATAAAGTAGAAGTAAAAATGTTAAGAGGGCAATTAAACACTTTTGGATTAGAATTAAAGCCTGCTTAATTAAATAACTACCATACTTGAAAAGTATAATGAGGCCAAAAATGTGTGACTAGAAAGGTAATATGCCTATATGGCATATAAACAGAGTATTGCTAAACAACCAGAATGAGTCTACTGTTTACCTCCCACAAGGATCACAAGGATAATACTCCTTTCAAAAGAAAGAGAATACTACAAAAACCCCACAACTTATTAAAATGCAGAGTCATATTCAAAATTTCCAAATCTAAGACTCAGGAATCATTTCTGAGAAGGGTGCAGAAAGAGAGTGAGAGCCAGGTGATCACGGAGTTTATGTAAGACTGATTCTCCTATGAATGTGAGAAGCTAAACCTATAAAGTCTCACTGACAAATATGTTTACACGTGAGCTGAAGCAGGACAATTGACACACTAAAGGAATAGGGGAGCCGACAAAATCTTCAATCCTCACAAAGCACTACAGGAAATTACTGGATTCTGAAAGTACCCACAGAAAATTCAATTCAAGCAAGTCTTCAACCCTAAACCCACACATACAAATGACATGATGCATGCTGAGCAGTTTGTACTTATGTGTTTGGGAATATATATGTATAGACATATATATTTATACAGCTAACAACAAGTACTATAAAAGAGGCCATTATTTTGAAAGAGAACTGGGAAGGGTTTATAGGAGAATTTAGAATAGGAAAAGAGAAGGGGAAACTTGTACAATTGTTTATTGCCTCAAAAAGAAAAGAATTAAAAAAATCCCCAATTGGCCTATTGCTATATCCAGAAGTTAGTGAATCTTTCAACACTGATTAGAGGCATGTCTTATAACCATTGATGATAATGTTCACAGAGATCCACAATTGGTCAAAATTTCAAGAAATCAGACATATCAGAGTGTTCAGTCCTATTTATGACTTATATATACACCCTCCCTTAAGACTTTGGCATCAGGAAAGTAGAATGATTGTAATAGCCAGTGGTGACAGGTTTATACAAGGAAATAGTGTATTCTAACTGAAAATAAGGCAGATGAACATATGACCTCACAGTAATTCTGAAAACTCATATGACACCTAGGAAAGTTCAAGGCAGACACAATTCCAGGATGGAGGGAGAGACTCATATTCTCACCATTAAGTGAAAAATTATTGACATTTCATAGCTTCTGAGAAAGATAAAAAGTTTGTTAAAATGTTGTGGAACCTGACAACAAGCCACACTAAAGGGTGATGGTTCAACGAATCATACTTCAATAGAAATGAATGAATGGAAATTATAGAATGCACGGTGTCCTTACAGTAACAGATATTTAACACGATAAATATAGAAAAAGTTTGGAGAAGATTGGACAATAAAAGCTATGTACAGAAGCTTCGCTAGCTCCAGAGTGAAGGCTATTGTTTGTCTACAAAAGTATTTTTCCTTCAACTCATTTGAAAGGAGGTAAGAAAGAGAAGTCACTAAAAAAAAAAAACCAATGCCAACAAAAGCCAACAAACTAAAGAAGCAGCTAGATGATTCTACAGGCACAGTCATATATTTGGAAATACAAGCCAGAAACTCCAGATCACCTAGAGATGGATTGGTATATGTGTCAAGCCACATGTGGGAATACAGAGGATGGACTTTGTACCTGGGTCTTGCCCCTTTGAGGGACCACATGAAGGCAGAATTTATGCATGTATACCTTCCCCCTTATAGACTGCACAGGAGTCGTCTGGCAATGATATCCCACTCACATGAGGTAAGTCAAAGGCAGGTTCAGGACTTGCACTCTTGCTGTATCTAAGACTCTAACTGGAATTTTTACAGAGCCACATGAAAGATCACACGGAATTAGAACAGGCACCAATACCCTATTCCCAGAAAGAGGTCACACGTGACCAGATTGAACATCCATGCTCTGCCAATAAAAGATTGCACAGAAATAGATCATTTCTCTATTCCCAGATGTGTGAATGCATGACTTATCTCAGAAGTTATAAACTTATTTAACTTTGGATTTCAGTTTATCAGATGAGTTTACTTTGCCCTGATCTCTTTTTCCCATTATACATCATTGCCTTTCTGCAAAAACCCAGGTGGCTTGGAACTGGGTATCTCCTTGCTAAGCCTCCTGAGTTCTGGGACCATATTATGTTATTGGATTGAGCTTTGCTTCCTTGTCTTTGCATTCCACCTTTAAATGTAATAGGCTAAAAGCTTTCCTTTGTATTTTTTTCTGCTATTTATGTCACTTTCTTCTACCCTTTCATCTACCACTACTTTTGTACTTTGTTTGCTTCCTTTGATAACTTATGTGTGAGCATCATGTCATCATTCCTCCTTCTCTCATCAAAATTATTAGATTTATAATGAAAAAATTGCCTGTCATTCACTGTAGTTTTATTCACGTTCATCCATCAATTGTCAAACTTTAGCAGACAGTTTTTTTTTTTTTCAGAATAATGGAGATTAAGCCTTTGATAGATACTGTTTGTGTATTTACTGGCACTTTAACTACTAATCTACCCACCAGTTCAGTGGGGGAGGGGGGACTCAACCCTACTGAACGACAGCTTCACTTTAAAAAGGGATAAATGCACAGTTCAAGAATATACTTGATTTTAAGAATGTAAATCCTACTACAGAAGAAAACCAAACAAACAAAATGATGAAAACTAATGTCAGGATGATTCATTTGGTAATTTATAATTCCAGATCCATGAACTCCAATGAGATTGAATTAGAAAAATTTCTTAGCCTGTTATGTGACAATGGTTTGTACCCTGTCAGTTGTATTTTAATGAAATGCTGATTTGCCAGTAGTCAGGCAGGAAGTATAGGCGGTACAACCAGACAGGAAGTAGAGGCAGGTCAATGAGAACAGGAGAATTCTGAGAAGGAAGTCCTAGTCTGCTATCATGAACCAGTCACAGAGCAAGCAAGATGTGACTGCCTTGCCGAAACAGGTACCAAGCCACGTCGCTAATATAGACAAGAATAATGGGCTACTATAAGTTATAAGAGTTAATAATAAGTCTGGGTTAGTGGGCCAATCAGTTTATATCTAATGTAGACCTCTGTGTGCTTTCTTTGGGGCTAAATGGCTGTTGGACCTGGTAGGACAGAAAACCTCTCACAACACTAGCCAAAAAGTAAACGTAATGATTCTAATACTCCAGAGAATGGAAGTAATTTAGACAATGCAAAATACCTTTGAAGCTATTACTATAAAACTTAAAACTTTGAATGAATATTCCCAGTCAATGGAGAATAGTAAGAATGTCTAAATATAAGGTGTACACTTTACATAATTTATTATGCTATTAGCTTTCTAATTTTGAAGCATAAAATTGGAAACTTTTACACATTTGTACCCATTACTACTAAGTTGTCCACAACAGATCAGTTATAATAATATGAGGAAAAACAACTTTCAACCTTTGGTTAATGGTGCATATATTTAGAATTGTGTTTCTATTTAAGAATGAAATAAATATACGATGATAAAATGATATTCAGTTTTTGAATGTGTATATGTTAGATGTATAGTTAGATAAATATATAGATAGATAGATTGATAGATGGATAGTATTCTATACAATTGAATTTTTTTTGAGTATTCTAGCAGTGCTTAGAAAATAAAATGTTATATGTCATCATGCAATTAAAAGAAAAAAATAAATTAGAATATTATAAGAAGAAAGAAGATGAACTGCTTTTATTAAGTTTTCATTTGAAGCACAAAATATATCTCATCATTTTCTAAGTTTAAAAAGTCTTTTAAAATTGAAAAAGAAAATTTCATTGAAATAATCTCAACTATCAAATTTTCCATTATCCATATATAGAAGCATTATTTTTTTCTATTTTGTTAGAAAAAATGTAATTTAAGGATAAGAACTTGAATCCACACATCCTAAAGTTTCAAGAGATGAAGCACTGTATACGTTATATGGCATCTTCAATCTGCTTCTGCTCAATAACAAGGAGACAGCATTATAAAATATTCAGAAGAAAATTCTATTTTTAAATTAATCTGGATGGTGTGCTATGTTCTCTTGAGAATGAAACCCAATATAAAATACAATGAGTATGCTATTAAATGCATTAATTTGTATATTATATAAAACTAGACATAAAAAAAAAACAGATGTTAAAAATAACCCAAAGCAGTTGTTTTATGGAGTTATGCTGGCTTGAAATTCCAAAATATTTTTCAGAAAAGAAGAAACTAAACAAACTGAAATAAAAGTAAAATAGCTTTTCTTATTTTTGTAAAAATGGAAATTTCTAGGACACAGTACAATTTGTCAAATTAGAAAGACCATGAGAGCACAGGTAATGGAAATTTCCCGGATCAGAAATTCAAAAGCATGGGATTCCTTGAGTAACATTGATAAAGTAAAGACATAATCTTTTGCTGATCAATAGGTGGAGATTCAGAATACCTAACTCTGAGAACTAAAAATAAATTTTTCCCTACACTGTTTTTGGTCACACATTAGTGAGGTTTATTTTCTGGCGTTCTTTGTGGTTTTAGTAGTGTGTATCATATATAAATCCCCCTGTGTTTTTAACATACAAAATGATTAGGCAATATTTTTTTTACGTATAACATTTTCCTAACCAATATATTGCATCAGCAAAATGTGCTTTTCAATATATAAAATGCTGGAGCTTTATTAGAGTCAAAGTGATATGGATGGTGAGGTAGGCCATTTTAAACCACTGAAGTACCTACTTTACTCTGTGGGGAAGCAGATGGATTGGTGAACAGCATGATCTAGAGCTATGATTCTCAACCTTCCTAATGCTGTGGCACTTTAATACATTTACTCAAATTATGGTGAAACCCAACCATTAATTATTTTCATTGTTATGCCATAACTTGATTTTGCTACTGATACGAATCTTAGAGTAAACATCTGGTATTTATGATGATCTTAGTTGACCCCAAAGGGGTTAGCAACCCACATGCTGAGAACCACTAATCTAGGAGTAAAAGATCTATAAAGATGAGAATTATAAACTCTCAACTCTTCCCCCATACTCTAAATTCATTGAAAGCAAAAATTTTATGTAGTGCACCATTTGTGCTCATCAACAAAACTACTGAATTAGGACCATACTGAAAGAGGAACCCGCTCACGTGAAAAGGATGAGTAAGCACAATGATTGTAACTGTATCTAGCAGTGAAGGCAGAATGCTGAGACTGGGAACATGAAAACTGGTTTTAAGATGCCAAAGTCTACAGCACGTAAAGTAGATAACACAGAAGACAAGATGGGCAATCCAATTAGAGAAATGGAAATCTTTTTTTTTATTATTAAATTTTTTTTTATTTTTTATTCTTTTTTAATTAAAATTTCCACCTGCTCCCCGTTTCCCATTTCCCTCCCCTCCTCCCAAATATTGTCCCCTCCCCCCACTCCCCTCCCCCTATCCCCACTCCTCTTCTTCTCCCCCCACCCCATTCCCCCTCCCTCTCGATACTGAAGAGCAGTCCAAATTCTCTGCCCTGCGGGAAGATGAAGGTCTTCTATCTACGTCCAGGAAGGTGAGCGTCTAAACAGGCTAAGCTCCCACAAAGCCAGTTCATGTATTAGGATCGAAACCTAGTGCCATTGTCCTTGGCTTCTCATCTGCCTTCATTGTCCGCCATGCTCAGAGAGTCCAGAATCAACCCATGCTTATTCAGTCCCAGACCAGTTGGCCTTGGTGGGCTCCCAATAAATTAGTTCCACTGTCACAGTGGGTGGATGCATCCCTCGTGGTCCTGATTTCCTTGCTCATGTTCTCCCTCCTTCTGCTCCTCATTTGGACCTTAAGAGCTCAGACCGTTGCTCCAAATTGAGACTCTGTCTCTACCTCGATCCATCGCCAGATGAAGGTTCTAAGGTGATAGGGAAGACATTCATCAGTATAGGACAGGGTCATTTCAGGTTCCCTCTCCTCAGTTGCCCAAGGTACCAGCTGGGGACATCTCCCTGGACACCTGTGAACCCCTCTAGAGTCAAGTCTCTTGCCAACCCTAAGATGGCTCCCTTAGATAGGATATATACTTCGCTGCTCCCGTATCCTCCCTTCCTATATCCCAACCATCCCAATCCCCCGAGCTCCTCCCATCCTCCCCTTCTCATGTTTCTCATCCCATTTCCCCTTTGCCCCATGCCACCTCACCCGCAAGTTCCCAGTTTTTGCCCTGCAATCTTGTCTACTTCCCTTCTCCATGCGGATGACTATATGATTTTCTTTGGGTTCACTTTCTTATTTAACTTCTCTAGGATCACAAATTATATGCTTAATGTCTTTTATTTATGGCTAGAAACCGATTATGAGTGAGTACATCCCATGTTCCTCTTTTTGGGTCTGGGATACCTCACTCAGGATAGTGTTTTCTATTTCCATCCATTTGCATGCAAAATTCGAGAAGTCATTGTTTTTTACTGCTGATATGTATATATTCCACATTTTCTTCATCCATTCCTCCATTGAAGGGCATCTAGGTTGTTTCCAGGTTTTGGCTATTACAAACAATGCTGCTATGAACATAGTTGAACAGATACTTTTGTCGTTTGATGGGGTATCTCTTGGGTATATTCCCAATAGTGGTATTACTGGATCTTGGGGTAGGTTGATCCCAAATTTCCTGAGAAATCGCCACACTGATTTCCAAAGTGGTTGCACAAGTTTGCATTCCCACCAGCAATGAATGAGTGTGCCTCTTTCTCCACAACCTCTCTAGCAAAGGCTATCATTGGTGTTTTTGATTTTAGCCATTCTGACAAGTGTAAGATGGTATCTCAAAGTTGTTTTAATTTGCATTTCCCTTATCGCTAAGGAGGTTGAGCATGACCTTAAGTGTCTTTTGGCCATTTGAATTTCTTCTGTTGAGAATTCTCTGTTCAGATCAGTGCCCCATTTTTTATTGGGTTCATTAGCGTTTTAAAGTCTAGTTTCTTGAGTTCTTTATATATTTTGGAGATCAGACCTTTGTCTGTTGCAGGGTTGGTGAAGATCTTCTCCCAGTCAGTGGGTTGCCTTTTTGTCTTAGTGACAGTGTCCTTTGCTTTACAGAAGCTACTCAGTTTCAGGAGGTCCCATTTATTCAATGTTGTCCTTAATGTCTGTGCTGCTGGGGATAAACGTAGGAAGTGATCTCCTGTACCCATATGTTGTAGAGTACTTCCCACTTTTTCTTCTATCAGGTTCAGTGTGTTCAGACTAATATTGAAGTCTTTAATCCATTTGGACTTGAGTTTTGTGCATGGTGATAGATATGGATCTATTTTCATTCTTCTACACATTGACAACCAGTTCTGCCAGCACCATTTGTTGAAGATGGTCTCTTTTTTCCATTGAATACTTTTAGCTCCTTTATCAAAAATTAGGTGTTCATAAGTTTGTGGGTTAAAATCAGGGTCTTCTACTCAGTTCCATTGATCGACTTCTCTGTTTTTATGCCAATACCAAGCTGTTTTCAATACTGAGGCTCTGTAATAGAGTTTGAGGTCAGGGATGGTAATGCCTCCAGACGATCCTTTATTATATAAGATTGTTTTGGCTATCTTGGGTTTTTTGTTTCTCCATATAAAGTTGATTATTGTCCTCTCAAGATCTGTGAAGAATTTTGATGGGATTTTAATGGGGATTGCATTGAATCTATAAATTGCCCTTGGTAGAATTGCCATTTTTACTATGCTGATCCTCCCAATCCAAGAGCAAGGGAGAT
This sequence comes from Chionomys nivalis, assembly GCF_950005125.1. NCBI lineage: Eukaryota > Metazoa > Chordata > Mammalia > Rodentia > Cricetidae > Chionomys > Chionomys nivalis. The sequence goes on from NC_080097.1 coordinate 12,024,847, forward strand.
CCTTCCATTTTCTGGTATCCTCCTCAATTTCTTTCTTCATTGACTTAAAGTTCTTGTCAAATAGATCCTTTACTTCCTTGGTTAGCGTTACCCCAAGATATTTTATGCTATTTGTGGCTATCGTGAAGGGTGATGCTTCTCTGATTTCCATCTCTGCTTCCTTATCCTTTGTGTATAGGAGGGCAACTGATTTTTTGGAATTGATCTTGTATCCTGCAACGCTACTAAAGGTGTTTATCAGCTGAAGGATTTCTTTGCTGGAGATTTTGGGGTCGCTTATGTACACTATCATATCGTCTGCAAATAATGAAAGTTTAACTTCTTCCTTTCCAATTTGAATTCCTTTGATCCCCTTATGTTGTCTTATTGCTATTGCTAGAATTTCAAGCACTATATTAAAGAGGTATGGAGAGAGTGGACAACCTTGTCGTGTTCCTGATTTTAGTGGAATAGCTTTGAGTTTCTCTCCATTTAATTTGATGTTAGCTGACAGCTTGCTATAAATAGCTTTTATTATATTTAGGAACGACCCTTGTATTCCTAATCTCTCTAAGACCTTTATCATAAAGGGATGTTGAATTTTGTCAAATGCTTTTTCCGCATCTAATGAAATGATCATATTTCAAAGTAATTTCATGAGTTCCATCTACATCATTGCTAGTCAAAAATTCCACTGTTCATATAACATCAATCAATGTAAAAGGTAAATATTTCAAATATAGGTTCATGAAAGGATCAGTGAATGTATATGCTTGAAAACAATGAAATCTATTTACAGTTATATAATATATATTCTCTTAATGTCTTTTTATAACATTTTCTGTAACTCATGAATAACTTAGTGAAACAAATAATTACCTTTTGACAATATAAATGGACATAAGATAATAACATAATGAGTTTTTTTCTCTATTGAAAATTAGAATTTACTGAGGCTGAGAAGATGGCTCAGACTTTATTAGCATTTTTGACCTTGCTGAGGATCCAGGTTCAATTCCAGTTACCACATAGTGGTTTAATACTACTTGTGATCAGTTTCAGGAGATTTGATAACCTCCTCTACCTCTGTCCTGACAAACCATATACATGGTGCACATGCATATATTCAGGAAAATTACTGACATCTAAAATAAAGTGAATAAATCTAGTTTAAAATCCTTAAAAACTAAAATAAATTTAGAAATTCTCATAACCATTTTGCAATGAAAATATTGGCAGAAAAATAAAGTAAGTTATTCTCTAAAGACAGATTTAAGTTTTGTGGTAAACTTAATATTGATTTTACTCAAATAAATTATTTATTTTTATATAAGTAGTTATCTTCCCTTTTGTAAACTGAAAAATATGCTAGATTGTTATGTACACTACTTTCAAATTAATACCATATAACATGAATAATACAACATACTTTATTTTATTCCATTCAAAATTTTACACTTCCTCCCCTCCTCCCATTCCCCTCCACTCCCCTACTCACCCTCTTCCCTTACCCTCCCTCCTTAAGAGAGGGCAGGGAACCCTGCCCTGTGGGAAGTCCAAGCCCCCCCCCTCCAGGCCTAGGAAGCTTTGCATCCAAATAGAATAAGTCCTAAAATGCCAGTATGTGCAGTAGAATCAAGTCCCAGTGCCTTTATCAATGGCTTCTCAGTCAGCCCCCATTGTCAGCCACATTCAGAGAGTCCAGTTTGATCGCATGCTCCTTCAGTCCTGGTTCAGCTGGATTTGATGAGCTCCCATTAGAACAGGCACACTGTCTCAGTGGGTGGACCAACCCCTCGCAGTCCAGACTTCCTTGCTCATCTTCTCCCTCCTTCTGCTCTTCAACTGGACCTTGGGAGCTCAAACCCTTGCTCTGATGAGGGTTTCTGTCTCTATCTCCATCCGTTGCCAGATGATGATTCTCTGGTGATATTCGAGATAATTTTCAGTGTGATAGTGGAACAAGGCCAGTTCAGCGTGCTCTGAAAGCAGAGGCTGCTCTGTTGCCCAAGGACCTAGCTGGGGACATCACTGTGGACACCTGGGATCCCGTCTAGAATCATGTCTTTTACCAACCCTAAAATGGGTCCCTTAATGTAGATATCTTCTTCCCTGCTCCTATATCTGCCATTCCTCCATCTCCACCCTCCCACTCCCCCAAGCTCTCTCCAGTCCTTCCTTTCTCCCTTCTCTCTCCCCCTTCCCCGTCCCCCAAACCTACCTCCACCCCACCCCATCCCCATGCTCCCAATTTTTTCCCTGCAATCTTGGTTGCTTCCAATTTCCAGGAGGATTTATATATATATTTGGGGGGGTTCACCTTGTTATTTGGCTTCTCTTGGCTTGCAAACAATAGGCTTAATGTCCTTTGTTTATCGCTAGAGTCCACTAATGAGTGAGTTCATACCATATTCATCTTTTTGGGTCTGGGTTATCTCACTTAGGATAGTGTTTTCTATTTCCATCCATTTGAATGCAAAATTCAAAATGTCATTTTTTTTTCGCTGAGTAGTACTCTAATGTGTATATATTCCACACTTTCTTTATCCATTCTTCCATTGAGAGGCATCTAGGTTGTTTCCAGGTTCTGGCTATTACAAATAACTGCTAAGAACATAGTTGAACAAATGCTTTTGTAGTAAGATTCGGCATCTCATGGGTATATTTCCAAGAGTGGTATTGCTGGATCCTGAGGTAGATTGATTCCCAATCCTATACAATAAAGGAACTTCCAGAGGCATTACCATCCCTGTCTTCAAATTCCATTACAGAGCTACAATAATGAAAACAGCTTGATATTGGCATAAAAACTGAGACGTTGAGCAATGGAATCAAATCGAAGACCCAAATATTAACTCACAAACCTATGAACACCTGATTTTCAACAAGGGAGCTTAAGGTATACAATGGAAGAAAGAAAGCATCTTCAACAAATGGTGCTGGTGTAACTGGATGTCAATCTGTAGAAGAATGAAAAGAGATCCATATCTATTACCATGCACAAAACTCAAGTCCAAATGGATTAAAGATCTCAATATAAATCCGACCACAACAAACCTGATAGAAGAGAAAGTGGGAAGTAGACTGCAACACATGAGTACAGGAGACCACCTCCTACGTATAACCCCAGTAGCACAGACAACAAGAACAACAGTGAATAAATGGGACCTCCTGAAACTGAGAAGCTTCTGTAAAGCAAAGGGCATTGTCATTAAGACAAAAGGGCAACCTACTGAATGGGAGATCTTCACCAACCCCGCATCAGACAAAGGTCTGATCTCAAAAATATATAAAGAACTCAAGAAACTGGACATGAAAATTCTAATTAACCCAATTAAAAAATGGGGTACTAAACAGAAAAGAGAATTCTCATCAGACGAAGTTCAAATGTCCAAAAGACACTTAAGGTCATGTTCAACCTTTTTAGCAATCGGGGAAATGCAAATCAAAACAACTTTGAGATACCATCTTACACCTGTCAGAATGACTAAAATCAAAATCACGAATGATAACCTATGCTAGAGAGTATGTGGAATGGGAACACACATCCATTGCTGGTGGGACTGCAAACTTGTGATTTCCACTTTGGAAATCAGTGTGGCGATTTTTCAGGAAATTGGGAATCAATCTACAACATATTTTAAATAACTTGAGTTAAATCCAATAAAGAAACTATGACTATTTTAGGGTAAGATCGGACACAATATTACATTTCAATTCAGAAAAAGATTTCAGAGCATTTAGGAAACCCACAGTCCTGATAGTGCCCTTGATCCTTAGAGTTTTGCCTTGTGATAAATAATAGAAAATTCTAGACAGAGTGACCTTTTCTATCCTTTATCAGTGTGCTCCTGTATTATCATTTTCCATTACAACTTATGGTAACATCTGACAAAAGAAAACAAGATATAAATTTTGGCGAGTAAAAGCATTTGAAATTCTTTGAAGAGAAAACGCACTCACTATGACTTGGAGAATATTTTTCAAGCTTCTAGAAATTTACTGTTGTAAAATTAGCTACATTTAAAGGCCTGCTACATTGTTTGTCTACTCTCAGTGCTTATTGAGCTTGCATTCATGGCGAGAAAGAAATTATTACATATGCACAACACCTGCTTATGACCCTAAGTATGTGTTGCAGATGGTCAGAAATGAAAGACCGACTCCCAAGGCCCATCAGTGTGGTGGAAATGCAGCTGTGGAACAGGACTGAACGTTGTCATGTTGCCTTCATTGCTCTGCTTCCCTCCTTCGGAAAATTAAAATTATGAAAACAGACACCTGTGTAAACAGCTCATAGTGTATCATTAATTCAAATGACTTCAGGGGACAAGCTGTGTTCATTCTGAAGCACAGGCTTCCTCGTTGATACACAATTGAAACAGTATCAAACAAAACAGGAATTATTAAAATATCACCGGGCTTCACTAACAGGAAATGTCCAATGGCGGCACAATGCAAGTTTATAAAACTGTGTTTATAGAAAAACTTTATTTATCAATAATTGGCAGTAGTCTTGCTTTGGGAATTATGCTATTATTTATATTTCAAAGGCAGTTTAAAAGTACTAACCCTCTCACTAACTTAAAAACTACTTAATTTTTAAAAATATATTTTTACAACTTTCCAATAGAAAATGGTTTATAAAGAGGCGTATTATGTTTCTGCATAGTGTACTAAAACACAGGATTGAAAGTGAGAGGATATAGTCAAGCCTAAAATTTACTTTATGTTTTCTCAATATGTGTGAAGTTAAGGGCTATTTTACAAAATCAAAACAAAATTTTGAGCTGCTATATCTTTCATTTTAAAATTATGACATGTACACAGATTAAAGAAAACATTTTATGCTCCCAAAAAACAAATATCTGCCCAATATTTGACAATTGTCAAAGAATAATATTTAGAAATATAAGGTAGGTAATGATTATTTTTAATTTATACATGTGTACATACGTAATTATTTTATTTGAAAATTAGATGCAGGTTATCATTGATAGATTTCTTTGATGTATATACACATTAGAATTAAACTTGTCAATTTTGCTTAAGTTGCATTCAGTATTTTCATAGTGTACTATGCAGCAAAAGTGAAAGTATATATTTTATGAAATAATTTGAAGCCAGACATTAAAGTTCTTTTACAGTCATCTCACCTACTCACTCCTACAAAAGTTTCTTCTCAATTTCCCATTATTACACTTCTTTTCTTTCTTTTTTAATTCAAAATAGATTCGCCTCTCATATAATACATTTTGACCACAGTATCTTTTCCCTCCACTTCTCTCATCTCTCCCTACCTTCCCTCTATCCCACTTCCTCTCCAGTTCCCTTCAGAAAAGAGCAGGTTTCAAAGAAGCTACAAACAGGTCATATCAAGAAACAGTAAAACAACAAAAAGACTGCCATAACCCATTTGGACAAGGCAGCCCAATGGGAGGAAAAGAGTCAGGCAAAGGAGTCAGAGAGGCAACCATTGTGAAGAGTCCCACAGAAACAACAAGCTAACCATATCATAGACACAGAAGACCTGGGACAGACCCCTGGTCAGCTGGGGTTGGTGCTCAGTCTCTGTGTGCTTATATGAGTCCTCCTTAGTTGATTCAGTAGAGTGTGTTCCCACGGGGTAGTGCCCATCCCCTCTGACTCATTCCCTGTCCCAGCAGGGTTTCTCCAACTCCATTATTATATTTCTACGCATATCAAATTAAAAAATGCTACTTTCTTTTTTCAATTAAAATATAAATATATCATTTTCCCTTCTCTCTTCCTCGTCAAACCCCTCCCATCTCCCCCCTTTCTCCGGACTCATGGTCTTTTAGTATTTTTAAGCCTCTTTGATAATATCCTTGTAACTTCCTTTTGCAGCCACTTTTAATCTACTTTTCAAGACTTTTCACTTCAGTCTTTGACAATGAACACACCCTTTGAACCTCAAATTAGCATATTGGCTAGACCAGTTTCCAAGAAGTCAATGGGATTCTCTTGTTACCTTCTCAGCACTTGGATTAACAAGCACATAAGTTATGGACATGGATGCTGGGTATTCAAATAGAAGTCATTGTGATTGAGTAATAAACTCTTTTCCAAACCAACTACCACACACCCCAGCTGTGATTTTACATTATTATTCAAACAAGGAAATTATGACTGCAATCATTCATTGTGATTTTACTCTCACATACATCATAATTATATACACATAGACATGTGAATTCAGTAGGCTAATTCACTGTACTTTGACTTTACAACTTCAGGTTTCCTGCATCTAAACATATTGCTAACGTACAAGTGCATGTATTGTGGCATTGAGAAACAAGTAGATTTTGAAGGAATAAGGACTCTCACAAGCATGTTCAAGACAAATCAAGGCAAATTCTTGCGAGAATAGGGGGGCAGTGTATTCTACTTATGAATGAGGAGCCATTGAAACTGATTCTGGGGGACAAAAAGTCCATTTTCCCTATGAATGTGATCCTGGGAAGTTTACTTATTATATCACAGATGACCGTACACCTACACATATACTAGCAGCCCTAAATGGATTCAGAAGGTTAAAAGAAGAGCACAGAAAGTTTTGGGGGAAAGTGATGAATATATGAGAAGAGTTGGAGGAGACATGATTATTCAATGTTCATCTAATATCTACATATATTTCTCTTAATTTTCAAAAATTATTCATTCATTCCTGTAAATTAATGAACAGTATTTGTTCAACTGAGTTCTATTTTTTTAAGTTTTTTAACATACTATACAGAATTAATATACGTCATTCTACCTAGCTTTCCAGATAAAAAAACAGAAGATATATTACATAGTAGTTAGTCTACTTGGATAAATTTCGTACACCCTTTCCTCCTAAAGATACTCTTCTTATTTGGTCTATAAGGCTGTAGTATTCCATTCATGGATGAATCCATCCTATTGACAAAAGATTTATGATACATAATCTTTAGTCCATTTTTCATAAGCTACTGTGTAGGGGGGATTTTAAAAAGCAGCAATATATCAAAAGACATTAGTAAAGAAATCACAGCCACCTGAACATTCAACTTCTTTATACTTTATTTTCCTGATTAAGAATATTTCCTGAGGTGCCATCATCTCATAATTACTAATGGCTTATTTACTGAACCTCATTTACAATTTGGTTGATGAGAAAATACCCAGTTCAAATTGTAAGGTGAAGTAAAATAATGTGCATTGTTTCATATTCCAGCCTTTCAATTTTCATGGAAACTCTATCAAAACTGAAGGAATCAATTCTAAGAAAATAGAATTAGTTTTATTTTTAATAGGGAGAAATGCTGTGTCAAACATAAAAAATCTTCAGTTGTGTCTTTATGAACCTTTTCAAATTTCTATTTAACACATACTTTACTTACCTATAGAACCTCTTAGAATTATTTTCAACAGTGGCACTGATTTTATAAAAATGGATCCACCAATAAATAGTTTTGGTATTTATTTCATATATGCACAAACAGGGTGAAAACCCAGAATTCAGAATAGAGAAAGACATGAGTCCCTACCACTCAACGAGGAGCTACTGGCATATAAGTGTTGACAGAGAAACTGATAGTTTTCTTAATGAGTGTTGGCACTTATACGTTGACCACACTCCAGTGGAAAACTTGGAGTGCACAATTTCAACTTGGGTAAAAATGTAAAAATTTCAACAACATGTCACCAATTTTTTTTCATGTTATTGAAGGGAGGTGTGCTTTGGGGAATTTGTTGAGAGTGAATATAGTTAAAATTCATATGAAATTGTCAAAGAACTAATTAAAATGAAGGATAGCTTAATATCAAGCAAAACGCTCCAATGTTTGTCTCAATTTTGTAAAAACATGATTTTTATATTGTATGATCTAGTTTATACAGTGAAGAGGTAATCTTTATATTTTTAAGAGTTCTACTGGGAATATATTAATTCTACAAAAAGTAGGACAGCATTAAATTTTGCTAATCTTGATTTTATTTTTTCTTTTAAAAATTTATCTTTTTTCATTTTACATACCAATTTCAGTTCCCTCTTCCTCCCCTCCTCCCATTCCTTCCACTTTCTCCACCCCCATTCAATCATGCACTCATCTGAGAGGATAAGTCTTCCCATGGGGGAATCAACAAAGTCTAGCATATTGCTTTGAGGAAGGACCAAGTCAATCCTTATTGTATCTAGACTAAGCAAGTTATTCCTCCAAAGAGAATGTGTTCCAAAACACAAATACAGCAGTAGGGATAAATCATGGTCCCATTGCCAGTGCTCGTGCAATCTGCTCCAGCCATACAACTGTCACCATCTTCAGAAGGCCTAGTTTGGACCTATGTTGATTTCTTCCCTGTCAGGCTGGAGTTGGAGGGCTCCCATTAGCTCACGTAAGCTAATTTTGTGGGTGACCCCATCATGGTCTTGACCTCTTTGCTCGTATTCTCACTCCTATCACTCTTCCACTGGACTTTGTGAGCTCAACCTAGTGCTCCGCTGTGGCTCTCTGCCTCTGCTTCCATCAGTTGCTGGATGATGATTCTATTGTGACTTTAAAATAGTCATCAATCTGACTACAGGGCAAGGTCAATTCAGGCACCCTCTCCACTATTGCTTAGGATCTTATCTGAGGTCATCCTTGTGGATTCCTGGGAATTTCTCTAGTGCCAGGTTTCTTGTTAGTCCCATAACTGCTCCCTCACCAAGATATTTCTTTCCTTGCTCTCTGTCTCTGTCCTTTCCTGAATTTCTCTAAGTTTTATTTCATTGTTGATATCAATGCTTTTCCTCTAAATATCCTGTTTTCAAAATGGTGAAACATTTTGCTTCGTTCTATGAAATGCCAATGTATTTAAGATTCCTGTACTATAGACTATATTATAGCAAAATATATTAAGGGATATAATAGTATAAAATTTATAAAATACTATAATATTTGATAAAATATAGTAAAATTAGACTATATTAGAGGAAAAGCAGAAATAATAGTTGATGTTGAATTCCCCTTTGTATGCTGCGATTACCATTGGTTAATAAAAAATCTGTTTCAGCCAGTGGCTTAGAGGAATAAAGACAGGTGGAGAAAACTAAACTGCAAGATGAGAGAAGGAAGGTAGAGTCAGAAGAGAAGCTATGAAGCCGCCGCTAGAGACGGACATGCTGAAAAATTGCTGGTAGGCCAGGAGCATCATGATAAAATATAAAATAATGGAAATGGGTCAAATTAAGATATAAAACCTAGCCAATAAGAACCTAGAGCTAATGGGCCAAGCAGTGATTTAATTAATACAGTTTCTGTGTCATTATTTCTGGAGTCTGGGCAGCCGGGACACGAACAAGCAGCTTTCTACTACAAATAGTACAGAGCCTTAAAGAAAAAAAATAGTATATTTAATGGCTCTTTCCAAACAAATGCAGATTGCTTTAGGAAGACTTTAACCATTGAAGTGAATAATGATAGCTTTACTTCAGTAATGATTGTGCAGTTTTCCTTAAGTAAACATAATAAATTCAAATAAATATCATACATATTTTATAAGTTCCTTCGGTGTCTCCACACTTTGAATAAATGCAGACATATTATAGAAATCCCAAGTCCTGAATTTTCAAGTTTATCATGTTCATAGTATCACAGAGATATGGTATTATTGTCTACTTTTGGTTGCCTTTACCAATTTGACCTTTCTTGCCCAATATGCAGGTTTCAAAGATGTAGTTCCTGCCAGGCGGTGGTGGCACATGCCTTTAATCCCAGCACTCGGGAGGCAGAGGCAGGCGGATCTCTGTGAGTTCGAGGCCAGCCTGGTCTACAAAGGGAGTTCCAGGACAGGCTCCAAAGCTACAGAGAAAACCTGTCTCGAAAAACCAAAGATGTAGTTCCTTGACACCACATACTGGTATTCTGCTTTTTCATCCTGAGAGACTATGGTTGAAGCAGTTGCAGTCATTAGATAAATCATAATGGTAATTATTACAAACAACATGCAGACTTTAAAAACCATTTACTTCAAGGATTTTTGTTTAAAACTCATCTTATCTATGACACCAGAGAAGTTAAGTAACAAGAAGAACCCTAAAAGAATCATATATAGTTCCCCCTGTGAAGGGGAAATAAACAAAATATCCTGAGAAAACTGGAAACATGGGAGTGAGGGAAGAAGAGAGGGAGGAAGGGGAGGAGGAAACAACAGTAAGGGGGTTTAGAACTGGAGGGAATGAGAGAGTTGATAGTTGAGATGGGAAAAGGACAGAGACAGAGAGCTAGAAAACAGATACCTTGATTGAGCAAACCACAGAACAAAACCAGCAATCAATGGAAGCCTAGGCAAAGATCCAGAGCATAGCACTAGACTGAGCTCCCAAAGTCCAATGGAAGAGTGGGAGGAGTGAGAAAACCTGCAAAGAATCAAGACCATGATGAGGATACCTACTGAAATAGCTTACCTGAGCTAAGGGGATCCAACCAACTCTGGCCTGACAGCAATGAACCAACAAAGAGCCAAACTAGTCCCTGTAAGTGTGAGTGACGTTTGTATCACTGGGGCAGACTGTGGGGCCGCCGGCCGTGAGCCCGTGATTTATTCCTACTGCTTGTACTGGGTTTTTGGAACCCATTCTCTTTGGAGGGATACCATGCTCAGCCTAGGTATAGTGGGGAAGCTGTGGTCCTATCTCAAAGCAAAGTACTAGATTTTTTTCTTTTACTCCTTATAAGAAGTCTTATCCTTTCTGAGGAGTGGATGGGGGTTGGTGTGGGGAGTAATGTGAAGGGAATGGAAGGATGAGAGGGAGTAGGAACTGGTATTGGCATGTAAAATGAGAAAACATAGAATTTTTTTAAAATCTATAAATTCTGAACACACTAAAGTAAACCAGGTACTCTTGGGGTTGTTTTCAGTCTATATCCACTGGCAAACTCCACCTTTTATTTTGTCCTCCTCTGTAGTAAGGAGGCCACTTGTTTGTTTCACAGCTGCTCAGCCCTGACTAACTTATATCTTAAATTAACCCATTTCCACTAATTCGTGTATCACTACAAAGCTGTGGCTTAGCAGGTAAAATTTCAGGGTCTGTCTCCAGTGAGGCTACATGACTTCTCATATACCAAGGGAACTGATACAAAGAGATCTTTTGCAGAGTTTTATTTGTGACATACTGAATAAAGAATTAAATGAAAGCAATGAAAATACAATCTGTTGTAATATTTAAACAAACTAAATCACAAAGCATAAAGTTAGTTATATTTTAGCTCATGTTATATGTGACAACAGGGGCCTGGAGAGAAGATTCAATGATTAAATAAGCTTCAATTCCAAGAGACTTCATGCATTCTTCTCGCCTACTTTACCAAAAAATACATACTTGATGAATAGACACACATACTACCAAAACACTACAAACAAATCTCCATGTCATTTAATGTATATCTATGCTTCTTATCTACAAAATAATTTAATTATACCCTATTAGGCAAAACAACCTATTCTGAGACATGTAATATAATTATCTCTCTAATATGTAAACATCTCATGGACAAGATGATACAAAGGGAGGATAGCTGAATCTTTATAAGAATAAACATATTTTTTCAAGTCATGATACTAGATATCCATTCTTTGGATGAGGTATATATAGGTTGTTTCCAGTTTCTATTATGGATAAAGCTGTTATTAACATAGTTGAGCAAGTGTCCTTGTGGTAGGATGGAGTGTCTGTGGGAGAGTAAACAGATGGGAAGAAAAGTTAGCAATGATCTCCTCAGTTAACTGTTTTCATTAGATTCTGTTGTTAGTACTACATACTACTCAACAATTTTAGAGAATACACTCTTGTTCCATTTACAGTCCTGCTTTAAAGAAGTCTAATATCATGGTGCCAGGATCTTTTATAGCATCTTCTGAGGTCTTTTGGCTGACCTACTACTTTTCTTGATACTTGTCGAGTGTGCAGTACAGTATATTGAACAATCGCCAATGAAAGGCAAGCTTACTTATTTGAATAAATCTCCTCCAAAGGTAAATTGCCAATCTCATCTAAACCATCATCAAAGGGACCTGACTGCCTTAACAGATAATTTCATAAATTAGTTTTTATCTTTACTTTTGATGAGTATAACAAACATGCTGATAAAAGATTGAAGACAACAGAAATTCTCTTGTTACAAAAGTCATTTATATTTGAGTATTTAGTGTTGCAGTTTCACATAATTTTGTCTGTGTCGCTATAATATTGCAGTGTCAATCCTTCAAAGTACAATAGTTTCATTAAGAGTTTTGGAGAATCAAGGAATGTAGGATAAACTATATTTTTGCTAATGTTAAAATTACTTTTTGTGTTTGAAATATAGGGAAATTTACTCTATAGTAGTATGAATTAAGATAAAGTGGAAGTTGCTAGAAGTCTGATACTGAAAAAAATCTGTTTTTATAATTATTATTTCAACCATCAATGCTTAGACTTAGCTATATTGTTTCAATAACATATTTATATACACAGAGTCAGAAATTTAACCCCAAAAGTTGTGATTTTCAGATATTATCACAAACACCACATGCAAAGACAGCTCATTTTACCTTGACTCAAGGCTCTTGCTTTCACTGATATTGCTCTACATTTGATAATGGATGTTATTTTAATGAGTCAAAAGTGCTGTCTAGAAATAATATGAAAGCACTCACAGAAAATCCAGATATTTGAATGAGGCCAATGTAGACATTATACGCCTTGGTTCAGACCTTGAGTTAAGGGTCAACTATATCTAGCACTCAGGATGGAAACTAATATGTGTCCTATAATGACAATTCTGAGAAAGTAAAACAGGATTGGTTTTGAGTGCAGAAAGATTCTGGGAAATGGAGCCAAATGTTGTTTCAAGGATGAGGAACAAATAATGGAGTTTCTCTCACTGAAATTGCAATCGAAGAGGGGAGAGAAGTGCACTTACTTCTTTTTTTCATTTATTACCTATCTACAGGACATTCAATTGTGTGAAATGCCAAGTGAGTTGAAAAAATAAGGAACATGCAACAAAAACAAAATATAATACTATGAATTTAGTTGCAAACCATTAAATGATATCACATTTGAATTTTAGCACTCTGTTTATAGAATATTAAGACATTAAATTCAAAGGCCTTGGGACATAGTACAAAGTGAAGGCATAAATGCCTTGCTTGATACACAGATAGGTACTATGCTGTCTACAAATATAAAACACATAGTAGTGTACTGAACTCAATCCCGGCAAAACACACCCCCCAAATTACTATGAATTAATTTTAAAATTTTAACAAATGTATAATTTTTCATTTTAAGAAATAATACAAAGACTCTGGGTCTCACGGTGAAATTTCACTTACTATTTCTTAGATTCAATATTTTCCCAATATTTATATTTACAGACAAGACTGATAAAAAAGAATGTTTGAGTCAGTGTTCTTCTAGGTCAGCTCTTTGCGTTCTATTTATACACAAATAACATGTGCATATAGATGCTACAAAGATCTATGTATTTAGTCCCCTTATCAATTATTAAGTTAATAAACTATTAGCCTGTGGAGGCCCGAAAATATTAGCCTATTTCCATGTTGACCAAAGGTCAGAGAGTTGGAACTTACCTCTAGTTTCTCCAAGGTGTTTCTACCTCAAACAAAAGTCCCACCTAGGTGTAGACCAGAGAGTTCTACTCTCATGTTTATTGCCAACAGGTGTGGCTAATAGTCTTGTGTTGTAATACTGGAATAGAGAAATAGATCTGTTCTTACTTCAAACAAAAGAATCAAACTAAGTTCCAGTTTCCTTAAGGAGATAGCAATGGATTACACCCAGGAAGTGGTTTGTCAACAACAACAAAAAAAAAGTGGAATGCTTTGGTCTAGGGTGTAAACTTGGCTTGTTTCATTCTAGTAATAGAATGTTTAACCCCGAATGTAGCTCTCAATCTTCAATTGGGATGTTCATTTCCTTGTTTCTTGTTAACAGAGTATTTTGTCTGACTCCTACCTTTTGGGGTCAGAAGTATTTTAAACAATTGGAAATTGAATGTAGGCAAATTTTAGTACTCACTGGAATTTCTTCCCTATATGATTCTATTTTTCTCCGTTTTATTATTTTCATTCACATTTTCATATTCTGTACTATATATGTCTAAATCTCCACTCCTCTACCCTGGCAAGAAGTATTTTTGTTGAGGCTGACCCCTGACAATTGCCTATGAAAAAAAATGTATGTTATCAAAACCAGTATGAAACAAAAATAAACATGCATAAACTGCACAATGAAATTTACTAAGTCATATAGGAATAATTTATGTAGTAGTGCACAATACAAGTAATTGATATGCACAGGTTGTTTGATATAAGGAAAACTTTGGAGACAATGACACAGAATTATGGTAGTAAAAGGAGAGGAAAGAGTATAAGTGCCAGAGGAAATCAAGGATAGCAAAGAAAGCTTTCCAAACATAGCAGGACTGACCCACAAGAGAACTCATGAAGATTTGCCAGCATGTACAGGGTCTGCATGGTTCAGAGCTGGTTGGGGTCCCAGTGCTAAGTGAAGTAGTCATGTGTCTCCATCCCTAAGCCTGAACATATACCCAATTGAGAAATATTTATTCATAGGTGAAAAATTACTTTTCTCAAATAGATTCTTGTTACACATACAAACCACTGAAATCCAATTTCCAGTAGTAGATGTTCAATAGATAATTAAGTAACTGACATTTTTTGAAAGGTTTTGGATTCAAGATACTTCGTTGGGATGTTTTCCTCTTAAACTTATGTGTCATTATTATGGGTTTCATTTTTTTTGTTTTTATGCTATTTGTGTGTGTGTGCAAAACTGCATGTAACTATGTATATGTGCTTCTTGAGTTTTTGCTTTGATTTATTTTTCTTGTGTTTATATACTATTCTGTTTTCTTTTTTACTTTACTATTATTATAATAATAATTTATAATGTCTGAATATACTTTAATGAGGGAGAATAAGAAAACTACGTATTTGGAAAGGGTGGGTAGGGAAGAGGGAGTAATTTTGGAGGAGGTAGGTCGTGGAAAATTTACATATACTCTAGGGAAACATTTTCAATAAAAATATTTCTCAGCTCCATGTCACATATTCAACAAGTATTAAGTTCATAGAAATGACTCTGTACATAAATAAATAGGTAATTGGCCTACATTGGGTAAGAGGAAGTAGAGTTTACACAATATTTTTAAACAGAGGACAAAAGAAAACAGCAAATACTTATATATAAGGATAAGATACTACCTGGGTGATCACATTGCTTGCTTCATTGTAGAGGAGAATTTAGTATTTAAACTAATGATGAAAGTTTCATATGAAATGTGTTTTCAGGTATAAACATAAATAAAATTTAATTCCCAGTGAAAAGAAATAATGTTGAAATGCATTTGAATAACTTCCTTTTAAAAATTGTGTATGTTTGTATGTGTATATTTGTATCTGGGTGTGAATTTTAAAATGTGTATTTATGAATGGTTAGGAAAGTGCATCAAAGGGTTGTGTGCCCCAATATGTGGGTGAAGAAAACTGACCTTTGATCCTCTAGGAGAACAGTGGTATCGTAAATGGTGAGCTATCTCACCAGATCTATCCCCCCTCTTTTCCTTTACTTTTAGTTGAAAATAGATTTTTAGTTTTATACAATACCTTCTTAGTATTCGCCTCCACCAATTTTTTGCCAGATCCTCCTCTCTGAAACACAAACACAAAGCCTCAGTATTTCTTTCTCTTTCTCATTATAATACAAACAGCCATGTAATAATAATAATAATAATAACCAAAACAAACAAACCAGAATAGTCCATAACAAACAAGCAAACAGAGGAAAAGATTCACAGAACTCATACAGATGCAATGAAACACATGATAGCACACACACACACAGATACCATACAAATATAAATTTGAAAACCATAAAAATATATGAAAAGGATATGCAATTTTTTATGAAAAAGAAGTCCTGAAAAGGCATTAAGACGCAAAACAATTTCAAGAATGTCGTTGAGTTCGTTTTGTGTTGGATATGTACGACCGGTAATAGGCCACGCCTTTACTAATTTTTCATTTATGAATGTTTATCAGTTTGAGGGAGTTTATAAGTTAGGGATGGGAGGATGTGTCTCTTCTCTAAGTCCAACCACTGCCGAATCTATGGATGCTGCTTCATTCTCTCTGAGGTCATGTGAGCCTTGATCATGATGATCTAGAAGGCCTCGTTTCCTTATTGTTCTTTATACCCTATGATTGTTACACTCTTTCTTACTCTTCTTCTGACAAATCCCCTCAACATTCTGTGTAGAGTTGATTGTGCCAAGGTTTTCACTCTTTGCACTGTCTACTTGTGTGGCTACAAATGCTTTGATATATGTGTATATATGTATACAATTATATCATTAGTGCTTCATCTCTTTCATGTGTAAGCCTTTCTTTTAGTTCCCCTCATACTGTTTTGCTTCCTAACTTTGCAAAGTCACCCTTGCCAGGAGAGGTGACACACACCTGCAAACCTGGCCATTGGCAGTGAGAGTGTAGCCACCTTGTTACATAGTTATATAGAAGTCATTCTGGCATATGGACTGAGATGCTGTACCACAATGAATAAATAACAACAACAACAACAAAAACCACACAAGATAAATACATTTCTATTTTGTTTTACAAAATCATGTGCAGAGTACATAAAAAATTTATTTCTCTGCTCTTCCACAAAACTGCATACTTGTCTTGGTAAGGGCTCAATCTTTTATTTCTTCTCATTATTTACCTATGAATGGAAATTAGTACATGCATCTTCTAAATGCTGAACCTGAGTATATAATTGAATATTGCATTACTGTATTAAATATAATTTTTATAAATAAGTAAATAAATATGTAATTTTTCAGAAATAGATATGTAAATGCCCAGTCTGTAACTTATCTTTAATTTTATTATGCATTGGTGTTTGCTTTTATGCACTTTTGTGTGAATGTGTCAGATCTCCTGGAACTGGAGATATAGACAGCTTTAAGCTTCCATGTGAATGCTGGAAATTAAAGCAGGGTTCTCTGGGAAAGCATTCAGTGCTCTAAACCTATGAGGCATGTGTCTACAATATGAAAAGTTAAATAAAATATTTCTATATTCATTCAACCATAAAACGTTGCTTTACTTTCTCCCCTGGGTCAGCATACTAACTTACTTCATAAAGAAACTTTAAGTAGCACATTATTATGCTGGTATTGCTGTACAGTTAGAGATAATTCACCATTTCTTGTGGTCTTTTACTAAGCTATTTCTGTCCTGCATCACAGTTTCTATAATGATAGCAAGCCCACTAACCGAAAGGTACCAGAATGGATCAGAATGACTAAATCATAAATGATTATATGAGAGGCTCCTGGAGTCACAGTGAACATTACAACCCCTCTTTCAGGAACTGGGCAGTTGACTTAACTTCTATATATTTCAGATTCCCCATACCATATAAAATGAATTCAATAATAGAAACTGAGTTATTGTGAAGATCAAATATTACAGCGTGTGCTGAATGCTTTATTTTAAACCGTATAAAAATATCCACCACTGTGTTAAATATTATGCCTTTCCTAAGTATTTCCTTGAAAAGATAACTATTACATCAAATTTTATGGGAATAAGGCAATTTCTAAGCTCTTTTTCTTCCAGAAGTTTTTTGCCTTTTTTATCGGGAAACATACTGTTTGGATTTCTTCTCTATACTGGTCTGAAAGTGTTTCTACATTTTGCTTCATAATAACGAGAAGTTTAAAAATAAAAATGAAACAGTGTTAATTTTTTTCTGTATTGCTTTCTGAACTAGTTATACTAAGCCCCCTTCCTTATCACTGTTTTTTCTTATTATAATTATGGCTACATTATGATTTTCAGACTAAGCCTTTGAGTATTGCATGTTGGAATTCCAATAATTCATAAAAGAACTAAATAACATATCATTAACTTCAAGGGAATATCCACAGAAGCAATTCGGAAACAGTTGGTCCCTGGGTTATTCACTTAAATTTCCCACTTCAATTCATTCTTCCTTTTTTGTATTTGTTCCTACAGAGAAAAATGGTCCAAATAGGGTAGTAGAACACTCCAAAAATAATAATATTGCAAAAGATTATACCCCAGGAGCCAGGGGACAAGTGCCTGTTTTCCCACTAATTACTCGTGTGTACAAAGACGACGGCATCCAAGTCTCCTGTCTTTAATAACTGAGGAACTCTGTGAGGAGAACCTGACTAAGTCAGAATCTTCCATTTTTGAAAGGAACAATAATTAAGCTAGTTCTAAGTACATTTTTTGCTTACTTACTATACTTTAATCAGGTACATATAAATGCATGAACAAGTTCAATGCACAAAACACTTTTATAGTATGGATATTACTTTATATGTTATTATTAGGATGACTGGAAGTTCTTGATTAGTGGTACCTGAGTAGTAGCATTCATTTATTCATTGGTTTTCATGTGTAAAAAGGGAAATTTCGTCACTAATACTAGAAAGAGAAAAATGAATAAAGTGTGTGGTCATGTAGAATACGCCTGAGGAAAGTAGCAATACTGCATACAAGAGTGAGATACCCCTGCCCACTGTCTCTAGAAAAGTGCATCAGGATGATTTTCTAAGTTGTACTTTCTCATATTAGAAATCACTTGCAGATCTTTAAGAAAAATACATCCAAGAGTATCTGAGGAATGGTATATAACAGAATGGCAGAGCTCGAATGTACAAAGTCACTGTTTCAATTCTCAATCGCATAAAGCATTTCTGCATGGGAATGTTTATACTTGTAATTTCAGAGTGTAGGAAGGTAGAGGCAAGATATCTATAAGTTTGAGATTAGTCTGATCTACATAAGGAAATGCTCTCTCAAGAAAATAAACAATATCCGATCTTTATTAAAAATAAGTAATTGGGGTTTAGTTTTCATTCCCAACTGATTTGAGGTGTTAAAGTTTCCCACTTGGCCTTATTCTGTTTTGCTACCGCTCAGCTGAACTACTTTATCAGCCAATGAGAGGAAACATTCACAGCGCAAAGAAGAGTTATCTCAAAGTAAAAAAAAAAATAAACAATATCTGATCTTTATTAAAAAATGAATACTTGGGGTTTAGTATTTTTACCAAAATGGTTTGAGGCATTTGGATTATTTAAATTTGTGCAGAAATTTCCATCACCATCTCCACTGTGCACCCACCCTTGTTAAGTGATGAAAACAAAAGTCTTCGATAACAATTATAAAGACTCAATCTATACTTTTCAAATTAAGTGACTTAAAATTACAATAGGTATTCCAAATTACTATGGGAATATCAGGACAAGATTTAGATGCTCAAAATGGTTTGGAAATGTACAGACATTTTTATTTTAATTCCAGGCATTCAGTTTTAATCCTCCAATAACCAACAGCAAAATAAAGAGTGGTAATTACGTATTGGGTCATTTTTATTGTCTTATTACAGAAATCAAGTACAATGTTCTTTTAAAACACACTCTAAAACCTCTTTCATTGTATTAGATGGAAATTTACCAATGTTATATAGACAGACTGTTTTGCAACAATAGAAAGTCTCCAGGGAACCCCATAAAGTGAGAACAAAGTGCCTCGCAGTCCCATTTGAAGCTACTTAATAACACACAAATGCAATAAGCTTCAGTGCATTTAACTTCAGACAAAGCACCAACATCTTCAAATGCGAGCCTTGGTTGTTTCCTCTGCAATTTGTTTAGTAAGCCAATGCACCACATTTTGTCTCGATCTACAAATTGCTTTTGTTTGTCAGAAACAGCACACAATAGAGCCAGATTGCCTAATGCTTTATTGATTCTGGTCCACTAGATGTTGAGAATACTTTTATAAATCTTATTCCATTGGCTTTCTAATATGCAAACTGTTTTCAAAAAGGCAATCTCTTTAATTGCTGTGCACTTTTAGGAATTTCAGAAAACTGAAATTCTTTGAAATTTTTTTACTTAATATAGTTTTGTATTTTTTGAAAAAGTGTACATGTGTACATATTATACCAATACCTTAATATCAAACGTTATTTCCCCTAAGAGGATATTTTTATATAAATAAGTCAATGTTCTTTAATCACTTAGTTATATCGTATTATGATTTAAATAATACTAGAATTTTTGTAGCTGACATTTTAAATAATACTTCTGTATTTGGCATTACTAATATTTTTAGTCATGAATAGTATTTGTGGAGTATATTACCAAATGGCTGGAACAAACAATTAGGATTCTTGGATTTTACAAAAATGTACTAATTAAACATATTTAACAAGCAAAACTAGTTCAGTAGATCTCAATTTTATTTTAATATCAGTGCTATTAAAGAAGTTTTGATAAATATGTATAAACATTTTATGAAACTTAAAACTGCAGAAATATTTGACAAGGTCTAAAAGAGTGTTGCTTCAATAATATGCATAAAATGATATAACAATTTCACCTCTACTCATCAAAGTCTCTTAAATATAATGTCATTATTACAGGGCAATACTTAACTGATGATTGCTCTTTAAAAGGAAATCTTAGATATAAACAATGGATCAGTTGTGTCACCTTTACCTTGTAGGAAGCTTATGAATTTTTGGTTATATTGATGCCCATTTTAACTTACCAACATTTGGAAATGGGGTACAATGGTGATGAACAGTTGAGCATGTATCTTTGTAGATATTTGCAGGAAGAGTATAGCTGGATTATGTAGATGTATTTGCAACTTGTTGAAGAATCTCAAAACTGTTCTCTGGAGTAGCTGTATTGATTTAGGCTCCAAAGAATATGCAACAGGTGACTCCTTTTCCTATATACATGGCAGTATTTGTCATAATTTTGTTATGGTGTTATCTTAGCCATTCTTTCTGGGTTGTTTGTTTTCTTGGCATTTAGTGGTTTTGAGTTCTTGTATATTCTTGATGTCAGCCCTCTGTTAAACAAATAGACCATTTCCTTATACTGTAAGCTTTCTCTTCACTCAAATGATACTGTCATTTTCTAGACAAAATCTACAGCAAAGATAACCAATGGAAGAAACACCCACTTATGGCAATATTGACAAGAATTTTAAGAGACTAGCTGATAACCTTCTGATTATATTTAAAGCATATTCTATAAGGTAGATCTCAAGTTTTATATTTGTTACTAACTGCACCAAAAGTTTATGGCATCTTTTGTAGACAGAATTTTCTGTTTCTGTTTTATCAGGTTCTGCAGTCATTTAGTCTCAAAGAAACAGACAGAGGCTTATATTAATTACAAACACTAAAATAAATGTCTTTAAATTTTTATATTTAAACCTATATATTGTTTCATCTCTCAACTATTCTCAGGTAAGATTTTTGTTTCCAGTAGACACCAAATAGGCAATATGCACATAGAAGAAAGTGCTTGCACCCCATCTTCTCTGCTCAGAGATAATCTAAAATGAGTGTATGGAAAGATTACACATGCAAGATGTAGTTAACATCCTTAAGGATACACGAGTTTTCAGATATGAAAGGGTCCTTGTCTGTCAGGGACCGTAGGCCCCAACATAGAAACTATCTTTCCTTATCTCGACCTGTACAGAGGCACAAGAAATAACCAGACACAGTTCACAGAGTCATCATGGAAGGGCATCTCAGGCTTCTCCCCATCCTGAAGATCTACCCGTGTTTATTATACAAAACATCTTCTTTCCAGCCAGTAAACAAAGGTGGAAGCTTATTAATATTCTCTTTCCGGGGACATAGTCACAGGCTTTAGCAAACACCTCTCCCCAGGCGATCTACATTTTTAACAAAGGAGAAAGGAGCAATACTTTTTGGCTTTTGTTAGTTGACTATCTTACTTGTTTGGCAGAGTTGTATCTGCTTAGTGGCCAGTGCGCCTGCCTGTAAATTATTTTATATGAAATATGGGCTCACACTTGTCCACACGCGTAATGTAGTGTTTCCAAACGCATGCACATGCTATGCATAACAGTAGCAACACCTAAGCATGAATGAGGACGTGCCTGTGAATTTCTATCCTTAGCTGACAAGCTGCTTCATTCAGAGGATGTAAGAAGAAAAACAAAATTCATGAAATTGGGAGAGAAAAACTGGTGGAAAATAGGGAAGGAATTGAAAAGGAGAGAATAAGGGATGGAATTGCTCAAAACATTGCATAAATGCATGAAAATTTCCTACAACAAAAACTTTGAAAATTCTTGAGAATTCTTATTTTTCATGTATCACATTTTTCAGAAAACACTGAATATAGTTCTCACTCAATTATGCATGCAATCATTATAATAATTTAATAAGACGCTATTTAAAGGCAGGAGATATCAGGGTGATGAGCCCCAAATTTACCCAGCTTAAATGTATCCCTGGTCTACTTAAAGACAGATATTAACAGTATAAAAGCCATTAGGATTTTCAAAGAATTTCAACACATTTAAATTGCCATTGTTATAAAGTGTTGTTTAGTATTGCCATATAAAGCAGCCAATGGTCTCCAGTCTTTACTCTTAATTTGTAGTCATCTTGTATTCCAGGAACAGGGATGCTATGAAGATAAATAACCTCTTCAAGATATCTTTTCTCTAAGTGGAAATGTTAATTCCATGATGGGAACACGCTATATTCCAAAACAGGAGCAAACACATTTTTAAGAAAGTGAGTTGCTACCTTACAAAATGTAACAATGTTATCTTCACACTGGGTTACCAGGTAACACTGGAACTGAGATCATTGTTAACTCATCTGAGGCAGAATGTAATGAAATAGTATGCAATTTCAAATATTGCCATAATACTGTTATTTATGTATACATTTATCTGTCTTTTGAGTAATTAATTTACACATAAATTAGAATCTATAAATTTGTATAAAATATTAATAACATATTTACTAATATATTAATGTGCAGCAAATACTACTGAATACTAATTAAATAAATAAAGAAAATAAATCATAATAAACAAAAGTTATTTTATAATAATGCTATAATAAGCACCTATTTCATAATTTGCTTGATTCACATATTCAGGTGTAATATTAGCAGATTAACAAAGTACCTGGAATTCATCCTAGGGCACCTTTATGCTTTCACTGTGAAACATATTTATGCTTTCTTCTCTCACGAAGATGAATTAAAGATCTTAAAACAAGGATTTTAGAAGAGATAAGGAGATGGAGGTCATTGTGTGGTGGGTATTGGGGGAGATGGTGTAAGGCTGTGAGAAAATAAGACCAGATAGCTATTATAAATCAGAATATAGCAGACTATAACTCCTCTCAAGTCTTCCAGCAAACATCATTCTAGATTTTCCAACAAGGAAAAACATTTGACTTTCTTTTTCTCCAAATCAACAAAACTTAGAGTATATAAATAATAATTCTACATTATATTAAATCAAAATGTTTTGATAATTTGACATTTAATATTATCCGAGTATTCCAAATTCCCACACAATGGAAATATCACAAACTCGCATATATATATATATATATATATATATATATATATATATATATATATATAACATCTGTATGTTTTAAATATATTTAACTTTACTTTTAACAAATAAATTTCCATTTAGGTGTTTTGATATAAGAATCCTATGAACAAATTTTACTCTAGAATACAATTGTGAATGAAAAACATTAGTTTGAGGGCTAGTAACTATTATCTTAAAATATTTCCTTTCATTGTTCAATGCTCAATACATTCATTTAAAAAAAGTTATACTGGTGAAATGTTTATTTGAATCCTAGGCCCACAGAATAGAATCATTAGACCTTAAATAAACCATTTATCACCAATGAGTTTGAGATTCAACTACTTTGTCTCTTATTTTTTTTATTTTTCACAGCTAAGGAATGAATCCAGGGCCTTACACATCCTGGGCAATTGCTTTCTCTACCACTAAGCTGTCCTAGACCCTCAGTTTCTTTGTATACAGCTGATCAAAATACTTATGAAAGGGGTAAAAATAATACTTGCACAATCAACAAATGTTACACATTTATGTATTCAATAATATTACTGATAATGATCGCATTTTATTATATAACTTTCATGAAAAGTTAAATTAGTAAAATATAACTTGTATAAATTGCAGTAAATCTTCAATTGTCATTCTTTCAAACTCCAAAATTTAATTTTAATTTTAAGAATCTATATATATGCATTGTATTTGCATTATTTACAACCATTCTATCCTCCCTCCAATTCTCTGATTTCCTATAAAATTCATGACTTTTTATTCTTTAATTATTGTTGTTATATTTA
Organism: Chionomys nivalis; assembly: GCF_950005125.1. Classification (NCBI taxonomy): domain Eukaryota; kingdom Metazoa; phylum Chordata; class Mammalia; order Rodentia; family Cricetidae; genus Chionomys; species Chionomys nivalis. The sequence goes on from NC_080097.1 coordinate 12,049,122, forward strand.
TAGATACACCTGCAAGTATGCTCACATGTTCATACACATACAGACAAGGACACATATAACCAAGCACACATGTACATGCCAGTATTCACAAATGCAAATTGTTCAGTCTTTAGTGCTGCTTTATGTATTTGCTTAGAGTTGACCACTTGGGATTGGATAATATTTCACACTTTGTTTCCTGGGGGGAAAAAATGATTCTCTCTTTTTACTAGTCATTAACAGCTTTCCTCATGTAACAGTGAGACCTTGTGGAGTTCCCACACACATATGTTGATACTTTTCAGGTCAGGTTTAGGCAGACATGCTGTTGCTATTTTGTGTGCCGCTTCCACGCCCTATTTAGAAGACATTATCTCTAATATAGTAGGCATCCTATTCCTTTGGCTTTATAATCTTTCTCCATGTTCTAACATGGACCCTGAGCCTTAGGTATAATAGTTATAGAATTATGCTACACATGTATTAACTGGGTCTCAACACCCCATCGTCAATTGTTCTGTGCAGTTTAGCCAGTTCTGAATATCTGCAACTTTTGCCTATTGTTGCCCAATACGTCTTCTCTATTGAAAGGTAAAAGCTTCACTTATCTGTGAATATGTGAAAAGGAATTTACAAAACAGGTCACATGCATATTTTAAGATACTTTGACAGCAGTGATCTGTATTTCCCAGTAATTTTAATACATTGCCTTAATTGTGGTACTAAAATGACAATGACATACTTTTACTTTTTATTGGGAAAATAAATTTACAAACTAAAAGCAGGAAACAGAAAAGTACAATAATCACAAATGAATCCCTTTGTGTAGTATAGGTACTGCAGTGTATCATGTCTGAATTACCAATAAAGTCTAAACTCATTTTATTGGTATCTGAAAATCCACAAAGCCCTCATGTCCCACTTTAATAGAAATCAGATACACAGAGTGTTAGACTATAAACTGAAAATTCAGAACTTAAAGCAGACATAAATTTCTCTTTACTACATACTACCATTTGAGCAGTCAATAATAATCCTCTGTAGCAAATTGCTTAGCCTTTCCCTGACTATAACCTTAAAAAGTAATTCCAGCTGAAACTACTTCATTTCAGCTGACATGAAGCACCTGTCTTGGTAATTCCTATTATATTCTCATGTACTTTCCAATTGTAAATGCTGTACTTTACAAACTAAACTGTAATTGTTGATTAAAATTACCTTCAAGCATGTAGTTCTATATTGATAACAATTTTCTGACTACCCAAAAAGGAAATGAATCACCAGGAAGCTATCAACTTTGTGTTTACCTAAAAAGATTATTAGTGTGTATCTTTCAAAGGCAAATTAATACATACACAGAGTATTTAGTTAAAAAGACTTTAATCATTACGACCAGTATTGTCAAAATTACTTTATTTCGACTCAACATCAAAATTTAGTTCTGTTCATTTTATTACTTTAAAATTATATTAAACTTATTTGATAATTTCACATACACCAATAAAGTATACTGACCACTCTCACCATATATGTGCTGTTGTTTTTCTCTACTGCCCCAGCTAATCAGTCTATACTTCCTTAAAAATATTTCTCCCATTAATCAGTTTTTGTTTTGTTACCCACTGAGCTTAATCAAAGCTGTCTGATTGACCCTTCTAATGGCATTTGGTAAGCTCAGCAGTTGGTATGTAACTGATGAGAACAATTCTCCTTGAGCCCATAGTTCAACAGTAACACTTCAGCCCCATGATCCCTCATACTTCCAAGGATAGTTGTTGGCAAGGCTTACTTTGTGTAGATGATGGTGGTTTGCAAATCTTATACCTTTCTTCCTTTGTTTATATTCTTATTGCCTCTTTTCTCATATTTGTTGTATGTCAAACTGTGCGGTGCAATGTCCTGTTCATGCCTGAATAAGCTGTCATTCATTCTTACCATGTTGATCCTCCATGAGTTTCTGCATTCTTTGTGTTCACTATAAATAGAGATTTTCCTGATTAAGGATGAGAGAACATTTTTATCTATGGATGTGTGTGTGTGTGTGTGTGTGTGTGTGTAAAAATCAGTTTATACTATGCAAATTTAGTTACCCCTCTTGGGCCTATAATCTTCCAGGTACCAGTTGTTAACTGGGAATTCTACTGCTGTACAGGTGGGTAAATATTTATCAAAGTCTTAATAGTTGGTTAAAACAAATGTTTCTTTAAAAACTCACTGGTCTTATAATGGCTTCCTCAATGCAGAAACCTGCCTTTAGAGAAATTCCCTGGTATCCACAAGGATGACCCCAGCTAAGACCCTAAGCAATAGAGGAGAGGGGGCCTAATCTTGACGTTTCCTGTAGTCAGTCTGATAAATATCTTAAATATCACCATAGAATCTTCTCCCAGCAAGTGAGGGAAATAGAGGCAGAGACTCACACCAGAGCACTGGACTGAGCTTCCAAAGTACAGTTGAAAAGTGGGAGTAATGAGAATTTGAGCAAAGAGGTCAAGACCATGATGGGTTACCCACTGAAACTGTCTACCTAGGCTAATGGGAGCTCACCAGTTACAGCTGCACTGTGGAGGAACATAGTACCAAACTATTTGCTCTGAATGTGGTTGACAGTTTGCATGGCTGGGTCCACTGGCAGTGGCAGTAGGATTTATCCTTACTGCATGTACTGGCTTTTTGGGAACCTCTTCTCTTCAGAGGGATACCATGCTCAGCCAAGATATAGTAGGAAAGGCCTTGGACCTTTCACAAAACAATGTGCCTTACCCTTTCTGAGAATTGGATGGGAGTGAGGTATAGGAGTTCCTTCTGTTTGTGTGTTGCTTTTCATTGGTTAATGAATAAAGAAACTGCCTTGGCCTAGTTGATAGGGTGAAATTTAGGTAGACAGAGAAAACAGAATTGAATTCTGGGAGGAAGAAGGACAGAGTCAGAGAAGCCATGGATCCTCCACCGGAGATGGACACCAGTTAGAATCTCTGGTAAGCCACTACCACATGGCGATACACAGATTAATAGAAATGGGTTAAACTGAGATGTTAGAGTTAGCCAATAAGAAGTTAGATCTAATGGGCCAGGCAGTATTTTTTTCTTTTCGTTTTTTTTTGTTTTGTTTTGTTTTTTTGTTTTTGTTTTTGTTGTTTGTTGTTTTTTGTTTTTTGTTTTTCGAGACAGGGTCTCTCTGTAGCGTTGGTGCCTGTCCCGGAACTAGCTCTTGTAGACCAGGCTGGCCTCGAACTCCCAGAGATCCACCTGCCTCTGCCTTCCGAGTGCTGGGATTAAAGGCGTGCGCCACCACCGCCCGGCAAGGCATTGTTTTAATGAATATAATTTCTGTGTGGTTAGTTTGCAGCTAAGCTAGCCTGGCAGCCGGGCCGAACAAGTGGGCCTCTCCTTGCAACAGAGGTGGAGTGGGAGGGTGTGCAGAGGAAATGGGAGGAGGAGAAGTGGGAACTTGGATTTGTATTTTTTTTAAATCTAATAAGTTATAAAAACAAAACAAAACAAAAAAAATGTCACTGGTTTTAGGACACTTTCTCACTTGACCAGAGGAGGGCATCAGAATCCTTGAAGCTCTAGCTACTGTTAGTTAATTAAGTAAGTGCAAGCAAAATAAACAAAACCTAATGTTATCTGAAAGACTACTATGTTCTCTTAATATCTGAGTTATCTTTGTAGCCTGCATTATATATATTATATATATATATATATATATATATATATATATATATATATATATATATTTAGAATAGACTGGGAGGACTGAAGGTTAACACCAAACATCCCAGAGTTTATTTCAGAACTTGCTCATATATAAAGACAGAACGAAGCACAACAGAGATGATCAATCAATAATTAATCACAAGAACATGTCTGTCCTTGAGTAAGCAACCTCCTAACTAACATGTCCTTGCTTCTCAGGAGCAGCCTTACTATCTGTCTTGATGTCCCTTGTAGAGCGCCACGGTGTGCCATTTGCTAATTGTCTCTAGTTGGTAAACAACTTCTGCTCACGCTCGCCTCTGGCCCAATATTGGGTTGATTCCCACCTATTGCTTGCTCACATTATCGCCTCAGTGTGGTCTGAGCCAATCAAGCAATGACATGTCATAGGCGGACCAGGCGTGTGCGAGGTCAGGCTCAGGGTCTTTTCACCTCCATCTGAACTTCAGTCTTCTGTGCTCCAATAAAGTACGTTCCAAGAAGAATCCTGTTGTGGTAGTCTTCTCTGCTGGCGGAGTTGCGCGCCACAGTCCCTGAGGTGTAGGATCAGTAATATTCTCTCTACTAGATAGAGTGTTCTTTTCTCAATGATAAATCAGAATTCTCTCACAGTCCTCAGGTTACTGGAAAAAAGCAGATCAGGCAAACTTGAACACAAATGACTTATAAGTCAATATGGACTCAGTTGAAAATTGAGTCACACATGGGGTCCCACACACTCCACCTCTTTTATTTTATTTTTAAGGATCCCCCTACCCCAGAGTCTCTCAGAGGGCCATGTCTGTCAAGGCATTCCTTATCACACTCCAGTCTTACCCATCATGGGAACATGAATTGCCTCATTCATGTTTCTGGCTTAGGTTGAAAGGAGACAAAGAAAACTTACCCATCTTTGACTGCTAGCTTCTGGTGTCATAGTTTAGGAAAGTGTGCTGTTTTACTCCATGAAGTTCCGAGCCCATTTTCTGCAGTGAGTTCATCATCAGCTTGAGTGCATTACATTTCCTAAGACATATTTGTTTTTATTTCATGTGTGAATGTGGATTATTCTGTGTGTATATGTAACAATTATGTGACTTATGTTTGTGTAATTCCAAATACATCATGTGACGATGACATTGCAGATATTTCTGATCTACCTTGTGGGAGCTGGGAACTGAACTCAGGTCTCTGCAAGTACTGCTGAACTAATCCCATCTCCTTCGCATTTCTTGAACTAAGCTAAATTCTCCATGATAAATGAGAATATCAATATGAACATGCATTTGGTTTAAAATATTGTATTGGTAATTTTTGTATCTATATTCATTAGGGAAAATTGTTTCCAATTTAGCTTAAATGTTTTCTTGCTTTTTTGGTTTTAGATTGATATTGGTTTCATAGCAAAAATACTACTTTCTAATTTTATACAAGTTATATATTATTTTATGTGTTTTGGAACACACCTAGCAAGTACAGGATATATACAAGCCTCAGTTCTCTCCACCATTCTGACTTTTACTTTCGGTGTGTACATAAATATATAAGCAATTTAGTATAAATAAATTATATGTACAAATAAATATGTTGTATAAATATTCATATCTATAAAATTATAGACAAAGGAATTACATACACTTACAGAGATTAACTTTGTATTTTTGCATATTTACATTTATATATTTTATGTGTAAATTTGCATTTTATATGCATGTGTTAGTTGAAGAATATTTCCATTTCCTATTATCTTGTATATTCACAGATGTCACTTTTTGGTTGATAATTTTCATTGTCATATGTCTCTGTACAAGAAAGGAAAATTGGCTGTTAAAATTAATATATTAACATTAATTGAAATAAACAAGGTTCAGAAAGATGTGACTAAATATTTCTAGGCATGAATCTGAAACAAGCTGATACCTTAGACACACAGCCAAGCACTGGAATGAGCTCACAGAGTTCACTTGAAGAGAGGGGGGAGGGATCACATTCATAAAAGGGGTCAAGAGCACATGGACTATGGACTTACAGCTAGTGAAACTGCATGGAAGCAAACTAGACACTCTGAATGTGGGTGGCATTTATGTGGATGATCTGTTGGGGTAGCTGTTGAAAGTGGGACCAGGACTTATCCCCAGTGCATGAACTGGCTTTTTGAATCCCATTTCCTATGGTAAGATAATTTTCTCAGCCTTGATACAGAGGGGAGGTGCTTGGTCCTGCCTCAACTTGGTATGCCAGACTTTGTTACTCCCTTAGGGAGGCCTTATCTCCTCTGAGGAGTGGATGTGAGTTGCGTGGGGAGTAGCATGGGAAGTGGGAGAAGGGGTGGAGGGAGAACTGGGGTTGGTAAGTAAAATGAATAAAGAGCTTAAAGGAAAGTAATAAAGGGTAGGAAGGAGAGGCAAAGCTAAGAAAAGGTGGATCACTAAGTACATTAGATCACAAAGTATATTAGATATGACAAATTCTACAATTCTACAATATGGTTGGATGAGAGAGTGTCTAAATTGTAGGTCTTCATTGTGTCCCTCCACTCAGAGATGAGGGGTACCTGTGAAAGAGGGGGCAGAGTGACTTTAGGAGTCAGCAAGATAGAGGACTACAGGAGAACATGGCCCAGTGAATTAACTACTCAGACCTCATATGTCCTCACAAACACAGAAGTAGCAAATATTTCGCTTGCATGTGTCTGTATCAGATCTACCAGGTCCTCTGAGTATTTGTTACAGCCGTTGCCTGCTCTTGGGACTCTTATTCTTATGCTCTTATTCTTACGGGGTTGCTTTATCCATCCAGCTTTGATATGAAGACTTAGAACAGTGCTGTGACTCAATACATAGAAACATTGACTTAAACACCTTTGAAAGGAAAAAAAAAAGACCCAAGCAAGTGAGTGTTTTATATAGAGTGAGTGTTTGAACAAACTTAAACATTCTGAAAATAAAAGTACCAAGATCTCTCACAGATATTTCCTAACTCTAAATAGCATACAATAATACAATTCTGTTTAGATATGGATGAACTCCTTTTCAATAGTGAAGCCTATAGCAGGATAGGTGTGTACTATTTTTTCATATAATATGCAATATCAAAAATAAAATTTGAAAGTTGACAGAAATACTTCATCCAATAAATGTGTTTGTCAAGGTATAATTAAGTATTGGTTTTCTTCATCTATGCAATTTCTGTTTTTGTTCTTAAAATGAAATGTTAAATATATTCACATGTATAAAGTGGAAGAGTCCCAAGTCCAATTGAAGTTTTAGGCATTTAATTTATTTGTAACAGATCGTAAATATAAGAATGTTCACCAATATTAAATTAAGAAAATAGAATAATTCTTCAAAATAGTCATTAAAAATTCAACACATAACCTCTGAAATATTCAACAAGAAAATCAATTATTGCCAATATAAATCAAAGTACAAGTGCTAATGCCTTAACTCTATCAGTCATTGTAGCAGAATGTCTATTTATACACCTCATCAGTCTGAAAATTCATTTCTCAATGTAAAATACAGAAGAGGAACAACACAAATCATCAGTGTATCATAGTGTTATTTATAAATAATAAAATATTTTACGAAATACAAATATCTAATGCAATTGCTCAATAAGTTAAAACTTTACTACAGTAATTTTTCTTTAATATTTTAAGTTTACTTGTTTTAAACATTTACTTTATTTGTGGTTGCAATAGTATTAATGTTTGTTGAGAAAAATGAGAGGTTAAGTTTTCTTACCTTTCTTGCCCATTATTGTTGGCATAGTATCTACTGGCATAAAATGAAGACACCTGTGTACTCTGGACTGCCATGGGGAAACATGTCTAAAAGAAATGTGATTTTTATGAATGTAATATAGAGACAAGAAATTAATTATAATATATTTAAATGTTCTGAAACTTTAAAGCTATGATAGATACAAAATTTTTAGATAAATATATATAATGTAAAAAGAGATTTTAGGAACTTTGCACTCTTCTATTATTTCTTTCACAATTTATATTACTATGTGTCTCCTCTGATAATTCAATATTTGTGTGTGTGCATATGCATGCATGCTCATATATATATTTGAGTTATTGATTCTTTTTAATTCTTTGTATTTTTTATCTAACTAGTACTAAACACTTTGAATTGGACTTCCTGTGAGGGAGCTTGTCTTTGGAGGAAATTAATTCTTCCTCTCTTAGAAATCATAAACAATCTATACTTAAAACCATGTTCTCCTGTTCATGTTATTTGGAAGAGCATGGTGTTGAAGTTTTATGAGTGCGTGTTTGTGTCATACCTGGAAGGCATTGTCTAGCAACATTTTATCTGGAATTCTATCTCTTACAACCTTTCTTCTTCCTTTTTCATGACTTTCATGGAGTCTTATATGTAAGAGTTTAGTTGCATGTATAACAATAGGGTTAGACAACCCAAATTCATTTATCCGTTAAAATTGAAGACTATGGTTCTCTGTAATGGTTTCCCTATTTTTGTGAGGACTGAGAAACACAGTTATATATGGATATGATTGTCAGTTCTTAGACAACAACTAGAAACTATATTGAGATAGAAATCGAAAACCCAGTTACAGATTGTCAGGGTCATAACTTCTCCAGCCTTGGGCATTTATTTGGCTAAGGTTGCAGTGTCAGGTATGAATTTCCTTCTATATAGTTGACCTTATCCATTAAATAGCTGCTGGTAATCCCGAAGATAAAAATGCCACCTATCACCATTGTTATTGTATGGACTTGAGGACTTTACAGCTAGATAGGATTCATAGTAGGTCCTTTATTTTGATTGCTTGCAAACTGCCTCCAATACTATGAGATTCAGTCTTCAGGGAAGAGCTTCCATAACCATGTAGCATCATTATATTCATAATGAAATACTAAGCATATTAGATAATTAACTACAGTTATAAAATATTAAAGATACTGTAGCTGTTTTGAAAATTGGGACTAAAAGTCTGATACACACATACATGTTTCTGTGTGTAGAGAGATGTAAATGAGTTTGGGTATAAGATTTATTGCAAATTGTTCACATATTACTTGAAAATTAAACATAAACTTCAGATTTCATTTACAAATTCTACTAGATAATATTATCAAAAACTAATTTAGAAATCCAATGCATTCTACCCACGAAATGTTAGAGGACAATTTTTACAATATTAGGGATGTTTATTTGCCATGAATAAAAGTATAAGGGTTATAAAAATTAAAATAGAGAATTTTTGTTTATTATTTTAAAAAGTACCCATTTCATTACCACAGTATTTTCTAATATTTTTTTTCAAGGAAATACTTTGTTCTTCTTCTTGACATTATTACATTGCACCTAATTAATTTAAGACAATTATGATTATTTTGAAATTCTGTTTCTAAGAAAAATATCAACCAAAGAGAGAGGCAACTTTTGTTGAGGGCTTTGGTAAGTAGAGCATCTTATATTGCCAAACAGAAATGCACAGTCAATAGAGCAGTCATCTCTGCTGAGTAAGAATGAATAATCGTCTAGCTCCAGGTGTTGATGGCAGCATCTTGTGGTAAGGATAACTTCAATATGTCCTGTGACCACCCAAGCAGAGAAGGTAAGAGAAAATGAATTTCTAGGAACATATTTGAGTTACTGAATACACATTTTCTGAGTACTCTACTTTGGATCCTTCACAAGCAAACTTGTAAACAATATTAGTGCAAACCTTATAAATACATTTATATTGAAAAACAGCATAATTTATTTAATAAAACATTCATTATTGATTTACCCATGCAGCAATTTTGTCAATGACTGGAAAAAAACACACACCAAAAAATTAATAAACAAATGTATTCTTCTATTGATTCACAATTTTCTTAAACTATATGGTCTCTGGTAGGGATCAATACAGCTATGCAGGAATCATCTCAATATTAAAAGTAAAAACAGGGCCGGGAAATGGCTCAGAATATGAATATGCTTGCTGCAAAGCTTTGACACCCAGAATCCAAAGGGCGGAAAGGTTGACTACTACTACTTGTCATCTGATCTTCACGTTTGTAACCTGTACACATATGTCCACATAAATTCATATATAAAATAAATATGTAAAAATAAATCAAGTGACTCAAAGCAACAAACCTAAATTTTATTTTAGCATTTTGAAAACTTCAAAATAGTGAAAAATTTAAAAACACTCCAACAAACCTCTAAACACAGATGCAAAATTCCCAATGTAGAAAATAAAAACATAAGTCATCAAGGCAAGATAATGCCCATAGACTATTTCTTAGTATCAATACACAATGACAATAAATGATATTAAATCCTCATAAAAATTAAAAAGAGTGACTAAATATATACAAATAAATTCCTGATAAATTCAAAGACCAAAAAAAAGTAGTTGAGTGAGATGAGACAGTTAACATAGGATATAAAAGAGGGCTTAAAGAAACACTGGAAAAAAAAAAACAAACTTAGATTTTGCAAATGATCCAATAAACCAAATAAGAAACTCACTAGAAAGCATCATCAGTATATCGTAAAACAGATTATTATGGATTTAACACAGGTATCAGAGTGATAATATACAAACAGCAACAAATAATGATAATTGACAACCTACTTATATAATATAAATGAGACGTCATATGAAGATTACTGTTAAAACTTATGGGTACGTATTAAAGACATATATGACTAAGGTATTCAAACATTTATAGTAAATATACTTACTATATTCTATGCACAAAATTCTATGCACAAAGCATGCTTATATCTACGACCTATAGATGGCACCAGAAAAACACTCCCTTATTGCAAGTCAAACACAAAATATATAGAAGAATGAATCCAAAGCAGTAAAACAGAATCACCAAGGCACATGAGGCTATGGCATCATATTTCTTAACAGAACATTGATAATTCAGTATTGCAACCAATGATATAACTCAATGTCTTAAAGACAGTAAGTGCTAAGAAAAAATATTATGTCTAGGAAATTATCATTTCTATTTGATGAAAAAGTAATTTTCATAATACTCACAAATTAAAGGTTTGAATGAAAATTAAATTAGTACTAGATAAAAGTCTTGAAGAAATCCTACATAGTGAAGTATCCATTATTAATTCTAGCTTGTACTAATTTTAGCAAAACAAATATTGTTGTATATATAAAGAGAAGGACTGACATTAATGTAATAATAATAGGGTATATCACTCTTCCATTTGAACCAATAGATAGTGCATACAGGCAATAAAACATCAGAAGATTTTTATACCATTATCAAAAAATAGAGTACAGTGTCAAGTGCCAGAATCAATGTGGTTGTAGTTGTCAGGATCCAGTTATGTTTACATTTCATACAAGATAGACAAGATTAAAGTTAATGACCAATTGTCCTGTGAAGTTCTCATGCTTCCTTGACTACTAGGGAAACATACAGAGACACACAGATTGCCTGAATCTTTCACTGCCTGAGGCAGTGTGTCAGTATCTCTGAAACTGGAAGGCACATTGTACTCCAGCAGCCATGATCTCTAGCCTGAAAAACATATAAAGCATGCCTCTCAAGGCCATTTCCATAGTTACCTGCAGACATTAAATTTTGGATATCTCTTCAGGAGTCTTCAAGGAAACCATGCTACATTCCTGATGGTCTAGATAGTCAAGTCCCCAGCCATATTACCACCAAATGGTGAGGAGTGCATTTTACTTTATCTTTAATTGTAGTAGTGTATGTATATTCATATGTCTATTGAAAATGAAATATTTATCAGTGCCAAGTACTTTCTGAAAGTGTCATCCAGACATATGGTACCATATGTTTATACCTATTTCAGACCATCTGCTGTCTAGGCTCAATTGCACATTTATTTTACTTTTAATTCACAAAGAAAATGGAAAATAGAGCTGGCTCAAATACCACAACTTGGCTGAGCTTTAAACAGGTGAAAATTCAATAAGAAAACATATTTGGCACTATAAAAATTTCACTCTGCTCCCATGTGGATATATATTTTTTCAAATGTAATCAAATGTCTTGTTCTTTATTGGATTTGTTACACTGTATATGGGACCAGGTGGGTGGAACGGACGTAATAAACAGTAGTGTTTATTTACTCTTTCTCTAGAAGCTTTAGTGATATGTAGACTGAAACTTGAGGTATTGCTAGTGCCTGACAAGTTTCATGTTTTTCAGCGAAGGACAAAATGATGAGAGCATAATTTTGAAGTGATTTTGCTATTAATATTTTTTCTCCTATGCACAAAATGAAAATAGTTTATTATTGGCATATTTACTTTTCTTTTAAAACATTTTATTACCTGAGAAATTTGTGCAATGTGTTTTAATAATTTTGGAACTTCTATTCCTTTTCTACTTACCCAAACTCTGTCCTCTTAAAAAGAAAAAATTGAATAATAAATATAAAAACATGCAGTCTAATTTTTGTTGCTTATCTACTTGGGTATTAAGAAATTCATTAGAAACAGACCCACCTACTAAAAGCCACACACTTAGAAAAAACGGAAGTTTACAGATGTCAGTAGCACCTCAGCTAGGATTTCATAGACTCTGACCCATCAACGGTGTGAATTCTGTCTTGAGCTTATTTATATCTTGATTGTGCAGTCAAAACCACTGTGAGTTCACAGGTTCAACTCACTTGTGGCTTGAAATTTTGGATTCCTCGTAGTCATCCACTCCTTCTGACTCTTATAATCTTTGTTGTTTCATCTGAGATGATTCATAGGAGAAAGGGATGTGAAATAAATGTCTCATTAGGTATGGGAACTGTATACTAACTTAATCCCTATGCCATGAGCAATTGTGATTTTCTGAGTTTAATCTTTACTGCAAAAAGAAGCTCCTCTGCTAATATTTGTGAGATTAAGTAATCTATGGGTAAAAAGGAGAAGTTATTACCTGTGGGTTTATTAATTAATTTATTTATTTATTTTAGTTTCTTGAGACAGGGTTTCTCTGTAGCTTTGGAGCCTGTCCTGGAACTAGCTCTTGTAGACCAGGCTGACCTCGAACTCCTAGAGATCCACCTGCCTCTGCCTCCCTAGTGTTGGGATTAAAGGCGTGCGCCACCTGTGGATTTAAAACCATGTTCACTTAAGAGAATAATATGGGTAAGTTTCACCCTTGGACGGTCGATCTCTGTAGCCAAAGATCTTGACCCTAGTAATGATGCCACATATGAGTTCTATGTAAAATGGGCCTTAAGATCAGTTAGAAAGTAGATATTTGCGATGGTGACACACCATCCCAGCTCTTGAGAGGCTGGAACTCAGTGAGTTTGAGGCCAATTTGGTCAACAAAGCAAGTTCCACGATAGCTGGGACTGTTACATAGAGAAAATATGTTTCACAAAAACTAACACCAAAATTTACCTTGTGAAAAATACTACTTTTAGCCTTATACTATACAAATATTAATATAATCTAATTTCCTTTTCTAATCATTGGTGTCTATATTGTTTCAAATATATATAAAATCTTATTTTTTTATTATTAGCTTTCTTTTTAAGTACTCAGTTCTCAAAAATGAAAATAATTCTTATGCTTTATTATGTAAAAAATTTATCATTATAGAAAACAAACATTACCATAACTTGCTGCATGAAATATAGCTGAAATTATGATGCACACAATTATAAGCCTAGAGGAAAAGTTTTAATATCAACAGATGTAGACCTTGATCCATTGAGTTCACAACCTGTCCCCTGACACTCTTTACATATACTCTCACTGGCATTAGAATGTTTCTGTAATTCAGGTTTTAGGGAATTCAAATAATCTGGACCTTATTAGATTGGAATGTAACCTAAAATTATTAACACTTTATTAGTAACAATGATTTCATAAGCCGGAAGATAAATATAATGTATAAAATGTACTGAAAGGTCATGAGAATTAAATTAACCTCAGAATATTATTTAATCCCCAACTCCTCAGCTATATAAAATACCAATATTTTAATGTTTTAATCCTATATTATGTGTAATAGTTGGCAACTGCTATTTCATTTAGAAAGACACTTTTGCCCTTTTACAAAATCACAATTTATAATAAACCATTAATAATAAAATATACAAATTATTTAATATAAAAAGCTATAACCAACGATATATATGATATTGATCATGATATTGTAATATATAATATTTTTATGTAATATTGAGTTGGAAGTGTCATCCCAGCCCCTTGTCTGGGAATTGCTAAGCACTTGAATTCCAATTCCCAGCCTGCCAAGGGCCAGCCCCTCCCCACGGAGGGTCAGGACCATTCCCATAGGGCATTTAGGCTCATGCTGGAAAAAGGAACAGGTGTTTTTTTTAGGTTTTGCATATGCATTCCCTCTGTCTTCGCCCCCCCCACCACCAGAAGGCAAGTCCCATCCCTAGTAATTCATATCTTCCAACAAGCCTCCACAACATGAATGTTCCCCAGGCTCCTTACAGGCATAGTACTCTGTGGGTCAAGTGCTCCTAAATGTGGGCCTTAGGACAGATATTTTACATTCAAACTATGAAAACTGAGATTGACAGTCTCCTCCTTCATTGCTCCACTGTATTTTATATTATTTGGCAAATTGTCTGTCAGTATCATTAGTTAGTTTATCTTTGGGATGTCTGAAGTTTTGTTATCTAGTCTCTAAAATGTTATTATCTGTCTAAATACCTTACATCTAATCTGTAGTTTGTCTCTTCTCTACAAGAATTGTTTACTTTGATGCACTGATACATTTTTTCTCAAAGAGTCCCATTTCTAAATTGTTGGCATTATTTCCAGAAGGAAGGGAATCCTATCTAGTTATTGTCGATGTCTAGATGCCAAAGTTCCTCTCTACTTTTCTTCATGATATTTAGAATTCAAGATCCTACCTTAAGTTCTTTATTTCACTAGAAGTTACTCCCTTAATATTTTTTTTCCAAAGCAATTTTCTTTCCTTTTTTAATCAGCATCAGTTTTGTTTTATTTATATATTTTTTCCTTTTGCATGCCAACCCCAGTTCCTCCTACCTCCACTTCATTCTGCCCTCCTATATCTCCTCCTATCCCATACTACTCCACTCCTCACAGGGGGTAAGACCTCCTTTGAGAATTAAACAAAATCTGGCATGTCAAGTTGAGACTGGACCAAGCCACCCTCCTTCTGCACAAAGGATGAGCAAGGAATCCCACCATAGAGAATGGGTTCCAAAAAGTCAGTTTATGAACCCAGGACAAGTCCTGGTCCCATTTCCAGGGATCCCCCAAACAGACTAAGCCATATAAATGTCACCCTCACCACATGCAGATTCCTCAGCTGACCATCCAGAGTTTATAAGCCCTCACTAGCTCAGGTCAGCTTGTGTGTCCATTGCTGATGTGAGTGCAAACATGTGCATTTACTCTGGAAATCAGAATGGCAGCTTATCAGAAGATTAGAATCAACCTATCTCAAGACCCAGCAATAACACTATTGTGCATATACCCAAAAGATGCTCAAACATACCACAACATCACTTGCTCAACTATGTTCATTGGTGCATTATTCATCATAGTCAGTACTTAGAAACAAGCTAGTTGCCGTTGACCTGAAGAATGGATAAAGAAAATGTGGTACATTTACTTAGTGGAGTATTACTCAATGATTAAAAGAACAATGACATCATGAAATTTGTAGGCAAATGGATTGAACTGGAAAAATCATACTAAGTGAGATAACCGAGGCCCAGAAAGAAAAACATGGTTTGTACTCATTCAGAAATTGATATTAGATGCAAAACAAGGGATAACACAGCTACAATCCATAACCCCAGAGAAGGTAAAAAGTAGGGCATACATGAATGGTTCAAGGAAGGGAAAATAGTTAATATCTACTGGGTAAACTGGGAAGGGGATAGAAGTAAGGTGATGGGAGATGGGAACATGAGGGATTAAGATAGTTGAGTGGGGAGAGAGACAGAGAAGGGAAACAATGAAAGAGATATCTTAATAGAGGGAGCCATTATGGTGTTAGGGAAAAACCTGGTGCTAGGGAAATTCCCATGTTGATCCCAGCTAAGATCAAAGCAGTAGTGGATAGGGTGCCTGAACTGGCCTTCCCCTGTAATCAGATTAGTGCCTAACCTGTCTCTCTCATAGAATCTCCTCTAACTGGTGGAAGCAGATGCAGTGATTCACAGCCAGAGACTGGGTTGAGCTTCTGGACTTCAGTTGTGGAGAGGGAAGGGGGAGTATATCATACAAAGCTACTGAGCTATGGGAATTCACGTTTGCTTGTTTGGATTTTTTGTTTTGTTGTTTTTGGGTTTTTTGTTGTTGTTTTTTTTTTTTTTAAAAAATACAATGTTTATACTGCAGTGAAATATAAATCATGTCTACAATGAAGTGAAATGTTTTACTGGGCAACTCTGAATTTGCCTGCATCCCAAAAGCAGTACTAATATTGTAGGTAAAGCACATTTGTAAAGAAGATAGTGAAAATGGTAGTAGATTTACAACAACAAGAGCTATGATACACAGGGTACCTCAAAGAGCTTTACAGAAACGGAAAGCGTGATTGATGCACATGGAAGCAGGTCACATGAGTAAAGCACGGCAGGAGTGCACTAGGTGAAGGTTACCCAAGAGTGAAAGAAGAGAGTGCAGCACTAACATCTACAATGGAAGGAGTGTGGGGTAACAACCGTGTGTAGGAGGCAAACATTCACAATGGCTGCCATATTTCCAGAAAGCCATGTACTGCTTCTGAATCAAAATCCAAATCCTGTTACAATGAGATTTATGGGCTTACTCGTATATATCTGAGGTTGCTTTCATCCATGTAATTTTTAATTTTTAAAATATAAATGCTTGCTTTCTTGTGACCTGATGAATACTGAGGAATAAACTTATTCGTCATAATGGTCTAAGAGTCTTATTTCTTCAATCTTTGATTAAATGAGACTGTATGAATAAGGCTTTAAAGCATGCTTCAGGCTTTAAGAAAAGGCAAAGCCAATTTTCATTAACTGGAGATGGAGGAGTGGAGTGAATGAGTCAGGAGAGATCAGTTCATGGTGAACTGTGAACTGTCCATCATAGTAATTGCAACTACATGCTGCTTTTATTTCATATCTAAGCCTCATTAAATGTGTTAAAAGCCTATTATCACTAGTTAAAAATATATCTTAAGTATACATAGATTAATTAAATGTTGTTTAATGAATATCTCTGAACGCCAGGGGAACCTTTGTTGTTGTTTTATTTTTATTTTTCTCTCAGTGAAAGGTGAAGAGTTGCGATTTGCATTACATAGAAATAAAGAAGGTTGCTGGACTCAGGCAGTACGAAGGGCAAAGTCTCAATTATGTTTTTTCCTGTAAGTGGTCCTTCCTATGTCTAGATTGAAGTGTCTTGGCAGAATAACATGGTACAAGATTGTGCACTTTGTGTCCAGGAACTATTTTGCTTCAGATAAACAGAGTACTCACTCTTTCTTTTCTGCCAATCTTCCTTTCACAAGAACCAAATTACCTAAATGGAGAGAAAGCTGTTAAATGTCTGAACTTCGAGATCTTGAAAGTACTGGAGTTAGTCCTATTGAGGCTATGACAACAATGGTCCTTCTTCTACTTAAACAGCCCTCTTCATTTATAGATTGACAGTGCAGAGAAAGGTAGTTTCCTGTTATTTACTACCAGCTTTCATGTTGAACGAGTGAGATCAATATCTTTACAGAACTGTTTCTCATTCCTTTTCATCCTAACTTTGACTGAAGGATTCATTGGAGGGGAGGTCTGGGGGTTGCCTATTGTAGTACTGCTCAGAACAACACAACCCCCACAATATGTTCTTCCTGTGACTCTGTGGTCACTCACCCTAGGCTGGATTAGCACGGCAGAACAGGACATAGGTAGAAAAATGTAAAAAAAAATAAAAATCTGGAAGCTGAAAGTAGAAAAAGGTAACGAAGGGAACTCAAAGCCATAGTAAAATTGCAGTAGCATATTTAGCCTGCAGTAGTGAATTCACACAGCAGTAACCGATACAGAAACAGAGTATTTGGGGCTAAGTATGCATATATCCTCCACATTTATCAGTTTTGTGTTTTCAATATAAAACCTTTTCAAATTTGTACCTCTTCTGTTTCTAAAAAATGATAAAAATTAGAAATATTTCTAGAAAGTGAGGGTAGGAAGCAAAACCACAGATAGTCAATGGAATTTCCAATGTTATGATAGCCTATTTCTTTTATGGGTTGCTACTGACACAAATACTCATGATTAAAACGATTTATTTTTCAACTTTCCTAAGAAGTACTTCTGGCATGGTAAAATATCATTTTTGAATCTGACTGTAGCTAATGGTATCAATGGAGAGTCTTGTTTTACTCTTTGTAACTGTTTACTACGATTCAAAATGTGTATTCAAAGCAATTTGGCTATTATGAATAAAGATATTTATAAATAATTCATAACCTCCCAAGTGTTTGCTCTGGTAGTAAAGTACAATTTAAATTATGTGAGTAGAAAATGTCAATTAAAAACAGAGAAGTCACTTCCGTTTGAAGTATGAGGAAAATACTCTGAGAGAGAGAGAGAGAGAGAGAGAGAGAGAGAGAGAGAGAGAGAGAAATTAATCCAGACACTGGGTGATGGTGGTATAATCCTTTAATCCCAGAACTCAGGAGGCAGTGGTAGGTGGATCTCTGTGAGTTGGAGGCCATCCTGGTCTACAAGAGCTAGTTCTAGAACAAATAAGGCTGTTACACAGAGAAACCCTGTCCTGAAAAACCAAAATGGATTAATTAATTATAGATAATGTGTTTTATTATGTATTATATAATCCTTCCCAAGAATCACCTTTATCAATAAATATGATAGAGAATTTTACCAAATGTGGAGAACACACCAGATCTATCTTGAACCTTCACACTGCACCAACATCCTCAATGATCACCCATAAAGTTCTGTCAGTTCCAATTACCTTTGCCCTTGATGGAAGAAACAATGGTCAGAAGGCAAGCATTTTCCCCCATTGATGAAAATACTCATGAGATCCAGAAGTCCTTTAGAGGAGGAATTGGGAGAAAATTAAACCTTTTCTGGTTCTGTCACTGCCATTCACCAACTTATGAGTAAATGGTATTATATACCATTCTCTCTCTCTCTCTCTCTCTCTCTCTCTCTCTCTCTCTCTCTCTCTCCTTGTTAGTATCATAGTTAAAAATAACAAGAACATATGACTCATAAGGAAACAAGGGAAGCTGTCTCAGGTCTGAAAGAATGTGAAAACAAGCATGAAACGTTTTGTTCAGAGAAGCTGAAGACCTAGGCAGGGGTCAAAGGGAGAAGACAGATAAGAGGAAGACAGAAGTGAGGCCTTGACTTACAGGTCAAGAAAGCTCAACAAAGGAATTTTTCAAGCCACTGTAAGTGGGTGATAATACCCAGAGTGTAGGGAACACACAAAGTGTTTTAGAAAGTGTGCCAATTTTTTTTTCTGAGCTGGGACAAAACACTAAGCAAAACCAGCAGGAGGGAGAAATATGCTTCTTTGTTACAAGTTATCGTCAGACAATAAGGAAGCTAATGTGGGAACTGAAGCAGAAAACAGGGAAGAACCTCCTTACATAACTCAGGATCAGCAGCCCAGAGGTAGCAACACTCAGAGTATGATGACTCTCCATTATCAATTAAATTAAAAAGCACCTCTCCTTCCCACCCTCTTCTGCCCCCATAGGCACAGGCCAATATGATGTAAACAATACCTCATTTGAGGGTTCCCTCTTTCTATCAGAGTAAATTTTGTATCAAATTTACAAAACTAACTAACACTGAAAGTTTCAAAATGTAAAAGTATAGAAAGCAGTAAATGAAAAACTATCAGATATAACTCAACTGGAACATAGGATTTTTATAAAGCATCAATTTCTGTTCAGGTAAATAACAGGTTTATATGAATTAATTGTTAAGAGAAAGGTCAATATTATGTCTTTAAAATGTTAAATTATTTTGAGCAGTTTATATTGGCATGGCTCCTTGAATAGCCACAGATGCCTTAGATTTCATTAAGCTCTCCCTCTCACTCTCTGCCAATGTGTGTGTGTGTGTGTGTGTGTGTGTGTGTACCCGAGTTTAGTGGCCTGTAGAGGTTTTGAAAACATCGGCACCTCTAGAACTAGAGTTAGAGGCAGGTTAGAGCCCTTGTTTAAATTCTGAAGACTGAAATCAGTTCCCGCCTCCTTTTTTTCACAACATTCTAAAGTAGCCTGCACTTTTTGAGTTTTGAACCTTTTCTTAGACCTAACACAGCATTCTTTTACATTTTAATTATTTAAGAATTTTTAAATGTTTTTACTGTTGTTGCAGTGTTTGTTTATTTTTTGAGATACAATTTTACTATGTAGCCTTGGTTTGTCTAGAAGGAACTATACAGACCAGTTGGCTTTGAAAGTAAAGGGATCAATTAGAGTTACTCTGAGCTATTTTATGCTATTTGTGTCTAATGTGAAGGGTGATGCTTCTCTAATTTCTCGGGACATTTATCATCTGTGGAACTGATTTTTTTTAAATCTTTGGGGAAAAAAAGTTGAAGAAGACACCAGAAAATGGAAAGATCTCCCATGTTCTTGGGTAGGTAGAATTAACATGGTAAAAATGGCGATCTTACCAAAAGCAATCTACAAATCAATGCAATGCCCATGAAAATCCTAGAAAAATTATTCACAGACCTCGAAAGACAGTACTCAACTACATATGAAAAAGCAAAACCAAAACAATTTTGTACAATAAAGAAACTTCTTGGAGGTATCACAATCCCTGACTCCAAACTCTACTGCAGAGCTACAGTACTGTACACAGCCTGGTATTGGCATAAAAACAGACAAGAGGACCAATGGAGCTGAATCAAAGACCTAGATATTAATCCATACACATACGAACACCCTGATTTTTGACAACAAAACGAAAAATATAAAATGGAAAATGAAAACATATTTATCAAATGGCTCTGGCATAACTGGATATCAGCATGTAGAAGAATAAAATTAGATCCATATCTGTCACCATGCACAAACCTCAAGTCCAAATGGATCTAAGACTTCAACATAAAGCCAACCACACTGAACCTCATAGAAGAGAAAGTGGAAAGTACACTTGAAAGCATTGGCACAGGAGACCACTTCCTAAATATAATCCGAGCAGCACAGACACTGAGAGAAACAATTAATAAATGGAACCTCCTAAAGCTGAAAAGCTTCTGTAAAGCTAATAACATAACCAGCAAAACAAAACAATAGCCTACAGAACATGAAAAGATCTTCACCAACCCCACATCAGACAGAGGTCTGATCTCCAAAATATACAAAGAATTCATGAAATTGCTTCTTTCAAAAGAACAAATAATCCAATAAAAATGGGGTACAAACCTAAACAGAGAACTCTCAACAGAGGAATCTAAAATGACAGAAAAATACTTAAGGAAATGCTCAAATTCCTTATTCATCAGAGAAATGCAAATTGAAACAACTCTGAGATTTTATTATACTGGTAAAAATGGACAAGATCAAAAATACTGATGACAACTTATGCTGGGAAGGATATGGGATAAAGGGAACACTCTTACATTGTTGTTGGGAGTGCAAACTTGTATAGCCCCTTTGGATATCAGTATGGCAATTTCTCAGAAAAGTAGGAAACAACCTTCCTCAAGACCCAGCAAGACCAGTTTTGGGTACATACCAAAGGATGCTTAATCATACCATAAGGACATATGCTCAACTATATTCATAGCAGTATTATTTGTCATTGCCTGAAACTGGAGACAACTTAAATGCTCCTAGACTAAAGAATGGATAAAGAGAATGTGGTAAATTTTCACAGTAGAGTACAACACAACCAAAAAAAACGATGACATATTGAAATTCAAAGGCAAATTGTTGGATCTAGAAAACATTATATTGAATGAGGTAACCTAGACACAGAAAGACAAATATCATATGTACTCACTAATAAGTGGATTTCAGACTCAAGCTAAGAAAACCAGCATATAATTCACAACCCAGAGTACCTAGACAACAATGAAGACCCGAAGAGAGACATAGAATGATCTAATCTACATATAGGAAGTAGAAAAAGACAAGGTCTCCTGAGTAGATTGAGAGCATGAGGACCATGGGAGGTGGTAGAAGGGGAGGGGAGAGGAAGAAAAGGTAGCAGAGAAAAATGTATAGCTCAATAAAATCATTAAAAAAAAGTAAAGAGATTATCCTGTTTCTTTCTTGGGAGTTCTAGGACGATAGGTATGTATAACCACATCTGGATGTGGATGTGTCACATTCTTTCAAACAACAACAAAACACCTTCACACATAATAGGTTAGAAAATTGAAATAATAAATATTTTCATGTAAATTTCTTTTTTTTTCTTTTTTTTTATTCTTTTTTAATTAAAAGTTCCACCTGCTCCCCGTTTCCCATTTCCCTCCCCTCCTCCCAAATATTGCCTCCTCCCCCCACTTCCCTCCCCCTACCCCCACTCCTCTTCTCCTCCCCCCACTCCATTCCCCCTCCCTCTCGATACTGAAGAGCAGTCCAAATTCCCTGCCCTGCGGGAAGACCGAGGTCCTTCTATCTATGTCCAGAAAGGTGAGCGTCCAAACAGGCTAAGCTCCCATAAAGCCAGTTCATGTATTAGGATCGAAACCTAGTGCCATTGTCCTTGGCTTCTCATCAGCCTTCATTGACCGCCATGCTCAGAGAGTCCGGAATCAACCCATGCTTATTCAGTCCCAGACCAGCTGGCCTTGGTGGGCTCCCAATAAATCAGTTCCACTGTCACAGTGGGTGGGTGCATCCCTCGTGGTCCTGATTTTTTGCTCATGTTCTCCCTCCTTCTGCTCCTCATTTGGACCTTAAGAGCTCAGACCGTTGCTCCAAATTGAGACTCTGTCTCTACCTCGATCCATCGCCAGATGAAGGTTCTAAGGTGATATGCAAGATATTTATCAGTATAGGATAGGGTCATTTCAGGTTCCCTCTCCTTAGTTGCCCAAGGTACCAGCTGGGGACATACTCCTGGACACCTGCGAACCCCTCAAGAGTCAAGTCTCTTGCCAACCCTAAGATGGCTCCCTTAGATAGGATATATACTTCGCTGCTCCCGTATCCATCCTTCCCATATCCCAACCATCCCAATCCCCCGAGCTACTCCCATCCTCCCGTTCTCATGTTTCTCATCCCATTTCTAAAATGGTCATACTCTCCTAGTAGAAAGGACTGTTGCTCACTGAGAAGCAATAAAGTCTTAATAGGTTTGTCATTTTATATGGCACTTCAAATCTTAAGGAGTAAAAATCCTCCCAATACTCAGAATTAATAATTTATGGGTACAGTACATTGGATCCTAATTTGTTATGAAGGAAGGATACCAAACCTCAATTATCTCTTGGCCTCCTAGTACTTGATCGACTACCTAACAAAATCACTTAGAGTGCTGGCATTGTTCCACTTGCCTTGCATCAAGAACTAGGTTGGTCGAAACTAATTTTTTTGGATATAAAGGATTTATATCATCCTCATGAAGATGAGAGGACAATACAGAGGTGGCTAATAAGGCTATTAAGAAACATCGTAACTTAGGTCTAGACTTGAAACATGTCAATCTCTCCAGATCATTGAAATTCGAAACAGTTAGTCATCATGGCAAAAGTGCAGTTAAGAGATAAATTTTTTTAACCTATAGGTAATTTTTGTTCCTAAAAATAGCAATAACAAAACATATTGAACCAAACAGCTCTATTCAAATAATTAAATTCGAACTCATTTTCTTCATCTCTCATTTACAAAGGCTAGGTATTTATTCTGTGTTGATATTATAAATCAACAAATCTCATTTCCCAGTGACATTTCAAGGGTCATCAAATAACTTTCTTTTTCAATGTGAAACTAACTATTCTGTCTGAGGAGATTCACAGCCTCTTAGAAACAAACTCAATAAAAATTATTTTCATCCTTGCTCTGTCATACCACTCTGCCTTACAATTATCACCTTGGACCTTTCTTTTACTCGTGAAGCTGTTATGCTTTTGTACTTTTTATAATTGTATGTCTTTGATGTTATTAAACATCATTGATGCTCTCTCTAGTTATATCTTAAATCATAATCTCTATTCCTTTTCTTCATATTTCCTAGTTTAATATATGTGTGTATTCAAATTGATTTCCGTAAATCTTACCATGAACATTCATAGATATCTAAGAAATATTATAAGTCACTTGGATCCTATCATCTTTTTTAGTAAAAATACTAAGAGTTCTACAGTATACAGTTGTGTAATATTCGTTTAAGATGTGTTACATTCATTTATGCTATGCAATATGCAAAACTATATTGTGTACTTTTATGTTGGATTATTTTGACGCTGTGAAGCTGTGTTACTTTGCCTGGTCCAAAGCACTTGATTGGTCTAATAAAGATCTGAACAGACAATAAGTAGACAGGAAAGAGATAGGCAGGGCCAATAGGCAGCGAGTATAAATAGGAGGTAAAATCGAGGCTTAAGAGGAGAGAAGGACACCAGGAGTCAGTCAGCCAGCTAAACAGCCAGCCACAGAGTAGGCAGAAAAGGAAAATATATGTCAAAAAGAGAGGTTAAAAGCCAAGAGGCAAAATGTAGTTAAAGAGAAATGGGATAATTTAAGTTAGAAAAACTGGCTAGAAATAAGCCAAAAGTTAAGGTTGCCTGTTAATAAGTAAAAATAGGTCTCCATGTATTTATTTGGGAACTGAGGGAAAGGTCCCAAAATATTAAAAAGAAAGCAACTACAATATGCATTTATTATTTTCATTCTTCTACCATCACTACAGTATGCTACAAAATAAATGTTTTTGCATTCATCAGCTGTGTCTAATCATTAACTTCTTTCCACTGCATACTATGTCACCTAGCCATTTTTTGTTGCCTGTGATAAACACTTCCTCTGAAAATTGTAGCTTGAATTGTAATTCTATCCTGCTAAAGCAATTTATGTGACCAGTAACATCCAACACATACCAGTCCATATCTGCATTTTACAGGAATTAGCTCAATATTATCTTGATAGTAAGAGCAAGGTTTAGGTTTGGAATTTTTGACCGATAAAGATTGTTCCGAAAGCTGGGTTTGTAATGGCCCATCTCCTAATTCCTTCAACTATACTTCTGAATAATATTCACGTCTTTATACCAAATGAAATAACATTTAGAAAAACCAAGTTAATGAATGAATTGTATGTTTATTTGAGGATTTATGCACCTTTTTCTCAATTAATGAACACTCTCAGTTGCGTGGCTTTACAATCTACAGCAGAAATTATTTCAGCTACTTGAGCTCCCAGAAGCTTCCAGAGATGTATGAACTACTCAGAAGGCACTAAAATATGTGCTAATTAAACTGATTAATGAATGAAGAGTAAATAACTTCAATAACAAATAGACTCTTCTGACTGCAAAACAAGTTTCTTCATTCCAAAATAATTCAAGAGAAATTAAAGTGTTTTGTGAGTTGCACTTGAAGCCTTTGATAGACTACTGGAGATTGGAGTGGGTAAGCTTCATCCCCATGCTTTTCCTTTGCCGTGCAATGAGTTGTGAAATTCTCAGAATAGAGAGAAAGCAAAGATCCTCTGAAAATGTCCCCTAAATTTAATGCACGTGGTGTATTTCCAAATAATAAATGTACTAAACCAGCAAGTGGCACTCTCATCAAATGCATCATTGTTTACACACTCAGTCTAGGCTTTTAATATACTAAATAGAGAAACAGTGCTTGTATGATTCAGTGCTGGAAGGAACTGTTAGCTAAGCCTTTAATATGTCTGGGATCAAAAGTCAGATAGCAAGCCTCTGGAACATGAAAGAAGGAGAGAGCATTATCCCCTAAAATGATCTGGGGATTTTAGAAATGTGCCTTTGTTACATTTTTCCTGGGTTTTTCAGATAGGAGGGACAGAGGGTTTTAGAAAGAAGGCAACAGGACTTGGAAGACAAATTGAATTGCTTTCATGCTGTGACCTTGGCAAGAAAAAGACAAACTCAGATGATGTAATATATAAGTTTCTTCCTAACTCTAATGTCCCATAAATTGAATAATAGCCAAGTGTTCCAGCTACAGAAAATCATTAGATGTCTTACATATTTGAGTGATTTGTGTGTCTCTGTATGTGTGCAGATAGCAAGAGAACTGGAGTTTGTAGGGTTTTTTCTTTACTCTCCAATTTACTGTTAAATCTGGTTATTAATCTATCCTATTGAATTCCAAGAAAATTATTGATTTCTTCAAAAATATAAAAGCTCAGTGTAACTATTACATACAATTGACACTATCTTATTTTATTGAAATTACATGTTTTCATAAATCAGTAAATAAAAGCCTAGCACATGCCAAGTTATTTGCCATATCAAAATGACACATATCAATCTCTTCACTTCTGGGTTATTTTTATATGATATTAAAAATATTTTAATACTTTGCATTTTTCTTTGAGAATTCTAAAAGAAAATTTAGTAATATAGAATATAAATTTAAGATAACTTGAATGTAGAAGCCATACTAATCAATAATAACTATCCATCATTTACTATTAATATTAGCAAACTTCAGTGTTTCTTATAGAAAATATTAGGGTAGTAATCAAGATATGTCTTTAAAATTTGGAAACACTTCACAGGAAGCTCTAAACAGAGCAGTAGCTGGTAAATGAGGATCAAGTCCTCATTTTAAACCAAGACCTGAATGGCCTCAAATATTGTCTACTCAACAAATATTAACTTAACTTTTCAGACACTGCGCAATGTACTTGTAGTGGTTTGTTGTTAGCAAACTTAGCACTCTTTCTGAAATCCTCTCATTGAAAGCAGAAATTTTCTAGAAATGGATGAGAAATAAAATTTCACAAAAGACTAGTGTTTTCCACTAATGTGAAAACACAAGCATAGTAGGGTTGCCTAGGGACTCTGTTACTTATCTTAAAACTGTGGATTGTAAAACATCTTTGTCAGAAGAACCCTGAGGTCAAGGAACAAACTAAGTGTGCTTCTGGGTTTATGAAAACTTCTATACTGTAAAATCATGAAGACTTCTTAAAAACATGGTTTTGCATACTGCTGTTAGTGCCATCTTCACAAGAAAACATGTTCTCCCCCTCCCTGTCTTTCTCTCTCTCCCTCCCCCCCTCTGTGTGTGTGTTATGCATCTAGTTGTGTGTGTTTCCTCGAATGTAGTATCGCAACTTATTTCTTTTCATAAAATTTTATTTAGCTCTCAAAAATTATTCAATATTTTTGAATTACTAGTATTTCCATTTTGAAATACATAGAATTTCATGAAAAACCACTTTTTCTGAAAAGTAATATTTCAATATCATAATTGATTACATTGTCAATTTAATATTCAAAATCAAATAAATCATAAAAATTCAGAATGTGTGTTTTAGTTCAAACTCTAATCAATTTGACATATTGCTGAAAATATCATATTTACAGGTAGTTATTAGAAGTAAATGTACAAGAGTCATCACGTTTTCTGTGCTTACTTAAAATACTTACTCAGAAGTAAGTCAAACCCAAATGCAAGCCTACTTAGCTTATTGCTACTTAACTTATTGCTCTTGCCAATCACCTGACTAAACAACTTAAGGAAGTAAGAGTGTTTGTTGTTCTTGCTGCTTTTTTCAAAGTTTGGGAGTTCAGTCCATCATTGCAGAGACCTCATGGAAGCAATTTCACGAGGCAACAGATTGCATTTATCTGCAATCAGGTATAGAAGGAGATAAATTCTGGTACCCTGGAGACAACTCAGTTTTAAAACACTAGCAATATAAGGACAAAGATATGAATTCCAATAATGAGAAGTCACATAAAACTTTAGCATGACATTGTGCTTACTATCAGAAATTAAAGGCTGGATCAAGAGACAAAATTTCCTTTTGAGTAAACAGCCAAGAGGTTGGTTTAGTGAGAGACCCAATGTTAGAGGAGTAAAGTAGAAAATGATGACAGCCTGACTCTTTATGCCCCCCCCAACTCAAGACAGACGGCTGCATATACACACATGTACAAACAGTAAAAATGAATATAGCAAATTCACACATACACACCCACACACAGAGATTCACATACACATTAACACAGCTTTTAATTATGACTCTAACCAATAAAAATGATATCCTTTTACAATTACACAAACTACTGAATCTATTTTGTGATATCTATGTGCATGTTTGCATATGGCAGACTCATTTGTAACCTCAGTTTTCTCTTAAATACTTACTTAAGTTGTGAAGTATTATGAATAAGCCTAAGCTTAGAGACAATGTGAGGCTAGTCACTTCTCGATTGTTTAATGTAATGAGAGTCTTATGACTGTTCAAAACATAGACAATGTTTTTTATTCAAAAGAAAAAAAAGTAATTCATCAGGTACAAAGACTTTACAATCCAGCTTCCATAGATAATGACATATTCCTCACAGTGGCTTAGGCCCAGAGTCTGGATGTGACCATCTCTAGTTTGAGTTTCAATCAAGACTTCAGCCCTACCTCCCATATTGTTCTCATGTCTATCCCATAGAGTGGATTTCATCATGGGATCGTTTTGTCTGGAGCATTTAGTGGAGCCTTCCTATATGTCAAGTTCTCCTAATGAAGGAGGAAGGATGGAGATATGAAGATTTTTTTCTACTCTTCTACACAGATCCTTAGTGTAAAGAAATGCAGAATCCTTGGGGATATATGGAGCATCCTTGTCCTGTGAGCTTGTAAGGGTTCATTTCATCTAAGTACAGGATCTCTTTGCCTGAAGCAAAATTCCATATGGAACCCTGAACTTTCTCTTGCAGAAATATACATTTACATCACCATATAAGTGATTAAACTCTTGGCCGTTATTTTTAGTGTGACTTGCCATTGAAACTGATTGTTAATGACTCAACACTTTCTTCCAGGTCTTATGAGACTATAAGAATGATCACCATAACTGTACACATTAAGACTCTAGATGTTGTGTTTTGATATTTTCTTTATTGAAGTAACAATCTCCAAATCTCAGCAGTAAAATAACAAAGTGCTATGACTTCTCAACCAAATCACTCACTTCATTTATATGTGAGAAATTAAGAATGTGATATATTCAATTAAATTGAAATTAATTGTTGTGGCTCAGAAATGGCACTCATCCTTTCTACTAAAACTAATTAGCATTTTAATCAGAGGTCCCATTTGATTCTAAAGTGGCCCAAGAGTAAAATTACTTCATGATTCTAGAATCTGGGAATTCAGAGTATTTTGTCAGGCAATTCCGAAGACTAACCGTGTGAAAGTGGCATTCTCATTAATGCCCAGTCCTCTCCCTGGGAACTCCTCCATCTGCTTCTGACATCCCACTGCCACCTCCTAGGAAGTGACAGTGCTTCTCACACATCTCGCACATCTGCTTAAATGTGAAGTGCAATTCTCCACTGGCAAACTTGAGCCCTAATGAGGGCTACTGAGCGTAGCATTCTTTTGTTGTCCAATTCAGAATATATTTGTTTATTCTTTTCTTTCCACGCTAATTTAAAAATTGGTATGATTTTAAAGGGAGGTTTACAATCAATTCCTCTTATCCAGAAAAATGAAATTTCCTAATTTCTAGCCATTATACTATTGTCAACAGAATGACATGTCCATTACAATGCAGTTTTTAAAAATAGAAACTGAAAATTAGATAATGTAGTTCATGGAAGGAGAAATAATTGGAGAGCCATAACAACACTGTGTGATTCACAAGAAGGATCTGCTCAGGGATGCATGTTTGAGGTACCCAGCTTGTTCTGAATATCTTGCTCCCAAATGCTTTCATTTCTTCTTCCCTAGATTATGATAATATTGTTTAGGACCTTCCTTTATTTCACAATATATCTACATATCTACATATTAAAGTGCATATAGTACATGATAAATATGAGTAATTTTCCATAGTAATTAAAATCACTTACTAGGTCATCTGATTGACTGTATATTAATTCTGTCTTGAGAGTAGAGGAACGGTTGGGCAAATTTATCTTAGAATTGGAACATCTCAAGTCACTGAGATTCCAATCTTGGGAAGATAGGGACTTCACTTTCAGTTCTTTCAGGGTTATACAAATTAAGGATCTGGAATTCTATGAAACAAGTAGAATTAATAGAAACGAGGACCCAAAACAACAAATAACTACTCTTGCAGAGAAATGCAATTTTATCGAAGCTCACATTTGCTAACAGGTACAAATTTGTCATGAATTTGTGTCTAGGAGAAACATTTTAGATGGCCTTCATTCTTTTTTTCCTTTTTCAAAGATGATGTGAATAAAGCAAATCTTGTACAAAAAAATTTCCACACCCTTGAAGGCAGGTACTATCATGCTCAGTTTGGTATGTCCCCTGTGACTGGCTCACAGACAAAATTCCTGAGCCAGAGTCATTTCCTATGATGACAGTAGGTTATTGGCATATCTCCACAGAAATACTATCACAGTGAGGCTAATGGTAAATTAGAACATTGCTATTTAGGTTGATGGGGGTCAAAACCATTTTCCTGGCATACAATACCACACATATCCTTAATGAAATAACCCAAGAGCATCAACAATATTGTCTCATAAACTCTCCCACAAAATGAACTATGAAACTTATTCTTGCATATAAAACAGAATTTTAGTCCCCCATTACTTACTAAAACAGTAATTAAAAATACTTGTTCATAAAGATAAACAAAAATTTCCTTATATTAGCCAGAATGAGTGGTTAAGCATAGGCAGAGATTGATAAAATCAATGAAAAGAGTATTGTAGATTTAGGATGGTTTATTTTGTTTGATGGTATGAAGGGGACAGAACCTCCACAGTCTGTAAAATCAACTGAAATCTGCTGATTCGAATTACACGTATTCACTTCAATAAATTTTAAAGGAAAGTTGCTGAGTCATGGAAGATCTTTTCATTTAACACATAAATGAGTCCTGACTCTCCTTACACATTGCATGTTGTTTTAGCATTAATTTATTGCTTCATTGATATTACTCTATAGAAAAATGATTTATCAATGTCAGCATAGACTCATATCTTCATAATAAGTCTCATGGTGTCAATTTTGCCCATGTAACTTGAAACAACATAACAGTCTGAATCTGAAAAGTTGAAAATTGTGATTTTTTTTCCTTTTCTCCCTCCTGCTTTCTTCCCAACACCTTGCTTTGATAATTAAAAAAAAATCCATTGACACAAAAACAATCAGCTTATGTTGAGGACAGTTGAAGACAGATCTTCTAGAACAATGAATCATTAAAGCATCCAATTTTTCTTTAAATGTTATATAAATACCTGTACCATAGGATTTTACAATAAACACATAATACTTATTTGCAAAGAATATATTTGGAGGGCAATAAAAACTATAAATTTCTTTAATGTGTCAGAGAGTGTTAATTAATTTCAAATAAACTAATGTAAACAATGCTGCATGATAATTAAATGATACATGTCTTCATTTTTGTCAAGGTAAAACAAATTTTTTACTTTTTGCCTAATTGCAATGTTTATTGTAAAATTTGAAATAAAATAAGACTTATTGAAATAACATGTTAATGTACCAAATTCAGATAATATATCATGTATTTATTTTCATGTTAGAGAAATCGAAACTAAGGTTCTAGAAACTGGCTTCCTTAGGAAACTGACTGTCATAGAAGTATGAAGACTTCTGCTTGCACCTCTAAAACCCAGTAAGAGCTGGTACAAACGTGTGTAAGAGCACTGAGGACACAGAGAAAGGATGACTACTAGGAGTTTATTGACTGTTCATCATGGAATATTCATGAATTACACGTTCAGTGAAAGACAGTTTCTCAAAAAAGTAAGCTAAAATATGATTTAAAAAGATGTGAGACATAGAGCTTTGGCTTCAATACATACATGTGTAACTATTTGCACACATGAACATACACAAATGAATACACGAACAGCTTTCTTCTGTGCTCTCTCTCTCTCTCTCTCTCTCTCTCTCTCTCTCTCTCTCTCACACACACACACACACACACACACACATACACACACACAAAAAAAAACAGAGATGGGGAAGGAAAAAAGATGAGAGATAAAGATGGACATAAAGTTTCTACCTTGAAGCAAACATAGCAACATATATTTTAATATAAGAACTGTCTGAACTCCTAGCTATCACTAGATGGCACTCCAAATTTAGAGTGTGATATGTATTTCTGCAACTAGAAGCTACATTATATTTGTTTTATAAAGAATAATTCATATATAGTAGTAAACTAATAATGCAACACCTTATATATACAATTATCAGAAAAATCTCTTTATCTGTGGACTAAGACTAAGAAAACACAACACTTAATAAAAAGTAGATCTTTGATTAAATACTTGAATTAAAAGCAAGAACATAAAGATAATGCAATGGCTCTTATAAAATGTTTCCAACATAGATTTCAACCCTTGTTTTTCATGTACAAATACTATACAATTTGCTTTATATTTGAGAATACAGAACATTGGGAAATGTACTTAGTTTTGTGAAGATAAAATTAAAGATTTGAATAGGTTATAAGCACCTCCCAATTTATAAAGGTATATTCAGAACCAAACATAGAAAATCATGCACAGCATAGCAATAATGCACTTCTGTTAAACTAGACTCCTAAAGTCAAATACAAGTGAACAGTCTTCTTCAAATAGGAGATGATAACTAGTGTGACCTTGACCTCTGAGGCCAGAGGTTCTCCAATTTGTTCCTTTCTGAAGGGAAATTTCAGATTCCTAAGTAGATGATGAATTTTCTTGTCTGCCTTTCACTTATAAGTGATGATATCTTATATAATATGATCCAAATGAAACTTTGGAAGTGTCTCAATCATTTGGCAAGTATCAGGTCAGGGACACTGTGACCCAGGATAAATGAAACAATCAACTTATTCTTTCTCCAGGGACCTCAGCCCTTATGGTTAGCATAAGGGCCAGTGTGATGGCCAAGCAGCTTATTTGGACTGTCAATTATACGACATTAAGAAACACAACTAGCAGAGAAAATGCCACTATTGGAGATAAGAAGCATTTAAAGATGACTAGGAGCTTAAAAATTTCTATATGAGAAGCCACCAATTATCATGGATAAAAGTCAATATATTGTTCCCTTAATCAATGGTAAGGCCATGATTCCAATTACTATGTAAAAGTGGTTGCTATGAATGACCTTTTGCATGACTGATAAATGCAAGCTTTTTACTTATCCTAATTCAATATTAAAAATTGACTCTAATTCTCTTGGTCAGATGTGGTACAAAGTAACTTATATTCTTCTTTATATGAAACTGAATGAGACTTTCAAGTAAAATATCTTGTGGAAAAATGAAAAAAAAATTGCCATATTTCTTGGTCCCATCTAAACTGTGAGGGAGACGAATACAACACTATTTACACTAATAACAATCAGTGTGTGAGCAGTTTTAGTGATGACAGTTGAACCTGGGATCTCACAAATGACTGGCAAGTGCTTTAACACTGAACTTTCTCTTCAGCCATTAAAACTGTTACTTTTGTGTTTCTGATTCAGATACTTCTCATGGGATTTGAAAAGGAAAGTTAAAATACGATGCTATTTTAAAATATATATTTCAAAAATAGTACTGCACAATAGAAAGTATTATAATTAATAAATGTTATGTTTTATACAAGTGCATTAAATAGTCTAATATATTATTTTCATCTGTCTATATATGTACATGTACACATAAATATGTGCATACAATATATGTGCTTGATATATTTGTATATGTATATATGCTTAATGATTATTACATTTGAAATTATCAATGTGTCTGTGAATATTGACTATGAATAACAAAATAGTAAGACCAATTAATATGCACAATATATTTCTACTCATTTTAAACAAGTATGCATTACTAATAACTAATTAATAAGTATTGTATTTATGGTTTAACAAAACATGAAATATAACACACATAACCAATGAAACATAATATCATCCAAGTAACAGCATTATTAAGTAAAGAACAAGAGACTATTTTGGAAAGTTATTAAAAATAAAAACAGATTTTAATTTCATATTTCTCATAGAAGTCAAGCTCATAGTTCCAAGTACTGAAATGAATACATAAATGCAGCAATTGTAGTGTTTCCAACAACCTCAGGCACATCTTTCAGAAAAATAAAGCAATTGGAATTAGTTTTTTGGACTTGAATCCTGACTTTTCATCCAGTTTCTATGTACATGGAAAAATTATTTAATTCTTCTAAAATTAGGATTGTTCATCAAATAACAAAATATATGGCTAAACAATATTACAGTTAATTATCTAATTGGAAGATAACCGAAAAATGGAATCTCAGGGAACCTTGGCCAAGCATTCATTACAAAGATCAACTGATCATGTGATATGAATACCTATTTTTATGATCTTTCTACAAGTTTATGATGCTTAGTTTTACTGTTTATTATTTCAAATTATGTAAAATATGGTTTGAAACAAGAAAATCAGATTTAAGAAAAAAGTGATCATGCTATGGTCAAAGAAAGTGATAATATCTACAGCCCAACTCTTCTTTCTTAGCCTAAGTCACAGAGAACAAGGGGTTCTGAAGAGGGAATGGAGTGATGGTAACTTCAAGAATAGGAAGTTTGCTCAAAATTGTTTCTTCTAGAAATGTCAGAGAAGCAGCATCTATACAGTCTTAACAACATGGATGCATGATGAGGACCTGAATAAGGATGAAAAAAAATATACTAAGATTTTAGGAGGAAATCTCACAAGTCCCTAACCTTAAAGAAAGCTGTAAAATAGTGATGGAATGAGGAAAGTAGAAGAAATAGATGTCTGCAGGGATGAGCCTGCTAATGAGTTTTGCAATATTAAGTAGTCATTCTTGAGATCATATTCATACAAGCAATATCATAGAGACTGTGGGTTTCTATTTATATATTATATATTTAAGGATATATGTGTTTGCTTGTATAGATTCATACACTTATGTACGTGTACACTGTTGCTTGAGTTCTAATTGGTCTTAACAAAAACCCAGAGGCAGATATGGGGTAAAGTATGAAAGATCAGAGAAGTAAAGGAGCCAGTCAACAGAGAAACCTTTTATTTCTACTGAGTCCTCAGACCAAAGGAGACAACATTCTGTCTCTGAGAATCCTTAGACTGAATGCTGTCTCTATGAAACCTCAAACTGAACACGTTAAACTCTTATCTCCTCTTGCCTTATATTCCACTCTCCACCCAGACATATCTCTTCTTGTTTCCACCTCCCTAGTGCTGGGATTAAAGGCAAGGTATTTCCAATTACTGGGATTAAGAGTGTGAGCCATTATTGCCTAGCTCTGTTCCTCTTTTAGACTGAATTGATCTAGTGTAGCTGAGGGTGGCCTTGAACTCTCAGAGATCCACCTGTCTCTGCTTCCTGAGGGCTGGGATTAAAGGTGTGCCACCATTGCCTGACATTCATGGCTAAGTGGTGTCTAACTCCAAACTCTGATCTTCAGGCAAGCTTTATTTGTCAAAGCACAAACAAAATACCACCATAATAAGACACACAAGTATATCACAATTAAAGAAAAAAGAGACTATGAATTTAAGAGAGAAAAAGAGCATTAAACATGAAAGTGGAAATGATCAGGCATGCATCATACACATACAGCATTTCTCAGTGCTACATTTCCGATGCTCAGTAGTTATGTGTATATGAGTATGGTGATGGATACTGTTTTAGAATGCAAGATCTTACTATTTAAGAGACTGAAAAAATTTAATGCCATCAAAAATATATGGTGTGGAGTTGCAACTACTGCTCATGTGGTAGATTGCTTATTCAGCATGACAGAGCACGTGGATCTATTTCCAGCACTGAAAATGCTGTCTTTGGAGATCTGTACTAGTTTTCCCATTCTCTCTAGCATTGAGGAGGTAAAGGCAATGTAATCATAAATGCTGACTCAAATATATACAAATGGAGACTAATGGAAGGAAGAGAGGCAGGCAGGCAGACAGACACACACACACACACACACATGCACACAGATCCTAAAATGTTTTAGATTCAAATATTGTGCTAACACTAAATCCTGACCACCCCTGAATTTTTTGAACAGTAAACGATGTAGCTTTGTAATTTATAAGTAATATGATCATTGAAAATGTTTCCTGTTTTCTTCATCAATAGCTAATTTTAGTTTCACTCCGAGGGCCACTGTAATATAATTGCTACTACTGAAAATAGTTGCTAATATAAAAAGAATTTCCAGTTGATCTCCCAGTGGTCTGTAATTTAATATATAGCTCATTGCTTAACATTTCAAATCTTTCTTTGCTTCTTGTTAAAAATTGTATTGTTATACTAAATTAACTTTCAACAAGCTCCATCCAATAATGATAGTAAGTAGCATGATATAATCAGGAACAAAATTTAAGCATTATTAGTTACCAATGAACTATCATTTTTTTCTATAATAGTTTGAATGCTTCTATTTCTCAATCCCACATTGAAGAAAACAAATTTCTAAAGAAGTTGAGGGAGTTTGAACCTTTTAAGACTTGAATCTTTTAAGACTCTCTAATTTAAAGAATTTTTTAATAACCCCTAGGCTAACTAGAGAATTCATCACCCAAAAGATTGGAAATATAATTTATTTATTTCTATATCCTCAAAGATATACGTAAAAGCACTGTTTGTTGTTCCTTGATGTCTGTCCAAAAGCATATCATTTTAGTATATAATATATACTATAGAATATATTTTAGTATATGATATATAGTATAGAATATAGTATATAAGTAATATATCAAAAATAGTTATTATATTAATAAGCCATTGTACATCTTTTAAGTTCTCTATAGATTATTGTTTTTAGTTATCCAAATATTTGTTCCTTTACAAGATTTACATACCAAAGTATAGGATTATCCCTCAATAATCAGGGAAGTCATCTTCTATTTACCTAGCTTTGTGCTAGCATGATGAAGAGAGAAAAGAAAAAATAGATCGATAACTCTAGCTAATAGAAAGTAATTGCAGAATACATCTTAAACAGTTTGTCTAAAATATGCATGTTACACATATTTAATTTATCTTAGTAGGCTTGCCCTAATGTTAACTCATTTCTTCTGTAGATATTGAAGAAAGCTTGTGATCCATTTTACCACATTTATTTTTCTTCTTTAATTCATTTCAAAAATGGCTTAAATAGAAAATCTCACAACAAAATTTCTAATGGATAGAGATTTTGAGAATAACCCACTTTCTTTTTTATTGAAAAAAATTTCCGCCTCCTCCCAGCCTCCCATTTCCCTCCCCCTCTCCCCACTCCTCTCCCCCTCCCCCCACTCCTCTCCCCCTCCCTCTCCAGTCCAAAGGGCTGTTAGGGTTCCCTGCCCTGTGGGAAGTCCAAGGTCCTCCCCCCTCCATCCAGGTTTCTATCATTCATTTTTATATGAATCACAAAAAAATATTGTATCAACCATACAGAGTAGTAATCATAAATAAAGACAAGTGATGAGAACTACAAAAATGGAAAGGATGTGGTTGCTACACGGACTGACACACTTTGTCTACAATTACTTCAAAAGACCAGCACACTATCGAGCCAAAATAAATGCAAGCATGAATATAAGAGGGGCCCCTGAGGTTCCATCTCTAACTGGTAATGTTCTGGCACTTTATGCTTATTGGAGGAGAAAGTGTCACTCCCCTTTGTAGATATGGCTGTTGGTAGGTTGTTAGTCCCAAGTGGATGGACATATTTATTGATGTGCATTTGGGTAGCACTCAATAGGAATATTAATAAGAACAATTAAATAAATAAAAGACATGGTGTAAAAAGGAACTCATTATTATGCAGATATAATAACTACTCTGAGGCAGAGAAAGTTTAAGTAACATAAAATATTCCATCATTAGGAGTTTTTATCTCTTTTATTTCTTCAGGCTCTCAAAATACTTACCCTAGTCAGAAGGTTAAAATGCTTCTACTAGAAGAATAAGCTTTATAATTAGAAAATTTCCAACTCCTTTTAATGTATTTGTATATGGAATGGTATTCTTTTGTTTATATCAATACAAACAGAAAACTGTTTTTATTTGTTCACTCAATTTTAAGGGATATCACCATATGAATTTCCATAGTGGCTGTACAAGTTTGTAACTCTGAAGAATGCAATAGCATTCTCTGAGCTAGAACTTCTAGCAACAGCAGATATATAACCTAACCTGGCCATCTCCTGTGATTAGGAAAGACTACTGGTGGATGAATTAGGACACTAACCCAGCCACATAACCTTTTACTTACAGTCTGTCCTTCCTATTGCATGTACTGGAATAAAGGTGACACAAGATTGTAGGAATGGCTAAGCAATTACTGGTTCAGCCTGATAATCACACCACAAAAGCGAGGCCTGCCCTGACACCGTCTGGAGCTCCAGGAACAAGAGGCTGGATTGTCCAGAGCCCTAGGAGTGAAGAACATAACTGGAGAAAACAATGTCATTGTAATGATTCAAATGCCATTCTGTTGTACTCATCGATTGGTGCCTGGAACAATGCTCATAACAGAGTCTTCATTCAGCAAATTGTAGAAATTTGTAGATACAAAGACAGTCAAACATTAGGCTGAGTTCACGGAATTCTGCTTAAGAGAACGAGGAAGAACTACAGAAGCAGGAAGAGTCAAGTACATCACAAGAAATCTAACAGAATAACTAACCTGGGCTCAAAGGAGCCCATGGAAATGGAACCAGGGAGTTCACGTGGAACTGAACCGGGTTTTCTGCATATATGTGACAGACGTGTAGCTTGTGGAAGGCCTTTACTTTTCTGAATAGAAACCGAGAAAGAGTGGATGCTGGGAGGGTGGACAGAGAAGAGGTGGTGGGAGTAACTGGGAGGAAATGAGGGAGAGAAATAACTGTACAGATGTAGAATAAATAAATAAAATTAAAAATGAGATGTTCACTCTCTTAAGACAACACAGTATGATGCTAATATAAGTACCTGGCACATAGAATAAAGTACAAAGATGCTTTCTAAAGTAAGGGAGAAAGTAAAGAAAGAGGGTGAGAATATAATGAAGAACAGTGGAGAAATAAAACAGTCTAATACATTAAAGCTCAGGGAATCAAGTGGGAAAAGACATGAAAAGAGTGCCAACATCAGAGGGGAAGGAAGACAGAATGAGAATAAGAGCTTATGAATCAACCAAGCAAAGCTCATATGAACTCAGTGAAGCAGCAAGCATGAGGCCTGCATGTGTCCTCTGCACCAAGTTCTCTGCATATTTTATAGCTTTCAAACTAGCATTTTTATGAAGTCCCAACTGTGTGAATTAGTGGGTCTCTGTTTCTGTGTTTGCTCTTACCCTTCTTTACCTCTGTAGTTTTTCCTTGTCCAAATTCAATGTAATATCTTTTGTTTTACAAATACATTATATTGTTTTAATATATTCCACACAATAAAAGAAAATGAAAAAAATAAAGAACAATATAGTACAACAAAGTAATAAATAAAAGAAACAAAAAATTGAGTATTTTTAAATCCATAAACATTCACAAATTTGATTGTCTCAACTAGTAACAAGCAGGTACATTTTGCTGGAAAATAAGAGTGTTTTCATAAAGTTGCTATGTTCACTAACCCTTTGAGAATGTTGCTAATTTTCCAAAAAGTTAAATAATCTGTTGTGGAAAGTCCTTCTGCATATGTGTTGCTTTAATTGGTTAATGAGTAAAGCTATTTCTACCAATGGCTTAGCAGAGTAAAGCTAGGTGGAAAATCTGAACAGAGATATAGAAAAGAGAGTAGGCAGAGTCAGGAAGATGCTGTGTAGTTGCCAAAGGAGACAGACACTGGATGGAACCTTAGCAGTAGGTCATGGCCTCATGGCAATATATACATTAATAGAAATGACTTAATTTAAGATATAAGAGTTATCCAGGTAAATGCTTGAGCCATTGACCAAACAATGTGATTATTTGGGTCTGAATGGCCTGGAAACACATAAGCAGTCTCCATTTACAATAATTGAAATTTATAATAATGAATATTACTAATTTTTCTTGCATGTGAAATTTGTAAAAGAGAAAAGATCACAAAAATAAATGTAGACCATTAGTGATTAATGATAAATTTTTGTTGTCAATTCAGTTGTATCTGTAATCACATAGGAGACACACTTGTAAGGATGTTTAAGAAAAGACTAAAATTGAAGTTTAACTGAGGAGAGTAAATTAGGAAGATATTAAAGATATAGCATAAATATCAATCTATAGTCATTTAGACAAACATAGGATTAACATTTAAATAATTTGAATAAATTTAACCATATAACATGATGATATCTTAAAGCTTATATGAACTGTAATTTTTTTATATGCTGTGCATATCTGCTTAACAATACAACTAAGGGCTAGACAGTAGTGATACATGCCTTTAATCCCAGCACTTGGAAGTAGAGACAAGTGGATCTCAGTGAGTTCAAGGCCAGTCTAGTCTTCAAATTTCCAGTACAGCCAGGACTGTTACACAGAGAAACCCTGTCTCAAAAAAGAAAAAATAAATTAATAAATACATTATATTTTTCTTATATTTATGACTTTCTTTACAATTAGAAACATAAAATACATCTCTAGAAACTAATATATCCTGTAATTTGCTCAGATATAATATATTGCCTACAGTATCTTATTTTACCCCCTAAAATAAATCAAATATTTGTAAATTAATAACAAATCAGGACATCATTTCTACATGAACATAGAAGGGATAAGGGCATGTTACTGCTATGAAATAATTTTGTAGCATGCTAAGATTTTTAAGAAATGGTTCTAAGAGGAACACAATACAAACACATACGTATAAGTAAAATTCTCTTTAGTGTTTATTGTAGGTCACCTATTTGACCATGTTACACTGTCTATGGAAAGACAAGCATAAGGTCTAAGTTCCAGTGTGTTTTTTTCAAACTATCACAACTTAAAATTACCTGAGTCTAGGTTTTTTATTTTGTTTCTGGAATAATAATTATCGTTCAAGGCTCTTATTTATAATTGGTGAAATAAATCTCATGTAGGCAAAAGGAGAATTCTGTTCATAGAGTTAAAGTTCACAATTCTATGAGTACATATTAAGTCCAGATTTGCTTATTCTCCTCTTTTGGGAAAAACTAAACATAATCAATTCTCATTATTTCTTTCAGCTGTATTCTATAATGTTTCTTTAAGAACTAAGTTAGCAAATATTGAATAATTGTTCCTAGGAGAAATGCAAGGCTAGATTCCTGGGAGGTTCTGTTTGTAACAACTTTATCAAACACTCAATATATTACTTTGTTTTATGTGTTCTTCTAATATATAATTTCTGGATTAAAATTGAACTCATAGTCAATAGTATATGAACTCAAACCTGAGAAAACTTATCTAAATCATAATAAGGTACATGGCTACTTTCTTGTGCTTAAGAACAAGAGCCAACATTTCACCCCTATGCTTCTTGGAAATTTTAGACAATTCAATCATCAATGAAAGGGATAAAGTATGTTTCAAAAAACTAGACAGAATAAGTATAAATGATATGAGCACCTAATATTGCATATAAAACAATGCTTCTATCTGAGCAGTGAAGAAGATCCAATACAAAGGCAAATTAAAGAGGTTGTGAAATAAATTTATTCAGGAAGTAAAAGGCAAAGAATAAACCAGTCCACATGGCAATATTTCCATTGCAAGTAATCTTGAATTGTGGAAGTATATAGAATACAAATTTCCTTATTGTGTTGTCAGTATATATCTTGAGAGTTGGAAAGCGAGCACAATATTGGATCTGCTGAACTCTATCAATCTAATAATATACTCTGAAAATGGAAATACTCATTGGAATTTACTTAATCCATAATGTATTTAGTTACTATATGGGTCAATGTATGTGATCAGCACTCAGCACTCTTAGAGAAATAAGTTCCCTAATCTTACCAAAAAAAAAAAAAAAAAGAAAGAAAGAAAGAAAAAAAAAAGAAAAGGAAAAACAAGAACCCTCTTCCCAAGAAAG
This sequence comes from Chionomys nivalis, assembly GCF_950005125.1. NCBI lineage: Eukaryota > Metazoa > Chordata > Mammalia > Rodentia > Cricetidae > Chionomys > Chionomys nivalis. The sequence continues at coordinate 12,090,896 of NC_080097.1, forward strand.
TAATCAAGGATAATAAACTACAGATGCATTGAGTATGAGTAAACTAGGTAATCTAAATTATTTTCCCCAAAACCAAGCCTACACTCACAGGACTTATGATATACTTGTAATACTTCACATTAAACTAAGTAAAGAGCAATAACTAAAGAACTCCTCTAATCTCTATGAAGAGTGACAATTAACACAATGGAAGATACTGAGAAAACCAAGGTAGTTGATGAGGTTAAATATATACACACATTTAAAGAAAATCTTCAAAGCATAACAATCAATAAAAGAGGAGGCAAAGAAAATTAAGAAACTGGGAAGGCAGAGTGGTGGTGGCATACACCTTTTATCCCAGCAACCTGGAATCAAAGCACGTAGATCTCAGAAAATTGCTGGTGTATCTGTAGTGTAGAGACTGTTAATTGAGAACAAGAAAGCAAAGACATTCTAAAGCAGTCTATTTCACTTCTTCTAACATAAAGGCACTCTTAGACTTTAATCTTAATGTCATAGTTTATATCACTTAGAGTTTTCTTGTTTATCCTTTTGCCTTTATGTTGTATAAAACAATCTCTCGCCGGGTGGTGGTGGCGCATGCCTTTAATCCCAGCACTTGGGAGGCAGAGGCAGGCGCATCTCTGTGAGTTCGGGACCAGCCTGGTCTACAAGAGCTCGTTCCAGGACAGGCTCCAAAACCACAGAGAAACCCTGTCTCGAAAAACCAAAAAAAAAAAAAAAACTCTCACATCCCTCTAATACTATATCTATTTTTTAGCTCTTCATTGAAAATGATTTGCTGTTATACATGATAACTTTATTGAATATTAGCCTATGGGCTTTTAACCTTAATTAATTTCCTGTATATTCTATATTCCGTCCATTTCTGAGATTTATGTATTCAAAAAGCGAGAGTACATCTATTCCTCTTTACCAATCATACTTTATCTTGATTAAAACTTACAGCAGTATCTTCTATTTGTTTTGTGTGTGTTATTTCTATTTCCTTTGCTTCCTTCCAAAGTAGAGTCTCTTATATAGGTTGTTGATCTTGATCTTATGATCCTCTTTCTTAATTCTCTGTGGTATGTTGTATCACAGGTGTGTATTATCTCACCAAGATTCCCCAGTAGCCTCTATCCCTCTTGACTCTCTTTCCTGTGCAGTTACTGTGCTAGAATATAATATCTACAAAAAGGCCTTGCTTTTAGCTTTCTATATTGCTTATGGTTTCTAAAAGTCTTTTCTCCAATATTCTGGTATTTAAACCCTCACCTATTTCTTGCATATCTGATTTTTGTCTTTAATCTTTCATTTCTCTCATTGCTTCATCACACTAGCTTCTTCTTCCACTTTGTATATGCTAAATGCCTCAGTTTGCTATATGTTGCAATATATACCAAATGCAAAGGGTATTTAATAACAGAAATAAACACAACATAAACCAAGGAGTCGTACACGTGACTTTCATTATGATGGGATCTAATTGATCTCTCCTTAGTTTTGAAGTACACTCCACAGAACAGAATTCATACCTGGTAGTCTATACCTCTTAATAAATCCATGGTCAAGCATTTTATACCACTAGACAAGTAATATTCTCAGAGTCGATCAGAAAAACCTTTGTTTGCAGTGAGCATTAGTGCATTGCAGATATGAATGTCTGCTCAATTTTTTATAAGTAAATATGAATGTTCAACTCTAAATAATACACTCGTTCTTAGGCTCATCAACCATCTTTGAAGAATAACTAGAAAGAATATAAAATGTGGAAGAGAAGAATGGTTGTGTGAATTTCTATCTTTGCACAACCAATGAGGTCATGACCTCATAACAGTTATCTATGTGCAACTGGTCTATACAACACTAAGCACATCAACAGTAGGTTGATACGCTGAACTTTTAGATATTGATAGAGTCTTTTATGTTTGTGTAACCACTGAGAATCCTACCAGACTTAAGCAGATAATTCCAGTTCCTGGGTTGCACAACCAATACATGTACGACACAGCTCTTACACCTAAAGTTCAGAATTCAAAATGAAAAGTGTATAAAAAATGTGTAATGCCATGGTAACTGGGAGTTTGTTGTAAAATTTTTATCTCCTAAAAATATCATGGAAAATTATGACTCATAATAACAAAACATAAATAAATGTTTATGAGGAAATATATAGAGAAAGCATTAATAACAAGGTTTGTGTAAGAGTGTGGCATATTAAGACTATCAGAAAGCACTCTGTATGTATATCCAATTGCCAATTTACAAGTAGTGAATAAGAGACCCATTGGAAAGAACAAAAGAGAATAATGCAGCAAATATCTATGTATGATTAATTGAAGTTATTAAATAAATGAAGCAAATTTGTGAGAGATATAATTTAGAAATGCTGCATAAACCTTTTCTCAAATGCTGAAGAGAACTAAAGTCTATATCCAGAAACTACAACAATAAGCTAACTGAATGCTAGAATGTCAACTCTGAGAAATATCAGTGTGAAACTACTGACATTTTTTTTGTTGTTTTTTTTTTGACTTTCTTTTTTTTTTATTCTTTTTTAATTAAAATTTCCAACTGCTCCCCGTTTCCCATTTCCCTCCCCTCCTCCCACACATTGCTCCCTCCCCCCACTCCCCTCCCCCATCCCCACTCCTCTTCTCCTCCCCCCAGTCCATTCCCCCTCCCTCTCGATACTGAAGAGCAGTCCAAATTCCCTGCCCTACAGGAAGACCAAGGTCCTCGCACTTCCATCCAGGCCCAGGAAGGTGAGCATCAAAACAGGCTAAGCTCCCACAAAGCCAGTTCATGTATTAGGATCGAAACCTAGTGCCATTGTCCTTGGCTTCTCATCAGCCTTCATTGTCCGCCATGTTCAGAGAGTCCAGTTTCAACCCATGCTTATTCAGTCCCAGTCCAGCTGGACTTGAAGAGCTCCCAATAGATCAGTTCCACTGTCACAGTGGGTGGGTGCACGCCTCGTGGTCCTGATTTCCTTGCTCATGTTCTCCCTCCTTCTGCTCCTCATTTGGACCTTAAGAGCTCAGACCGTTGCTCCAATTTGGGTCTCTGTCTCTCTCTCGATCTATCGCCAGTTGAAAGTTCCTGTGCCATTCTCCTTGGCCTCTCGTCAGCTCTCATTGTCCGCCACATTCCGAGAGTCCGGTTTTATCCCATGTTTTTTCAGTAGCAGTCCAGCTGACCTTGGTGAGCTCCCAATAGATCGGCCCCACTGTCTCATTGGTTGGGTGCACCCCTCATGGTCCTGACTTCCTTGTTCATGTTCTCTCTCCTTCTGTTCCTCATTATAACCTTGGGAGCTCAGTCCGGTGCTCCAGTGTGGGTCTCTGGCTCTATCTCCATCCATCGCTAGATGAAGGTTCTATGGCGATATGCAAGATATTCATCAGTATGATTATAGGATAGGTTCATTTCAGGTTCCCTATCCTCAGGTGCCCCAATGAACTAACTGGGGACATTGCCCTGGGCATCTGGTAGCCATTCCAAGTTCAAGTCTCTTGCCACCCCTTAGGTGGCTCCCTTACCTAAGGTATGAGTTTCCCTGCTCCCCTATCCAACCTTCCTTTATCCCCAATCACCCCGATTCCCCCAGTTCCCCTCATCCTCTCCTTCACACTTTTCTCTCCCCATCACCCCTCATCCCCATCCCACCCCACCCCCAAGATTCCAATTTTTTGCCCATCAGTCATCTCTATTTCCCATAGCTGGGAGGATATCTATATGTTTTTCCTTGGGTTTACCCTCTTGTTTAGCTTCTTTAGGATCACAAATTATAGACTCAGTGGCCCCTATCCATGGCTAGAAACCAATTATGAGTGAGTACATCCCATGTTCTTCTTTTTGGGTCTGGGTTACCTCACTAAGGATCGTATTTTCTATTTCCATCCATTTGCATGCAAAATTCGAGAAGTCATTGTTTTTTACCGCAGAGTAGTACTCTAATGTGTATATATTCCACACTTTCTTCATCCATTCTTCCATTGAAGGGCATCTAGGTTGCTTCCAGGTTCTGGCTATTACAAATAATGCTGCTATGAACATAGTTGGACAAATGCTTTTGTCTTATGATAGGGCATCTCTTGGGTATATTCCCAAGAGTGGTATTGCTGGGTCCAGGGGTAGGTTGATCCCAATTTTTCTGAGAAACCGCCACACTGATTTCCAAAGTGGTTGCACAAGTTTGCAGTCCCACCAGCAATGGATGAGGGTACCCCTTTCTCCACAACCTCTCCAGCAAAGGCTATCCTTGGTGTTTTTGATTTTAGCCATTCTGACAGGTGTAAGATGATATCTCAAAGTTGTTTTGATTTGCATTTCTCTGATCGCTAAGGAGGTTGAGCATGACCTTAAGTATCTTTTGGCCATTTTAACTTCTTCTGTTGAGAATTCTCTGTTCAGTTCAGTGCCCCATTTTTTAATTGGGTTAATTATCCTTTTAAAGTCTAGTTTCTTGAGTTCTTTATATATTTTGGAGATCAGACCTTTGTCTTTTGCGGGGTTGGTGATGATCTTCTCCCAGTCAGTAGGCTGCCTTTTTGTCTTAATGACAGTGTCCTTTGCTTTACAGAAGCTTCTCAGTTTCAGGAGGTCCCATTTATTCAATGTTGCCCTTAATGTCTGTGCTGCTGGGGTTATACATAGGAAGCGATCTCCAGTGCCCATATGTTGTAGGGTACTTCCCATTTTCTCTTCTATCAGGTTCAGTGTGTTCAGATTGATATTGAGGTCTTTGATCCATTTGGACTTGAGTTTTGTGCATGGTGATAGATATGGGTCTATTTTCATTCTTCTACAGGTTGACATCCAATTGTGCCAGCACCATTTGTTGAAGATGCTTTCTTTCTTCCATTGTATACTTTTAGCTCCTTTATCGAAAATCAGTTGTTCATAGGTTTGTGGGTTAAAATCCGGGTCTTCTATACGATTCCATTGGTCGACTTCTCTGTTTTTATGCCAGTACCAAGCTGTTTTCATTACTGTAGCTCTGTAATAGAGTTTGAAGTCAGGGATGGTAATGCCTCCAGAAGTTCCTTTATTGTATAAGATTGTTTTGGCTATCCTGGGTTTTTTGTTTCTCCATATAAAGTTGATTATTGTCCTTTCAAGATCTGTGAAGAATTTTGATGGGATTTTAATGGGGATTGCATTGAATCTATAAATTGCCCTTGGTAGAATTGCCATTTTTACTATGTTGATTCTCCCAATCCAAGAGCAAGGGAGATCCTTCCATTTTCTGGTATCCTCTTCAATTTCTTTCTTCAATGCCTTAAAGTTTTTGTCAAATAGATCTTTCACTTCCTTGGTTAGAGTTACCCCAAGATATTTTATGCTGTTTGTGGCTATCATGAAAGGTGATGATTCTCTTATTTCTCTCTCTGCTTCCAGATCCTTTGTGTATAAGAGGGTGACTGATTTTTTGGAGTTGATCTTGTATCCTGCCACATTACTAAAGGCGTTTATCAGCTGTAGGAGTTCTTTGGAGGAGTTTTTGGGGTCGCTCATGTACACTATCATATCATCTGCAAATAATGCAAGTTTAACTTCTTCCTTTCCAATTTGAATCCCCTTTATCCCCTTATGTTGTCTTATTGCTATTGCTAAAACTTCGAGAACTATATTGAAGAGGTATGGAGAGAGTGGACAGCCTTGGCGTGTTCCTGATTTTAGTGGGATGGCTTTAAGTTTCTCTCCATTTAATTTGATATTAGCTGTCGGCTTGCTGTATATAGCTTTAATTATATTTAGGTATGACCCTTGTATCCCTAATCTCTCCAAGACTTTTATCATAAAGGGATGTTGAATTTTGTCAAATGCTTTTTCAGCATCTAATGAAACGATCATATGGTTTTTTTCTTTCAGTTTATTTATATGATGGATTACATTGATAGATTTGCGTATGTTAAACCAGCCCTGCATCTCTGGTATGAAGCCTACTTGATCATAATGGATAATTTTTCTAATGTGTTCTTGGATTCGGTTTGCCAGAATTTTGTTGAGGATTTTTGCGTCGATGTTCATGAGTGAGATTGGCCTGTAATTCTCTTTCTTGGTTGGGTCTTTGTGTGGTTTTGGTATCAGAGTTACTGTAGCTTCATAAAAGGAATTTGGCAATGACTCTTCTGTTTCTATATTGTGAAATACATTAAGGAGAATAGGTATTAGGTCTTCTTGGAAGTTCTGGTAGAATTCCGCATTGAAACCATCTGGTCCTGGACTTTTTTTGGAAGGGAGGTTTTTGATAACAGCTTCTAATTCTTCACGACTAACAGGTCTATTTAGGTTGTTCACCTGGTCCTGGTTTAACTTTGGTAAATGGTATTTATCTAAAAAAGCGTCCATTTCTTTTACATTTTCCAGTTTCGTGGCATACAGGCTTTTGTAGTAAGATCTAATGATTCTCTGAATTTCCTCTGTGTCTGTGGTTATGTCTCCCTTTTTATTTCTGATCTTATTAATTTGCAAATTCTCTCTCTGCCGTTTGATTAGTTTGGATAGGGGTTTATCAATCTTGTTGATTTTCTCCAGGAACCAGCTTTTTGATTCATTGATTCTTTCAATTGTTTTCTGTGTTTCTATTTTGTTGATTTCAGCCCTCAGTTTGATTATTTCCAGTCTTCTACCCCTTCTAGGTGAGTCTGCTTCTTTTTTTTTCTAGAGCTTTCAGGTGGGCTGTTAAGTCTCCAATGTGTGCTTTCTCTGTTTTCTTTAAGTGGGCAGTTAGTGCTATGAACTTTCCTCTCAGAACTGCTTTCATAGTGTCCCATAGGTTTGAGTATGTTGTTTCTTTATTTTCATTGTCTTCAAGGAAGAGTTTAATTTCTTTCTTTATTTCTTCCTTAATCCAGGTATGGTTCAGTAGTTGACTATTCAGTTTCCATGAGTTTGTAGGCTTTCTGGGGGTAGCATTGTTGCTGAATTCTAGCTTTAATCCATGGTGATCTGATAAGATACAGGTGGTTATTAATATTTTTTTGTAACTGTGGATGTTTGCTTTGTTACCGAGTATGTGGTTGATTTTTGAGAAGGTTCCATGAGCTGCAGAGAAGAAGGTATATTCTTTCCTATTTGGGTGGAATATTCTATAGATGTCTGTTAAGTCCATTTGATTCATTACCTCCATTAATTCTCTTATTTCTCTGTTAGGTTTCTGTCTACTTGACCTGTCCATTGGTGAGAGAGGAGTATTAAAGTCTCCTACTATTAATGTGTGCGGTTTGATGGCTGCCTTGAGTTTTAACAATGTTTCTTTTACGTACGTGGGTGCTTTTATATTAGGGGCATAGATATTCAGGATTGAGACTTCATCCTGATGAATTGTTCCTGTTATGAGTAGAAAATGTCCCTCTCCATCTCTCCTGATTGATTTAAGTTTGAAGTCAACTTTGTTAGAAATTAGTATGGCCACCCCTGCTTGTTTCTTAGGTCCATTTACTTGATAAGCCTTATCCCAACCCTTTACTCTGAGTAGGTGCCTGTCTTTGTGGTTGAGGTGTGTTTCTTGTAAACAGCAGAATGTTGGATCCTGTTTTCGTATCCAATCTCTTAGTCTGTGCCTTTTTATAGGAGAGTTGAATCCATTGACATTAAGTGATATTAATGACCAGTGGTTGTTAACTCCGGTCATTTTTTAAGTTGTAAATTTTGTGTGTTCCCCTTCTTTGTGTTGCGCTGGTGAAGGGTTTCTAGTTGTCTGAGATATTGTGGTCATTGTTGGACTCCTTGGTTAGTGATTTTCCTTCTATTACTTTCTGTAAGGCTGGATTTGTGGCTACGTATTGTTTAAATTTGTTTTTATCCTGGAAAATTTTGTTTTCTCCATTTATAGTGAACGAAAGCTTGGCTGGGTATAGTAGTCTGGGCTTGCATCCATGGTCTCTTAGTTTCTGCAGTACATCTATCCAGGACCTTCTGGCTTTCATGGTTTCCATAGAGAAGTCAGGTGTAAGTCTGATAGGTTTACCTTTATAAGTAACTTGGCCTTTTTCCTTTGTTGCTCTTAGTATTCTTTCTTTATTCTGTATGCTTTGTGTTTTGATTATTATATGGTGAGAGGATGTTTTTTTTTGATCCAGCCTATTCGGTGTTCTGTATGCTTCTTGAACCTTCATAGGTATATCTTTCTTTAGGTTGGGAAAGTTTTCTTCTATAATTTTATTAAATATATTTTCTGGACCGTTGAGCTGCGCTTCTTCTCCTTCTTCTATTCCTATTATTCTTAGGTTTGGTCTTTTTATTGTGTCCCATATTTCCTGAATGTTTTGTGATGAGAATTTGTTGGCCTTGCTGTTTTCTTTGATCAGCGTGTTTATTTTCTCTATGGTATCTTCAGAATCTGAGATTCTTTCTTCTATCTCTTGTATTCTGTTGGTTATGCTTGCTTCTGTAGTCTCTATTCGTTTACCCAGATTTTCCCTGTCCAGCTGGCCTTCTGTTTGTGTTTTCTTCTTTGCCTCCATTTCAGTTTTTAAGTCTTGAACTGTTTCCATTATCTGTTTGATTGTTTTTCCTTGGTTTCCTAGGGTATCATTCACTGATTTACTCAATTCTTCAAACTTTCTGTTATACTTCTCATCCATTTCTATAAGGGCATTTTTTACATGTTGTTTAAGGGCGTCAATCACTTTCATAAAGTCAATTTTATCTACTTCTTCATGATTAAGGTGTTCATGTCCACCTGTTGGGAGGTCGCTAGGTTCTGGTGGTTTCATATAGTTTTTCAGATTGTTAGGTGAATTCTTGCATTGGCGCCTGCCCATCTCTTTCTCCGAATGCTCCCCTCTGGATCTTCTTTTACCGGATCAGGTCTCCTTGCCTACTGATGTACCTTCCCAGTGATGGCTCTCTGCAGTGCTAGCTCTCCTGGTGTTCTAGTGATGTCTCTCCTTGCTTGTTGCAGGCAGGCCAGTGAAACAAAGGAGGATTTGCCCCCAGCGCCAGACAGACTGAGCTGGATGGTGTTATGTGCCCAAAGAGGAAAGGGGGCAGAAGGAAGAAGGGTTCTGGATGCAAGCTGGGTGGGACAAGAAGAGAGAGGCAGTATGCGGGGTATAGAGCCCCTGCAGGGAGCCCAGGGAGTATAGGGAGGGGGATGAGGAACTTCAGAGTTCCCTTTCCAGGGCTGCTTCCGCTGCCACTGGTCACAAACTCACCGCACTGCTGTCTCTCCTGGTGCCGAGATCAGATCTCCGTGCAGGTTGGGTAGTTCGTAAACAAAGCGCCTACCTTGGTTGGTGCAGGCGGGCCAGTGAGACAAAGGAGGTCTCGCCTGCCTACTTGCCCTGAGGATTTGCCCCCAGTGCCAGACAGACTGAGCTGGATGGTGTTATGTGCCCAAAGAGGAAAGGGGACAGAAGGAAGAAGGGTTCTGGATGCAAGCTGGGTGGGACAAGAAGAGAGAGGCAGTATGGGGGGGTAGAGCCCCTGCAGGGAGCCCAGGGAGTATAGGGAGGGGGATGAGGAACTTCAGAGTTCCCTTTCCAGGGCTGCTTCCGCTGCCACTGGTCACAAACTCACCGCACTGCTGTCTCTCCTGGTGCCGAGATCAGATCTCCGTGCAGGTTGGGTAGTTCGTAAACAAAGCGCCTACCTTGGTTGGTGCAGGCAGGCCAGTGAAGCAAAGGAGGTCTCGCCTGCCTGCTTGCCCTGAGGATTTGCCCCCAGCGCCAGACAGACTGAGCTGGATGGTGTTATGTGCCCAAAGAGGAAAGGGGACAGAAGGAAGACGGGTTCTGGATGCAAGCTGGGTGGGACAAGAAGAGAGAGGCAGTATGGGGGGGGTAGAGCCCCTGCAGGGAGCCCGGGGAGTATAGGGAGGGGGATGAGAAACTTCAGAGTTCCCTGTCCAGTCACAAACTCACCGCACTGCTGTCTCTCCTGGTGCCGAGATCAGATCTCCGTGCAGGTTGGGTAGTTCGTAAACAAAGCGCCTACCTTGGTTGGTGCAGGCGGGCCAGTGAGACAAAGGAGGTCTCGCCTGCCTACTTGCCCTGAGGATTTGCCCCCAGGGCCAGACAGACTGAGCTGGATGGTGTTATGTGCCCAAAGAGGAAAGGGGACAGAGGGAAGAAGGGTTCTGGATGCAAGCTGGGTGGGACAAGAAGAGCCTACTGACATTTTTAACGGGACTTAGAATGCTGACAGAATATCACTTGCTTAAACAGAAAACTTCAGGTCAACAATACTGAATTGTGAAAGACACTTGATAAATGTCTACTGAAAAGAAAATCATTTTGATCTATAATTCATTGTATATTTAAATTAAATAATGCTAAAATGTTTTATAATATAAAAATACTAAATCTCCATGTAAATTCTGAATTTTAAAAGATTCTAAAGTAAGGAGACATTGAGAAAATAACATCAAATACCAAAGATAGCAATTCATTTATTTTGTGATATATCTTAAAATAAATAAGACTAGTAGTGACAGTCCATCTCAGAATACATAAAATTCAAAATAAATAGAAGTATATTAATCAAATAGTAATGCATGTGGTATTTCTGGTATTTCATTAAAAATAGTCATTTGTTGATGTTCCAATTAATATATCAATAAAAGAATATAGATATCAAATTTACAGGAGGCTTCTGGGAGAACTGCAATAAGAAAACTTATCAATGAGAGGTAGCATGTTTGCTGAAATGGTCTTCTGCATTAGTTGAAGCACACTGTGTGTAAGCTCTCCTAGAAGCTATATGGAAGTGTGAAAGAAAACCAAATCTCATCTTTTCTGGTTTATTCTGTACTACATTGCTCACAATTTAGAGAGAAGCAGTGATGTCCATCATGGTTATACTTATAAGGTGGAAGACATGGAAAAATTGAGGTATCTTTCAGTGCTAGAATGGACAAGGAAAATTTGTTACTTGAACACAATGAATTTTTATTAGCTATAAAGAAAGAAGAAATCAAGAAATTTTTATATACAAGGATGGATTGGACAAATATTACCCCCAGGTAACCAAGACTCAGAAAAATATCTCATTTTGTCCCCTACTTGGGATGATTGCTCTGGATTACTAGAACTGAATATAGCTGAAGTAACTTCTATAAACTTGGAGAGGAGAAAGGGCACCTGGGTAATAGAACCCTAGGATGAGAGATTATAGGACTAGATGTTATGAATGCGGCAAGGAGAAAATTAGGAAGCATATAACTAGGTATGTAGAAGTGAGTTTAATACATAGAGAATAAGAGGAAGGAAAGGTAACAACACTAAGAATATTTGAAAACAACATAAATATTTTATAAGTTTACTTAAAATACATGTCAGACAATACAAGGAATAAAATACAAAAAATAGTAATTTTACATATTTTCCCATTGTTTAAAGACAGAGAACATTACACATAAGGGACAATGTATATCTCTGCATTAACTTTGCTGCACATGTTAATACTTATAGCCATATTTTTCATTTTTACATTAGAATCATATTAGTTACAAGCAGTTAGTTACTAAGGAAAATATAAAACAATTATACTATGAATTTTTTATGAGATGAACAATAATAACATCTGAATATATACTAACATATATAGGAATGTAATAATTTAGCTTTACATGCCAATGAAAGCTTAAATTGTTACAGTAATTTATTATCAATTAGGTAAATACTTTAAATTTTTAAAATTAATTTTTAAAGATTTTTTTGCAAAAATCTATCTAAAACATTTATCAATGAAAACTGATGAATGAATAATAACTAAAGTAAAAATTGGTATTAATTTAAATTTCCCCTACTTTTGTTCCATTTCTTTTATAATATAATCACACTTATGAAAATTAGGTTAACTAATTCTAAATGTTATAAGCAAACATCTTTAATAATATAAATATTATAATATATTGTAAAGCAAATATTATCTTAACATGAAACTTGCTTCACTAGCATTTGAGTTTATCATTGTAGATATCCTTATAATATGGGTGTTCATCATTTTTTTCATTTTCCTTCATGATAACATTAAATCTTCACTTCTCACCCTGAATCATGTGAATATGGACAGTGTCACTTGGTCTAACAGTGGTGATTTATCTAGTCTGGCATTATCTATGCCAAAAATACATTTTGAATATCATTCTACCCACTGTGCTTATGAACACAACATGGTTTAGAATTTACAGAAAGGGTAGAGATTTGTCTTAAGCAAGAGTATGCCAACTGCTTGTGACATTTATCCTCTAAAGCCAGATGGCAGTGGGATGGAATTTGGGTCTTCATTTTTCCTTCATATATTATTCAGAAACTAATTCAGTGTTCAAATGGCAAAACCAACAACTCTCAGTAATTCTCTCATGTTTTAACTCTGGTTGTTCAATGAAACAATGAAGATTTTCCAACAGTTATGAACATCTTTAGCATATTATATTTGGCTCGTAATTTCAGTAAGTTTAAAAGGGTTAATGATTAATATGAAAAATAACAAATAGTGTTACTCACAGGAAATTTTTCATTGTGTTATAAAATATTAATATTGCACTAAGGAGTATGGGACATGCTTATCAATTCTTCATTTCTTTGTGTCTTTTTTGAAGAAAATGGCCTTTAATTTTGAAGGTTTTAGCCATTGTATAACTTTTAATTATAGGAGTACTGATCTCATATTAATTTTGAGATCTGGGAGATAGAGATGAAATAAAAGGTTTGATGTCTTCACGTCCCAAATTCAAAGATAATGTTAAAACCTGATATTCTTATTTAGTATCAGTCATATGTTAGCATATTTAAGATTAGTAGTTACTAAATATGCTGGTAGTTTTTCCCCATTTTAGGGGTAGATATGGTTAAATGGTTTGTAGAAGTCACATATGAAGGCACAGAGTTTAATGTGAGTGAGGACAATGTAGTTAGTGCCTAAACTCACAAGTTATACTGTTTAATCTTTGAATGAACAAAAACTATGTCTTTAAAATCAAAAATTTAAGATATGGAGAGCATCATCAGTAACTCTTTTGTAAGTGGAATTACAGCAAGCAGTTGAGATGTGAATGGCCCTTTGAAAACAGAAGGTTTTGTTAAATGTTAGTTAATTCTCTTCCTATTAGTCATTAATTGTCTATAGTTTTTATGATCCCATATTTTTTTCTTTTTCTTTGCTAACATTTCAGTAGCATTGTCATTGTTCAAGTTCTGTTTATGCCACCATATTGACAACACTGTGTGGTGTCAGACTTCTTAGCATTTCAGCTCTTAGAATCTTTCCATTCACTGTCCCGTGATGTTTCTTGAGCAGGCTTTATCTGTAGATGTATATATTGAGACTGGATGCTTTAAAATATATATATATTGTGTCCAAATGGTTTTTGTAATAGTCTCCATTTGCTGTAAAGGAAGGGTTCTTTGATGAATGCTAGCTACACCTATCTGTTGGTCTAAGGAAAAGATATAGAACTCTGTAAGTAATTATGGAAGTCTATCAAGTGAGAACAGTAGATTCTTTTCTAAAGTCCTTGCCTGGGAAGGTGACTGGATTTTCAGAATCAGACATGATTTCCATCCTAGTAAATGAGCCTGCAGCCCAATTAGAAAATTATTCATTGCCAACAAAATGAGTCCACTCTTTGTTGCGTTCCTATTGCACCTTTATGAAGATTTTATCATGCGAGTTATTCTTGTGCTTCACAGGTATTGCAACTGGGTAGGAGTATGTAATCGTTTCTCTCTCTTGACAACTTGAGCAGTAGCATGGAATCCAGACCATAGAAAAGATACTTTCAGCTCAGATCCAGCTGCAGTTGTCTAATATCCCAATCTTGTGTCCTATGTATGCATTATATTCATCAATCAGTGTTCAACATCATCATTTGAGAAGCATCAAACGGCTACATCAGTTGTCTATATTGTTTGGGGAATCACTTGAACTGCACTAACCAAATATTCAAAAGGAGGGTTCTTCTCCCTGATACTTTTCTTTTAGGCCTGCATTAGCAACCTAAATGGCCTACCTTACTTTAAATTAATTGAATGAAAAAAAAAAAAAGAATAAAAGAGAAATGAAAGGACATGACTGCTCCTAGGTATGGTGGAGGAGATAGTATATTACAGATATGTGGGAAAGCATAATTAGAGTCAGGGACATCTGGAAGAATCTAGAATGGCAGGACCAGACTGAGCTGGGCTATGGAGGAGACAGGGAGGGGAAGGCAAATGGGGAAGAGAGAGGAACCAGCTGCAGTAGCCAAGAGACCAAAGATACAAAAGAGGAAGGTCACTAAAATGTCTGGATTTTAAAGGGAAGAGCCTATGAGAGAAGGGCAGCCCAATTCGTAGAGCTTAAGGTAGAAGGTGGAGCATGCCATCCATACCCCCTTATTTGGGGATACTGGTAAAACCTGGAGGCCAGGCCCACTTTGATACATTATATAGGTACCTCAGGAATTTATTTGGGCTTTGAAACTTAACACTAATCACCTCATTGGTTATCCAAACTGTAGTCTTCATTTCTCAAAGCATGTACACATAAAATAACAATATACTCAGAAGTTTGTATGTATATGCTAATACTTATGTATACATTCATTCCCATAACCATGTGCAATAACGCTAATGAAAATAGAATAAACCGCGAACTTGAGGGTGGGTGAATGAAGGCCAGGGGAAAGTTCAGAATTGGAAAATAGGTGGTGCGTGGAGGGAAGAAAGTGAGGAGAAAACTGCTACTGTTTCATTTCAATTAAAAATCTTTAAAAATAAGGTAGGTCAAGTTCTGAAAATGAACATTAACAACCACAATAACATTTCAAATAGGTTCATTTGTTTAAAAATAATTTTTTTGATGAGATCAGCTGCCCCAAAGTGCTTTAAAATTGTATCATTGAATGACCACTTGTTATCACTGTCACAAGGGTCCTGCAGAAGCATAGCTAATAAGGGTTAGACTGGGGTAAAAGCTCATTTCAGAGTGCATTATGGTTTGAAGCTCCACAGTGGCAGCTTCAAGGTTTCTACTGATTGGAATCTAGTCATTTTATTCTCCATTTATTCCTATTCTATTTATACCCTCAGCTTAAGAGGCTTAATTCTGGTTTCAAATATTAAAATTTGTCCTTATTTCCAGATAAACATATTCCACAGTTTGTGTATGGATATTATGAGATGTGTTTGAGCATTTGATGCTGGTTGGAATTATGAGATTTGCCCTTGTGAGACTTCTGCCAAATCCTCCCCTGAGTTTTTATTTTAATTCCATTGACTGTGTGCTCTCTTCAATTAGAACTGTACTGCTGTCCATACCTGCCATTGTGAAGGACTCTTGGTCATATTTCTATTTTATAATGTCTGTGTTGATTCTGTTTCAAAAAAAGAACATTGCTACTAACATAAAATAAGTCATTCAAATATCCACATAAGCATGTAGGACTATATTGAAAGAAAATAAAATACAATGTTAAGGCAATACTTCTGTGATCCAATGCTAAAGAGAAGACTTTTGTAACTAAACTGGAATGTTATATTCTAAGCCATCTAACATCTGGAAACCATACACTATGAGAAAAAATACAAGTCTTATCTTGTCATACTGAGAGATGTCTTTAGTTCTAACTATTGATTAAAATGAAAACTGAATATAGAGGAAAGATGGTTTAAGGTACCTGTATTACTATGGCAGTATAGAGCATATATAAGTGTGAGATTCTGACAAACTTCTCTTTAAAATTCCAAATTTTGTCTGATGATTTTGTCCAGCTGTTTACTAGCACACACACACACACACACACACACACACACACACACACACGCAGGCAGGTTGCTCGAGGCCAGAATTCTTGACAATGTCATAGAGAACAAAGGTTACTGGGGCCACAGCATCACATGGAGTCACAGAGCAGTGTAGACACCTAGTTCAGGGAGCATAGTGTGTTCACTATTCAGGTAGTCATGCATTGTGAAATAAGGCTGGTTTTTTGAAAAGGACAGGCACATGGGTCACACTTCACAAGCTTAACTATTGTGTTGCAGTTATACCAAGGGAAATACAAACTATCTCACTTTTTAATGAAAAAAGTTCCTTAAAAGTGCAAAAGTGGTTAAGATTATATAAAAAGAAAGATGATAAGTAATAAAATTGAACTCTCTAAGGAAGTTAGATTTTTGGCTTTAAAACAAATGTTTTCAAGATTAAAAGAAATGCACTACTTACAGTATTTCTTTATAACATAGTTATTGCAACTATTTTCTCTCTATATATTGTCTAGGTGTACTATGTGTAAGGTCACAGACATAGACATTATTGATGTAACTTCAAACTACGATATCATAGCTTTCATCTACCAGAATTATGATGTAAACTCTTTTACTGTGTAATGTTATGAATGGATTTTATGGCCTTCTAACTTATTCAATCCAATTACAGTCTGTTGGTTTTCCCTTCTCAAAATAACTATCATTTGTTCAAGATTATATTGCTTATGTTGTTAGGATGGCAAGTATATCTCCCTTGTGGTAATGTTCATTTACATAAAAATGCTAGTTTTTAAATTAAGACAATGAGTTTTAAGTCCATACCTTAGAAATTTTTAAAAAATTCATAAATAACAATGCAAACATATACCAAACATATAAAATTGCAAAGAAGATGCGTGGTCTTCTGACAAAGATTGTAAATCAACCTATAATTTTATAATACACTGAAATTAGACTAAGTTAGATCTAATTAAATAAAGAGTAAAGTAGGACAAAATTAAGCTACCAAAGAGAAAAATTATTTCAAATTAAATAGAGTTGTCATGTCTAGCAGTAGTATAAGTATAAATAGGTTCTCAGTCATTACAGTTTTATCACTTAATATCGACATAAATCTAATTTTATTATGAGGAATCTTTTTAGTGAATTCAATAACAACAGCTTTTAATTAATTTATGACAGTGATGAGAATTATTTTGAAAAATATTGTTTTTCATTGAATAGTTTATGAATTTGCAAATACTAAGACAGGAAATTCAATAAAAATCATTTAAAATATCTGTTTAGGAAGAAAGATGTAAAAATGAAGTAAATCTTATGATGAATTTCACCCTTATGTGTGAAAAAGACAAAATAAAATTCATGACCTCTGTAACATCAAATCAAAATGAGCCCCTTTGTCATTATTATTCCAGTTTCTTTAACCTGAATTGATCTTCTCAATGCTGAGAAAGCAGAAAATTCTGAAACTTATATTAGACAAGAAAACATTTGGCAGTAAATGCAAATCTTGCATTTTGCTAATTTTTTGGCTCTAAGACTACTTTTTATTCTACATATAATTCCTTTGGTTTCACTTCCTCCCAATTTTATCAAAATGTTGTGTTAAAAGACAGAGGCATTGACATTAGTTTTAGACCCCTTCATCATTTATCAGTGTTTTTGCTATTTAACCATGTGTTTGTTATTTATTTAATTGGAACTTAAATATAACACATTTGAGCTCATGCAACTTAGAGCAATGTGCATGCAATTGCATTAAACAAGTTATTCATTGTATATTTGTTATACAAGTATAGTTATATGGTATTAATTTAGGGTGTTTCTGACCTTGTGTGATAAGCATGAATATCTACAATATAATTAAATACACTACTACTACTACTGCAAAATTCCATTAAGAATTTTCTCTTCACAAATGTTCTATCAATGTTACTAGTTTTTTTTTTTTTTTTTTTTTTTTGATATTGGATATTTTTTTTGGTTGTCCTGGAACTCACTCTATAGCCCAGACTGGCCTTGAACTCACAGAGAACTGCCTGCCTCTGCTCCCAAGTGCTGGGGATTAAAAGCATGTACCATCACTGCCTGGTTTGATATTACTATTTTAAAATGAAGTAGTATATATCCCTCTGAAGGATATATATTGTAGCTATATTAATATTTGTGTTTTCCATATATGTCAAGAATAAAGCATATAGTTGCAAACAAATATGAATCCAGTCAAGAATGGATTTAAAATAGCAAACAAATGTGAGACACAAATATTGTCACTGAAAAACAACACATCATAAGGGGAATGAATAAAAGGTTACTCTTAAAAGAACAATGGAAGCATTAGTTGGGCAAGAAAAGTAAGTATTGATGTTTGTGAATAATAAAGGGGGAATGGACAGATAGACCACTCAGCAATAAGATAACTGACTCATTTTCCAGAGCGCACAGTCTCAGGTAATTAAAGAGTATCCTTATAGACCTAGGCTCATGTTTGATGATAAATAAGACAATCTGCTTCAAATATTTAATTCAGCAAAGTCTCAATCTCATCATAGTTTTCTGTTTTTCAGTATAAATTTGCGTTAATTGCATGCTGTTTCAATGTAGTTCTACATAGTTACTCTCAGAAGCTTACTTGTAGAATTACATTTATTTTGTGGCAAATGAGTCCTTCAGCTCTTCAATAAATGTTCTTTCAATATTTGATATGGTGGTATATATGCAGTTTCAATTTTACCCTAAACGAAATGTTTATTTGAGGTATTTCATTTAGAGTGTTTTCATTTTCTACTCATTTCGGTTGGAAAAGCAATCGTGCAGTCTCATTTAAGCTATCTTCCCTCTGGGCTTATTGTTCTAGTTAGCGGTTAAGTAACCTGAAACAGGGAAATAACAAGAAGAAAAAGACATTGAAACAAATTGTAGCCTTCATTCTTCAAAATGGATTTTCTGCATATAAAAAGAAAGTTTATAGGTACTCTCTACTGTCACCATATCGGTTCAGCTGTTTGTTCATTAAAAACAAACAAAAGGATCAGAATAATCTGAATGGTGAGAAAATAATTTTATTAGCAACCACATGGACAACATTGTGCATGTGAATATTTAATTGTGTGTCTTAGGACATGGAACAAATGCCCTTCCATTATAAAGAGTGTGTGCATACTAGTAAGAAAATATTTTCTTGATATAAATTAATTTTACCTTTGTTTAAAATTATAAATAAAATTCTTGCAATTTCTATGCAAGAAAAATGGAATATAACATTTTCCCTGCTCATGATGATGATCAAAATTTATCTGCTATTGTATTTATTTCCCAATACTTGCATCATAGGAGCAATTTCTTTACTCTCATTCCCTCAAATTAATAAAAAATCTCTGAACACACGTTATCTTTTTGTCCCTCTTATCTTCAATGTGTAGAAAAGCCCTCCTGTGGGAGACTACTCAAAAAAGTCTTTTTAGAAAACTTATTTTTCCTTCAAAAAAATTTTGGAACTTAAGTGAACACGCCAGAATTTTTTCAATGAGAAAAGATGTCAATCTGTTGGTGTATAAACTATGGTATGGTCTGTTAAATTTTGAATTTGAAAGAAACTACACTTATTTTTTTAAATGCTGTTATGAAATTTTATACAATATATTTTGATTATATGCAGCCCTGTGGGGTTTTTTTGCCTGTCTACTTCAGATCATATTCTACGTCCCTGTCCAACCAACTTCCTGTCATTAAAAAAAATATTAATGACCGTTGTCCCCAATTTAGAGCTCCCATATACTCACAGATGTCTGAACGTCCACAGGAGCATTTTCAACTTATTTGGAGCCATATCCTTGAATAAAATTGATTTTACATCACCCAGAAATTGTCAAGTTTCAGACTTACTACTCCGTGCTAGAATATTGATTGGCTAGATGGTGGTGCTGTGATTTGGGGTACCCAACAACAGTTTGTGTGAATTCATGGACTAGTAATGTCCAGAAAACATGTTTTGGCTCTTGTACAACTCCAGCTCTGAGCCGTATAATGTTTCATCCACCATTCAATTTTGGTCTGATCCTTGCTACATTTATCACTGATTACACCATACCTTTAAGGAAAAGACATCTATAGGATATAGGTAATATAAATGGGAAGCAGGAATAATGGAAAGTAAGATGGAATGACAGAGAAGAGAACTGGGGTGGAAATAACTATAAGGATATTTAGAATAGATATGGATAATGTGGATGTTTTACCATTTTATAACGTGTGTGTGTTTGTGTATTTGTGTGAGCATGTATATTGGGGTAGTCATATAAATGTTTCTACGCAGGTATTTTGTTAATTTCTAAAGCAACTGTAGGTTATCAAATAAAAAGTCTAGAGTCAGATATAAGTGATCTCTCCTTTCAGTTGTTGGTCAAATGTGTCCTAGACATGCCCTAAATAATGCAGACAAGTACGTGTCTTAGATGCCCACCAAAACATGTTGAGAAGATCATATTACTGAAAACAACACAAAAGTGTCAAAAATATGGAGAAATCAAGTTGAAAATCGTTAGGAAGTATACTTTCTGTTGAGCAGCTCTGATAGTAGTGGTCGATGCTATGCAGGACACTGAGCAAATAAAATCTTCTAAAATGCCAATGTCCCTGTTCAGCTCAGTGCCCCATTTTATAATTGGATTGATTAACCTTTTACGGTCTAATTTCTTGAGTTCTTTGTATATATTGGATATCAGACCTTTGTCAGTTGCGGGGTTGGTGAAGATCTTCTCCCAGTCAGTGGGTTGCCTTTCTGTCTTAGTGACAGTGTCCTTTGCTTTACAGAAGCTTCTCAGTCTTAGGAGGTCCCATTTATTCAATGATGTCCTTAGTGTTTGTGCTGCTGGGGTTATACGTAGGAAGTGTTCTCCTGTGCCCATGTGTTGTAGAGTACTTTCCACTTTCTCTTCTATCAGGTTCAGTGTGTTTGGACTGATATTGAGGTCTTTAATCCATTTGGACTTGAGTTTTGTGCATGGTGATAGATATGGATCTATTTTCATTCTTCTACAGATTGACTTCCAGTTTTGCCAGCACAATTTGTTGAAGATGCTCTCTTTTTTCCATTGTATACTTTTAGCTCCTTTATCGAAAATCAGGTGTTCATAGGTTTGTGGGCTAAAGTCAGGGTCTTCTATTCTATTCCATTGGTCGACTTCTCTGTTTTTATGCCAGTACCAAGCTGTTTTCATTACTGTAGCTCTGTAATAGAGTTTGAAGTCAGGGATGGTAATGCCTCCAGACGATCCTTTATTGTATAAGATTGTTTTGGCTATCCTGGGTTTTTTGTTTTTCCATATAAAGTTGATTATTGTCTTCTCCAGATCTGTGAAGAATTTTGATGGGGATTGCATTGAATCTATAGATTGCTTTTGGTAGAATTGCCATTTTTACTATGTTGATCCTCCCAATCCAAGAGCAAGGGAGGTCCTTCCATTTTCTGGTGTCCTCTTCAATTTCTTTCTTCAAAGACTTAAAGTTCTTGCCAAATAGATCTTTCACTTCCTTGGTCAGAGTTACCCCAAGGTATTTTATGCTATTTGTGGCTATCGTGAAAGGTGATGGTTCTCTGATTTCCCTCTCTGCTTCCTTATCCTTAGTGTATAGGAAGGCAACTGATTTTTTGGAGTTGATTTTGTAACCTGCCACATTACCAAAGGTGTTTATCAGCTGTAGGAGTTCTTTGGTAGAGTTTTTGGGGTCGCTTATGTATACTATCATATCATCTGCAAATAATGAAAGCTTAACTTCTTCCTTTCCAATATGGATCCCCTTATGTTGTCTTAGACAGAGACAGAGACCAACATTGGAGCACTGGACTGAAGTCTCACGATCCAAAGGAGGAGCAGAAGGAGAGTGAGCACGAGCAAGGAACTCAGGACTGCGAGGGGTGCACCCACACACTGAGGCAATGGGGATGTTCTATCGGGAACTCACCAAGGCCAGCTGGCCGGGGTCTGAAAAAGCATGGGACAAAACCAGTCTCGCTGAACATAATGGACAATGAGGACTACTGAGAACTGAAGAACAATGGCAATGGGTTCTTGATCCTCTTGCACGTAATGGCTTTGTGGGAGCCCAGGTAGTTTGGATGCTCACCTTAATAGACAGGGATGGAGGTGGGTGGTCCTTGGACCTCCCACAGGGCAGAGAAACCTGCTTGCTCTTTGGGCTGAGGAGGAAGGAAGACTTGATTGGGGGAGGGAATGGGAGGTGGTGGCAGGGAAGAGGCAGAAATCTTTAATAATTAAATAAATTAATTAATAAAAATAAAATAAAATAAAATGCCAATGTCCATGGTAGAGGAGCAGCAGGTGGGAATTAAATTTCAAGATGTCAGTCTACCAGGAGGCAGCTCTCTGATGGGTGAATCTCCTTAGGCAAGGCCACTGTACTACAGACCCTAGAATGGCTTTTCTTCTGCTGTGCCTTTACATGCTTGCTAGTGCAATATTCCTCTGATTTCCACTACTTGTAATATAGTGTGTTTATCTCATGGAAACATCACTTTCTACTAGGTATTTTTGTCTGTGGATTGTTAAAAATATGATCAGTTCCTAGGCTGTACTATCTAAATTGCTATATAATGATAGCCTAAAGAGACTTCTGATGAATAAAATAAATGCAAGAATATGTTTCCCTTTCATGGCTTGTGAGTTTCATCTGAGGAGCTGCATGGATTGTAACTCAAGTTAATGATTAAGAAGAAAACAATTGAATCCCGGTAGCACACCTAGTTAAAATTTCTAAATATTAATGCTGGGAGATGTGTTCATAGGTTTCAGTGTGCATTGCAAACAAATCTTTGGAAATAACAGATTATACTAAGGGGTTTTGGTTAAATAGATTTTAAGTAAAAAAATACAAGAAGACAATCTAAAGGGTCAGAAAGGCATATAGTTGAATGCAGAAATCATTTAAGATCAGGGAACAAAAACAGAGCAGCGCAATTATCATTGACTGACATACCTTTCTTGCTAGGATTGGTTGCGGACCAAATGTAATGATTAATTCCTTTCTCCATTTCTGTCCTCAATCTACTGCTATAAAAATAATTTGTTAACGAGGAGGTATGGACTCTAAAGATTTAAAGTGGAGCTGACTAACTCTTTTTCATATATAAAAGTTTAAGTTTGTGATTCTTTTAAGATTCCCTACAAGAGCTAGTTCCGGAACAGGCAACAAAGCTACAGAGAAACCCTGTCCCGAAAAACCAAAAAAAAAAAAAAAAAAAAAAAAAAAGATTCCCTATAAGAATACCTTTCAAGATAAGTAATAAAGCATTTGGCCCTTCCTTTTTAACCGCAAAATGCAGCCTGCCAGTAAAAGACCTAGCGAGCAAACATTGCCTGACAACACAGTTAATCTATAACAAGTTGATTGGTTATGAATGTGTTTGGGTTCTTGGGATGCACTTGTAGTACGTAAAATGTTCCATCATGTCAGGGAGATGAAAAATGCTTTTCCTGTATTCATTATATTCATTTACTAGAAAAACAGAATGTTATCACATTGCAATTTGTATATTGCCTTAAGAACATGTTTTAGATATATAAATTGTAGGAAAAACATATACAGTAGGAAAACAGAGGAAGAGTATAGAAAGAACACAAGAGAATAGAGAATAAAGAACAAAACCATCAAGAGAGTATAGGAGCGTTTCTTTGCCTAAACCCCCCTCAGATAAAAAAGTTTAGTTTTTGTGGACTCTGTGGATTCCTCTCAAAGCCCTGTGCTGCTGGAGACTATCCTTAGAGACAGCACTACTAAAGTTTTACCCTATTTGCTTGTAAAGTATAATGACCATTGTGTCAACATATGTCTCTTTTTGAAATGATGGCACAAATGTCATGAGAATAACGAACTGCTTTTTTAGTGTATTTAAGGCCCACTCAACAGGAAACACATGTCTGGTGCTGTATATCTGACTAATGCCTCATGATGGAGGCGCTCATAAGACACAGGTGCTCTCATTTTGCTAATTAGACATATACCAATGCCCTCTTTTTTTCTTCTTTTTTAAAAATTTGATTTAAAAATAAAATAATTTTTATTTTACACACCAAAACCCAGTTCCCACTCCTTCGCCTCCTCACATTCTCTCCACCTTCTCCCCCACCCTACCTCACCATCCGTTCCTCAGAGAGGGTAAGGCACATTGCTTTGGGGAAGGTCTAAGTCCAACCCTACTATATCTAGGCTGAGCAAGCTGTCAGTCCAAATAGAATAGGTTCCAAAATGCCAGTATAAGCAGTAGGGATAAATCCTGATACCATTGCCAGTGGCTCTGCAATGTGCCCCAGCCATACAACTCTCACCCACTTTCAGAGAGCCTGGTCTGGTCCTACCCTGTTTTCTTCTCCAGCTGGAGTTGATAAGTTTTGATCAGCTCAGGTAAACTGTTTTAGAGGTCATCCCCATCATCTTGAAATTGCATGCAAATAGATGGAACCATAAAAACAAAACAAAACAAAAAAACCAAAAACAAACAAACAAACAAAAACATTGTAAGTGAGGTAACCCAGACCCAGAAAGATGAGCATGGTATGTACTCACTTATAAATGGATACTAGCTATAAAGCAAAAGATAATGAACCTACAGTCCATGACCTTAGAAAAGCTAAGTAACAAGGTGAACCCTGAGAAAAACATATATAGATTCACCTGAAAAGGAGAAATAGACAAAATTGCCTGACAAAATTTGGAGCATGAGACTTGGGTGAGAAGAGAGGATGGAAGGGGAGTAGGGAGGAGAACTTGAGGGAACAGGTTAGTCTAGATGGAGGAAGAACAGAGATCAGAGCAAGGGAAGAGATATTTTAATTGAGGGAGCCATTATGGGGCTAGCAAAAAATCTGACACTAGAGAAATTCCCAGGAATATACAAGGATGACCGCAGCTAAGACCCTAAGCAATGGAGGAGATGGTGCCTGAGCTGACTATCCTAAATGTCACCATAGAACCTTCATCCAGCCAGCAACTGAGGGAAACAAAGGCAGAGACCCACAGTGGAGCACTAGACTTAGGTCCCAAAGTCCAGTTGAAGAGTGGGAGGAGTGAGAACATGAGCAAAGAGGCCAAGAATAATGTCCTTTGAATACTTATCTTTCTACCTATAGTATAGACCCTCTAAGATGTAATCGGAGAAATTTCCTTGGCATATGGTAGCAAATACAGAAACTCACAAATGACACTCTTTTATTGCAAATATTCAATAAAATTTCTGGTTCCTAAATTCATTAAAATTTAATCACATTTAATAGAAATTTGAGATTCCCTGAGTTACTGTCATTTTCTAGGGATAATAAACTGAAGGAAAAATGTTAGCTTAGCAATGAAACTTGGGTTCTTAATTTTTTCTCTTATTTCAACAGTAACAAGGATCAAGTGTCACATTCCTCATCTTTACTCTTTTTTATTATTGTCACTTACTAAAGACTGTCAGAAGCAAAATATTGTACATTTATATAATTCATTTAATTATCTCATTGATAAATGTTAACACCATTTCCATTATTGTTTCTTGGTGAAATTCATAAAAATAATGTTTACTCTAGGATCATTATAGTTATTATTTAAGAATATTTGGTTCACACATGTATACGTGCACATAAACACTCACATAAATGAATGTGAGTATATATATGTTAACATATATACATATGTGCATATATTTGGTGTTACAGTCTACATAAAAACTATGTCAGTGAAATATTGTAGTTAAAGATCAGAATACTGAAAAACTGTCCTTTTTAGTTATAGACAATTTCATAGAACATATTCATTATATTCACTTTATTCCCACAACTCCTTACAGAATTTTATACCATACCCTCCCTATCCTGTTTTCTGACTTCTTTTCTTTATAAAGCTCATCAAACATAATTTGTCGTGCCAGTTTACTTTTGGATGTGTGACACTCTATTGTTATGCTGTTGACTTTCCAAAGGCTGACCTCAGAAAGAACTCACTCTCCAGCCCCTGGCATATATCAGTAGCTAATAGTATCCCAGCAAGCCAAGACTTTACATCCCTCCCATTTCAACTTCAAAGAGTCAATTTTTGGAAGTGTTTTATTATACTGAATCATCATCCTCCTAATGTGAAATGCAAATGGTATTTTATAAAGGTTTAGATTTTAGGAAAGGGTGTGTCTCACTGGTAGAGTACACAACAAGCTTCTGTTAGTGCGTGAGTTTGAGCTTTAAGTGCAGTAAAAAATAAATTAAAGTATGCAGAAAGGAAGAAAGAAAAAAGAAAAAGAAAAGTACACAACAAGAGGAAGTAAAAATTAATAAAATCTGGACATTAATTTTATGGCAAACAAAGACAATAAAATTATATGGTTATTTGTGGTAGAATTTTATTTGCAAAATATTTCTACAAAATAATCTATATATCTGCAAGTTATTCTATAATCTATTAAGAAAATATATTATTGCTGGTGGTTGCCCAAAAGTATTGCTGTTTTATTGTTGATAGCTAAGTTTCTTTCACTGACTTCTGTGATAGAATAGAAGGGAGACAATGGCCAAGAAACAAGGCAGGTTCCTCTCCAAACAAACAGTGAGGCAGGATTCTGGATGTTCATTGAATGATGTTCACTGACAGTAGCTTTGGTCTTCAAAACTGGCATCAATAGATATAAGTGTTAAAAACAACAGTGACCTGAATAGGGGCCTTGTCATTATTTATTTCAATCACAAATATTATTTTGTTGTGGTTTCTCTTCAGATCACATATGTATTTTACCCTGTATAGGATATACTCCTACAAAGCCTAAACTATCTATTTGAATGTCCTTAAGTTCTGCTAATGACATTTTAAAATACAAATGATAGTTCAGTGGTAGCATTTTATAATTCTCCCTCTCTCCTCTGTCTCTCTGTATCTGTCTCTCTCTCTCTCGGTCTGATCAGAACAGGTCTGGCAGAAGCCATAGAAGGCATGGAGGAGTAGAGGCAAAAAAAAAAAATGCTGGTGGCTATAAGTCAATTGCTTAGTAGGTGGGACCAAGCCATGTGGGCACAGCCTGGCATAGAATTGCCAAGTCTCTGTGGTGGACCAACTGAGACAAATGGTGTGCAGCTGCCTAGAGGGGTAGTTCAGCTGCATGGAGTGGGGGAAGCCTGCATTCAGGAGTAGGTCTGGTCAGGGTCTGGCAATGAAGAGGACTCAGGCCCTGTGGGTGCCAATTTGTTGGCATACAAAAGAGTTCCACAAATAGCCTAGAATGGAATATATTTATTTGGGGATAAACTCACAGAATGGGTAGCAATCCACAGGCCTATGCCTTCCCTGGGAACTGGAACCAAATCCAACAGCCAAGAGTGCCCAGCATACTTCTGATCTGTATTTATAATACATGAGACCACACACAAATTGGACCTCTATCGTGAAGGCTCAAAGAAATCCCACAGCATTTCTGTCTCAAGGCAATGTGCTAGACTTTGTTGACTCCCCATGGGTAGCCTTGCCATCTATGTGGAGTGAATAGAGAGGTAATTTACTCAGGAGATCTTGTCTTTTTCTACTTTCTACTTCTGGTGTAGATTAGATCTATGTAAGTATCTCTTATAGTCCTTATTGTTGTCTAAGTTCTCTGGGATTGTGGTTTGTAGGCTGGGTTTCTTTGCTTTATGTTTAAAAACTATCTATGAGTGAATGCATGTGATAATTGTCTTTCTATGTCTGGGTTACCTCACTCAAAATGATGTTTTCTAGCTGCATCCATTTTCTGGCAAAATTCAAAATGTCATTTTTTTCCTGTGGTGTAGTACTCCATTGTGTAAATATACCACATTTTCCTTATCCATTCTTTGGTCGAGGGGCATTTAGGTTGTTTCCAGGTTCTGGCTATGACAAACAATGCTTTCAGTTTTCCTATTTTCAGTCAGGGAGCTAGTGTTTTGCTGGTTTTCCTACTTGTCCTTCTGCTCTGACTTCCAATAAAGGGATCACTGTGAGAACCTTTTACTGCATCTACTGGTGTTTCTCCCTGTTACCCAACCTCATTCTTGATAGACAGAAACTTTATGAAATTATTTGTAAAATAGAGATATTTTTCCTTTTGAAATTTAAACATATTTCTTCACTAGGTCTAAAAGCAAATATATTTTCTTATCATGTGTTGAATCAAGGAGTCCTGGGAGCTACCTTAAAAAATAAAATGTGAATATATCTGCTAAAATGCTGTTATAGTTCTTTAGTATTTAATTTCACATCAAACTCCAGTCGTGTATAACTGTGTTAATGTTATGATACAAATATTTATAATCACATGCTACATTCATCTAATCCTTTCCTGATTTCTTAAGAATGTACTGGTAGTATCTAGATTGGTTGATGTTGCTGTTATTGAAATGTTTATATATCAAAAATGTTCATTTTGTTGAAGAAACTATCATATACATATATATGTATAAGCACACACACACACACACATATATATATATATATATATATATATATATATATATACATATCACACACATGTTCACACAGACACATACTCATGACTATCTTCTGAACTGAGAATCTTAATTTGTCTCATTAGGGCACTGAAGCATAGAGAAGCAAATGACTCCTCAATGACTCTAAAATGGCTCCTCAGACTGCAAACCCTTCGAACAAAATTTCAAAGTCGTGCTTGCATGCTAAAAGGCTCTTACCAAGACCATGGATGTATTAAATATTTAATTTTATTTTCAACTTAAGAAGTCACTTCAAGGTCTCCTGAGTAAATTAGAAGCATGAGGACCTTGGTGGAGGGCTGGAAGGGGAGAGGGGGAGAGGCAGGAAGGGGAGCAGAGAAAAATGTAGAGATCAATAAAAAAATAAGAAAAAGGAAGTCACTTCAAAATGATGAGTAGCTCAGAATAAAGGCTCCTATTCTTACACACACACACACACACACACACACACAGAAGAGTCTAAGAATACAGACCTATTTTGTTTTTAGATGCATCATTCAAATAAAAATATAAAAGCTTCCATTTTGTTTCTGACAAACTAATTTTATAACAAGTAACTTTTGAAAAAATAAATCTAAGATCCAGAGCTGAAAAATAACTGGAAATTAGGAGTAAACTATGTACATAGAGAACAAACAGGTCTTTTTGTGATACTCACAGAAAGTATGCGTTATGTGCCTGAAAGAATGTGCATGCCCCATTTCATTTCTCAATTCATTTTGATTTTAGTTCAAGGTTAGGAATGTGAAATCCAATAGATTACAAATTACAGTTTATACCACAGACACAACAAGCAAAAGAGATTGTCTTGATTCTTTCTTTTATTTTTATTGTGTCATCCTGACTTTAAAACATATGTCTAAAGACCAAATTGAGAAAATGATTCAAAATCACCACTGTGATTTCATTTATTTTGTTTTTTATGTTCACTTGAAAAATAGAAAAGTAGAAAATGTATTTAACCCAATTGGTTATCAGAATTGTGATTCTCTGAACTCTTCCATTTCATACAAAATTTTTATTGTTAAGCAACTATCAAATAGGCTTGTGTAATTTACCTTTAATAATAAAAGAGTCTCCCTTTCTACATTAAGTTGTTTACAATAAAGACAGCAGGCTTTGAATTTTATAGGAAAAAATCCTATCAACAGAGTGCAGAAAAGATGAAAATCTCACTCTGAAATATGTAATTGCCTTCACTTAACGATATTCACATTTTGAGCCATCGCCATTATAATAAATATCTTTAAAAGGATGTTGTGGTAGGAGAACAACAACAATTTATAAAGAAACAAATATAAAAATCAGTGTATTTTGCCCTTTTAGGAGCACCAAAGTAGTAATTCAAATATATGAATAGCCAGTCTGTAAGTTCAAAGACTTTTGAATGACTCTGATAATTCCACAGATAAGAAGATATCATAAGCAGTTGCAGATTCAATATTATATGCTACAGAATAACTATTTCTATATTTTCATTGTTCTCTAATTAGGCCAACTTTCACAGATATTCTGGGTAGTGTATTTTCTGTTCTTCAGAGACAATTCTATTTTCTGGATACATTCTCCACCGCTTCTTGTAGCAACAACTCATATATTAAATTACAAAGGAATGTCAAGGTTTGCATTTTATGGCTTTTTGTTCTTGTTGTTGTTTGATTTGATTTTCTCTCTCACTGTCTCTCTCTTTTTCTCACTCTCCCTAGCTCTCGTTCTCTCTCTCTCTCCCCCCTGTGATTTCTAATTTATATTAATACTAAAGGCCCCAAATCAGATACTAGGGGTGAAAGCTGAAAGATCAGAGAAGCTGAACAGCCAAACAATAGTTCTTAGCTCTATAAAATCCTCAGACCAACTGGGGTATACTCTCTTTACAAGTCCTCAGACTGAATGCTGTCTCTAAGGAACCTCAGACTAAATCTTGCATTTCTGTCTCTTCCTGCCTTATATTCCTCTCTCTGCCCAGAACTCTTCCTGTCTCCACCTCCCTAGGGCTGGAATTAAAGGTGTATTACTCCCAAGTACTGGGGATAAAGCTGTGATCCACCACCACCTGGCTCTGTGTAGCCCAGGGTGATCTTGATCTCATAGAGATCTGTCAGCCTCTGCCCCCTGAGTCCTGGGTTTAAAGTGTATGTTACCACTGCTTGGCCTTTATAGCTAACTAGTGGCTAGTGACTAGCTTTGCACTCTGATCTTTGGGCAAACTTTATTTTTTAGATCACAAACAAAATAACACACACACACTCTCTCTGTTTGTGTGTATGTGTATATATATTTATATATGTGTGTGTGTGTGTTTGAATATGTATGTAAATTGCAAATATGGTGTAAATGCATTTATGTTGCTTATGTGTATTAGTGTGGGTGTGCACATGTGATACACAGGTGTGGAGGTGTGAGGACAAACTTTGATGTCAGTCTTTACTCTCTTGTTGAAGACAAGTTCTTTTGGTTGTTTTTACATGCTTACTCAGTTTATTGAACCTTGAAATCAAGTAAAATTCTCCTGTCTTTACTTCTCATTTCAGAGTTGGGGCACTAAGCTTATAAATGTGTGCTATAGTGCTTACTTTATTTGTGTTGTATAGGCTCAAAATCAGGGCCTTAGGCAAGTTTTTGCAGTGTTTGATTGTGCACTCAGTTATCTCCCTGTTTGTATTCTATTGTTTTTCATTGGTTAACATATGAGATAACTAATGGCTTCTCCATTGTGAAGTAGAAAATGTGCATATGTGCCCGTGTGTGTGTGTGCATTTGTGTTTGAATGTGTATGTGTTTTTAGAGAGATTATGTTCATATGAATCATTCATATATATTCTCACATTTTTTCCTTCCATTTCCAAAAAAATGCCACAGAAGTTTTTCATCCATACTCACCTTTCTGTCTTCCTTCTTCCTCAGATTTATGTGTTTCATTATGTATTGATTATCTAAGCGTTCTAAAAAATCTCACTTATTCTGTCTTCTCTCATCTCCAGTGTATTAAACACCCTTATCATTCTCAATTTCTTAATCTAATCTCATATACACATGTGTTGACTTGTATGTTTTCATTCTAATTAAGGATAAAACTTACATAAATTGCTTCTCAGCACCTTTCAGCCATGTTCTTTCTTTCTTTCTTTCTTTCTTTCTTTCTTTCTTTCTTTCTTTCTTTCTTACCTTCCTTCCTTCTCTCCTTCCTTCCTTTCTTCCTTTACTCCTTCCTTCCTTTCTTCTTGGAAGTAAAGAAGAACTGACATAAGTATTCTGCCAATTTTTAAGCATTTCTATCCCAATTAAATGTTCTAGAACTGAGAATATAACCACATGAGATCATGGAGCCAAAGAAACCATTGGGAGTTAGACTTTAGGCAAAACTCTAATAATAAACTGAGCTAAATAAGTTCCGATTTTGACAGAGGGCTACAGTATTTCTTGGAGTTTCCTGAAATCACTGTAATTCAGAATCAGTAGCTAAAAGACCCCAGAAAGCCAGACATATGATTATTAACACATCAAATTAATTAGATCTTGTCTATTCATATTCTATCTACCCAACAACTCATTCTCTCCTTCCTTGCCCTACACACACTCCCTAGCTCTTTATTTTCTCTTAATTTTTTCTCTCTCCTCTGTCTCTCTTATGTTTCAGTTTTCTCCATAAATTTTTTTCAGCCAATACTTCTTTGTCACAAAATATATTTCTTTATCATTATTCCTTTCTTGCAAAACAATTCACCCCCCCCCAAAAAAAAAACAGAAAGAGGAATATTCTGTTACTTTTTAAAAATTCTTATTTTACATACCAGTCCCAGTTCCCTCTCCTTCCTGTCCTCCCACTCCCTCAACCTTCTCCCCACCCCACCACCACCCATTCCTTAGAGAAGGTGAGGCCTTTCATAGATCGACAACAAAGTCTGTCTAATCACTTGAGGCAGGACCAAGGCCCCCCCACCCTGTGGCTGAGTAAGGTATCCCTCCATAGGGAATGGGCTCCAGAGACAGTTCATTCACTAGGGATAAACACTAACTCCATTGCTAGTGGCCCCACAAACAGCTTATGCCATACAGCTGACACCCATATTCAGAAGGCCTAATTTGGTCATATGCTGGTTCCCCAGCTATCAGTCTTTGGTCAGTGAGCTCCCATAAGCTTGAGTTAGCTGAATCGGTAGGTAGCTCCATCTTTGTCCTGTCCACTTTGTTCCTAATATTTCATTTACTTAAAAATTGAGCGTATTTATGGTAAAAGTATTGTGTTGGTTATACTGCTTGGTACTTCTGTCCTTCAGGTTTGATCTTTCAAAAGTAACCTTGTTAAAATAATGTTATTTTTTTTTCAGTGTAATAGTTACATTACCGCTATGGGGGTAACAAACTTTTCTCTGTTTGAATTTGAAACCTAATTCAAAAGAGGACATCTATTGCTGGAATTGTAAACATGCTCAAAAACCTAGAGTGGGAGCAGACTAAAAGACGTATATTGGGAATTCAATAATCTTTTCTGCGTAAATAGACACAGCATGAAGCATTCATGTAAATATTTACTTTATACACAGGCAAATGTGTATACCAGGTGTTCTTGCAGTGGAAAGTGGTGAATGCAGATACTTCTGGTAGTACAAGGTGCTAAGAATAGATAATAGAAGAATGTGCCGCCATATATAATACATTCATACCAACTCACCTAAGACTCCAGGAAGAATGTAGAAGATAGGGCTAGAAAATTGTAAGAGCCAGAGAATAAACATGAAGGCTATGAAAAGCAGTCTTCTTGGCAAGATAGAAGCATTGTAGTCAAGAATTGACCACAGGACACACCTGTTCCTTATCAGTATAAGAATTGCCCTGGGTTGAGTAAGTGCTCAGCGGTTGTAGACTTCAATTCAGAGCTATTTTTTACTGATTAAGTCACAGAGTAGAGGAATTATATCTTCAGCTGAGTGGCCAGTGATGACTCCACCAGTTTCCAAAGGATATTTCCAATTCAATGATCAAACAGCTACTTCTTTAAGCTAAATGTATCACAAAACTAACCTAAAAAATTACAATTTTAGCAAAGTTACTGTTATACACAAGAGGAGGTGAAGGCAATTGGGAGATATGAAGAAAAATAGAGTATAAAACATAAATTAAATTGCCAGCCAAGAAAACTAATTGACAAAGAATGGTTTCAAAAAGCTAATTCATATAAAAAATCCTGATATGTTTTTATTCCCTTACATTTATAAATTTTTTAGATAAAATTCTTAATATAAAGTAATATATTCTGAAATTCTTAGATAATTGTCAATGTCTTTTAGAATACCCTGCAACATTTAATAAATCCCTGGAAATGTGGAAAAGATAAAATACACATAAAAATCGAAAAATTTTCAGACTTCAAAATTTTAGCATCCATTTATCCATATCAATATGAAGCATCTTAGATACTAATGGTGTTTGAAGGAATCTTGGAAATATCATTTCCAAAAGTGGCTAGAAAGGGATTCTTTGCTGATGCTTTGAAATTTAGAAATAAATCCTTGCACTACACTCAGATAGATTGCCTGTAATGCACTGTGAAATACATGGCACATCATTTGTTAGATCTAGTTAACTATGATTCATAAAATGTGACATTTCTCATGCCATTTGCAAGGCAGTTAATTTAGCCAGCAAATCTCATGATATCCTCTACACTTGAAAAGCTTTACTGTTTAGTAATATTAAAAAAATGTTTTTGAAGAGGGAGAAGTGATGTAATTGTATAATGTGGTACATTTGAGATTATGCTACAAACCATAAAATAACCAAGGATAGAATGCTGACACATCAAATTTCAGATGAACAAGGTGCAAAACATGCAACATAAAATGTGAACTCTCTGCCTGGTGTGATGCTTTTATGCAGCTGGCCAAGGTATTAGTGCTGGAATCTAGCTGGTTTTTAAATGATTGCATGAAAAAAATCTATAGAAAGAATAGATGTTGTGAATAGTAACATTGAAACTAGCTACATGTAGAAATTTTTAATCTTGTTATTTTCAGTAATAAATATTTAAAATGTATTTATTATTAATTTGTAAAAATATCAAATGCTCTTTTTTGAGAAATTCAGTTTTATAGCATCACGACTGTCTGATTTTTAGTGTTTGGAGAAATAAAATATATATTTTAGAAAAATATTATTAATGTAGGATTTTCTGGGAGGTCAATAAAGATAAATAAAAATTCAACAATGAAAAAATATTTAAACAAGTTACTAGAATTTTAACATACCATAATAAACACAAAAAGTTGCCTTGTCTTTCTCATTTCAGAAAATTTTAATTAATTTTTATATGAAGACATAATATCATTATGTATAATGTCTTCAAGTGGTTTAAGTTTTTACATAAGAGTATAGAATTTTATGTTTCCAGTCGTTCAGCAGCCTGTAAATTAGAAAGCCTTAAATTGGGACAATTCTAAAAATTACATATGCTTTTTAATTACCATACTTACAATTACCATAAGTAATAATTGATGTGAGTTTTAATGAAGAAATGCACATAATTCTTGTTATTTTCCTGCAAAATCACAACATGTGTTAATGTTTCATATAATTCATCTATTATGATTCTTTGAATATTTATCATCATCTGATAATAGTTACTAAATTATTCTCAGTGAAGAGCAATGCTTAAATAATGAGGAGTCTTGTACCACTGGTTTTCTAGAGGAGGAAAATGTATAAACAAATTATGAGATGAAATCTCTTTCAACTGAAAATAGATTAAAAAAAGAGTTTTAGTTTTGATGGCTTGATCATTATACTTCTTAAAAGATCCATCTTACAAGGAGAGCAAAAGTTAGGGTGAAGAAATGAACAAAAAGTTATTCTCAAAGAGCTAATTGTAATGAAAATGTATGCAATAATTAAATGTGTTAGTAATATTTGTACACATGATAACAGATATGCAAATAGTTTAATGAGTGAGTAAAGGCAAATTGTTAAACCATTTTCTCAGTTAAGAAATTAATATATGAAAGTGAAAGGTTGTAGGTTTGCTGTAGAATAATGCTCTTATAAACTGTTAAGATTTGTTAATCATGTTAGTTTAATAAAATGCTGGTTGGCCAGTAGCCAGGCAGGAACTACAGGCAGGCTGAGCAAACTAGGAAAATTCTGGAAGAAGAAAGGCAGAGTCAGGTACCAGCCAGATGCAGAGGAAGCAAGATGCGAATGCTTAACTCAGAAAAGTTACCAAGCCATGTTGCTAAACATAGATGACAATTATGGATAATTTAAGTTGTAAGAATTAGTTCTTAATAAACTTGAGTTAATGGGCCAAATAGTTTACAATTAATATAAGTCTCTGTGTGTTTATTTGGGACTAAATGGTTGTGGAACTGGGAAGGAGAGAAACTTGCATCTACAAATGGCTCTCAAACTTTTGGCATGAATTTCCATATAAAACCTGAGGTAGCTTTTAAAAAAAAGAATTCTACACAGATGTAGTAGGAGACTGCTTGTTTTCTCCCAGAAGCTCAGACATTAAATAATCAAATGGAAGCCATATTATTTGCAATACTTTTGGACCAATAGCTTCAGCATATTTCTGGCTAACTCTTATATCTTAAACTAACCCATCTCCATTAATCTGTGTATCACCACGTGGCTGTGACTTACCTGGTAAAGTTTTGTCCGGCATATGTCTCTGTCATCTGTCTACATGGCTTCTCCTTGACTCCTCCTTTCTCACAGCATTCAGTTTAGTTTTCCCCACCTAGCTCTATTCTGCTAAGCCACTGGCCAAAACAGATTTTTCATTAACCAATAAAAGCAACACATAGACAGAAGGACTTCCCACACTACACAGGCATGAGCAGAGTCAAAGGTAACTTCTTGGTAACTATCTTTTCTCCCATAGACTCTGTTTGCTAGTGGCAAGCAGAGGCACAGCTCCTTTAAGTGAGGCTTCCTGATTCAGCATTATTGACAAAAACCTCAAAGCTCTTTAAAGAGGCCCTGCCACCAAACACTTAAATAGTGTTTATGAGCAACTGACATCAGGCTTGTTGGTGGTGATATGAAACTAAAACTGAATTCTCCACAGAGTTGTAGAATAAACAAAGCTACCGCCAGAATCTCTGCCATGGAGCTAGACTCTCATGATGTCAAGAACTGGAGCAGAACCAGCCATCCAAGTCACTGCTTTAATACTAGACACATCACTTAGCAGATTAAAGACTCATGTGGTAAGAAAAAATAGAGATATACATGAAAGACATTCATATTTTTTTAAAAAATAGAAATATACATGAAAGACATTCATATTTTTAAAAAAAACATGAAATTGTTTATAGTATGTTTAAAAATATACTTAAGCTTGGGAAAGAAAATAAAAATAACAGAGAAAGTGCTTAAAAAGAGAAATAGAGTAGTCAGGTGTGGTAGCACAAGCCTTTAATCCCAGCATGTTGGAAGAGGCAGAGGCTGGTGGATCTCTTTGAGTTCAAGGTCAGCCTGGTCTACAGAGTGAGTTACAGAACAGCTAAATATACACAGAGATACCCTGTCTCAAAAAACCAAAAATTAAAAAATAAAAAAAGAATAAATTAAAATAGAGTTTTAAAAAGACATGAACAAATAGAAAATACACAGAGAATCAGGATAGTGTATCTTATTGCATTGTCTTTGAATTGTTTGACTGGTAAGGAATGACTAATAGCTGCTAAAAGACATTTGATTGTAAATTCTGTTGTATTAATCCAAACTACATATTTTGAAAATGCCTTAACTTCAAACTTTAAGTCAAAAAAATATGCTACTTTGGAGAAGGAGTTTTTCTTTTATTTCCACAGGAAGTAAGACACTGGATTCATCCAGTGTTAAAAAAAATCAAATTTGATTAAGGAAGACCTCTGAAAATTTGCTGGTAGGAACAGATGGCTCAGATGATCCAATTTCTCAGAGCACCTCTGTTGCACTTTCTTCTGAGTTCTGCAACCAGTGCAGCTTCAAGGTTGCTGGCTGAGATGATCCAGCGTCACAAAAACTCCAGTTAGTACTTATCCATGTCCTAAATTTTCTTTGGGCCACCATAAGATTGCCAATACCCCCAATCAGTAATAAGTACCCTAGGAAACTATGCCATGATTCCCCCAAAAAATGGGTTATGGATGTTTGTCTTTATTTAGTGTGTTGGTTAGAAATTGTTATAGATAAGGTTCAGGAAAAAAGCTAAACAAGGAGATTAGATTCAAGATTCTTGCTTTGAAAACAAAAATGGGGAAATGCTGATGGATAATGTTCTTGTCTACTGTAAGGTTTCTTTGTGACTTATATTGGTTTATTAAGAGAGTGATTGACCAGTAGCCAGGTAGCAAGATGGGCAACATGAACAGAGTAGGAGAATTCTGGGAAGAGGAATAGTAGAAAGTCAGTCAGCAGCCAGATGCAGAGGAAGCGAGATGAGAATGCCTTACTGAAAAAAAGGTACCAAGCCATGTAGATAAACATAGATAAGAATCATGGGTTAATTTCAGTTGCAAGAGCTAATTAATTATAAGTCTGAACTAAGAGGCCAAACAGTTTGTAATTAAATAAACCTCTGTGTGCTTATTTGTGACTGAATGGGGGTGAGACCCAGTGGGATAGAAATTTCTGTCTATATAAATTTATAATATATTCATAGTAAATTAACATAAAATAAATACCTAGGGTACTACATAAGTCCAAAGTAACTGGGTAAGTAAAATAAACAAATTTATTTTGTAATTGAGGCCATGAGATCATGAGGAGAAGAAATACTCAAAACTGAATAGGAACTAAAACCAAAAAAGGACACCAATAAAGACTATCTCAAAGAAATAAATAAAATGAGGCAGTTATACAAAGGAAATAATAAACATTATAGCCAGTAATTAAAAATAAAAATAAAATAGTCTATAAAAACAATTTAAAATAAGGAAAAATGGATTCTAAGTAGGAAAAACAACTGATGTAAACTTTAAGAGGTTTGAAATAATTTTTGATATTTAATTTTACATATCAACTTGTCTAGGTCATGGCATTTAGATTTTATAAGTATGTAAACTATCATGTATGTCATTTCTGAAAATGAATCAATATGTATACAAGTAGTCAACACTAAGCACATGTTAATAATTCATATGAACAGCTTAAGAAAAATGAGTAGTAGTTTATGTGTACATGTTTATATATATGTAAGAATAATTACAAATAAGGAGTTATGAATTTGAGAAGGAAGGTTACATGGGAATTGTTGGACAGTGTAGAGGAGAGCTAAAATGATGCGAATACAGTGGAGTTTTGTTTCAAAAAAGAAGATACCTGATTGACTTGGAAAAAAGTCACTTCAATTATGACAAAAAAATTGATAAAGTAATCGATGCAAAGCAGTACTGAACCTGTTAGCAAATCAACAGTAGATGGAAATGTTCACCAATAAATTTGATAAGGTGCTGAAAAGTAAAAGGATGGGTGTGGAGGTCCAAAGAGGCCAAAGGTCAGAGAGTTTGGGACTTGTTTTTAGTTCATTCAAGGTTACTGTGCTTCTAACTCATTTGTAAATCAGAGTTCTGTAATCAACAGGTGTGGCTAGTTGCCAGCCCTTGCATTCCTGAAATAGGGAAGTAGTTGGTTCCTACCTAAAACAAAAGTCTAAGGATCTAAGTTCTAGTTCCCTTTATGGAAATAACTTAGGATTTCACCCTTTGAGTGGTTTGCCTACAGAGTGTTTAGTTTAGGGTGTGAGTCTAAGGTTTGAGTGATGAATGTAGCCTGTGACTTTCAATTTGTATGTTAATGCAGTCTTATATTTTTTGCCTACATTTTAGGGTCAGGGGTATATTAACCAGTTGGAAATTAAACATGGGTGAATTTTTAGTACTCACTGAAATTCCCTCCTGATACTATCCTATATGTTTCTGGGTTTTATTATTTTCGTTCACGTCTTTGTATTCTTTACTATATTTCTAAATTTCCATGCCTCCACTCTGGAAAAAGGTATTTTTGTCGGGGCTGGCCTCCGACATATTGGTGACAAAGTGAGGGAAAAAAGGCAGGTAATAGATTCCAGACAAAGCAATATTTTAACTATGATCACCTATAATGGTAAGATATTGAAAACTTTCTTCTAACAATAGTGAGTAACATAAATATGTCTATTCTGTTTCTGTTCAGTATTTTGCTGAATACTACTTCCTATGGTCTTAGAATATAAAATAAAGAAGAAATACTGGCAATTGAAAATATGAAACTGTCTTTTGTACCAAGCAATAAAGCTACTTTTTGCTACAGTTATTTATTTGTTTGTGTGTGTGTGTTTGTGCATTGACTTACATACGCCACTGCCTTTGTCTGGCAGTCATAAGACATTTTGAGTGAACTGGTTTTCTAGAACTTAGATTTTCAGACTTGGTGCCAAGCTCCTTAGTCTTTTTTTTTTTAATTAATTTATTTAATTATTAAAGATTTCTGCCTCTTCCCTGCCACCACCTCCCATTCCCTCCCCCTCCCCCAATCAAGTCTTCCTTCCTCCTCAGCCCAAAGAGCAAGCAGGTTTCTCTGCCCTGTGGGAGGTCCAAGGACCACCCACCTCCATCCAGGTCTATTAAGGTGAGCATCCAAACTACCTGGGCTCCCACAAAGCCATTACGTGCAATAGGATCAAGAACCCATTGCCATTGTTCTTCAGTTCTCAGGAGTCCTCATTGTCCATTATGTTCAGCGAGACCGGTTTTGTCCCATGCTTTTTCAGTCCCCGGCCAGCTGGCCTTGGTGAGTTCCTGATAGAACATCCCCATTGCCTCAGTGTGTGGGTGCACCCCTCGCAGTCCTGAGTTCCTTGCTCGTGTTCACTCTCCTTCTGCTCCTCCTTTGGATCGTGAGACTTCAGTCCAGTGCTCCAATGTTGGTCTCTGTCTCTGTCTTCTTTCATCGCCTGATGAAGGTTAATATTCAGGGGGATGCTTATATGTTTTTCTTTGGGTTCACCTTCTTATTTAGCTTCTCTAGAATCACGAATTATAGTCTCAATGTCCTTTATTTATGGCTAGAAACCAAATATGAGTGAGTACATCCCATGTTCCTCTTTTTGGGTCTGGCTTACCTCACTCAGGATAGTGTTTTCAATTTCCGTCCATTTGTGTGCAAAATTCAAGAAGTCATTGTTTTTTACTGCTGAGTAGTACTCTAATATGTATATATTCCATACTTTCTTCATCCATTCTTCCATTGAAGGACATCTAGGTTGTTTCCAGGTTCTGGCTATTACGAACAATGCTGCTATGAACATAGTTGAGCATATACTTTTGTTGTATGTTTGGGCATCTCTTGGGTATATTCCCAATAGTGGTATTGCTGGGTCGAGAGGTAGGTTGAACCCGACTTTCCTGAGAAATCGCCACACTGCTTTCCAAAGTGGTTGCACAAGTTTGCATTCCCACCAGCAATGGATGAGTGTGCCCCTTTCTCCACAACCTCTCCAGCAGAGGCTATCATTGGTGTTTTTGATTTTAGCCATTCTGACCGGTGTAAGATGGTATCTTAATGTTGTCTTGATTTGCATTTCCCTGATTGCTAAGGAAGTTGAGCACGATCTTAAGTGTCTTTTGGCCATTTGAACTTCTTCTGTTGAAAAGTCTCTGTTCAGCTCAGTGCCCCATTTTATAATTGGATTGATTAGCCTTTTACGGTCTAATTTCTTGAGTTCTTTGTATATTTTGGATATCAGACCTTTGTCAGTTGCGGGGTTGGGGAAGATCTTCTCCCAGTCAGTTGGTTGCCTTTCTGTCTTAGTGACAGTGTCCTTTGCTTTACAGAAGCTTCTCAGTCTCAGGAGGTCCCATTTATTCAATGATGTCCTTAGTGTTTGTGCTGCTGGGGTTATACGTAGGAAGTGTTCTCCTGTGCCCATGTGTTGTAGAGTACTTCCCACTTTCTCTTCTATCAGGTTCAGTGTGTTTGGACTGATATTGAGGTCTTTAATCCATTTGGACTTGAGTTTTGTGCATGGTGATAGATATGGATCTATTTTCATTCTTCTACAGATTGACTTCCAGTTTTGCCAGCACAATTTGTTGAAGATGCTCTCTTTTTTCCATTGTATACTTTTAGCTCCTTTATCAAAAATCAGGTGTTCATAGGTTTGTGGGCTAAAGTCAGGGTCTTCTATTCTATTCCATTGGTCGACTTCTCTGTTTTTATGCCAGTACCAAGCCGTTTTCAGTACTGTAGCTCTGTAATAGAGTTTGAAGTCAGGGATGGTAATGCCTCCAGACGATCCTTTATTGTATAAGATTGTTTTGGCTATCCTGGGTTTTTTGTTTTTCCATATAAAGTTGATTATTGTCTTCTCCAGATCTGTGAAGAATTTTGATGGGATTTTGATGGGGATTGCGTTGAATCTATAGATTGCTTTTGGTAGAATTGCCATTTTTACTATGTTGATCCTCCCAATCCAAGAGCAAGGGAGGTCCTTCCATTTTCTGGTGTCCTCTTCAATTTCTTTCTTCAAAGACTTAAAGTTCTTGCCAAATAGATCTTTCACTTCCTTGGTCAGAGTTACCCCAAGGTATTTTATGCTATTTGTGGCTATCGTGAAAGGTGATGCTTCTCTGATTTCCCTCTCTGCTTCCTTATCCTTAGTGTATAGGAAGGCAACTGATTTTTTGGAGTTTATTTTGTATCCTGCCACATTACCAAAGGTGTTTATCAGCTGTAGGAGTTCTTTGGTAGAGTTTTTGGGGTCGCTTATGTATACTATCATATCATCTGCAAATAATGAAAGCTTAACTTCTTCCTTTCCAATATGGATCCCCTTGATCCCCTTATGTTGTCTTATTGCTATTGCTAGAACTTCAAGCACTATATTGAAGAGGTATGGAGAGAGTGGACATCCTTGTCGTGTTCCTGATTTTAATGGGATGGCTTTGAGTTTTTCTCCATTTAATTTAATATTAGCTGTCGGCTTGCTGTAAATAGCTTTTATTATATTTAGGTATGACCCTTGGATCCCTAATCTCTCCAAGACCTTTATCATAAAGGAGTGTTGAATTTTGTCGAATGCTTTTTCAGCATCTAATGAAATGATCATATGGCTTTTTTCTTTCAGTTTATTTATATGGTTGATTACATTGATAGATTTGCGTATGTTGAACCAGCCCTGCATCTCTGGAATGAAGCCTACTTGATCATAATGGATAACTTTTCTAAAGTGTTCTTGGATTCGGTTTGCCAGTATTTTATTGAGAATTTTTGCGTCGATGTTCATGAGTGAGATAGGCCTGTAATTCTCTTTCTTGGTTGGGTCTTTGTGTGGTTTTGGTATCAGGGTAACTGTAGCTTCATAAAAGGAATTTGGCAATGACTCTTCTGTTTCTATATTGTGAAATACATTAAGAAGTATAGGTATTAGCTCTTCTTGGAAGTTCTGGATATGGCAAATATAGGTCAACGAGCAGAGGCTCCTTAGTCTTGTAAAACCATCTCACCAGCCTGTAACAGACAACAGTGTAAAAGAGACCTTTCTACAGAATCAACAAAAAGATTTGGAAGTAATATAAGAATTTAATGATATTATAAAGTTTGATGTTCTTTTCTTAGTTATTCTAGTGCTGTGAAGAGACAGCATGGCTAAGATAATTTTTATAAAGGAAAACATTTAATTGGGAGCTTGTATACAGTATCAGAGTATTAGTCCATTTCCGTGACAGGGAGCAATAGAGCTCAGAGACAGGCATGAGGCTCAATATTTACAACCTGATCTACAGGAAACAAGAAGAAAGACTGAGTCTGTTTTCTGTTGTTGCCCTTGTTCTTGTTTTTCTTTGCCTTCTAAATGACATAGTCTTTATTCTTACTATTCTTTTTTTATTTTTATTTAATTTACACCTGACTGCAGTTATCCCTCCCTCCTCTGCTCTTACTCCCAGGTCCCCTCCCCTCCCCCCTGAGAATCCTCCTTGATTTGTTCAAAAATGCAGGCCTCACTTGGGTATCAACAAAGCACAGAGTATCAAGTTGCTGTAAGACATAGAAGTTCACCTCCCCTTTTGTATTATCTCTGGGGAAGACAATAGAATATGAATAATAGATTCCCATGAATTAGCCAAAGGCCAGCCCCAGTGACAAACATACTTAACAAGGCTCACAATCCTTCCTCAACAGGCCCTTAATTTTGAAGATAAAACATGCATCTATATGAGCCTGTTGGATCCATTCTCATTCAAACTACC
Source organism: Chionomys nivalis (assembly GCF_950005125.1). NCBI lineage: Eukaryota > Metazoa > Chordata > Mammalia > Rodentia > Cricetidae > Chionomys > Chionomys nivalis. Next base: position 12,134,297 of record NC_080097.1, read on the forward strand.
AAAATCTTAGAAAACAAAGAGAAAATGAGATTTAAGAAGAATTTCAAAAGAAATATGTGGCATCTAGTTCTTTGCTGGCTCAGCTGCTTTCTGTACCCCTTCACCTTTTTTAAAGGTACAGAATTGTAAAAATAAAGCATTTAAAAGCCAACAGTCACTAGAAATGATTTTTTTATTGCTCACTCAGGCATGTGCAAAGCAAGGTCATTTACTGTGGGAGGAACAGCACACGAGTATCAGATGGAAGGAAAGCAGAAATCATGAGGCATGCAATAAAAATAAGTATTGCATAATGGTTTTAGCCTGTTCTACCTCTGCAAATAAAAATACTTATTACTTAACTCACCTGACAGGTGCTGAAAAGTTCATCCAAATGTCATTTGCTGAGGAGGACTTAATTTTATTTATACACAAAATCAAAAACAAAACACTTTTAACAAAGGACATGTGGAGGACTTAATTTTATTTATACAGAAAATCAAAAATATAAAATAGTTTTAACAAAGGACATGTGGCACTGATACTTTGAAAATTGCAAAGTTTTGGTCAGTAAAGTTTTAAAAGGTTCAAAAAATGAAGGAAACTCTTGAAGAACTGGAAGACACATTGAAGAGATTAGTTCTTTCAAGTGGTTTCATAAAATAATAGAAGTTGCAATCTGGAATAAATATATCTGAAAACTACTAGAATTAATTTACCTGTAATTGCATATAATTCTGTTTATCTAATAAAAAATTGAAAAAAAAAAGAGGCATGAGCATCACTGCCTGATTAGTATAGTCAAGTGATCACAGTACCAAAATAAGTGAAATACAACTTTAAGGTATAGAAACAGTTCTTCTCATGAATCAGTTTATAATATATGAAGGTTTGGTACATTTTATACTGGATGGAAGATAATTAAGAGACTCTCAGTTGTCAAGAGTAGGCATTAAGCTACTGTAGAATGCCCACTGCTAAGTGTACATGTACACCACTCCTTGAACATCTTACTGAAATAATAACAATGACAAAAAGCTCAGAAAATAACATGGATGAGGTCAAAAACATTTATTAAGGGCTAGATGTTGGGAAGGATGGTTGACCATCATTGTCTTCTGCATATGTCAAAGCCAGAAGCTATGGGTGCATTTCCAGAATCAACAGTCAAAAGTTAAAGCATGGATGAGAAAGGGGTACATGAGAAGTTATTTGTTACTGATTATATTTTAATGTATGAACCTTGCTGCAGTGTGTGGCTACATACCTATATCCATATGGGCAGCACTTAATGGATTCAATTGTTTAATAAAAGTTTAGTAATATGAAGCTGGGAGGGACATATTATTCAAGGTTGGGTCTGGGAAGAATTGGAAGGGAAGATGTGGGTTCATATTTTCAAAAGATTGTATTCACCTGCAAGTTTCTCAAAGATTAAAATAAAGTAACATAAAATCTCCATTAAGTTTGTTCAAATATTCATCATGATTAGATATACTGACAAAATATAATGTGGCATTTCTCTTTATTCATGCTTGATACAATGAATAGTTTGAAAAGTTCAGATGTTAACAGTTATTTTTTATATAATGATTCCATTTGTTTCCATTTCTTCTTAGTCATTTACTTGAAATATTTCTAAGGGATGTCTCTACTTGAATATTTTGGGGCAAATTAATTTCTGTAACAAATTCTGGGAGGATTTTATTTTTATTTATTTAAGTACTTTTAATATCTGTTAACCAGTTAAAATAGAAACTTTTAAATTTAAGATGCTTGTGGTTTTTATTTCGTCGTTGTGGTAGGTGAAGTGGAATCTCAGAGACCTTTTGATATGCATTTCCCTGATGGCTAAGGGTGCTAAGCATTTAAATGTTTCCCAACTATTTGTGATTTTTTTTTCTGTTGAGAATTCTCTGTTTAAATCTGTAACCCATGTCCTTTTTAAATTTTTTTAAAAAAGAAAACAAGTTATCTTTTCCTATTATACATACCAATCCAAGTATCCATTCCCTCCCTACCTCCTATTCCCTCTACACACCCCTCGCACCCCACCACCATCCAATCCTCAGAAAAGGTTTTCTTTTTCCTTTCTGTTCATTTGGCTGTTTTATCTTGTAGTTGAGTAGAGGGACTCTCCTCATCAGAGGTTGGGTTTCTAATGACCTGGATGGTCTCTGGTCAAGCAGGGTTTTCATAACCAGCTTTGGGGCTATAGTTCCAGCTATGTGCATGGTCTCTAATCTGGCCAGGAGTTTTTTTAGTTTCAGAATCCTGAATTGACTGCCAGTGGGGTAGGAGGTTTCTATCTAGTTGTCAAGGAGTTGTCTTGATCACTGGGGTTCAGGATGCTGACCTGGCCTTTAATGTGGTACAAAGCTTCTTTCATACATGTGGGTATGGACATGGTAATGAGGAGAGAAGGTTTGATTGCAGGAATGCTGGGAGAGCTTAGGTTGGAGGGTGGCAGTCTTTTCAGGGTTCAGGATGCTGACCTGGATTCTGGAGTAAGATGCTTCCACCAGAGTTTTGGGCCAAAGTATGGTGGAAAGGAGAGGAAGTTTACTTGCTTTGTAAAGTAGATAAATTACATCATATTTGTATGCCAAGATTTGTGTTAGATTTATAAAAACTGGTGATGATTTTTACAAAGAGGCAATCTGTTAAAATTTTGTACATGAAGTTTTCAGCATGATTCATATAGGATGATCATTTAAAAGGTCTATCAAAATAGTTATACTATTATTGATAATGAAAAATCCAAATAAATATTAGAATTGATAATAGGTGAAATTTTGCCCCTCTTCCAAAATATAAGCTTCCCCAAAAGGCATGAACCTATTCATGCATGCATGTGTATATTGAGAGAATAGGAAAAAAAGAGGAGAAAAGTTAAGAGTGAGAGAAAGCAAGAAAAAAAAGAAAGTTATAGGGCACCCATGTCAACAGTAATATAAGAATGTTAGCAACAAATAAAGACAGACTGCATAATTATTTTGCTGCAAGCAAATGCTTATAAAATCTTACATTCCAATTTTAAATGTTTGAATAATAACAATAGTTTTAAAGAACTTTGATTGCTTTCCCTATTCATTGGAAAAGTCCTGCAAATTCTTATGTAGTATAATTTTGAAGTTTGTTAGATGTTTTTTCATGAACTGAGTGACTTTCTTTCGTATTTTTTTATTGATTTTTTTATTGATCTCTACATTTTTTTTTTGCTCCCTCCTTGCCTTTTGCCTCCCCTTCAACCCTCTCCCAAGGTCCCCATGCTCCCAACATTTACTCAGGGGATCTTGTCTTTTTCTACTTCCCATGTAGATTAGATCTATGTATGTCTCTCTTGGAGTCTTCATTGTTGTCTAGATTCTATGGGATTGTGATTTGTGGACTGGTTTTCTTTGAACTGAGTGATTTTCAAATGACATTGCTTTATGATTTTTTTAAACTGGTACAGAAAGTGTTATTTTTAATAAAGTCAACTAATTTAACTTGACTTTGTACTTCATGCTTGGTTATATGTTTTAACTGCTTCAATTAAAACTATTGAGCTCTATTTATAAATTATAATGTCACATAATCATATAGATATGAAAACACAGAACAAAATGCCAGAAAAAAACACGCAAAAGGATTGAAATGCTACTATTGAAGAAAAAAAGAAGTATGTTATGGTTTAGTATGAATCAGAATATTTGGGGAATATAACATAACTACTAATTGGCATCCCATTGTGCATAAATCAAATCTAGTAGTAATCTCACCCTCTAGGCTTCCCTTGAAACCTCTCATCTTAATGAGATGCAGGGACTGAGTTTACCTCATTTACATTTTCAGTGATTCTTTGATTGCTTAGGCCATATAGGCAATAAAAACATTTTTTTTTCCTCAGTCTAGACACTAATGGTCTCTCTGCTTGCTGTCTGGCTCATTTCCAAAGACCAATGTAATTATATTAAATTCTATCACTGCGTGTCAAAAACTTAAAGAAAGAAGCAGTCACAGCGTCCTTCTGATTTTTTTATTTCGTCTTGTTTCACATGTTAGCTCTTTACACTGTGTCAGCATTTACATCTTTTCCTTGCACTGTGACTCACTCATCTGTAGGTTTCAATGCTTTTCCCAGGCTGATCATCCTCTCTAAGACCTGTGTGCATTTAAATGTGTCTCTCTCCCCCCACATTTCCACTGTTTTATTTCTTCCTCTTATTAGACTTGATTCTTCTTCTTAGGCTCTGCTTAGGCAACACCACTCACCTTCTGTAAGCTTACACACTGATTCTGCTTCTAAGTCAGGTCTCTATGATTCAGAATTAACTTCATGTTCCCCTTTCGTTAGTTGACACTGAATTATGAGTAGTTACTTTCTTACTCTGGTTCACAGGGTGAATTAGAGTTCATATAAAATTCACACATAAAGCAAAGTGTATAATTTCTTTCATTGTTTCCTGGCATACCCAATATAAACTATGATTAAATTATTAATCTCCTGTCTCAATTCAATCTCAATACTGAAACACAAGAAGATCACTTCACTTAAAATTGTTATGATGTTAGGATGAAGTCAGTCAGAGCTCCTTGTCTCTTTCCTCCTACCTACTTGTCAAGAATATTATTTTTTTCTCCAATCAAGTTTTGTTCTATCATAGGTTTCAGGGCCATTGATTCTCTGGGTTCTAGCACTCCAGGTGGACTCACTCTCATGGCATAGGTCTCAGGTTTGACTAGTAATTGGTTGGTCACTTCTCTGAGTCACTGTAACCCCAACACATCCCATAAGCAGGCAGGTTAAAGATTATGTGGATGGTTAATTTTCCAATTCTTCCACTGGAAATCTTGCCTGATCACGTGAGATGACCAGTTTGGGATACACATGCACTGTTGCTAGGAGTATTAGCTGGAGTCATCCATGTAGATTCCTGGGAGTATCCTTTGTACCAGGTTTTCGTCAAACTCTGAAATGTCCTCCCCTGTCCAGTAATCTCTTTCAATACTCTCCTTTTCCATCCAACCCCCAACCGGATCAATTGTGTTCCCATCCCCAACTACCCCTAGTCCACTCACAATTCTCTTCTCTTTTCCCTTCCCAAGGAGATTCATGCATTCTCTCTTGGGGCTTTTAATTACCTAATGTCTTTGTACTTCTAAATAAAAAAGTAAAGACCCCCACTGTCTTTAATGTAATGTACTATAAGGGAGGGAGGGACCTAAAGCGAACCCGGTCAGCATCAGGGATTACCTGAAGCTATTTTCAGTTGCTTCCTTCCCTGTTTCAAGCAGTAATTTTTTTTTTTCAAATAATGTATTTAAATCTGGGAGAAGACAATTACACAGAAAAAAATACATGAAACTATACAACAATAAATATATTGCAGCATGCATATGGAAGTCAGAGGTCAACTTAACATGTATATATTTACAAGCTTGGTGCAACACCATCCTAGAAATAAATTCCCTTTCCATTTTAGGGTATGTAATAAGGTCTTCTAGCACAGTGAGTTCCAATTCCTTGTTCTTCAGAGGGCTAAGCAGTCATTTTGCATACTTCAATTGCTTTGGTCTGAGATTATTCACACTTTACCAGATCTTTAACATATACTTGATTTATTTATTTGAATAAATCAGACTGCGAGAGCAACATCACATGCATATAGTGGAGAAATTACAGAGCACGATATACTCAAAATTAGAGTACACCATGCACAACAATTAAAATTGGATGTTTTTTCAGAAAACTGCAATGTGTTCCAAAAATAGGGAAAATGCAGATAAGTTTATTTGTAGTATGAATCCTGGCTTTTATCTTGCTAATCCAGTGCTTTCATTATTACTTCAGTCCAACATTAAGCTGATTAATTCATTTTGCACAATTAAAATTTAATGAGATAATCTTTTATGTTGTTATTTAATCTTTTCAAATATGTGTGAAGTTTTATTAAAGGAAATAGATTATTTTTATTTAGATATTTCTGAGGTCAATAGTAGTCTACATTCAGGATTTGAACAAAATGTTTTCAGAGTACTTGATATTGTATTTATGGAACTGATAAATTATATGTATATATAATAATAATTATATATATATATCAATTCTTTTTGCAGAGCACCTTTGAAGAAGCCCCATAATAGAAGGCATTGTCCTGAATGTGGATTTATCCTCACTATTTGAAATTCTAAATAAGTACAGAATTTCTTCAAATTCTGATTCAATGCTGTGAGGAAGTGACTGCTCAGTAAGTAAAGTATGTGCTACACTAGTGTAAGAATGTGTCTTCATATACTCAGCTTCCAAGTAAGAGATGGATGTGAAGATGCTTAGCTATAATCTTAGGATTGGGGGTGGCAGAAACTGATGATTCTGAGGGTCCACTAGCTAGCAAATCACACAAATCAGTAAGTCCATGTGCAGAGAAGAGATTTAGTCTAAGTAGCAAGGTGGATACTGATAAAGGAAGATAGTCAAGTTCTGGCCTCCATATACAAGTAGATACACATATATAAACACACACACACATATATACATATCCAGACACATATAAACACACATACCCTCACCAAATAAAACATTGCTACATGTGTACAATATAGGGAGACGGTAAACAAGATATATAAAATACAAATCAGTCAAAGGAGTTTATTGTAACAGTACCACTTAATGCTTGTTTAGTAATCAAAATGTAAACAGTATATGAGAGGTATGAGTACACATCTCACCGCTGATGGTTTCAGTGGGAAAACTATAGGCAGACAGTGGAATGATTCCAGTGGCTGTCATGCAGTGAGTTTTCTGATACACTGAACATGTAAGACTGTAAGTTCTAATACATAAGAGAGACTAGGCATCTCTAATGGGTGCCTTTGAGTCACTATTATCAAAGTACCTGACAGAAGTCACTAGTAATAGTAAAGACCCATTTTGAATTACACTTTCAGAGTGTAGATACCTCTATTGCAAATTTGCCAGCTAGATTCCAAGCACCAAAGATTCTACATTCTCTGAAATCAGTGCAGCCTAATCAGGACTATATGCTGCAATGCATCAGGTGTGGGAAACATCGCAAACTCAAAGTATGACAGTATCTCCACAGACAAAATATTGAAGATGATACTAGCTCATATGAACATCATCTTCAAGCCTAACACATTATTTTCCATACCTTAGCATTGATTTTACATTGAATTTGAAGCACAGTTTAATAAATTCCTCCAACTCATACACCTTAATTTTCATTTTTAACAAATTAATTGATAATATAGTTTTGTTCAACATAAAGCTTTCGTTACCATTTTGAAAATTGCACTGACATAAGTAGAATCATTTGTCTTTCTTACCTGTATAACTCTGGCATTGACATTACTATGTGTACATATGCAACAATATAGTAATATTGTTTTGCTCATATATGCATGTGTTTATGGCTGGCCAAATGAGATTGGATAGCCTATTAGAAGGTTTTTTCCTGAGGAATGCTCATTATCCCTCAACTCACAGCCATTAATTGCCTGTAACTCTACATCAAAGAGTAAGGCCTTGTGAGACTGCCCCCATCCAAGCTGGTGTATTGTGTTTGCACAATGCAGGTCTTTCCTGGAGAACCATGCTGTTGAGAATTAGTGGGCACAGCTTCCCTCTTGTCTAAAAGACATAAAAGGGGGCAGCATTGAGTCTTATGGCTCTTAAAATAATTCTATCACTTCACTCACTATGTCCCATGTGTCATAGGTATATGGGTCATACTGTAGATGTATCGGTAATGGATTAGGCACTTGTGATCAGTTGTTCTTTCCACTGGTACAGCTGTGGAATTGTGTAATAGTCTGTGTCTGTTCCAAAAGGAAGATTCTTTGATATTTGGTAAGTACTATATGCATCTGCTGGTTTGAGTACAATAATGTAGGATGCAATTATGGAGTATACGGGTTTAGGAAAGTGGCAAAAGTAGATTATACTCCATAGCCCAAGATCGCTATTTACCTGGGTCAACAAACTATTGGCATTTATCTTGAACCAGGTGCTTCCTTGCCTGTAGAATCAGAATTGGCAACAGATTGTGTGAAATTTTTGATTTAACTTGTATATTCTCTGCAACATGCATTCAATCATATTTAGTATTGAGAGCGTCTCACAATTCAGCTATATTTCCTTCATGGTGTCAACTAGTTCCACAAGTAACTGAACAAGAAGTAGCTGCCAGTGTTTCATTTATCAATGTTGAAATAAATTACCATTTTTCAGTTTGGGGGACATTTAGCACAATGAGCAGATTGGAATGGAAAATCTCCTTTTGAATAATGAGAGAGTTGTATGCCTTTTCTTTACCCAAATTTTATCAGTAATTTAGCAGAATTATTTATATTTTAAATTATATTTGTTTATGAAATTTTGTATTTATTTATTGTATGGAGTGTAGGTGTGTATACATACTACTACATTGGATATCAGAGGACAATTTGCTTTTAGTTGGTTCTGTACTTCCTACCTGGGGTGTCTGGTATTTTGAGTAACCTATTCAGGTACCATAATAGACAACCATATTTACCAAGCCATCTCTTCAGAAGAGCTTATTTTTATATTAATTAAATAATAAGTCTAGTTTGTCAAGCAAGTGTCACTGATTTATAATGTGTTGTGAGATAATCTCACTCATGTGTGATTATTATAATCTGACAATAGTTCCATATGTTTGAATATGAATAACCTGAAAAATATGAAATTTTTGTTTGCATAATGAGAGTCACGATGATTAATGAGATATGATTATTTGCTTATTGCATGAAATAACAATTTTATTAAGACATTATATTTGATTAAAATATCTAAGATGTGAATTAGTTTACATAAGTTTAGCAAAATTTGAATGAAGTATGGAAATATGTATTAAAGCTGGCATGAAGCTTGTACTGCTTTCCAAATAATCTGTTACTTTAATTTAATTTAGAAACTTTTAGTAGAGCTCATTGAAGCAATAAACACTTGATATTTTATTAATTAAATTTTTATTTAAATAAACATTGTGCATAATGTCATGGATCATTTATATGCATTAATAAGTGGAATAGTCTTTTAATTTCTTTGGAAAAAACTCATTGTCATTTAGATAGATGGTGTCATATATACAATAAAAAAGTTCATTACTACCCTAAGCATAAAATCACTTGTAGGGGTTTTAGGCCTGACACATATGTGGAGACTATAAAACAACATTATGGGTTTGAAATGTGGCTGTCAGCATATGATGATCAAGATTAGGCTACCAGCTTTGCACAACATACACATTTTTCACTGAACCATCACCCTGATTAGTTAAAATATTAAATCAGTAAAATATTGTCTTCTTTTTAGAATGTCAGCATGTTTCTACTGAAGGACAGAGGAAAGCTGGACAATTTGAATAATAAAACCTATTTGCAATTGTAACTGCAAAAAAAGAAATGCTTTAACATCATTGAAGATCTATACAATGAATTCTTCTATTCAGTTTTTTAAAAATACTATCGGAGGACAGTATTTATGGCAACAGATATTTGCCATAACAAATTCCCAAATTGTAAGGCTATCCAATTATCATAGATATGGAGAAAATATAGTAGTGCATACTGTAAATATATCACTTACAGTATATTAAGTGGAAACAGTTGGAATAACAAGAAAAGCTGTTCTTGCACAGAAGTGGGTAGGCGTGAGCTGCTGCCATAGGATCAGGAAGGCAGCACCAGAGACGTTGGTGGATGCTCATCAGTCATGCTGTAGGAGCAGGACAGCAGCAAAGAGACATTGATGGATGCAGATCACTGTTTCTTGGTCCATGTAATTATTACATTTACTTTCATTGAGCTGTATACTTTGATAGACATATATGAGTATATTTATGTAAATATTTTTAAAGCACTATAAAAATTGAATGAGTTGATTTCAACTCCCTTCCCTCATGCTAGGATAAATAAAAAACAGAATCCAAAAGTCTATTGCTTTAATATATTTAATATATTTAATTATCTAGAACTTAAGAAACGTCATCATATCTTTCACACTGATAAAAAACGAATAAGAAAATTTGCTATAGTTTTATTTATACTTCATAATTTTCAAGCATCATTTCCACATTGAATAACAATTTGAATATGTAAAATTTGATTAAGTTTCGGTGGAACAAAGAATCTGAAAAACAGAATAGAAGAAATAATAAATTCTGTATCCATTATTGCTCTATAATTTCTTCTTGTTGCTTTTTATAAATAAGATATAGTAAGTTGAAGCTTTACTGTAAGTACCAGAAAAGAAACCATTTGTAGCTCTAAAGATATTTGTTCATATGTAACAAAGACTTCAAAAATAACATTTCATTTGAAACTATATCGTATGTAAAAGTACTTCTGAAATGGATGCTCCTGAGAAGGAATTGTGTTTTGAAATATGAGCTAACTCACACTACCATGAATCAAGCATCAACGGCTGTTCTTTTTTTCCCCCACAGTTCTTCCCCCTCTCCTCCTCCCATAGCCCAGGCCTTCTCTTCCCAGACCACTCCCATCCACTCCTCCCAAATGGTAAGGTCTACTGTGGGAATTCAACCAATCTGGCACATTAAGTTGGGGCAGGACCAACCCTTTCCCCCCTGCATTAAGGATGAACATAGCATTCCACCATAGGGAATGGACTCCAATGAGCGAGTTCGCGCAACAGAGATCAATCCTAGTCTTACTGTCAGGTGCCTCACAGATGGTTCAAGTACTACCACTGTGACTCACTTGTAGTGTTTCACTATAGAAAGCAGAAGACTGAAGTATGACATATTGAGGCCATTTTAAATCATGCTTTTATGGATTTGCTAATATAATGCTAGAATAATTTCAACTGAAACATTTTATTATGAAAATATGGAAAGGAAAGTTTAATAAAGCTTTTTAATAGAACTAATTATTATTCCTGTTAGCATACAGTATGTCTTTATTTAAATTTTACTTATTTAATTAGCAGGATCATTAAATACAAATTTTCAGTTGTAAAAACCAAAATCAATTAGTGACTTATTCATTTTGTTATATTATGAAGTTACACAAAAATTTCAAAAGGGAAGACACTCACTTTTTGCTTGTCCAGGCTTTTATTTTCCTGTGAATGTAATCTTAAACTATATTTTTATTTCCTTGAGGAAATAAACATGAAATTTCATCTTTTTTTCTCTCAAGTGAACTAAATACAAGTTGATAATTTTAACTATATTACTCTGTTGTGTGAGGTTGCTAGTTCATTTCCTGACCACCCAGCAGCTCAGACCCAAATAACCACACAGAAACTATAATATTTGCAATACTCTTTGGTCAACAGCTTAAGTGTATTGCTAGCTAGCTTTTACATCTAGAATTAACCCATTTTAATTACTATATATTTTATCATGGAGCCTCGTACAACATTACTCCAGGTCGGAGAGGTTAACAGAAATCAATGGATCTCCTGCAAGTGGAGTTACGGGCAGCTGTAAGTAACTAGAAATAAATGCTTGGAACCTAGCTCCAAAGCCTGCTGCATGAGAACCAAAACACTTTCAATTGGGAATTAATTATGATTCTTAATTATGAACCCTGCTTTTATCATCATTTTACACACTAAAATTTTTGAAATAATTATTAAGGTGAAAGATATATTTCCACAGTGAGTCAACCAAGCTATAACTGAGGCTGAGTTTTATCTATAAATTCTCAGGAGACATGAATTGGTGTTCTCTTTAGAATTTGCATGAAAGCCCTTTGAGTTGCAGATGATAAAGTTCAAGCCACTCACAAATGGCTATTTTAGTAAAGCATTTTGTCCCGTTTTCTCCTGTGTCAGACTGTGATTGTACGACTTTAAAATTCCGCAAGCTATGGATCATCTGCCTCATCTTTGCGGAGACTATTTTGTCATCAAACACAGTTCACTAGCTATGTCAAAGTCCAAGTTTACTGGCTGCGAATCTGAGTCGAACGGTATTTCCTTCCAACAGAGGGGCCATTTCCCTCATTTTATTATTTTTATTACTGGACACCATAGCAAAATAGCCAGTGGACTGTGCATTCGCAGACACAGGCCTGCCCTGAGGACTCACTTCTCAGCAAACGATCCCTTTCCTCCGCCTGGCTGGGCCAGCAGAGGACAGCAAATGCAATCATCTTGATCAATGAACCCGAGGAAGAGCAGAGCAGGCAGGACACTAATCAAATAAGTGGATCTGCTGAGGCTAATCCTTCAGCCCCAAACTTTGTTTCTTGAGGGCCCACAGGAGATAAGCAGAGAAAAGAAAGTCAGACAATATGCTGTAGTTGCAAGCCTGGGATCAGCCCTCTGCACATCCACTTACTCGCTGTGGGAATTCATACAGTAAAGTAAACCTACAGATGCAGATTTGCTTCAAAGGCACTTTGTAAATAAATTTGGCTACTGTCTGGAGTGTTCACAGTTATGAATAATCACATGTATAATACAAGTATCACCTCATAGAGAGCAATAAGTGGGAAACAAATTTAAACATAAATGGAGTTTATAAAATTCCCAATCTAACAAGTTTCAGGATGTAAAAGTGAAGAAGCACCCAAACCAAAGAAACTATATCACTATTTGTAACTGTGTCATATGAGCAACGTCACCTTGTGAAAATTATTTCATACCTTAGAACTTCAAACAGATCTGAAAAGGTTAATTGCAATTGTTTTAGTCACGTTTATTTGACTATGAATCTGAACATAGAGGTGACAGACATGATGTAAATTAATGTTTGCAACATTAATTTTCTTTATGTTTCATATAAAGATTGGTAAAAATATTCATCTTAATTAAAATACATTATAGATTTATCTTTAGAATTTTAGAATTAAAAAATCAAAAGTGTAAGTAAAATAATAAACTCACATTTGTAACATTTTAATTAATGGACTGAGTACATTAAATTGCCTAATGAATACAGTGGAACATTATGCCAAGTAGTAGAAATAGTTATTTACTAATTTAAACCTTTTGAAATTCAGAAACAGATATGGAAGGCTATTGATCTATTTGTTTTATTCTATATAGCTTTTTCCAGTAGATATCTAGAATTGCATTAAGATTGATCTAGTTAATTCATGCTAATATATATATTGAGGATTTCTGTAAAATTCTTAGTATGCTGGATTTTTTTATACTGGAATAATTATGAACTGTGCCAGGCTGGGGCATTCAACATTCCATCATGGCTGAGGTAGAAACTTGTGAAGTCCCACTATCCCAGAAGGACAAGAGGGAATGAATATTTTTGTGTGGAGGGAAGATAGTCATAGTTGGTGATGTTATTCATAGACTGTAATTGCCCCTCATCTATGCACATGTGGGCAATCAACAGAAATTAAAGTTATTGGGTGGCAAAAATGATTTGGAAATAACCATGTTAATGTAAATTACAGTAATATATTCATTGCTTCATTAAGCTAGATTTGGATTGAATAGTTTCTGTGGTGTAACTCCACTGTCCTATCTGAATGAACAGAAGTTTTTTTCATATCTGCTAGGAAAATATACATGACAAGGCTCAACAGCAAAATTGGGGCAAAACAGGGAAAGATCAGCATACTGAAGAATAGATTCTCAGAAAGTATCCAGGATTAAAGATAACTGCACAGATCAAGGAACCATGAAGAAATACAAGACAGTACTCATGACACAAATATTCATTGTTTTACCATATTATTCATTCTTGAAACCTTTGTCCTTGAGCCACAAGAATATACAAATATATCTTCCCAAAGTCTAAAACTCTCCTTGAACCACTTTCAAATACTGTCAGTAAATCTAAAACACTGACAAAAATAAGGTTATTTTGGATTTATGATTTTCCAAAACATCTGTGTTCATTTCCATCCTTAATACCTTCCTGTGAGTCCAATATATATAAAGATAAGAACAATATATTTCAACTCAGTGATACACATATTTACTAAACTTTAACAAAGTATCAGGATGTAGTCAACTATGTATTTTTTACCTTATATTCTCTTTTCCCTTAATGAATTCTTTGCTTTTTGTTTACTTTGGAAAAATTCTATTTTTTCCCAAGGTTATTTTAAATAAAAATTTTACTGAGTCTTTTAGAAATTTGTAGCTACTCCCTGCTTTCTTGTGATTTATTTCCCAGTGCATCCAGATGTTTGTCAACATATCATCCTCCGATTTGCTTTTCTTTCCTTATCAAAGATTGATAATAAATGCTACGAAAATCTCAACCTATCCATTCAGTTTCAAAAATATTTTGATTAATTAATTTTCTACCAATGTATTGGGGGATTACAAATAGAGTGCCAGACATTTTATCTACAGGGTTCTGCACTGATACATGTAGAAAAGGTTTATAGTGAGGTCTGAAAACAGTAATTTCTGTGCTTTGAGTTAATTTGGAGAAATATTTTGACTTAATCTGTAGTTTCAGAGGAAAAGGATGAAGAAACTATAAAGCTGCTAACTAAATATTCAAATTTATAAATTTAGTTGATTTTCATATTTGTAATTAGCAGCCACTTGTGTAAAAACTTTTCAGAATATTATCATTCTATTAATTGGGAAAAAATTTCCTCTATGATAGTGCTGAAAAGGCATTGGGAATTTTCTTTATTAAAAGTATTTTAAGGGTAAGCTTAAACCTAATTGTGCTATTTCAAATATTTTAACCAAGTAAGTCAAAAAATCCAGTTTGTGTGCTAATAGTGTTTTTGAGGTGAGAACTTCTATAACCAATTCATGAAATCGTTTCTTTATAATCTTTAAGTATACCAACATTCTCTGTATAATTCAGTATACTGAAAATGGGCAGAGGTTTTGATTATAGCCTGGTTAATATCAATTATTGATAGATGATTAACTGGAACTGAGCAAGAGTCACGCCTGTGCTTAGGATTGCTAAAGATTTTCTAGATTCAGTTAGTTGAGATGGGAAGATCTGCCTTAACTTGCAGACTGAAGTAAAGGAAAAAGGAACAGAGTACAAAATTATGACTCTGTGGTTGCCACTTGAGTAGCTACCTCAAGGTACTGTTTCCAGGATTCCTCAATGATGGACTATACCCTTGAAATCTTGACCAAAATATGTAATTTTCCCCCTTAAATTGTTACCGGGTTATTTTTGTCACAGCAACAATAATAGTAACGAACAGAAATTATCTCAGAGTAGTTGGGAACGTTGATATAAAAACATGACTGGGTGATACTTAGTCTTTTGGCCCTGACCTGTGGAAACACTATGAATAAATTTAATATTATACATGAGAAAACCATTGAATGCCACAACCAGGGCTTAATGGTTCAATTTGTTGTAAGATAAGAATGAGAAGAGAAATTTTAGATAGTAGATGACTGTAATATTCGATTTCAGAGTGGAACAAGAAACAAACATTCCTATTCTAGAGGGATTAATGGTGGTATAACAAGGAAACATTGGAGCACAACAAAACTGAAGCCAATCTGCTAAATTCCAAAATCTAGCAATTCTGTATCCAACATCTGGAACACATGTTGGAATTATTTGGACTCTAAATGTCTTAGGTAGATCACTCCAGAAGTTCTGTCAACTGCAGCAGACATAGCCTATCTTTGGACTGGATAAATACTGAGATGGTACCTTTATTTTTCAGATGTTCATGATCTTGACATGTTTAGTTCCTGTTTTCTCTTTTAGAACTTAGGCTACATGGTTACAACTCCAAGGTAATGTGTTCTGGGATCACTTACAAAAGGTCTAACAATGTCATATTGCCTGATCTCAATGTTATTCTGAAACTATGAAGCAGGAACATGTTCCACTGTCAATAATGCATCTTTCATGATTTCAAAACTAGACCCATGTGTACACATTTATCAAACTCTGCTATCTGATCAAGATGAATCCAGGTCTCCTTCATCCTCATCACATTAACTTCTATGTGCTGATATTGAAACAATTAAATCTCTTCACTATTCTTTTCAAAAGGCATAGGGAACTTTTGGCAGCATTACTACTAGAAATAAGAATTTTTTTTTTTCGGTTTGATAACAATCAGCCGAAGTAAGTGATGGTAGGTATGACTTAAAGTAGTATATATGGATGACAAGTAAATAAAAAGCAGATTTGTGGTGATTATTAATGATTTTCTATTTGGCACAGTGTACAAGCATTTAGGATGCAAGTTGCTAAAAGTGAATATTTTATTTGCCTCTGCATATATCTGGAATGGAATATCTTACTCAGGGTAATTGAGTTGTACTGATTCACCCCGACTACTAGACTGCATAAAAAGAAGAAACAGTCCTGAATACTATCATTCAATATTTTAGGCTTTCTGGTAGAAGATGTTATGTAACAGCTAACTCAAAATCTTTTTGCAATGATTTTCCCAGGGTGATATAATATACCTGAAAAAGAAAGCCAAGTAAGCCTTTTTAGGTGCTTATTTCTGGTATTTTATCACAGGAATAAAATAAATATTAAAACAAGGTTAGTATCTTCATACAGTTTAAATTTTTAAACTTTCAATAATGTTGCAGGATCCTGAAATACTGCCATTAGGTATAATTAGTCTAATTCTATGTGCTAAATTTTGAAAGGGTATTTCTTTTTTTTATATCACATTGCATAGAAGTGGGTGACGAGAACTGTCATTCTCCAAAAAACCATGCCAGGGAACGCAGCAGTCATGTGTGCACTTGGGACATTTCCCAGTTATCACATGTAGTAAGCTCCACTGTGGTAGGGTTCTACAAAAGACCGCTTAGTTAAAAGCAAGTCAAGCGGGCAGGATTAGGAGAATTTTGGGGCTGTGGGTTGGCTAGGCCTTTAGTTCATCCAACCGGTAGATGTGGAGTCCGATTCCACGTGGGCGCCAGATGAAGATGGCCACTTAAAAGAAATCCCATACTAGCTCAGAATTGAGAAATGGATTGTTATTTATTTAGGGGCAGATTCAAAAATCTACAGAGAACAGAAATTGAATCCAGCAGCTGGAAAAGAGGCCAGATCATGTTCTACATCGGCATAAATAGTGTAAGAGGTCCTACTCCAGTGGGAGGGTAACAGCACAACATATTCAGCCACCTTTCTATATTGGGTGAATCAGCTTAAAAAGAGAAATTAAGCATTTCCCCATATGTTTGAATCTGTCCTCAAATATAATTTCTCTGACAGCATTCCTCCATTCTTCATGATAAAAAACTCACAAAAATTGTAGCTCATTCATTTAAATTATTGCTTCACTTACTAAAGCATTCTTACTGTTTTAATTCATAAGAAGAAAACACACTTAAAAATAATCATTCACTAACAACATATTTTCTTCTCAATAATAGCACAGCTAATATCCACTATTTATAAGAGAAACAGTAGAGTCACTGCAACAGTGGCTATTGAATATTAGTTGGATAGCAATTACTTCAAAAGTTATTTAGTTGAATTCCATTTACAATTAATCTTCTGAAATAAATTCTACTTTGATAATTGTATTTCATCCATGCTCAATGTTTCATTAACATTATCCTTTGTTTAAAAGCATAAAAGAAAAGAATAATAAGCTTTCATTCAGTGTTACCAGCATTAGAGTTAAATGATAAATAAATCAATAACAGTGACTTATTTGAGAACAATTCTTCTTTTCAATTTTAAAAGCAAACCTTTTGGAAAATGACTTAGTCATCCTCAATTATTAATTTTGCACATTCTTTTTTTTTCCCTTAAAATATATAATCTTGGAAAGACTTTACAGCAACTCTCCATGGGCATTTTATTATTCACACATTTTGGCTTGAACATCTCCCATGTAATCAGTGAAAATGAACCTTAAGTTATTAAAGAAAACAGTTAATTTATCATATTAACACTTATTTTAGCCATAAATCATCCTTGCCATTTACTGAAGTTAGTGTATGTTTACTGCTTCAAATTTTCATACCTTTTATTTTTGCCACACTGTCTTCCACAGTTGAAACCAATGATGAATTTGAATCCATGGTTGAACTCACACATTAGTCGACATAATTATTTTTCTGAATTCTGTCTTTGAGTATATACATGAATCAATGAGCACATGTATCATAAGAGAAGTTAATTATGCTTTCCTCTTCACCATTTTTCGTTGTTTTTTACTGTGTGCCAAGTTTTTATCTTCTTTCCTCATTTGAATACATAACTCAACTTAAAGGATGACTGTTTGCTTAAAGAAGTAAACAAATATACAACAGCGGAAGTTTGCTTTGTCAAGAGATTGACTTTGGTGTCCATATAATTAATTTGTAACATTTGTAAATTAATTTATTTATTAAATTAATTAATTAAAAAAATACTTGCCTAATTTTTTTCTCAATAAAATGGTGTTAAGGACAATAGGAGAGACAAATGCAACTTTCAAAATCCTTATTGTGGGGGGCTGGAGAGATGGCTCAGAGGTTAAGAGCATTGCCTGCTCTTCCAAAGGTCTTGAGTTCAATTCCCAGCAACCACATGGTGGCTCACAACCATCTGTAATGGGGTCTTCTGGCCTTCAGTCATACACACAGACAGAATATAGTATACATAATAAATAAATATTTAAAAAAAAATCCTTATTGTGTATCCACCCAGCCTCTTCCTAAATTCCTGTCTCCTTGAACAGTCAGTAGAGCGGAAGATCATCTTATTTCACTTATAATCTCATTTAATAAAGAAAAATTCAAAGTCACGTTGTCATCATCTCTTTGTTATTAAGTTAGTATTGTGTTTGGGGAGGGGCATAGACTAAAAGGCTTGAGGTAGGCAATTCACAAATGGTACTGCATAAATCTTTGGGGAATAATCTGAGAAGCATGGGTTTCCTCCACACTTTTCATAAGTGATGAAATACTGACTTTGATAGATAAAAAATATTTATTCAAGGCACTGCAACTAGGCTTGATTAACAATCATAAAACCAGTGTTTTCCAATGGAGCTTTGCGATTTATAATGAGGGAAAACATTCTGTCATTATTCCTATCATCCTATCATTGTATTCCAGTTAACGGAATTGAGCACTTGAAACTCTTTCCAACACTTTAGTATCAATTAAAGAATTAATGTCATTATTTTTATACTGTTTACTTTTCCTTTCACAAAATTTTCAATTATGTAGCATAATAAAGCAGGTATGATATATCCTAGGTGTAAAGGAATGAAGCATAATTTTGAAACTCCAGAAATTTTCCTAGTGTCCCACAGCTGATAGAACTCCAAATATTCACTTCTCCCTGCAATATATTCATTGCTCTTTCTTCAATTTCAACTAACTGACTGACATTTTAATGAATTTTGACAAAAGGAAAAACAAGAGAATTATCACTGGCCATCCAATTTGATCAGTTCCACATTATAAGCATTGTAGCACAATTAATAACAGGAACAATGATGGTAGCAGACACAGGAAGAGAATGAAAGGGCGGTAAGGGAACAAAACCTTTGTCAGAATATCTGCTTCCAAAGCCCAGTGCAGAAGTGGCTATCAAATTAAGAGTTCTACAAGGTCATTCTAGAAAATCCAGTTTATATCTAGTAGTATGGAGATAGTGGAGAAACATTGGGCAAAACTCCTTATTGAATAAGAACCTTCCCAATCTAAAGAAGAGCATTGGAGCACTTCCACCAGAAATGGAAATGGTAGGTGTATTTCTTCACAAGCATGATATACTCCTCTATAATTTATTTCCCTACACTTCAACTTCTGCTTTTGAAAGCTTAGGTAACTCTGACATTCTGAATATCAGAGCTCTTTTTCATGTAGTGGTATTAATTTTTTTCATGTTTTCTCTCTCCTAGTTCTACAATTCTTTGCTGTATACATTCATTAGCAACCCTATTATATATCTAAGGTAATATCTAACTCAATATTTCAATTTATAATTATGAAAATATAGTTATTAAGGGACAATTGTACCCCCTTTAGCTTCTTCATATCTCATACAAGTCAAGTTTGTTGTATGATGCTAATGCCAAACTAATTATTAAATGACTTCATAAAAATTATTTTTAATGTAACAATCATAATGTCACTAAATAGAAGGAAATCCTTATTACTGCTTATCCTTCTTATGACACTTTCTAAATTTTCTTTGGAAAGCAGTTTTACATTAAAACACAAACATTTTATGCTATGAAATATGTTTAAATTCAGAAAATAATTAAATCTGCTTTAGAATATTGGTTTCTCCAAACATTTATAATTTTCCTTCAATTGTTTGACAATATTATTTTTTCTAGTTTATTGATATACATGATATATTATCATTATTGAAATGACTGTTGTGCTATTTTTTTATTCTTTTTCTCTCTTGACTCTTTGTTCATTAGGTATTCCTCAACCCAGCAGAAATATGTACTTTTCTGAGGACATATTTTGGTCAAAAGCCTTAATATATTGAACACTGACGATTTGCTTTGAAATTAACTTAAACTACATTTTTGTGAGGTAGAAATAATTTTTTCATGACCAAGTTTGAGTTCCTCTCAATTTAACTTGGTCCCATTCCTGTTTTTGTATATCAAGAACTCAATAGCAGAAAACCACTGTTTTGTGAAAATGTTTTTTAAAGGGGATAATTTATTCAAAATATTTCATTCATGTTTTGTGATCAAATCATATATCCTCTGCTTTCCTTAACTGTAGACACATAACTCCATTCTGCTTTCACCATAAATTCTATTTGTTACCTTTCACCTTAATCCTTGAATCTCTGATAATATTTCTATCACAGCAATTTCCCACCCACTCAATTCCATTCCCCTACACTATTTTTGTCATAATTTTTGTTATTGGATTCAAGTGAAGCTATCTGTCTCCTGTTCTAAAATACCCAATTATAGGATTTTCTATGCCTGTTGTGTGGCAGTTCTCAATAGTTTTGAATGAAGAAAACACTGGCTGTTTTATTTGGAACATGAAGCATTAGATATCTTGGAGAGATGAAACCAAAGGTTTTGCTACTATAACAACTGTGATTATTTCCTGAATCTGCCTTTCTTGAGCTATCCAAGTGAAGTGTGTACACTGATAAAATTTATTGCCACATACCCACAAATAAGTGATTTCAAATAATGCCCATATACTTCTTCACTTTTGTCCTCAATAAAGAAAGTAGTATTGCAGGTATTTTCAAATAACCTACTAACAAGGTTTCAGACTTATGAGGATGAAACCATAAACAAAATACCTAGGGAAGAAGGCACCACATGATTGTGATGCATATAATGACATTTGGTCCACAGATGGAAGGAAGGAAGGAAGGAAGGAGGGAGGGAGGGAGGGAGGGAGGGAGGGAGGGAGGGAGGGAGGGAGGGAGGGAGGAAGGGAGGGAGGGAGAAAAAAAACAAACAAATTAAGATTATCTTTCCAGTTTTTAACCAAACATTTATTTTAATAACAAAACAACATGTCTATAAATATAAAACATAAAGGTGCATTTTTACAGTCATGAGAACTGAAAACATAAAAGTTCATTTTTATAGTTATGAGAACTCAAAACATATTGTGAGCATCAAAATATAGTAGTCATTACCAAAATTTTATTTCATAATTTGTTGACACTAGATATATATATTTGTATATTACGGCTATAACAATAATCTTTAAAAATACTAAATGTTGTTATATGGAATTTTAGTGGATAGACAATTATTATGAAATATGTTGATTTCTTATTGCTGATGAAAATTACAATACAGCATTCAGTTTTCTTTTAACTGAGTAAAGACAGATTCATAATGTATGCTCACAGCTCTCTGTCAGTAATTGTCTAGGTGAAAATTAGGTTTTTATTAGAGATAAATATGGAGAAATGACAAATGTTTATGGAAAGATTTTATATTGCTTATATTCCTCGTCAAGATTTGTGGTAAATTTAAATGATGTTATTTGTAAGCTTGAATATGTTATCACAAAGAGCTTTAGTTTAGACCTTCTTAAAATTCAGACATGAAATAAATATATCAGTTACATAAACCAAAATGTAAAATAACAATTTTTTTTTTTTTTTTTGGTTTTTCGAGACAGGGTTTCTCTGTGGCTTTGGAGCCTGTCCTGGAACTAGCTCTGTAGACCACAGAGATCCGCCTGCCTCTGCCTCCTGAGTGCTGGGATTAAAGGCGTGCGCCACCACCGCCCGGCGGTAAAATAACAATTTTAAATGCACATATGTTTTAATATACAAGCTTGCTGTTTGCAAGACATAAGCTTCTTAATTCGAAGAAAACCAGGAAATGTATAGCAGGTAAAAACAAGATTTTGTAAGATTTATTTTGAGGTCGAAAGCTGGGTAGGAAGACATCTGATAATCAACTTGGCAACGTAGACTTGTAGCAGCAATACCAATCTCTACCTTCAAGTAATCATGAGTGTTCTGATTCATAAAGCTACTGGGGTAGAAGGATGTTAACAGACTGTGTGGGAAAGCACCGCCCCACCATTCCCTTTGTCTTCACACTGCATCATCTTCTATCATCCTCCTTCTCTTTATACTTTGTCATCTTCAAGCTTTTTAGAGATCACCTGTCCAGTAATTGCCTGTGGTTAGTGCTTCAGGGTATTGCTAGCACTTGCAATATCCCTCATCAAGTGCCCAAAAGCTGTCCAACATGATAGTCACTTTCACTCTTTTATTCTAACATATCGGTTGGTTACTATAGAAATGCAATTATGTCCCATAAAGCTTTCAGTGTGTAAGTCTGTCTTTGTGCTGAAACTCATTTTTACTTACACACTAGGGATAGTTAGAGGCATTTGTAGGACTCTAATTAGGAATTCATAATTTAAGGTTGACTGATTAGTATCATAAGGTCCTTGATCAAGAATTCATATTTTCAGAGCTCCCGTATGAGCTCATTATACATCATTAAGTAAATATGTAACAGACGGCTCATGATTAGCAGAATAAACATTAAAAATGTTTTATTTCGGGGCAAAAGTTATGCTCATTCTTAGGTGCTGTTAGAAAGAGTATAGAAATCATTTACATTACCATTCCTGTCTCCTTCTGTTCTTATATTTTTGATAACCAAAGGTAGGATGGCTAATCAAACATCAGCATATCATATTGAACTTTTTATTAAAAAATAAAAAGTTTTCTGTTGGGAAAATCTAAAGAACTTAAACACTAATGCCACAGATTATGTGATTATTTTTGTTTGTCTTTGGTAACTAGATCTCCGCTGGCACCAGAATTTACTCTGAGACCTACTTTCACAGAAATATGTCTGAAGGCAGTAAGGCTAGAGAAGTATTTGTTGTATCTACCAACTGTCTCTAGCAGGCAGAAACTGCCAATATTGCCTGCCCAAGCCCAACAGTTGTGGACTACAAATATTTGGTTAGGCCAATGCATAGCAACTGTTTAATGTCAGCAGTATCTGTAACACTGAAAACCTTATGGGAGAAAATAGACACCATTTTCCTTGTATTTTCTATCATTGAGAACAATTATATAACACTCTTCAACATATTTTCAAATGCAAGCAATATATAGTTGGTGCCCATATCAATTCTAAGCCTTAAAATTGGAAACAATATATGGTAGGCTTATGACAATAAAACTTTGTTCAACTAATGGGAAATTTAAGTAGCAAATCAATATGTATACACTTGCTAATTCCTAATCACACATTATAGACTACAAACTCTAGATGGATAGGCATGTTAATGATTATATACATACTTTCATGATTTTTAATCATCTTTTTCTCTTTGGGGGTCCATTAGTTGTTTTCTGAGACAAGGCCTTATGCATTCTTGAATTTCTTGCCTGCAGTAAAACATATAATAGACAATAATTGAATTCTGGATTCTTGTCCTTCAACCTCATGGGTGCAGAATGTACAGGTCTGTGCCACCTGCTTAGCTTGTTATTTTTCACAGATTCATGATAGATTCAAACATCTTCAATAAGCATAGCTGCCTGAAGGTTTATATTTCTCGATATCTAGTTTCTTCTAAATTCCCATTTTCTTCAGGATAAGCACGTATGCATTTGCAATGCTAGCTCCCAGCCACCTCTGGAGGGTCTTCTATTCAGAACATAGAAATATTGCTAGTAGGATTCTGCTGAGGATTTCTGGATTTTTTTCTTAATGTTTATATACAAGTGTAGTAATTTTGGATTGAAAACATGTAGCCAGAGGGGGAGTTCAATTTTATATCTTAAAGTAATTGAAAAGTTGAATCTAACCTTCGGTATATTAAAATATCAAGAACCATTTTTATATTCCAAAAGAATCTAACATTCTTTATTCCTCTGAGACAGTGATGAGAACTTTGGTATTTCTTCTTAATTTTACTGATCGTTTATGCACCATGAAGTAGGTGTAACTAGTTGTTGCATGAGTTATAATTGGTTTTAATAATAAAAATACAGAGCCAGATATTGGGGTAAATGCTGAAAGACCAGAGAGAGAAAGAAAGAAGCCATATCCAACTCTTACCTTGCTAACTGCTAACTCTTCAGCCAAAAGAGGGCTGAGGTTCTATCTCCTTCTGCTTACATTACTCTCTCCTCCCAGCCATTTCACTTCCTGTCTGCATGGAACTCCAGACATATATGGTTCACTAGTGGCCAGCTCTGCCCTCTGATCTTCAGGTAAATTTTATTTGTTAGAGAAAAATCAAGATATCACCAATAGATAGTGATAATTATTGTTTTCCTTAGTTATTATAAAAGATAAATTAGATATGAAAGCTTAGACTCATAAAGATAAATAAGATGATAGAGTATTTTCTTTAATTTTGTCAAATACAAATGGACTAAATATTATAATTATAAATCTTTCTTGATAACTGTTTTGTTATATGTACTTTTCCTTTGTTCAAATTAAAACATTTTAGTTAAACAGAAAAGAGGAGATGATGTGGGATTCCCTTATGTATACTGTATGTGGGAGCAGTGAGACCCCAGATCCTGAATTTCTATTAAACAACTTGTTTTCCCCTGATCTGAGTGCCTACAGCTGTTCTGAGCACGAGACCCTCAGGAGTTCCTGATGGCAAGAGAGTGGTTTCTGGTGGGTTTGGCTGGGGCGTGGCTATCTCTATATAATCTGTCTCTGAACACAATAAAGGGGGAATTCTTGGGGAATTCAAGGATGACCCGTGTCGCTGTCTCTCTGTCTGTGTGTCTATGTATTTCAAACTCCAGCCCCCTTGCCCGAAGCTCGCGAACTGGGTGCCAGCGCACAGAACACAGACACAGGGGCTCAGTGCGCTGCACTGTGAATCTGTTTTTATTACCATTGGTTAAATAAAAAATGTTTTAACCTATGGCAGGGTAAGATATAGCTAGGCATGAAATCTAAGCAGAGAGACAGGTAGAAAAAAGCGGAGTTGAGTAAGATGCTAGCAGACAACAGAGAAGTAAGATGAGAAGTAACAAGCTGTGAGCCTCACAGTAAAACAGAATAATAAAAATTGGTTAATTTAATCTCTAAGAGCTGGCTGCTAATAAGTCTGGGCTAATAGGTCAAACAGTTTGCAATTGATATCAAGCCTCTGAATGTTTGAACTGGTGGACAGGAGAGAAACTTCTATTTACAACTAGTCATTGAATATAATTGTTCCACTGGTCATTCAAAGAAGTGATTAAAAAATAATTGTTCTGAAAGAAGATTTTTTGTAACTTTTATCCTATTTTATTTTTTCATTCATTGGACGTTTAACATGAAATTATACAGTAAGAAACAAGACACAGAGATCTGTCTGTATGCTTGCTGAATGCTAGGATTAAAAGTGTGTGCAAACACTGCATGGCTAACTATGGCTAACTTGTGACTAACTCCATATTCTGATCTTCAGGCAAGCTTTATTTGTTATGGCACAAACAAAATATCACCACATAATCTAGTATAGCTAAATTCACCATAGTCACTATAAGTTTCATCACTACCATAGCACTAATATAATTCTAATATCCTTAATCACAATAGTCACTAAATCCTTGGTTCTCCTTTGGTTCTGAACTCATTCATGTCCACTAGAACTACATCTTCCACCAGCTGTAGCATCTCTTCCACTTATTGTTGCTATTGCTGCCTGTATAGCTCCTTGGAATGTCCAAATTTTACCCAGACCTTGTACTATCCAGAATAGTACTATTTGATGGTATCTGTTTTCTAACAAGTTCTTTACTTACTGGCATTTGACCTATGTATGTGATAAACTGGAATCCTCCTCATTCGTTTTTTTTTTTTTTTTTTGAATCCATTGGACACTCAATATTTTCTTATCTCTCAAAAGGCTCCAAAAGAGTCTATGATTTGTTCCTCTAAAATATCTGACCTCAATCCACAAACAAAAATCCTTCTTAGGGGGTTCGTTCCTTTTTAAATCTTTGGCCATTTGGGAATCTATCAATTTACCATGCTGTTTGTATTCTTTCTACCAGCATCTTTGAAAAACACAAATCCCAAACTTCTTGATATTTCAGTGATAGGTTATATTTTAATTGTACATTCTACAACTTCTCCAAATATTCAGTCAGATCTTTCTTGCTTCTCAGCTCAAGTCTCTAATAAGCATTTTACCATCATCCTGCGGATTCTTCCTTTCATTGATCTTGGATTCATCTGTGAATTCCTCTATGTTGCTGTACTCATTCATGTCTTCCATAGTGAGGAAGCCATGGACAAAAGGGTTCTGATGTGCAGTCCCATTTATACAGCTGCTCTGGTAGAGCATTGTATAAAGCTATATTTAAAATGGCAGAGAAAGAAATGTATTTTTAAAAGTAGGTAATTGATGTATTTTTTTTATTTTTGTAAGTATTTGTTACTGTGTGTGTGTGTTTCTGTGTGTGTGTGTTTGAATTAGTTCAGGAGTACCGTATGCATATGGAAGTCCATAAAAACTAGTCCAGGGCTTGCCATACCCTGTAACTGGAGATAAAAGCAGCATGTACAACCATGTGTGTGCTGGGAACTGAACCCACATCGTTAGTAACCAGTACATTTTCTTTCCATTTTCTCTTTGAAACCTTAGAAAAACATCCTATAAAATATTAATTAATATGTAATTTGTATTGTTATATATAAAATATAGTTTTAATGTTGAGAAAAATTAAAAGTCCTATAGTAAGCATAGCAGCACTGACAGGAATGTAGGACATTTTACATTCCACAAAATTTGTGCTACATCCTTGGGCCATCAAATGTTGATGAGAAAAAGAATGGGCAGAAACTTTTCTAGTGCATACTGCCAGACAAAATTTCAAAACTGATAATTAAACACTAGAGGGCAAACCCAATAAAATTATCTTATATTTTAATTGCTTTTACTTTCTACAGGAAAAAAAAAAATATATATATATATATATATATATATATATACAAATTGGAAGACAAATTCCCAAAGCAAGTAATTAAATTGAATTTCCCTTTGAAATATATTAGCATATTTCAGCATATTCACAATTCTTGGATGAAGTAGAGATCAGGCAGTGAGGATGGCAACACTCTTAGTGAAATTATGAATGCCTGTATTTATTTTATGTAGAGACACCAACTCCGAATGGCACTGACAATATTAGTGATGTCTGATGATGAAAAATGAAATCACAAACAACTACAATAAACATTTATGTATCACGAAAATTGTTCACACATCTTATATACCTTTTCTAATAGCTGAACTTGCTAATGTACTTATTGTCATACATTTAAAAATTAAATGATGAGGCAAAGTAAGTCAATGACTTTCTAACTATGGTCATGTGTTGAGAGCTAAAATTTGGTTCCTCTTTCAAATTCTAAATAGATTCAATTTCGGATGCTGAAATATTCTCTTACTAATATCTGTTAAGATTCTAGAAATGGTTGAAAGAGTAGATCATATAAATGGTGAATAATTAATCTTCTGAGGTCTTATACACTTTTTGTTTTGGACCATGTTTATCTCTGCCTTCATTGAAATCTTTAATCCTATGAGCACTTACTCAGGTAACTCCTGCCATCATTTCTTTCCCATAATCATAGATGCAGGGTTTTATAAAATGTATTCTTACAAAGATTTTCCAGGACAATTGATATCATGTCATCTCATTGACCAGATATTCCCTCCAATTAAATACTTTAAACAATTAAAAAAAAAACCCTAAAATTTAGGAGTCTTTCCTAGGGTCACCCTAATAGATTCTAGTAAATGAGGATACATGGCCTGAACTGGCCATCTCTTGTTGTGGGACTGGAACATCAACAAAGTCACAAAACATGTTACCTATAATTTGTCCTGGCTGCAAGATGTGCTGGGGTATCAGTGGCACAGAGTTTGTAGGAGAGGACAACCAGCAACTAGTCTAACTTGAAGCCCATGCTACAAAAGGAAGTCCATGACCAATACTGCCTGGAGAACCAGAGAAAGTGGCTTGATAGCCCAGAGATATAGGAGAGAACCTAACAAAATAATTTTAAAGTCAATGAAATTCGTCCTAATGATATTCTGCGATAATCGTTGACCAGAGCCTATCCCAATAGTCACCAGAGAATCCTAGTAGCTTTATCAAGCAACTGATGGAAACAGAGGCAGATACACACACCCCAACATTAAGCAGATCTTGAGGAACCCCACAGAAGAGCAGAAGTAAGAATTGTAGGAGTCGGAGGGGTTACTGACAACATAAAACATGCATCACAGAAACATCTAGGCCTCGTGGAGACTGAAAAGACAATTACAGAGCCTATATGGGTTTGAGATAGGTCCTATGGCTATATGTTATCGTTTTATAAGTTGGTGTTCTTGTGGGACTCCTAACAGTGGGAGTTTTCTCTTGCTCCTTTGCCTGTCTTGCAACACTTTTCCTACCAAGACTTGATATGAGGGTGTATCTCCTGTCTTATGATAAATTGCAATGCCATGTTCAGTTGATATGCTTGGGAGTCCTGCTCATTTCTGAATGGAAATGAAGGATTGGATCTAGGGGAGAGGGGATATGATGGAGTGGGACTGAGAGGAGTGCAGGGAGAAGAAACTGCTGTTGGGATATAAGACATGAGAGAGGAATTAAATCAAAAATAAAATTAACTAACACTAATGATCAATAACTATGGTTATTCAAATCAGTTGTATTCCATGGCTATTAGGAACCACTTGAAATTAAGATAAACTACATATATTTATTTCTGACTGTTTTCTTGGATTATATCAGGCCAAATATAATCAGATTTCCCCCTCCTTTTTCAGTTCTGTGTCTTCCTTATGTGTCTATTCTGAATCAGTGAATTTCTCTTAACTCTTCTCTCCTGATTTTAAAAGAACAAGGATACTGTTTAACCTCTCTCTGCATTGCCCTTACCGTTTGTACATTCCTCATCTTCACTGATTTTACTCCATTCAGGTGGAAACATAATATCTCTCATAGTATTCTGTGCCCAGTTTCTGTTTAAGTGCTTAAGAGTCTCATTCTGCCAAGTATTTTCAATTCTTCCCAAATGCTAAATTTTGGTCTTTTATGTGTACACCCTTTCTCCGTCACTATAAGATTTATTGCACAAATTTCTCTCTTGAAAATACTTTTCTTTTTCTGAACAATGGCTTTGCTATGGTTGGTTTATTTGTTTTAATGCTATCAAAAGTCCTGTTGCTCAGCCTAAACTACCTTTTATGATCAAACATATGAAATATAAACTATACCAGATCTCATGCAGCATCAGAGCTCAAATCTATGCAAATCTTGAGCTATGTCTGATGGCCCATGCCTGTAATTCTGGTACTTGGAGGACTCAAGCTGGAGCATCATGAGGTTTAAGCCTCTCTATTATATGTGGAATCTTGTCACAAACAAGAAAATCAAACATACATAAAAATGAACTAAAGTCTAATGAACGTATCAATTTTCCTAACACTAAGTTTTTATTGTTCATGTTTTCTTCTTTACGTAAGCTTCCTGTTGTTTATTTCATCACACAAGACCTTGTTTTTTTTTGCTACTTTCTTACTTCCTTGAGTGTCCTGGAAGAATGAGAAAAATAATGATTCTTTCAACTATACCTTTAAAGCCAGTTTTAACCTAACTTTCTGCATTACTCTGTGTGTGTGTGTGTGTGTGTGTGTGTGTGTATGTGTGTTTCTGTGGCTAAATTACTTGACAGAAATATCTCAAGAGAGGAAAGGACAACTTTTCTCTAGAGTTTCAGAGGGCCGAAGTCCATCCAGCACATAAGGAATGTCACAGCTGATGAGTACATTTTATGAGAGAATTTGGTGGTAGTTCTTTTCCTTGAACTTTAACAAATAATCCAAAGAGAGTTCACTAAATTCATAATTACTTTAATCGCAAAAAGTCTTTTCTTAATGAGTTAAATCCCCCAACCAGGCACTGCTGTCTAAAGTGTACATATTGTCTATGACCTTCAAAATAGTCTTACCAACTGGGTCCCAATTCTGAAAATCATGAGCCTTATTGAATCATATCAGATTCAGATCATACCTTGACCCCTGCTGTTAACCTCATCACCCAATTGTCTTTCAAGTAATTTCCCCTTTTTTCAGTTTTTACATTATAAAAGAATCACATATGGTATTCTTAATAAAGCCTAATGTATGTTTATAAAGTTGACCTTGATATTCTCTTTCTACAGTATATGATTATATTCTGAAAATAAACACCATTATTGCATATTCATAGGTAAATAAAAAAGTAGTGGTCAAATAATTTCACCTGTAAGAGTGCTGTATGATTTAAAATGCACACACGTTTTGTAGCACCATTTCCAGGAACTTATTCTTAGAGAATTTAATTCAACTTATACAGCACTCATATGTAATTTTCAAAATGTGATATATCTATAATCTTGCTCACTGATTTTGAGCATATTCAGTGTTTTCATGTCTTACCCTTCCTTTGCTCCAACAATCAGCGTTAATATCTATTCTGTCTAACGAAAGCAGCCCTCAAGTTACTCTTCTAAGCATTTTGGGAGAGGTGTTCAGACAGAGCTTCTCTCTGTAGCTTTCAGGTCTGTCATAGAATTCACTCTGTAGATCAGACTGTCCTCAAATTCAGAGATTTGCCTGCATCTGCCTCCTGAGTTCAGGGATTAAAGACACATATTTTTACCACCACCCCACTTTCTCTAAGCACTTTTTGTTTTAAAATGAAATATTTAGCCCTGTTTTATTGTCCAATAGTGTTTAATTTCAGTAGACATTAATCCAATTAATCACACTAGGAAAAACATCATATTATTAATGAATGTAAGCTTTTGAGGTTTTCCAAGCACAAATTCATTTTCTCTGCAGCAGTGTATGATGAACTAGTTAGTATCTGCCACTTCTAGAAATAAGACACATTGAAGTGAGTTAGCACCCCTACTAAAGTCAGACCAGAGAACAGCATGTATAAGCTATATTTGATATTAATAATAAAATGTATTAATAAAATGTATCCGATCACATAGTAAGTTACACTTTGAAGTGACCTAATATATGCTTGTTGAATACTAAATGGTGTCTAAGGAGAAGTATAACAGAAATGTATCTGTATAAGTGTTTATTTAAATAAGTATTAAGTTATTTTATTTCTTTGGTTGTTGTTCACTAGAGAAAATATCTGAAGAACAAAAGTCTCTAACAACTTATGTTTTCACATAATGTGAACTCAAACATTTGTTGTTGTTGCTGTTCCTATTTTCCTATTTACAAGTGTGGAAAAAGATCGCAAAGGCAGATAGTTTATGTGCTATGTAGACAAAATTTCCAGGGAGGCTGGGGAGAAAGCCCAGTTGTATAGTATACTTGCTACCAAACCTGAGTTAATTCCTGGGATTCTTGTACAAGGAAAGAATAGAACTCTGCAAAGCTATCCTCCTACCTTCAAATGCATGCTCATTGCAAGGCATTTGTTCACCATTCCCACAACACATAACACACACACAAACACACACACACACGCACACACACAAACATTGGCACGAACTTACACACACCTATACATACACACACACTTTTACACACTACACTTACCCATGTACTCTTACACATATACACACACAATAAATAAAAAATTAATACTTAAGTACCTAAATAAATAAATTCAATACAAAAAAGTTTTAAGAAATATCAGAGATAGAATTTAGTCATAAAATGCAATCATGTTTTTCTCCAAGAGTTTTTCTGTTACCTTTAACTTTCAGTGCCGTTATTTTGTGAATGCGAAATTCCTCATCTTTCATCATTTTTATCCTTGGTATAGGTTTCTTAAGGACATAATCAGAAATAGTTGGGCAAATTAAACTTTGTACATTTTCTATTGCTAGGGTGATGGAATTTCTCTATATTTTGATGACAGAAGAAATAAGATTTTGAGTGACATGCTGTGCTACTATGTGTTCATTGATGACACCTACAGTTTACTGTCTTTGCTTTTATTTTATTTTTTGCTTTTAGATAATTTTATTTATTATTTTTCACTCATGAATATTGGAATAAAATTATAATTGAGTTTATTATAATCATTATGGAAATGATTACAAGAGAAAACTATGCAGATGAATATTATTGCTTCTTACCTTTCAACTGGTAAATAGTTGCCACCAGTAAAACAGACAAGCCCAGATATTCTACCCCGAATCTTTAAGCATGTGGAATATAATTATGTGAATTTCTTCACTTCATACAAGGTAAGCATAAAAGCACTGCCCATGCATCTGAAAACATCGGAGCATGAACACTTGAAAAAATATCTATACTTCCTTAATCACAAGCAATCCTCCTTCAGCAGTTGAGTGTGCACGTATACATGGTATCAGTTCCTGTGCTTCCTGACTTCATTATCATAATATGGGGAAGCATGTCAAAGGGAAAGGAAGTCAGGACATCAACAGAAGTGACAGACTGTGTAGTCATGCAGCAGATAAAAATGTAAATCTAGAAGTGTCCCCTTTGAAGTGTCATAAATACAAAAATAGGCAGCTTGGTAGGTGATAATGCTCTGCACTGACAAATTAAAACTTTGTATAGTCTCGTAATCACATAAAAATTTTCAGTTTTTAACCAGGCAGTCACCATGGTCTCTGAACTCCTTTCAGCTCCAGCTTTGATTAGACCAATTGCTAAATAGATGTGTGAAAATCAAGAGGGTACACAAAGCACCTGATGTAGGCTCCCTGGCAAAGTCAGCACCAAAACTGAGCACTATTGTCCACACTACCCAGAAAGATCTGATTGCATTTATCTTTGAAGACAAAGTTAAGAGTCTGGGTGGGGAAGTATTTAATGACATCAGCTAGAGAGCTATGTCAGAAGGACAGGATTCATGTTTCTTGGGGATATGAAACACAGCCTAAAGTGCCCTTGTATTGCTTATCCGCCATGATTACTTTTGCTGGTATCCTGTACCAGTAACAGCATTTTGACCCGCT
Source organism: Chionomys nivalis (assembly GCF_950005125.1). Classification (NCBI taxonomy): domain Eukaryota; kingdom Metazoa; phylum Chordata; class Mammalia; order Rodentia; family Cricetidae; genus Chionomys; species Chionomys nivalis. The sequence continues at coordinate 12,167,636 of NC_080097.1, forward strand.
TGATGGGTGCTACCACCATCTTAGAGATGGTCTTCGTCATTTTACCTGCCAAATGTCCTTGTCAAAGCATATAGTGGAACTTGTCATCTGGAAAGAAAAAGAAAAAGCAGGCGAGTTCTCAGTAGTCCTCATTGTCCGCTATGTTCAGCGAGTCCGGTTTTATCCCATACTTTTTCAGACCCAGGCCAGCTGGCCTTGGTGAGTTCCTAATAGAACATCCCCATTGCCTCAGTGTGTGGGTGCACCCCTCGCGGTCCTGAGTTCCTTGCTCGTGCTCTCTCTCCTTCTGCTCCTGATTTGGACCTTGAGATTTCAGTCCGGTGCTCCAATGTGGGTCTCTGTCTCTGTCTCCTTTCATCGCCTGATGAAGGTTAATATTCAGGAGGATGCCTATATGTTTTTCTTTGGGTTCACCTTCTTATTTAGCTTCTCTAGGATCACGAATTATAGGCTCAATGTCCTTTATTTATGGCTGGAAACCAAATATGAGCGAGTACATCCCATGTTCCTCTCTTTGAGTCTGGCTTACCTCACTCAGGATAGTGTTTTCTATTTCTGCCCATTTGCATGCAAAATTCAGGAAGTCATTGTTTTTTACTGCTGAGTAGTACTCTAATATGTATATATTCCATACTTTCTTCATCTATTCTTCCATTGAAGGGCATCTAACTCAAGAAAAATGGCAATGGGTTTTTGATCCTACTGCACATACTGGCTTTGTGAGAGCCTAGGCAGTTTGGATGATCACCTTACTAGACCTGGATAGAGGTGGGTGGTCCTTGGACTTCCCACAGGGCAGGGAACCCTGATTGCTCTTCTGGCTGATGAGGGAGGGGGACTTGATCGGGGGAGGGGGAGGGAAATGGGAGGCGGTGGCGGGGAGGAGGCCGAAATTTTTAATAAATAAATAAATTAATTAAAAAAGAAAAAGCAGATGAGTGGGGAACCAGACAGGATAGACCACCAGCTTTGACTCCTGAACTTACATTGTCTTTTATTTTAAAGTGATTCTCATATATCTATAGCATTTTAAAGTAATATGTAATGGAAATATGGAAATGAAGTAATCAATGACTGGTGATAGAGATGTGACAGTCTAAGTCCAGCATTTAATGTACTATCTATATTTCTCTTTAGGAAAGCTAATCATCAAAATAAAGAAAAAGAACCATGGTCTCTTTGCATACATACATTTAAAGCCTGCATATATATTCAGCATCTTCACAAAGAGAACACTGAGAAATTATGCCTAGATTTAAAGCCAAAGCTCTAGTTTCATTGTTTCGTGTTACTCTGTGTTTAGTTGATATCTCTGGAAGGTTTGATCTTTCTGAAGGGAAATGGAGGAGCAATATATCTAGGTGGAGAGGAGGCGGGAGAACAGGCAGTAAAGGAGGAAGGCAGGCAGGAAATTAGGATATAGTGTATTAGTGAATAAAAAAGAAAGAAGGCATCTGCTTAACTGGCAAAACTACATGCTTCCTTGACAAAATCTTTTATCTTCATGGTGAAAAGAAGATACCTCAATAAATTAAAGGGCATTTTGGACAAACATATAGATTGTATTGTACTAAAAGGAAAAAAATCCCAAAACACATTCACCAAACTTTGAAACAAGAACACTAACAATTTCCCCACATTTATTTCACATAGTATTTAAAGATTTAACTATAATGTAAGGCAAGTAAAAGAAATAAAGTTAAAAAAAAAAAGCCGGGCAGTGGTCTTGCATGCCTTTAATCCCAGCACTCAGGAGGCAGAGGCAGATGGATCTCTGTGAGTTCGAGGCCAGCCTGGTCTACAAGAGCTAGTTCCAGGACAGGAACCAAAAAAAGCTATGGAGAAACTCTGTCTCGAAAATCAAAAAAAAAAAAAAATAGAAAGAAAGAAATAAATAAAGTAACAATAGAAAAGAAGTAAAATATCTCTTATTTGCAATCAAAATTACCTATAATTAAGAAAAAAGAAAAATATAGAACTGATATATATTTTTTATAAAATAGTAACATACAGAATTCACATAGGAAATTCAGGGTTGCTAAGTCTGTTAACATTAGCTTTAAATCCCAGCATTCAAGAGACAGTGGCAAGCATAACTTTGATTTTGAGGAGGCCATGACCTATATAGTTAACTATACACTAGGCAGGAATAGATATTCCAGATCCCATTTCAAAAATATAAATATATAAATGAAAGACAATATAGTAGTCTGTCTAGTGAGATTTTATTTCATGTGCATTAAATGCCTACTGTGGAACTTTGATGATGTGAGTTTCATTCCTAGCATCCACTTAAAAACCAGGCATGGAACACATTATTTTGAGTGAGGAACCTAGACTCAGAAAGACAATTATCACACGTACTCATGCGTAAGTGGTTTTTAAACATAAAGCAAAGAAAACCAGCCTACAAATCACCAGCCCAGAGAACTTAGACAATGAAGACCCTAGAGAGAGACTTACATAGATCTTACATAGTTGACTTCCCATGGCTGGCTGATATACATGAAAAGTTTTCACTTTTTGAAGAGAAGGAAAAGGAGTAGATGTGTTAAGAAGGGGATATTGAAGGGAGAGACTTGAAGGAAAGAGAGGAAGGACAGGAAGTAATAATCAGGTTGGGAAAAATTGATTAGGTCATTCATTTATTAAAAAAATTAAAAATCATGCAGAATGAAGTAACCTAGAAGCAGAAAGAATAATATGGTATGTATATATTTATAAGTGGATATTACCTACTAAATCAATTATAATAATGCTACAATCCATAGATCCAGAAAAGGTAAATACACAAAGGGCAGGAAGGGGAAGTGCACAGATCTCCCTGGGAAGGGTAAGTAGAATAGATTTTGTGGGTGGACTCAGGTAGATGGGAATGGGATAGGAGAGATCAGGAGGCAGTGAGAGGATTGAGAGCGAAAATACTGGGAGAGAAGACTGTCATTGGAAAGTATTTGGCGGGGGGGGGGGGTGTGTGGCTGATGTGGAAACCTAATCCAGTAGAACAAAGAAGGTATGTAATTTGTGAGTGGCCAACAAATGATGAGTCTAGTTAGAGGCCCACATCATAAGACAGAGCACATTCTTGCTCCCTGAAACTGCCTTGATGATCAGGAATCAGAGGATGAATATCCCAGAGACCTATGTGACAAAAATAATCAATAATGTGACTCCTAGTGGTATCCTTGTAATCTCATAAATTGACACCTAATGATGGGAGCAGATGCAGAGACCCACAGCCAGACATTAAGGGGCAGGAGGGCCAAATTGAAGATCTCCATCAGGTCCATCCCCCTGGAGCTCTGTGAGCCCAGTGGAAGAGGGATTGAGGAAATGTAGGAGTCAGAGAGGTCAAAGATGAGATCACAGCCCATAGCCTTCAACTAAGAATGGTTCCTACACACTCACAGAGACTAAAGTTGTATAATCACATAGCCTGCATGAATCTGTGCTAGGTCCTCTTCATATATGTTATAATTGTTAGCTTTGTGTCTTTATGGGACCTGTAAGGGAGAACGGAATTTTTCTGACTCATCCCCTTAGGACCCATTTTCTCATACTGGTTGCTTCTGCCAGTCTTGATATGAGGATTTGTGCCCAGTGACTTTGCATCTTGTTATGATGTGTTTGGTAAATATTCCTGGGATGCATGTTCTTTTCTGAGGGAAAACAGTCAGAGTTAATCTAGAGGAGAATGCAGGTGGGTAAGAGGGAGAGGGGAATTGAGCGAAGGTAAACTGCTGTTGGGATATACTGAAAACAGAAAAATAAAACAAAACAAACTAAATATATAGCTACCAAGTAACCACAGAGAGATAGCTAATCTTCTGTTGTTGTTGTTGTTTTGGTTTGGTTTTGGTTTTTAAATAAAATAGAGAACTTAATCAGGGGCTTCATTACAATGGTGAGCCCATGATCATCATGGTTCGAAACATGGCAGCATGTAGTCAGGAATAGCACTGGAGCAATTGCTGAGAGTTTACATTTGATCCAGAAACAAAAGACACTCAGCAAGATCTAATGTTTCCTACAGTCATTGTAAACTTAACTTAGACAAAACAAAACATATATCTCAATTTGGTAGATCAAACAAAAAGTACATCTTTTTATTCCAATATTTCCTTAAAACTATTGTTATGACATCCCAGAACAAGCACCCTAAGGGACAGACATTATACTAGTGGCAAATAATGTTGTCAACTTGACAGAATTTGGAATCACAATGGAAACAAATATATGTGTGCATCTATGAGAGATTTTTGTGATTAGGTTGGTTGAGGCCAGAATCCACTGTAAATGTTTTTGCGAATATTCTATGGGCTAGTGTCCTGGAAGGACCATAAAAGAAGAAGAAAAAAGAAAGAAAGATAAGTAACTGAGAGTCGTTATCATCCATCTCCCTTTGCTTGCTGATTATAGATCCAATACACTGGGTGCCTCAAACTTCTCCTATCATGACCTCCCACTCGTCATGCTCTATACCCTAGAATGATGAGACAAAGCAGACTTCTCACTTCTCTTTCCTTAAATTGAATTTGTCAAGATACATTTTTACGGCCCCAAGACAAGAAACATACTGAGTTACAAAACTTCGAAGGAGTCAAATTCAACATCGTATAGAAATACTTGCACATTTAAGATTATTGTAGCACTATTCATGATCCCTGAGTTATAAACCCAACTCAGCTTAAGTGTCCATCAACAAGAGAAATAGATTAAATGGAATGTATTCCACAATGTTGTAAATGTATTCACTGAAAAGAAGAAAATTATATCACTTTTACAAAATGTATGCAGCTAGAAATTACCATTTTAACTGCTATAAATTAAATGAAGAAAGACTAATATCACATTTTAAATGTTAATTGTTGATTTTATATATATTTATATATATATAAATGTAGATTTATGTACATCTATATAAATGTAGATTATGAAATAAGGCTGAAATAGTAGTGGGAGTAGAAAGAAGTGTGAAAAGAAAGCAAGTGAGATATTGATCAACATGCATGGTGTACAAATTTGAAAATATTATTATAAAAGTAAATGTTATGTAAAATGAGTATATTGTAATAAAAATATAAAATCAAAATTTGTCTTTTGGTATTAAAAAAGTTAATGTCTCTTAAACAGAAATAATGGGAGGAGTGCCTCGGATGTTAATTTAAAGGCAGAAATTAGAAAGAAAAAGGCATAGCTGCTGAAGAGTTTGCTTGAGGGATTTGTAGATAACAAAGGTCAGTTATCAGAGGCAACTAAAGCAAACAAACAGAATTATAACACACATGACCTTAATATGGATATTGACGAAAAAGAACGGGAGTAGGTATGTTGTGTTGATATTCCGTCTGTAGGTTCCCAGCCAGTCCCTGGAGCTCACATGGTGCTGCTATTGACAAACGCATTAGCAAATCAGAAAGAAAATTATGCAGAACATAAAATAGCTGGAGTTTATTTTGATTTCTGTCCTCAACTTGAAACACCATGTCCTTCACAAAAGGGAGGCCTCTGCCTCACTTGGTCGATTTTATTTTCATACAAAGTCTTCTTTAGGTTATTTTGTCTTTGGGATCATTGAGAAGAGAGGGACTGGGAGGCCTGTTTCTGTTTTATCAAAGTTGGCACTGGAGGATTAGATTAAGTATTCACTGCTCCATTTTTTTTTTTAATTTAAGCTTTCATGAAATCACTTTTTTGGTAGTATTACTGAAATGCAAACTTTTTTAGCCTTTTCTTTCTGAAAATAACAATTTTATGGCTCCACCATATAATTATGGCAGCAAGGTAACAACCCTCTCCAGGCTCCTCAACTAACAGGGCTGGAACTTGCATTTCTGTATTTAAATTAAAGAAATTAAAGTTCATAATTCAGATTCAAAAGCTGAATTTTATGTTTAATAGTCTATGAATTTAATCCTTAACTAGAAAGTATATGATGGCCATAAAAGTAGTAAACATCATTCATCATCAGAAATTATAATTTTAAATTGAAATATTTAGCATAACAACTTTCTTATTTAATTGGCAAATGAACATATCATCTTGAATATGTTCTCACATGGGGATAGGGATATTTTGCTTTACTCTTTCCTGTGGAAGCATTAAAAAAAGAAAATAGTCTCTGGCGGAGCAAAATCAAACCCAAGGCAAAGTTTGATTTTCCTCCCTACTGGTTCCACTTAAAATTCATGACCACAGACCTCAAATAGGAACTCAACACTGCCTAGAAATCTAATATGTCTCTCCAATATAATCAAGTCCCACACTTGAGACTAGTTTGTACCTTTAGTTTTTTTCCCTCAATGTCTAAATCTTCCCACTCAGTTAAAGGGCCCGTGCTACACTTAAAAAAATAAAAGTCAAAGAACTCAGATTGTCAGCTTAAAATAAATACAATTGAACTTTCAACTATAAGAGGCTTTAGTATTAATTTGATTGAAAACAGTACAGTACTGAAAATAACTAATTAGATTTTATAATTTATAACTTAACTAAATAGTTTAGTGTAAAACCCTAGGAATGACATAAACTTTCAAATTCTTGAAACCACCAATTACATTTTGAGGAGTTGCTTTGTACTGTTAATGTACCAATATTTATAGCCTTTTCTTCTAGTGTATAGATAGTCCAAATTTTGCACATCCATTAGGATAATGAAAGAGTAAACAAGAGAATTAGACTATTTCCTCCCACGAGCTTCAAAGCTATTATACAAATGTAAGAAATGGTTAATATAACATTTAGGTTCAATGAACAGACAGGAAATAGCATCTGAAAAGCCAATTGTATTGAAAGGTGGTTTTGAAAAGACATTTAAACCATAGGGTCTAACAAACCATTGACACTTTGATCAGTGAGTGTGTACTTTGAGATGGACCCACTTCTTGCTGATTTCTGAGAGAAGCTGCTTTTGCTCCAAATTCTGCTTTAGCTTAGACTTGCTTACCTTACTCTCAATTAGATCTACTCAGCAGAATTCTTACATTGTCCCTGACTTGCATTTCTAGCGTCAGATTCTGCACTTTCCTTTGTTCTTGGGTACAATTTGGTTCTCATGTCAGGATGAAATAAATTTTCCTTCCTTGCTTGCTCTGTGTTTTAGAAAAAAAATCATTTTTTATACCAGAGTCTATTGCACTATTTATCACAGACTGTTATATTGTAGTCACTTATGTGTGTTTATCTTCTGCAGGACTTGCAATCCGTTTCTTGGAGGTCAAAACAATATTTTTTCTGTTATTCTTTTACAGCTACTACCTACACTAATGTCTGACATTTGTGTTAGTGAATGTAAAATACTTATTACATTATATATTATTATTTGAATACCTCACTTCAGAAATAAATATGAGGTAAAATGTTATTTCATCTAATACAAGAAAGTTTGTAATGTGTTCTGAGAACAATGCAATATTGGTTCCCATAAAGTGAGTTACATTTATCCTGTTTAGGTCCATACTAAATCTTTTAAAAGCTAGACATTAATGAAACTCAAGTTATGATTTTACAAATAGATTTGAGTATGCCTTTAACTAAAGGCTACATTCCAAGTGTCATTGTAAGAGAATAATTCATGCATGTTGTACTTGAAATAACTTTCTTCAATTACTCAATACCTTTACTTTCCAGTTTATCATGTGACCAGGCAGTTCATAAATTTCCCAGTTACTGGAAATTTGCTAAAATTACATTTTAACTCAAAATATTATCATTCTGTGGGAATCTTTAAAAGCATTTAAAATTATTTTTATCAATAATCAAGTTATATCTATTGACAGACTACTTTATACCTAGACAAAAAATATGTAATTTCTTTAATATGTTGGCAAAAGTGTTAGTATGATATTTGTACAATATATACCATCAGACAATTGGGGAAGGCTTAACTTTATTTATTTATTTATTTATTTATTTATTTATTTATTTAAGATTTCTGCCTCCTCCCCGCCACCGCCTCCCATTTCCCTCCCCCTCCCCCGATCAAGTCCCCCTCCCTCATCAGCCAGAAGAGCAATCAGGGTTCCCTGCCTTGTGGGAAGTCCAAGGACCACCCACCTCCATCCAGGTCTAGTAAGGTGAGCATCCAAACTGCCTAGGCTCTCACAAATCCAGTACGTGCAGTAGGATCAAAAACCCATTGCCATTGTTCTTCAGTTCTCAGTAGTCCTCATTGTCCGCTATGTTCAGCGAGTCTGGTTTTATTCCATGCTTTTTAAGACCCCGTCCAGCTGGCCTTGGTGAGTTCCTGGTAGAACATCCCCATTGTCTCAGTGTGTGGGTGCACCCCTCGCTGTCCTGAGTTCCTGAGACACAACTCTGTGTAGCCTTAACGATCCTGGAACTTGCTCTGCATAGTAGGCTGGGCTTGAACCCAGAGATTTTACTGGCTCTGCCTCCTGAGTGCTGGGACAAAGGCATGTTCCCTCATTGCCTGAATGCTTGGGAGATTTTTAAGATGACAGATAATATAGACAATAAGAGAACTGCAGAGTTGAAGTTATAAAAATAAGTAATAGAAGATAATATAGGAACTGAGAACAAGTTTTTAATAAATAGCAATAATTATTAATACTTTAAAGAAAAATATAAATCTAATTTTTAGCAACTAGTTGCTAAATAATGGAATAATGGACCGACAGAAGGAAAAAATACTAGGAGCAGTAACCACTCAGAAGAATGCTGGGAGAAGTTTTAGAAAATAATTATGATTAGTATTAATTGCTTTATATATTTTGCTCAATAAATCTGATGAAAGAGAGAAAGCAAGAGAGAGTCAAAAAGAGAGAGAGCTACAACAGAACAAAATAACATGAGAAAAATATATAAAGCAACTCCGTTATAAAGTGATAACCCAAAAATTAATTAATCAGGCAATGAAGAAGATACAGGGAGGGTACAGTCTGTCAATTACACTTCTTTACCTTGATTCCCTTGCATAGAGTACAGACACACACACACAAACACACACACACACACACACGCACAATGAAAACAGTGTTCAATCGTACTCCTCTCAGTGGGAAACAGGTTAATTCTTCTTTATGAGCTGACACAGCTAGAATCCTTTACTGTCACCCATTTCTCTCATGGAAGCTCATTGGAAAGAGGTATAGAAAGTATTTCAGTTTGTGGCACAAAAATATAAAAGATAAAATTGTAGCTCTTAATTCTTAAAAATGAATTTAGATTCTGATACCTTGTCTATTTAGCTTACTGGTCTTAATTTTTGTGTAATATTATGTCTCTGTCAATCCTTTTATTTTTGTTTTGTGTTGTGTTTGGACACTGGTGGTTCAAACATTGTTATTGTTCTTCTACTTTCTCAAATATCATTCTTCAAAGCCCTGTATGCCAGGCCAATCCACTCTGTCTTCCACAAGTTAGAGCTGAAAAGGAAAAAGCAAGATGGATAGAGAAAGAAAAATCTGTTCATTTTCAGTCTGCAGTCATTTGAGGAATTATGACACAAGAGGTTAGCATTGTCCTTGGAGATGGTAATTTAAAGTAGATGAGGTTTATCTACAGAGTATTTAATACACTTCTGGTTTAATTCTTTAATTGCCTGCAAGAGACAGAGATGTATTATGCAAGGCAAGGGTGGTTATAATCACTATAAACAAAAATGACATTGATTACTGGAAGTAAAATAAAATGTGTCAAGCAGTAGATTTTATTTTTTGTTTAGTGTTCCTTGAATCAATTTTATTTTTGTGGTGAATACAAAAGTCATCTGCATGCTGGATACTTATACATTATTAAAAAATAAAGAGATATATTGATTATATCTTAGCAGTGCATCAGACTGGTGAGATGTATAATTAAATCAACAAAATATTAAAACAAAAATGGAAAAATGTAATTTAGAATTAAGAGAGACGAGACACAAGAAAAGACATAATTTTTCCTTAGTCAAAAGCATTCCTATATTAACTCTCTGTAAAAAAAAAATACAGTAATACATGATTGTAAATCGTAATGAAAGTGAAAATTGAAGGATGGTTTGGTTGATCAAAGCAAAAATAGACATTAAATTACAGATATTTAGCACCCTTTTACATTTGTTTGTTTCTTTTTTGAGATAGGCTTTCCTTATATAACTCAGACAGGGTTTGCACTTTGAAGTACACTGTTTCTCGATTCTGCTGTACCCGTAGACCAGTCTCTTGCTCTGCCATCATCAGAAAAGCTTTCTCATGAAGCAGAGGGGAACCAGCATAGGGACCTACCGTGGTGCATCAAGAGAGTGAGAGACTCTGCAGTATTATATCCTAAATGGGATATGAATATCATAGTTTTCCCTTCATGGCTCACAGAGCTACGAAGTAGAGGAAGCATAACATAGAGATTGGAAGAGTCAAAGAGAACGGATGGCACCAAACATCACAGACACACATATGAACTCACAGAGGCTGGAGCAGCATGTGCAGGGCCTGAACAGGTCCAGCCAAGGTGAGGTCCAGCTCTAAGAAGGAGAGGTAGAGAAGAAGAGTTCTTCCAGGAAGGAACATGCTGTCTCCAACTGTCAACTATAGAAAAGGAGTAATTAGTTTTGATTTTTGTTGTTTGTTTGCTTTATTTTTTTTTCTAAATGGAGATTCCATGGATATGTAAATCACACTTAAAGTAAACCACATTGCTAGTAGTAGATGGCCAATACAAAATTAATTTAATGGTGATTTTATAGGTTTTTGTTTTGTACTATTTCTCCTGTTGCTTTGCTTGAACATTTTTTATCTTACAGGCTCTTGGCATCTATATTACATTCTATTATTCTATGTCGTTATGAAGTGTGTGTGTGTGTGTGTGTTTGTGTGTGTGTGTTTCTTGTGCCTTTTATTTTCCTTAAGTTATAATATTTTGTTGTTTTTTTTCTATAGTGAGTGAGAAAAAGGGTGAGGAGTTGGATGGATCAGGAGGTGGCTGGTAGATCTTGTAGGATATGGGAAGGGGAAACCATGATTAGAATATATTGTATGACCTTTCACTAACATACAGTTTCCTGTCTGCTAATGGCTGGAATTACAGGCCTTTCACTCTCTACCTGGAAAATAAATATTTTATTTATGACTTTATTTCTGAAAAGAGTATACTTAAAAAATAACTCTGAGACAATGTCATTTTTCTAGATGACCTCCAATGGAATGTGGGAGAAAAAGTAAAAAAATAATTGCATTGAGAAGTTATAATAAAAATCTTATTCTGAGAGTATAAAAAGACCTATATAGACTTATGTAGAAATGACTACTTGTTTGAGTGTTTTAAAATGTAATTTTAATATTAAAATCATAATAATACATTCATGGGCTAAGGTACTACTGTGGAATATTAGTCTATATAATTAACATTATTAACATTTATTTTACCTGTTATTAAACTGAATAATATTTATGATAAAGCTCTGATGAAGGGAATTGATTGCATTCTTATAAAAAGTAGAAAACAGAATAACCTACCTGTTATTTTAAACAGCATCTAAAGAAAAAAGTGGAGAAACACATGCATAATCTGAAACATTCCTTTAAAATAATACTGAAAAAAGAAGGATGCTATGGTCATGAGACTTGATGGCTATTACAACAGAGTTTTCTAAGAGACTCTTTTTCTCAGCGTATTCTCTATTCCTGTGCTACTTGTAGTTTTTCCCCCTACATCTCCTGCAATAATGCATAAATCTTAAATCTGAGAGTTAGTCATAGATGCATCATTTTACTGTGCTCTACAACTCTCTGTTTTGAATAGATGTGGATTTCTACAATGGTCTTCTTGTGTTGCAATAAGAAGTTTCCCTGGGTAGGGATGAGAATGGTACCTGAACAAGACTTGATCAAGGACCACAAGAACAAACAAGATAAAAGAAGAATTTTGTAACCAATTTAAATAGTGTTTCTTGGACAAATGATGTTCACACAAATGGCTGAATAATGATGGATTATCTTACATCATCTATAATGTGATGTATTAGAATACTTCACACTGGACCATGAATACTACAATAGTTACTTAGCAGAAAAGATTTATTCACTAGCTATTAACACCATGATCAATGTAGGAATAACCAATTGCTTTATGCATAGATTTGAGGTCTGCTACATATGAGGAAATTCATTTCTGTTACTGTAACCCTGTGCCATAAGACATGATTTGGTGGTCAAAAGTTCTATAGTTGTTTTGCTAAGAGATCAAGGTATCAAACTCTCTTGTAAACATTTATATCTACACCCACAGATATGTGCTGCTCTCCATCTGCACCAGAGCATGACCTCTGGTGAGTTGCCCATGAACCAGTGGTAAGCCACATGCAATTATTCAGTTAGGTAACACCAATGGAGTCACTATTTAACAAAAAAAGGACATAAAGTTGGAATGGTCAACTTTATGTTGGAAGGTCAATGGGGTAGTTGACATGGGAAAGTTTAGGTAGGATCAAGACATACTGAATCCATATATCAAATTTCAAAGATTAAATTAAAATAAAAAACGACACACTATGTCTCTATTTGTAAATTTTAAAAATTAAAAATTTTCATCTCTTAGAAACACTACATAAAAGGGAGACTAGAACATTGGGATTGAATAGAGTGGGAGTTGTGAGATAAGGATAAGAGAGAGAACATGGGGAGGGGCAACTAAACAGGAAAGGCCATTTGCGAAACCGTATGGCAACCTTCTATAGTAGAAGCTACCTAAAGCTACTGCTGTGTAACTGTTTCCTTAGAGACTAAAATATTCTATTCTGCAGGACAGCTTCTCAAGGAGGAAGGTAAACAAGTCATATAGCTTCAGGAAGCCCCTGAAACTGACCTACCAGCTTCACAAGACTCCTTCTTACACGATTTAATGATAATAATTGATAATCCTATTCAGAAGAAAGAAAGATGATTGAAGATTTAAAGTGAAAAAACTACAAAACTCTGAAACCAGAATAAATTTCTAGAAAAGGCAGAAACCAGGTGAGCTGCCTGGAAGAGGCTTATACTAACCAATCCACCTGAGCAGGATACTTCTTAACTAATTGAATTGCCTGCAGGCTGTGCGGTATGCTTTAGGTTCCCAGTTATGTTAGTTGTCACCCATGCTAAGTTGACTTTTGGTGATGCATCTGTCTTTGACTCATTTCTGCTCCAGGAAGTAAGCCCTCATCGATATTTCTGTAAACTATACTTAATAAAACATATTGTTTCACTAAGTTGGACTCCAGTTGTTTCTGCAGTTTGGGCTGTCCTGGGTTCCCTATCTGGGGTGAGTAGAAGTGCTTATGTCACCCCAGGCAAAGTTGTGTTACACAACAACTACATAAACAAACGTAACCTAAATGGAGTCACCAGATAATATGGGATACAAAGCCACAACTAAACATCTTATATCACCAAGTAAAACCTCTAGTACCAGGAATGGGTTATATTATTGATTCCTTGGCTCATGAGGTCTCAGAATACCCTGTGAAACATTACAAGCTATTGTGAAGGCTCTTGGTTGTTCTTCACAACATGATGGTAAGGCCTTAACCTTGAAGGCAATATTCATTTATATCATAAAACACAGAGAAGTACAGCTGATGCCTATCTATAAGCTTCACGCACTATGAACTAACACTCACCACACCAGAAGTTATTCAATGGTAGAAAAGGGGACTAACCCTCATTAATATTAACTACAAACCCTGCAACCTAAAAGAGGAATCTGCCCACAAAATACACTTGTACAACTGTAGCACAAATGGTAAGTGAATAATCAACTACTTTTTGATTGAACTTGAGGTTTCACTCCAAGAACCTGACAATGATCAAGTGATCAAGACCTGAGACTAGATATGGCATGGGTCTAGTAAAATACCTAGTATTATTGTTCTGATACAGAACATAACTATATTAGGATATTATTTAAATGTTTCATTTATAAAAGTTTTCTTTCTTAATACATAACATATTTAGTCTACACAAATGTAGAGGTATATTACCATGTCTAGTTCCATGAAACAGTGTCCAAAGCCCATGATGAAAGTAAGGTAGAAGAGTTTCAAAAAGATGAACACTGATTAGAAAATGACAGGCAGAGACTGAGAAGACTTCAGGTTTTTACCATTTCATGCTGATCTCCTTAACTGCCATGTATCACCACATTCCCGCTGACCACACTTGAAGCAAAGGTTCTAACAACTCCATGTTTCACTTGCATAAAACCATTTATTTTATCAGTAATTTTCGAAAATTATAAGTAGATAAACACATAAATAAAAATACGAAAATGCAGTTAAAATAAGAACTTGAGAACAGTAAACTTTAAAAGTGATTTTATTTGTAGTCAAACCTCTGACTTTTAAAGCTAAACATAGTCTTGAAGTGCTTTCTTTTGAGAGTAAAACAAAAGGTGTCTAGTGATCTTTAAAAAAAAATAAACCCTGCTTGTAAGACAACACTGACTCTTCACTTTAGAACTTCAAAGATGCCACTTCGATGAACGCCCTCTGTTAAATGCACCTGCTTTAGACAGAAGGAACCCAATGTTTGAGTGTAACCATAACTGGACTCCTCTTGAGTGTTATGAAGGAGGGTCCCTCCAGAGGTTCTTCTTTCCACCCTGCACAATCTCTTTTGACTTTGCTGATTTTTGTGATTACACCAATTTAAATATCTCACATGTGAAGATTTGCAGCTAGAGATAAAATAAAAGAGACAGCATTCAGCATGTGCTGTACTAAAAAGGCAACTTGCAGGGCACAGGTAAAATGAAAGGAGAATTGGGAAAAGTAGAGTAGAAACTCTAAGAAAGGGAAAGGCGGTCAGCGTAGCAGAGGGAAAAGATGAACAAATAAGATTAAGAATATCTGCAAAGACATAAGAAATAATTATTTTATATTTACCAAAAATTACATATTTTACATAAAATTGTGTGTACAGATGGACAGACACACCCACACTCTCACACACAATCCTACATACACACTGAAATGCTATAGAATATGAAACAAAACCTTTAGTAACAGATATGAGACACTTTTCCAGGTGTTGATCAGTAGAGTCCAAAAGACTCTCTGAAAGATACAGCTACTTTCATTGCCCTTGGCTGTCACTCATAAGTTTAAACAAGTACCTCCACTTGATAGTTTTATGTCATCTTGACACAAGCTAATGTCATCTCAGAGGAGGAAACCTCAATTAAGAAAATGCCTCCATATGATCTGGCTGAATGTAATCACATAGGGCAGTAGTTGTCAACTTTTCTAATTCTACGACCCTTTAATATGGTTCCTCGTGTTGTCATGACACCCATAAAATTAGTTTTCCTGCTACTTCGTAAAGATAATTTTTCTACTGTGATATATTTTAATGTAAATATCTGACATACAGAATATTTGATATGCAAAACCTGTGAAAGCATCATTTAATTCACCAAAGGGGTGACAACCCACAGGTTGAGAATCACTGCTTTGCTGTCCCTATACAGGTGGTCTTGTATTCTATAAGAAAGCATGCTGAGTGATCCATGATGAGCAAACAGGTAAGCAGCACCCCTCCATTGCCTCTGCATCTTCTCCTGCTTCCGTGTTTCTGACCTGCTTGATTTCTTGTCTTGACTTTCTTCATTGATGATCACTGATGTGGAGTCTAAATAAATCAACCGTTTCCTTCTTAGGCTGATTTGACCATGGTGTTTCATCACAGCAATAGAAACACTAATTAAGAGAGTACGTATTTCTGTCATAAGAGTTAGAGGATTTGACCTATATCTCATCTGTTTCCTTCCTCTGAGGATGAGTTTTCATACTGCCATGCAAGCACCCAAAAGAGAAAACTAATCAATAACCCTACTGAGATGTGATAAATATGAACAACAACCACGACAACATGGCAAGATAGCCCAAGTGGTGCAATAATGACACTTATATCTTGCAGCAAGCATCATATCTCTAATCGGATTTAAGACCCAATCAACAAGAGGGAAATCATGCCTGGTACTGGAAACCTAATCAACTACACTTAGATAATGAAATCATTATCTTAATGAAGAATATGCTACTGCCACTTTTCTAAACCAGTATAATTTCTAACTGTATTATAAATATTTATCATTTTATGATCACAGATAAGAGTAGTTTCCATCCTTCATCAAAGTAGACATTTTTTTTTTGCAGTATATGGAGACAATTGCATTGCAAAAAGCCACAACTAGTCAAAATGCAGCCAACTGATCATAGGGTGTCCACATTAATTAAATACTGCTCCTTCACCTAAGGACTGGGGAGCATCGACAAAAGACTTTAAGAGTCACCACAAAGTCGGCTTCAAGATCACGTCTTTTTGATATGACAGGGAGCTACAGTCATGAAATATCAATAATATGCCTGCCTAAATAATATGGGAACCAATCTAAAGCAGTTAACATTCCAGTGTGTATTGAGAAAATATCCTGGGGTTCCTATGAGGAGCAATTAACAGCTACAGAAAGAATAAAATTACTCTTTTCAGATGATAAGCCTCCTAATTTGTTATCTAATGCCAAGTGATCAAACCTAAAAGCACATAATACAAAATAAGCAAAGTTAATGGACTCAAAAGCTTTTGTGATATGTACATTCATTTACAAATGCATACACACATGTGTGTATGTATGTGTGTATTGCATAAGTGTTTTTATAAATGTATGCATATCTGAGTCTGCTTGTTTGTACCAAAAATTTAAGAAAAGAGTCTATCAATTTGAGGGGGATACGGACGACACGATAGGGATTTGTGTGAGGAAATGAAGGAGGAAACGGTGTAGTGTTTTAACAAAAATTGTTAGTTTTAAAATAGTTTGTGCTAGGGATCATGACGTCTCGGTTAAGGATTAGTGGAGGAAGAAATGGACCTGATTGTTCTCCCTTTCTTCATGTTTGATTATAAGCATTTAATTATTTGGGGAAAGTGATAGGTTAGAAATACAGAAAACTGTACACAATAAATTAAATTGATATAAATATGACTTCTGAAAGAGCAGCAAAAAATGATGATGTAATGGTAGAAGATTTGTGGAATTTAATGAGAAGTTTCAAGGGTATAGTTTTATCAACTTGATAGTCCTATGAGGCAATCAGATATTTGCTTAAACTTTATTTTGAGAACATTCTGTGGCTGTTTCTGGATGACTCTAACCTTTAAATCAGTACACAGTGTAAAGCAGATGGCTCTTTTTAATATATGTTAGCCTCCTACAGCCCATTAGAGGTCTCAGTAGAACAACAAATACTGCAGAACAGATATCATTTCTCCCTGATTGTCTTCTTCAAAATGGAGTATTAGTTTTCATATGTTTGGATACAGATATTGCTTGTATATATATATATATATATATCAAGGTCTCAGTAGACCTACGTTTGCTGGTTACCCAGTACACTCAATATAGATCCGGGAGCATCTTTCTATAATGTCTTGGGCGTATTTTTAAAATGCTTATTATCACACGTTGGCACAAACTCAATTCAAATATTTCTGGTAAACAGGCAAAATGGTATGTTTTTGATTTTAGGATTGCCATGGAAATTCTATTTGAAAAGGTATACATGAAAGTTTATGTTTGATTAATTCTTCCTATCTCAGATAACTAAACTTTTCATGTTAATGAAGATGTAACAATATGTTTCTATATTTCAGCGACTTTTGGCAAATGGTGGAAGAAAATTCTGATTACTAAAATGAAGAGCATTTAAACTGTGAGTTAACATGAAAAGATTGTACCAACTATGACTTGTACCCTTATTCTTATTGAGTAGCAATTACCAACTCTAAAGTAATATGCATATACATCCCAACATACAAACACACACAAAAACCAAAATAACACATTAGGAAAATGAATGAGTGATTCATGTTAATAGGTGTGCCTATGGTAATGAGTTCCGACGATATTATGAAGATAGTCTTCCCACAGTATATAGACTTACTAAAATCAGGCTTATGAGAATTATGATAGGTAAAAATCTCTTCTCCAGGTTCAATAATATAAAAGATATTTCTAAATTTAGGTAAACAATTCCTTGGCATATAAACAAAAGCCCTGACATCATACTTGATAAATATTTGCTCAGCCATGTATATTACTGTTCTATTCACACTCACAAGGGAATGCAAACAAACTAAATGTCTGTGAACTGACAAATGGATAATGAAAATGTAGCATATATACACTATGGAATAATATTCAGCTGTAAAGTAATGTGTAATCATAAGCTGAAAATTAAATGGATTTGTACTAGAAATATCAAATTGAGTGAAGAGACCCAGATTCAGTACAGCTGCCACAGATTTTCATTGAAAGCCTCTAGTTCCAAATCTTCAGATATTCTTTCATATATTGGAGTTACCCCAGAAAACTGAAAATTACAAAAAATAACCTTTTCAAGGGTCAGAGATGTTGGAGAGCGAGTGTGAGGGAATGGAAAGTAAAAGTGGTCAGAATGGATAAATGAGAAAAAATAGAGCAGTAATTAAAGGGGGGAAGGGACATAAAGACAGAAAAAGGAGGAGGTCATGGTAAATAAATGGATACCTGAAAAACATATAAAGACTGATAATATTAACTCTATAATTAAAACAGCTATAACTCACAGTAATATATGTCTAAATGTTCCAATATAGGTTAAAAGGCATTTTCGTGTAGACTGATGATGTTCCGTTTCCAAAGAGACAGTCGTTGTCTGACAAGAAATTCAACAGTAGACAGGGGAAGCCCTCCTGTGAGTCTTTGGTCAGAGTTTACCAAGAGCTTCCAAAAATATTACAGAATTTTTCAATTGCCTTTGGTATTCTCCCAGTGACAGAAGGTTAACCGTATTACTGAAGATATTATGAACTTCAAAAACAAAAGTCAGATGACTTTGAGCATGTCCCGAATGGTTAATAATTTACTTCTAAGAGTTAATTATGATTCATTAATTTATATTTTCATTTTCATTATTTATTTTACAAACATCTACTTTTTAAGATTATAAGATAATTATATCATTATACCATTCTCCCTTTCCTCCCTTCAATTTCACTAATATACCTTCCATTCATATCTGTCAAATTCAGGATCTCATTTCAAATTAATTATTATTATACATATATATTTATACTTAAATAAATATATATCAATAACACATCATTTACCCTTCCCTTATTCCATAAGAAACTCATATGTATCCCTCTTGTTCTTTATTAATAGACGTATTCCTCATTCTTGATAGAAACTTGCTTTTTATAAATAAATGACTACACACATTTTAATTAATTCACTTAAGAAAAGAAGAAATTTAGTCACTTTTAGTATGATCTGACTTAAGTGGAAAAAGGTGATTTTTAAGAATATTTCTTTTGAATATAAAATAGTCCTTCAGCAATGAGGGGTTGGTTTACAGAACCATAGCACACTCATTCCTTGTCTTACACTTCAAACCTTCAAGAACTTAATTACAATAGATAATGCAAGCATTTTCATTTGCAAACTGAATGTTATTTTAATATTCATTATGAAATTGTTACATATTTGTTAATTTTGTTCTCAATCTTCTATGCACCTCAAAATTGCAGCTTTTAAAAATTACTACAATAGTGCAATATTTCAAATTCCTGAATCTTATAGCTTTTTTCTACATATCTGTCACACAGAGAAACTTGGTTTTTCATATCTAAGGTAGAAATTATAAAATAGTGGGGTACTACATATGAACTCAACACAAAACCAATAGAGGTCTTGTTAATCATGACTAATCATTAAAGTACAAATTATACATATAATTAAATCACTATTTGGCCTTTTTGTTCTAACTTCTTATTGGTTAGCTTTTACATCTTAATTTAATCAATTTTTATTAATCTATGTATCACTACATGGTTGTAGCTTATGACAAAATTCCATCCAGCGTCTTTCTCTGACAGGGCTATGTGGCTTCTCCCTGACTCCACCCTCTTTCTTCCAGCATTCAGCCTAGCTTTCCTGCTTGTTCTGTTCTGCCCTGCCATAGGCTTAAAGCGGTTCTTCATTAACAAATGATCCGGATTCACAGCATATAGAAGGAAATCCCACATCATCTCCCCTTTTCTATTTAAATAAAAAGGAAGGTTTTAACTTTAACATAGTAAAATTACATAAAACAAAGCAGGTATCTTGAAACTATTTCAAGTCCTCTGTTAGTCACCCACAAAACCACACAATATGAAAATCATGACACAGAGAGCTCTATTTGTTAATAAAATTTCCTTGTTGTGCCCATGATTTCTCAATGATTGTATCTTTAAAATTACTAGTGACGCTGGCTCTGCAGAAAAAGAGAATTATTCAGACTGATCTGAGAGTCTAATCTTTTATATTAGCCCAACTTTTCAGTCTTTGAAATATTTTGTCACCCACATTCAGAGGGACTAGTTAGGTCTTATGCTTGTTCCTTCCTGTCTGGCTGGAGTTGATGAACTCCCATTAACTCAGATAAAGTGTTTCAGTGGGTGTCCCCATCATGGACATCATGATGTCCCCATCTTTGCTCACATTCTCACTCCTCCGACTCTTCAACTGGACTTTGGGAGCTCAGCCCAGCACTCTGTGGCTGGTCTCTGTTTCTGTTTCCATCAGTAGCTGGATGAAGGTTTTATGGTGACATTTGGGTGGCAGTTGTATGATGGGAGCAGACAGCTGAGCCACTGACAGTGGCACAAGGATTTTTCCCCACCTGCTTGTAATAGCTTTTGGGGAAACCATTCTCTTTGGATGGATACCTTGCTTAGCCTAGGTATAGTATAAGTATAGGCCTTGAACCTTCCCCAAAACAATGCGCTTTACCCTCTCTGAGGAGTGGATGGGGGTGTGGTGGGAGTCTAAGTGGAGGGAATGAGAGGAGGGGAGGAGTGGGAACTGGGATTGGTATGTAAAATGAAAAAAGATAGTTTGTTTTTATATTTTTAAATAAAATAAAATATTAAAAAGAAATATTTTGTCATTCTTAAAACTAGATCCCCCAAACTTATTTTGCATGAAAAAGTTACTCATCCTGTTCATTTTGTTTTGTCATGAAAATTTATAAGCAACGTTCACCTAGTAATTTTAGTAATGTTCCTGTCTGCTGTATCTCTCATTTATCATTTACTTAATACTAATTAGCCTTGCTAGTTTCATGTTCCCAGATATATTATCAATTTCAATTTTCCATTCTTCTAAATTATATTTTTATTATTTATAAATATAGATGGTTGAAATAAACTTCACATGAAGAGTCTTAACTTCCAAAGAACTTTCAAAGACAGTTAATGAGCATCAATCCTAACATAGTGAAAAAATACAGTTATTTGAAAGGCTAAGGATATAAGAATAAAATTTTAAATATGATCATTAAAAATAATCAGAGTTGACATTATAAAAGTAATAAGTTCATGTGCAAATAGATTTTTAGGAGAGACTATTGTGAATTCCAGATTTTCAGATTTCAGTGGTATTTGTCTATGCACAGTATTTAATGCAAATTTGAGATGCTAGGTAGATTACTTTATTTTAAAATGATTATGGAACAGGCCTGAGGACATGAGTTTTGAATCCCTGCCCACATGTAAAAGCTAGGCATGACATTGTGCATCTGCATTCTAGGCCTTCATATTGAGGATCATAAAAAAGACAAATCTCAGCTTCTCACTGTCCAGCTAGTCAGACCAATGGTTAGATCTAGATTTAGGGAGAGATTCCATCTCAAACAGCACATTAGAAATGATTAAGGAAGACATGTGATGTCAATCTCTGGCCTACACACAACACACACACACGCATACGCACATGCCACAATTCACACACACACATGCATATGCAAACATACACAGCTGTATGATTACAATGCAAATGTATGCATACAGATACATATATACACAACACACAAATTGAATTACATGTTATTCTCTTATAATTTAATAAGCATAAAATGAATTTGATAGAGGATTAAAGCTTTTTTTTTTCTTGGATTTTCGAGACAGGGTTTCTCCGTAGCTTTTGGTTCCTGTCCTGGAACTAGCTCTTGTTGACCAGGCTGGCCTCGAACTCACAGAGATCCGCCTGCCTCTGCCTCCCGAGTGCTGGGATTACAGGCGTGCGCCACCACCGCCCGGCTAAAGCTGTTTTTAAGATCACATAATTTTCCATATTTTAAGTATCATTATTATAAACAAACCATGAGACTTGATATCAACTGAATAATCAATTTTGTTGGCCTTCTTTTCTAATAAAATCCAAACGTGATATAATTTGCATTTCAAATAACTCATTTTGTCATTGTGTAAGTTAGTGATTATGAAACTATTGAAACAGCTTGTAGAATAAACTGAAAATATACATAGTCATGTCCTATTCACTCCATCAAATGCATACAATACATAATATACGGTTTATTTTTTAAGTATTTTCCTATTAAGAACACTTTACATGTTTTTAATGCTAATACATTCTTAACTGGCCATTTGAACTAAGCACAATGCTTTCCCATCTCTTCTATTTTGGAGCAGGCATTGACATGTCAGCCTTTTGTATCGCTGTGAAATACCCTACAACACAGACCTAACAGCTTTCAATCCACTCACTTATTGATTGATGTGCAGGTTATTTCTGCTTTCCTAGACTGCAGTTTTAAACTGTCATGTAGTTATTGCTAGTCACAAATTTCAATGCTTTATAGTTTTCCCTAGGAATACAGTTGCTTGTTTATATGGTTAGTAGGTTTGTGAAATAAGTGTTTTCAAAATTTACTACAATGTCTTTTTTTTTGAAAATATGATGGGAGTCAGTTTCACAGCGTGCAGAAAGTTTGTTATCATTTTGATTATCACCAATTTTATTATTCTTTTGAATATTTTCTATCCATTCATCCACATTATGAAATATGTGTGCCAAAGTAGTATATTATTTTGGTTTAAGTTGCAACTCTCTGATGATTAATTATATTGAATATCTTATAGTATATTTCTTTATTGTTTTATATTGTACATGAAGAACATTATCTCTGTAGATACCATTCCTTTTATTGAATATTTACAATATTGTGTTACACAATTTGTTTATATACACAAAATAAATTTTATACGATACATGCCTAGCAAATATTTTATCAGCTGCTGTGTGCTCAAAAGCTTTGTTTCCATAGTTTTTCTGGTTTCTGAAGAGATAACTGAGATAAACTATTTATTTTCATTTATCTCTATTTTCAAAGAAAATCTTTTATAAGCATTATTTTCAGATACTTTTAATAAACACTTCTGTTTTGCAGCAGCTGCAAGATTTTTGATTACCAGCTTTTGTTTAAAAAGGCATTTACATATAGGATTTTTGCATTTCACCAGATGTAGGTAGAAAGTATTCTGAAGACATGATAAGCCTCTATTTCAATACTGTAACACCGATAGATTTTGCTCAGAAATCCTTTCAAGGAAACCTAGGATTCAATAAATAAATATTTGGGCTATTTAATTATTATATACTTTCACATATTGAGAATTTAAACTAACAGAGGAATAAAATTAAGGAAATGCAAACCAATGGTCATCTATCAGAGAGAGACTTAAGGTGGCCAAAGTCATTATTTTTGAACTAATGCCCAATGATGAACCCTGGGAAAGAAAAAAGACATTGTTTTTTGCTGTGTACACATTGTGGAAATTCACAGGCTACAACAGATAATTCCAAATCCATAATCACCCATAGAGTTCTGGTTGAACTTGTAGGTTTCAAGGTAAACAAAAAATATGAAAAATAAATATGCAAAAATGAGTAGTCTTATCTTTTCTATTAGCCCTAACAGATACATGTCAACATGTATTTCCAAGGTTTAAAAATAAAACTGAACTCCTTGCTTATGTTCTCTCTCCTTCTGCTCCTCATTTGGACCTTGGAATTTCATCCGGTGCTCCAATGTGGGTCTCTGTCTCTGTCTCGTTTCATCGCCTGATGAGGGTTAATATCCAGGAGGATAACTATATGTTTTTCTTTGGATTCACCTTCTTATTTAGCTTCTCTAGGATCACGAATTATAGGCTCAATGTCCTTTATTTATGGCTAGAAACCAATCATGAGTGAGTACATCCCATGTTCCTCTTTTTGGATCTGGCTTACCTCACTCAGTAAAGTGTTTTCTATTTCCATCCATTTGATTGCAAAATTCAAGATGTCATTGTTTTTTACCGCTGAGTAGTACTCTAATATGGGGTGCACCCACACACTGAGACATGGGGATGTTCTATCGGGAACTCACCAAGGCCAGCTGGACTGGGTCTGAAAAAGCATGGGATAAAACCGGACTCGCTGAACATAGCAGACAATGAGGGCTGCTGAGAAGTCAAGAACAATGGCACTGGGTTTTGATCCTACTGCACGTACTGGCTTTGTGGGAGCCTAGGCTGTTTGGATGCTCACCTTACTAGACATGGAAGGAGGTGGGAGATCCTTGGACTTCCCACAGGGCAGGGAACCCTGACTGCTCTTTGGGCTGCTGAAGGAGGGGGAGTAGATTGGGGGAGGGGGGGAATGGGAGGCGGTGGCTGGGAGGAGGCAGAAATCTTTAATAAATAAATAAATAAATAAATAAATAAATAAATAAATAAATTTGAAGATAAATAGATAAATAAAATTGAATAAAAACCCCAAAATTGATCTACCACTTAATTTGGCTATGCCAATCTTAGGTATAAATCAAAATGATTCTATATCCTATTAAAAAGATACCTACTCCTTAATTATTATTTTATTTATTTTATTATCCATGAATTTTAAACATCCTTGATGCTCTTCAATTGTTGAACAGATAATGAAAATGTGATATATTTCCACAATAAAATATCATTCAATAAGTAAGACAAATATGACAATTATGACAGATAAGACAATTATGATATTCACAGGTTAATGTAGTAGGAAACAATAATTCTTAGTGATGTGCCAGGATGAATAGGTACCACAGTTCTCTTTTATTTGTTGATATCAGCTTTGCATACTTAGGTTGATATGTTTCTGAAAAAATAGTAAGAGAGGTCAGAAAATTATTAAGAGGGCAAAAATAGATTTTGAAAGGAAGGGGATAAAAATTTAGTGATATAAAAGATTAAATGGGATTAATGGGATGGAAAGAGTTTTAAAAGAGTGGGAGACGGAAGGTGATATAGAAGAGAAAGTCTTGAAAGACAGAGAACTCTGAACACTTTTTCAAAAAGTCATTTAGAAACTTATGTATTTCTATTTCCCTGGAAATGGGAAATAGAGAGGATCTCCTGAAAAAATTTGGAGCATTGTGGGGATGAGGAGGGAGTACTGAAAGGGAGGGTGAAAGGAGAAGGAGAAGGGAAAAGGGGAAGAGAGAAAGGAGGGAGAAGGTGAACATGAAGGAACTGGACTGTTGAGATGGCGGAAGGACTGAGAGGGAGAGTAAGAAAAGAGATATTTTAATTGAGGGAGCCACTATGGAACTAGCAAGAAACCTGGCACTAGAGAAATTACCAGGAATTCACAAGTTTGACCCCAGCTAAGACCCTCAGCAATAGTGGATGGGGTGCCTGAACTGGCCTTCCCCTTTAATTAGATTGATCACTATCGTAATTGTTATCAAAGAATTTTCATCCAGCAGCTGATGCAGAGATTCACAGTTAAGCACTGGACCAAGCTCTCAGAGTCAGCTAACAAGAGGAAGGAGTGATAATATGAGCAACTGGGTCAAGACCATGGTGGGCTAACCACAGTAATAGCTGATCTTAGCTTGTGGGATATCACTGACTCAGGACTGCAAGAGGGAGATACTGCATAAGCCCAGTCTAGGCCCTATGAATGTGGGTGACAGCTCAGCAGCTAGGGCAGTCAGTGGGGCCACCCACAGTGGGACCAGGATTTTTCCCTCGTGCTTGAACTGCCTTTTTCAAGCACATTCTCTTCAGAGGGACACCTTCCTTGATCTAGATATGGGGGCAGTGCCTTGGTCCTGCCTCAAAGTGAAATGTTAGACATTGTTGACTCCCCATTCGAAGCCTTACCCTCTCTGAGGAGTAGGGAGGGGGATGAGGTGGGCAGAAGGTGCGGTAATGGAGGAGGTAAGGGAGTGGAAGCTAAAGTTGGTATGCTAATTGAGAAAAAAAATTTTAAAAAGAGGACCCGTAGATCCATATTTTTGCATATACAAGTTCCTCCAATGGACTTGTCTTTGTCAATTGATTCAATAATTTCTTTTTTTTAATGTATGTTATCACTGATCAGTTTTGATATGCAGAAAAAATTAATATAATATAATATAACATGTGTTTCATATATATAATCTCATAACATGTAATTAAAAAGTAAAAAGAGTAAATAAACCTTGCCACATATCTGAAATCTATAAATACATTTATACATGCAGAGCTTATCTGAATGTTGGGATTCAAATTTATTGGAAAAAACAATATAAAAAGGCCCAAACTTTTCTTATTACCTAATTAAGTAATTTGTTTATTTTTCTAGTAAGCATTTGCCTATAAACTTTCCTCTTAGAGGTTCTTTTAATGTAACTGATAGTTTTTTTTTATTTATTCACCATTTCTGTGAAAGTCATCAGTTATTAATTACTCGAAAGTCTAACATAGTTATATAGTCATATCAAACAAAATCTGAAAAAGTTTTAGTCTAGATAGAAGACATACTCATTGGGTTCCTAAATTTTTAATGGTTCCAGAATTTTTCCTTTCAACTACTGTTATTTGTCTTTTCAATTATTAAAGATTTGATTCTCACTGATACTTTTTATTTCTTAGCATGATATCAGCTTTTTGAAACGATGGGTTTACATCCAGAGAATTATAATCTGCCATTAATTGTATATGTTCATTTTTCTCTGTAACTACGTCTTAAAATGATTCTCTCTTTCATGGTGCTAAAGAGAGTGCTACACTATTTCAAGTAGAGTGACAAGCATCGACACATCACAGGGAAGTTGCCAGGTATGAAGTTAAAAGCACAGACTAATAGACACTGAGAAATATGATTATAACAAGCTTTTGCTAAATCCAATGTAGGAAGAGACCAAAATCAAAGAGTTGAGAACAATGTTTTTACTCTTGCTGTGGAAAATGCTATCGTTTTCACACAAACATTCAATTAACAGCATGATGACAGCAGCTGAGGGCCGTCTAAGCCTGGAAATAGAAACTGGAATTGCATGTGTTCAGTTTAATAAGTTATTCAGAGTTTTAAAATAATATTTCAAAGTAGAATACTTACCAGAAATTTTAAAAGTTTAAGTAGAGTGGCTCTTTAAATCTGATTTATTTTTTAAGTATTTTCCTTGAGATAAAGACTTTTGATTTTATAGCAGCAGTTATTCGAGGTAAATTGAGAAAATATGGATTTTTCATCTACCTATTGCCTCAACACTGGCTTGATGTAAGAGTCCCCTCTTTATGCTATGAATGTTTTATTACCATTGGTTAATAAAGAATGTAGTTTGTCCTATGGCAGGGAAGAATATATTCAGGCTCGAAGAATATGGAGAGAGATTAGGAAGAGTCAAAGAGAGGTGGTGTAGCTGCCAAAGAAGACAGACGCCAGTCAGAACCTTACTAATAGGCCACAACATCGTGGCAATACATAGATTAATTGAAATGGATTGATTTAAGATATAAGAGTTAGCCAGGAATATGTTTGAGCCATTGAAAAATGAACATTATAATTTATACAGTTTCTTCATGATTATTCAGGTCTGAGTGTCTGAGAAATAAAATAGTGGTCTCTGGTTACACTGGCCCCAAAATCAGTGTTCTTTGTAGAAAAGTAAATTTGATAAAATTAATAAATACACTGTGATAAAAACATTACCACCCAGAGTTTAGAAAAGAACTCACATTGGGTCAAATAACTTGTATGCTTACACCAAATTTAGTGGTATGTCTTTGCCAGTCAAACTTCATAAATATTTCTCTCAATTTCTTAGTGTTACCCATGCTCTGTATTTTCATCAATATCCCCTCAAGTATTTATGTAAGTAATATTTTAACTATTCTCATAGTTTTATCTTTTCATATGCTTATACAACTATAAACAATGAGTAAACTTTAGTTTGATGATGCTTCAAGCCAGTATCAATACTTCCTTCCTTATATTTTCATTCATTTATAACACATTATAATTATCACTATTATATGCTTATTTAGCCCAGTTTATTGAACCATATACATAACAAAGAAAACGTGTGATTTGTACCTTTGAGAAAATCTGTGTAAACCTACTAAAGACAGTTTTATGGAAGCTCCCCTCCAGTGAATATTTTCAGTTCCTTTGTCAAAACCTCATGAATCTGTCTGCACGGTTACAGGGAATAGATTCGATTAGCTTAGTAAGAAATTTCCAGATTGTCTTATATTATGATACACAATTTCTATTGACTAAAGCCAGGAATCAAAGTGCCCATTGTCCTAATACTTTCTCATCATTTAACACTAGTGTTCTGGACTTTACAAATTTTAATATCTAGATGAGAACAGCTATTCTATTGTTTTCTTGAGATATTTTTTAAGAGGATGTGTCTGTGTACCTCAGGCTTGATTTGAATTGCTGTCTTCCTTCCTCAGATAAACCTGTGCCGAGATCATAGCATGCAACATGAGCCATGACTTTTGGACTTTTAGCTCTCCCTATATACATCTGTTCATGTAGGAAAAGTAAATACGTGATACATTTTAAAGAAAAACAGAACTTCTTGACTTACAAACTTTAAATTATTTTCATGACAGTCTTCAAGTATATCTATAAATATCTATAAATGCTGTGTCTGTCTAAACATAAGTATTATAAAGCAATCTCCTTAACCTTCATTGTGACATAAAGGGACAGGAAATACCTGTTATGTATTAAACACTGTAATGAGGAGATGGAGACGTGTTTCAGCAGTTCAGAGCACTGGCTGCTCTTCCAGAGGTCCAGAGTTCAATTCCCAGCAAGGACATCGTGTCTTAAAACCATCTATCAGGAAATCTGGTGCCCTCTTTCAGCTTGAAGGCATATATGCAAGCAGAACACTGTATACATATACATAATAAGAAGTTAAATTAAAAAATTACAATCAAATATTATAATTTTTATCAAATCTAGACACAAATTTAGAGGGATGGGGGTCACTAACAATCTGATTTCTTTTCTTTTAATATGATTATAAGTAAGAAATATTTTGGAAAGTTTCCCTTTTCTATACAGAATACTCCATTCTTCCCAAAGCATAGTCATATAATTCTTTCATTCAAGAAGCTGTGCAGTAGCTGAGTCATTGATAATCATTTGTTGAGATAGGTCACTGATAATTTAGGGAGTAAAATCCAAGAATTGTTAATTGCTCTGAATCATTAGTGGTTAAGCTATTTATCAAATAATACAGTGTAATTAAATAAGTGGACTTTAGATTTAAGATGTGAGCATCTCATTTACACACTTATAGGCCTGTTTTTACAATGCAGCTGCATTCTGTTTACTACACAAGTTGTATATTCCAACGTTAAAATTTCTGCATACCTTACTGATTGAAGTGAATAGATTAGTAACAAATTTACATTTATGTTGATTGCCCTGAGAGCTGTGATCCTGTGTATGATGTGAAGTACAAAATTTTCTCAAGTACCTGCTTCCAATAAGAAGATTTGAAGCTAATGACAGAATTTTACCAATTGGTAACATTTGTTAGTATTTTTGATTGCTGTTTCCTAGTCTACTATCAGTAAGAAATACTACTGATATGATAAGTTATGCATATCACCACTTATTGACCACTTCCAAAAGAAAGTTGTTGCTTTACTACTCTTGTCCTTTGGTTAATTTTTTTCCCCTAGGGGAGTTTGATTTCTTAAAGATATAAATAGTTACAGTAAAAACATTTCACAGTCCAGAAGATTGTTTATTTAGTAAAACACATTCGGTTAACAAGCCTGATTATTCTCATTAGACTCCCAGACTCATGTATCTAGTATTTATATTCTCAGGACTAACATAAGGAGATACGGAAGGTGGAGATAGGATGTCTTTAGAAGCTGTGTGAACAATTAGCTTTGGTTATTCAGGAATGTGTAGATTCTGTTGCAGTAAACATGTAAAGGTTCTTTTTCCATTCTTGCAAAAAAACAAATGAGACAAAACATACATACTTACATTTCTCTCTTAAACATGTACACACACACACACAAACACACACAAACACACACACACCATAAGAGGACACATTTAGTTATTGGTATTATAAAATTCTTAATTATTAGTATTTTTAT
This sequence comes from Chionomys nivalis, assembly GCF_950005125.1. Lineage (NCBI taxonomy): Eukaryota > Metazoa > Chordata > Mammalia > Rodentia > Cricetidae > Chionomys > Chionomys nivalis. The sequence goes on from NC_080097.1 coordinate 12,197,878, forward strand.
ATGTTATATTTTAAAAGGTAATTAATATTTATGTTACTTTGTTTCTATAAGCATATGGCTTGAGAGGACTAAATATTTAGTCACTAAAGTTTCAAATGGCTAAATATGTTTGTTCTTTAATTTTTTCAGTAGCTGAGAAAATTTCAAAAATAAAATAAAAGTCAAAGATGTTTGAATTTTTAAAATATTATAAATCAATGACTGGTAGGACTGGAAACCCAATTCCAATTTTGTATGAATTTCATTATATCTTTGCCTAAATTATAAGACTTTTTACCACTTAAGCCATTGTACCTTAGGAAATTTGTTTAATTGATTAACTCAATTATTACAGAATTCATTGTTGAGATTATGAAAACATCCTTTATCATTAATTAGCTTTTTGGTGAGTCAGAGTATATAACAAACTTAAATTTAATGTTAAATCATGGAACATTACTGTAATAGTACTTAAAGACAGGGCTTCATGCAACCTTTGCTAGCTGCTCACTACATAGTTGAGGATAAATTTGAAATATGATCTTCTAGTTTCCTCCTCTCTAATATGTTCTCTCAATATATTTATTATTAAGGATTGGAAAGCAGTAACTTGTTTGTAGCTTATATTTCTACATTTGGAGCCATTGATTTTTCCCTTATTCTTCTTTAATTTTAATCTGGAGGAACTGTTCTTACATATGCATTATAAAACCCAACCATTCTCTTTGTAAATGTTTTCTGTCTTGGCATTTCTGTTGTTGGGAGAAAACAACATAATTAAAAACAACCTGGAGAGAAAAGAGTTTATTTAATCTTACAACTGGCAACACATCATTCAGTGAAGTCAGCGTAGGAACCAAAGGCGAGAACATGGAAAAAGGACCTGAGAAAAGGTGTAAAAGACTGCATAGTGGCTTGTTCCCCATAGTTTGTTCAACTTTTTATTTTATATAACAGCCAGGACCACCCCACAAAATGGTGACAATATTATCTATGGAATAGACAAGCTCACAAAAAAAACACCAATTAAGGAAGTCTACTAGAGACGTGCCTATAGGATCCTCTTATGGAGGTGTTTTCTCAATAAAGATTTTTTCTTCCCAGGTACATGTATGTTTGCATTTTTTGATGAAAATCAACCAACATACCCTTTCACATAAAAAAGACAACTGAAATTCATGAAATTGTTTTTAAAATATCTTACATATTTACATCTGAAATATTTCTATAAACCGACTCAAGACCTTAAATGTTTACCATATGATTTTTATTACCCTTGTCAATAACTCCTTCAAGTCTAGGCAGCATGTGTATGCAATACAAAACCAAGTGTACTATCTCAACTGAAGTGTTATTTTTTATATCATGTGTAAAAAAGTCTGAAATAGGAGTCATTAACCCCACCCTTTTAACTTTAATGGCAAATTTAATTGTAGAAAAATACATTTAACTTCTTAGCAAATGTTCAATTATTGGGCACAGTATTATTAAGAAAAGGCACCTAGTTTTGTAGCTGATCTCTACATCCCTGTGACTTTTATAATTGACTTTTACCATACATAATTCATTTATTAAAATTATTTCAGTTATAATATTGTGTGATATTAGATGAATAATTTTTCCTTTGAATAATCTGTTATAAAATTTTATAAGCATAACACACACATATATATTATATATAAAATCCATAGTAATATTTCATTTGTATTTTAATAAACAAAGCTTGCCTGAAGACCAGAGAGTAAAAGAGTCCTACTATCAGTCTTTCAGATCAGACAGTGGTAATCCCTGTATCCACACTAGTTTTTTATAGAAACTGGGCAGTTGTCTACACACCTTTAATCCCCATGATAGAGAACAACATAAGATGGGAGGAGAAGGCTTTCAGTCTCAATCTCAGTCTGAGGATTTAAGAACCAGGGTCGCCATTTTGGACTGAGGTAGAGGTCAGTGTTAGTAGCTGGTTGTTTTGCTTTTCTGACCTAATAGATATTGAATCCCAATATCTATATCTAGGTTATTATTAATTGTGCTAAACATACACATGCACGTGCGCGCGCGAGCACACACACACACACACACACACACACACACACATGTCCAGAACATCGACATGAGAGCATACATTGACAAGTTTTAATTTCCATTTCCAACAGTATATTATATAATGTGACAAAGTATATAAAGTGTTGAATGTACAAGTCCTCAATAGTCTTACTGAGCTCTAAACCCTGTGGAAGAGAATAATTACTGACCTGGGAAGATATATCTCTTTACAAAATAGTGGAATGATTATCATCTTGATAGCGAAACACTTGATGATTGAAATATAAAGCCCACTATACAGGAAAAACCTATTTATTACATTAACTCAGCCAAGAACTCAGACCATAGTAGGCAAGTTACATACCTTGGAGGAGAAGCTAGTACTCTTATTTTGTTAAATTGACATAATATCAAACTGCTTTCTAAATTTTCATATTTATTCCTACACAGCTTGAAACTCTCATCAAAGAAACTTTTCTTCATAGAGTTTAGTTAAAATCAAGATTCAGAACTGGTCATAGTAGAGAAAAGTATTGATTAAGGAGTCACACACACACACACATACACACACACACACACACACACACACTATGAGTCTTTACCCAAAGGTTCAGGAAACCTTAGAGGAGACAAAAAGATTGAAGAAAAATAAATTAGAAGACTAATATAAAGGTTTCTTCTGAAAATGACCAGACTGTTCCACTCAAGAACTCATGATTGTTGTGTTTGCCTAAACAGTGCCTGAACAAATCTGATCAAATTAACAATGCTACAAGTATGAAGAGTTACTCATCAAGCCCTGAACTTAGCTGCAGAGGGAATGTAGAGGACGGTTTTGGAGAAGGAGGAGTTAATTTTCTTCAGTACTGTGACCATGAATGCTGTCTATTGTGCTCTAGTTGATTCCATTACTCTATCCTCTATTAATCTATTCATCTATCTATCTATCTATCTATCTATCTATCTATCTATCTATCTATCTATCTATCTACCTATCTACCTATCTATCTCTGGGTATGTGTGTGTGTATGGAAGTCTCAAAGTAAAAATAAATGATATTTGTAAATTACTAAAAAAGCAAATTTCTAACAACTGATTTACAGCAATAAACGGCTAACATAAAACAATGAACATAAGGCAGATTATGAATTTAACACTTAGAATTCACACTAAAATATAGATTACATGACATTAAATTATGAAACAACAGTCTCAGCAAATGGGTCAACTGCTAACAGTGTAGTGCTTTCAATAATGAATACAGCAAGGTTAATAAGTTTTAACACTCTGTTATTAAAGCAGGTAACCAAATCAGAAAACTAAGCAACACAACCTATAGCACAATTTAATCGCAGCAATTGTCACACCATAGAGCACAGATCTGTCTTTGCAATTGGGAGTTGAATCATCAAATATGCAGTGCAGTAGGCTGCAATTGAAAGTCCCACAGTGTTACAACATGGAGATGAATCAGCATAGCTTCCTGGTGATTGCTAAATAGCTGACTGCTTCCTTAGCTGCAGTTCTTGAATAATTCCCGAATAAATATGTAAATGAATTTAGTGAAATGAAATAATGAATATAAAATAATCTTTGATAAATTTGGAGGACTTGATGTCACTTGAAATAAACTGGATAATTTCTCTTTACCCATGTCTTCTCACCTACACTGCCAAATGGAATTCAGTGTATATTGTCCTTATGTAGTTAACTTGGGGTGCTGGCATGTGTTTTAAAAGTTTTCTCTAGGACTTTTCACAAAAAGCAAAAATTCCTTCTTTCAGAGAAACAATTCCAATGAATTTAGCATTTGCATTCCTCATCTCAACAGAATTAATCACAGCAGGTGTAATTTCCAAGGAAAAACCACACAAATATTTTAAGAACAACTTCCATATTGATGAGTTGAGAGTTTGAGTAGGTAAGAAGCTTTAGAGACTGAAATATGTGGATATTAGAAAATTAAATATATATTTTTATATATATACATGCATACATATATATGATAAGCTAATATACATTTTGTAATGCCAAGTTTATCATTTTCCCCAAAAATTCCATAGTTAATATGGAAATGCTGTACTTGTGGCATTGTATAAATTCTAAGGCTATGTGATATGTGTGACTTTTTTTTTCACTTAAAAGGTTCCTATTTGAAAGTTCAAGTACAATATTTGAGATATTTTTTCCAAGACATCAAGATTTAAATAAGACAATTTAAACATCAGGTAAATGTATACTCTCAATGGATGCACAGTGATCTAATTGAAATTCTTTAATCCTAAATAAGTTACAGAAATACCTAATCTTTTAAGTTTAATTTTTTTAAGAATATTTTTGGAAAGCAATTGTAAGTTATGTTTTTTAAAAGTAAAGCATTTTCTGCCATTGTTATATATTATAGTACATGTGAAAGTGAAATTTGGAATCAAAATGATTTGGGGATTTTCTTGTCTCTGTTAGCAACAAAGTTATCCCAGTGACTGTGTGAGGCAGACAGGTATGTATATACTTGTCCAATTATAAGACGGAAAGTAAACTTAAGAAGCCTCTAAAATATGATAATACATAGGCTCCAAAGATAGACGTTCCCTACTGTAACTGTTCTGTTTGACAAACATGAAATTCAGTATTTATTGATTTTGAAACTATCCACTACACATTATCTCTTATGTTGACTATTTAAAAACAACAGTTATAATACTAGAGAAGAAACAGAATGTATCTGAATTCCATAAGTCTTGAACCTCCTTATCTGACTCCCATTCTACTACAGCAGCGATGTGTTCTTTTGACTGATTGGGCAGCACCCTCTGAAGTAGTTGATTTTCTTATCAGCCAATGATTAGATGTGTTTAGTTAGTAATGATGAAAAGCTTTTAAATAGAAGAAAAGACACCATTGCTCAACTTTTATTTTAATCAAGAAGACCAAATTACTGGGAATTCAAATATTTCCCCAAATGTAAAACAATTTATTATTATTATTGTTGTTGTTGTTGTAATTTTTCAAACTCAGGCTCTGGGTAATGATTCATTAAGTAAAAGCTCTTTCTACTCAAGACTTAACCAACTAAGTACAGCTACAGTACCACTGTAGAAGGAGAGAACTGGCTCTGTGGACCCTCACATAACAAATGAATGTTCTAGATTAATTGACCAAAATAATATGAGTAGTAATCGGTAGACCAATAATCTGGAATATGTTCTATGCCCTTCAAGCTGTCATCACTACTTGCATTTAAAAGTAAATGCCAATAATTTCCCACAGAATGAACAAAAAAGAAAGACCTCTAGGTTGTTTCCAGGTTCTGGCTATTACGAACAATGCTGCTATGAACATAGTTGAGCATATACTTTTGTTGTATGTTTGGGCATCTCTTGGGTATATTCCCAATAGTGGTATTGCTGGGTCGAGAGGTAGGTTGAACCCGACTTTCCTGAGAAACCGCCACACTGCTTTCCAAAGTGGTTGCACAAGTTTGCATTCCCACCAGCAATGGATGAGAGTGCCCCTTTCTCCACAACCTCTCCAGCAGAGGCTATCATTGGTGTTTTTGATTTTAGCCATTCTGACCGGTGTAAGATGGTATCTTAATGTTGTCTTGATTTGCATTTCCCTGATTGCTAAGGAAGTTGAGCACGATCTTAAGTGTCTTTTGGCCATTTGAACTTCTTCTGTTGAAAAGTCTCTGTTCAGCTCAGTGCCCCATTTTATAATTGGATTGATTAACCTTTTACGGTCTAATTTCTTGAGTTCTTTGTATATTTTGGATATCAGACCTTTGTCAGTTGCGGGGTTGGTGAAGATCTTCTCCCAGTCAGTGGGTTGCCTTTCTGTCTTAGTGACAGTGTCCTTAGATGTCCTTCAATGGAAGAATGGATGAAGAAAGTATGGAATATATACATATTAGAGTACTACTCAGCAGTAAAAAACAATGACTTCTTGAATTTTGCATACAAATGGACGGAAATTAAAAACAATATCCTGAGTGAGGTAAGCCAGACCCAAAAAGAGGAACATGGGATGTACTCACTCATATTTGGTTTCTAGCCATAAATAAAGGACATTGAGACTATAATTCGTGATTCTAGAGAAGCTAAATAAGAAGGTGAACCCAAAGAAAAACATATAAGCATCCCCCTGAATATTAACCTTCATCAGGCGATGAAAGAAGACAGAGACAGAGATCAACATTGGAGCACTGGACTGAAGTCTCACGATCCAAAGGAGGAGCAGAAGGAGAGTGAGCACGAGCAAGGAACTCAGGACTGCGAGGGGTGCACCCACACACTGAGGCAATGGGGATGTTCCATCGGGAACTCACCAAGGCCAGCTGGCCGGGGACTGAAAAAGCATGGGACAAAACCGGTCTCGCTGAACATAATGGACAATGAGGACTACTGAGAACTGAAGAACAATGGCAATGGGTTCTTGATCCTATTGCACGTAATGGCTTTGTGGGAGCCCAGGTAGTTTGGATGCTCACCTTAATAGACCTGGATGGAGGTGGGTGGTCCTTGGACCTCCCACAGGGCAGAGAAACCTGCTTGCTCTTTGGGCTGAGGAGGAAGGAAGACTTGATTGGGGGAGGGGGAGGGAATGGGAGGTGGTGGCGGGGAAGAGGCAGAAATCTTTAATAATTAAATAAATTAATTAATAAAAAAAAAGAAAAAAAAAGAAAGACCTCAAATCACAACTTTTCATCTTATTTTTCTTAACCATACTAATCATTATTATAGTAGAGACCACTGATTTGATGTTTGAATGGTGGGGAATATTGTATACTGTGACTCTTTTCTCATACAAAGCTGCAGTTCTAATCTTAAGTTATTTTTGAAGAAATATTTCCTGCTGACTACAAAGGCCTGTGTGAATCATTTAAACCGTATTCTCTCAGAATCAAGTCTCAGCAAGCATTGCTACCAAGTGTTATTTTAGTCAATTTGCAGCATCGCAGTTGGGACATAGAACAGAGAGCTTTAACTGATAGGAGACACACAATGGAATGTGCCTGCTCACTCATAAGTAAACATTTTTCTCCATAGAAGAAGCATATGTTGATATTACTATAGATGCCCATGGTGAATTAGACCAATATAAAATAAATAAAAAACACTAACTTTATTTAAAAATTTACCCAGAGATCAAAAAGTAGGAAAACATAGAAGCAAATATATTTTGTTTAGTATCCATGCTAAGTTCAAATGAAGTACAGAACAGGAAGATTTAATAAAATAAAGTATATTCAAATTAAAATGTATTAAATTAAACATATGTTTTACTTAGAACAAATTTTAAGTACAATCTATGTGCTAGAAATATACACTATCTAAATTTATTTTAGCATTTTTCAATGAGAATTAGGTAAAATGTCTTAATTTGGACACCCTGCTTAGTTTTGCCTCATTAGTTTTTCAATGGTCTCTTAATGTAAATGCATGTGTATTGTCTCACTTTAATACTAGAATATTTTGAAAATGAAGCAAAGACCTTGGCTATTTTTTATAAATGTTGTCATTTCCTGTACATTATATAGTCTTTCATTACAAAGTTTTTAATAAAATTTATAGAATTACAAAATTAAGTGAAGATAGAGAGCCACTCATCACAGTATAGATAAAAGGATGTTGAACAATAATTCTTAAGGAGAATACTTCCTTTTGAATATGCTAAGTTTGTGTAAAAATTGAAGCCACATAATAAGAGAAAAAAAGTAACAGAATTTCCACAAAGTTTTATATAAAAAAAAAAAGAATGGTTTTCAGAAATTTAAGAAGAAAATAGGAAAAAGTAGAAAAGGCTAATGAGCCATGAAAATGGTTTTGTAATAATCTTAGTATTCATAAGTGATGGTGTAGAATGGAGCAAAAATTTTGTTGACAGGTTTCAATTAGAGTTACTGCAGCTTCATACTAATCATAGTATGGAATTATGTGACTCTAAGTAATAACTAAGGGAAACTGCCATAGAAATTAGGTGGTGCATGCCTTTGATCATGGTGGAGCTTGCCTTTAATCCCAGACCTGGAGAGCACTTTAAAACGCAAAGAAACAGCTCTCAAAACACAGTCTCATTCTGAGATACCTGAAGGCAGGATCGCCTTTTCAGACTGAGGGAGAGATAAGAGCCAGTTGCTGGCTGTTTTGGCTCAGATGTTCAGGCAAGTTTTATTTATTAAAATAAAACGAAATAAACTAAAATAAAAATGAAAAGACACTACACAGAATTTAATCATGTAAGTGAAAATTTCAAATTTTATCTTTAAGATCTAGAAAAAATATGCACAATTTTGACTTAATATTACTCTTTGTAGGTCTTATATGATTATATCTATTGCCAATAATTTTCTTTTAGTACTTGTCTCTTTAAAATCTTATAATGAATTGATTGTGCAAGTCCAAGATCCATACTATTCATTCCCAAAAACCTTATCTGCAAAGACACTGCATTTCCTTCCTTTTCTCAGCATTTTATTATGAAACTTCTTCCCAGGTATATTTTAATATGAACTTGTACAATATTACAACATAGTTAGATTAATAAGGTTTCCTTTTAATATTTTTCTGTGTTCTTTTAAAAATTGTTGTGTGTGGGGCACACTTTTAATCCCAGCACTTGGGAATCAGAGGTAGGAGGATCTCTGTGGGTTCAAAGCCAGCCTGTTGTACAAGAGCTAGTAGAAATAAAGGTTTCAAAGATACAAAACTACAGAAAAACCCTGTCTTTAATAACTAAAAAAAGTTAAAATTTCATATATGCAAGTTGTAAGACCTCATGTTTACTTGCGTATGTGGACATGCATACATATTGTGTAATAATACCAGAATTTAAGTTAAAATTATCCCCAGTATTATTTAACATGAATGTTGAAGAAAACTAAAATTCCTCATTTTATAAAGTTCCAAACAAATAATGATAAAACATTAACTATCATAACCTGTTGCTCACTAGAGATTTCTTTTTATAGTTGGAAGTTTGAATCTTGGATGAATTTATCACCATTTCCCACACATTCTGTCTCTGTTAATTGTCATTCTTTTCCATGCCTCTCAAAGTGCCACTGAATCAACCCTTAAGCATGGTCAGGGATACATTATACAAATTTGAAATCTTTACTTGAACAAAGAGTCAACATTTGTGAACCAGGTCTGATTTTTGAGCCCTGAGTAGAGCATCCAAGAGAGCAGGCCTTTTAGATGAGAGAATCAGAAGTAAGCTGGGGCAAATAGTTTTTTTTTCTGCTTTCCAGTATATACAAAACTTAAATTCGATATTCTTCAGGACATTACTTAAGCACCTACTTATGAATATTTTTGTAGATCTTGATTTCTTGAGCATTAAATTTAGTGTGTGAGTTTGTACTTTTGTTCACAAACAAATTAGGTAGTATTCGCTCATGAAGACTGACAGTCCTTGTTTTTCTTGGAATTTCAAGTTTTGGTCTTTGGATTTAATTTAGTTTATTTTAATACAATTCACAATTTTGGACAAATATATTACTTTTGGTAATTTAGCTTTGAAAGATTTCCACAATCACCATATCTATCATGTGCATCATTCTTATAGGAAATGGCAAAAGTTTATTCTGTTTTATTAATAAATGATAATCATATTTAAAAATTATGTAGAACATATAATCTTTGCTTATGATATGTTGATGATCACAAAGAATATGTTCATATTTAGAATATTGAGAACAATGTTGCAGTATTAGGGGAATGGAAATAAATCTTTAATGTCTTCTAAAATGTCCGTTTTTCTGTGCTGTGTGCATATGTCTGCATGAAGAAGGAGTGTGTTCACTTATGCATGTGTACAAAGGATATCAGTCTATCATTAATGCTTCCTCTATTTCTCATTGTTTAGAAAGCGGAGACTTACTGACTCTTAGGCTAGCTCCTTCATCTGGTATGGCTGGCCAGCAAGCATACAGCTCTACATTGCTTCTACTACCACCTTGTCCCATGTCCTCCAGCTACAGATACCCAGCATTCCGTTCACTTTTCTCATGCATTCTGAGTATACCAACTCAGGCGCACAGAAAGTACCTTCATCTCTGATACATCTACCTTGTCACTGATAGAATCTGAGGGGTACCATGTTTGTATCATATCACCTATTTCATCTCAATTATTAGGTGTTGTAGAATGCTAGCTGAAGATTTGTTGTATTTGTTTATACTGTGGAATATTTGTTTAATGATGCAAAGATGCATTGCATTCTTCATTTTGCATTTGTTTAACTCTCTGAAACTATATTTTTTTTATTTTGCCTATTTAAAACACTTGATTTGTCTAATAAAGAGCTGAATGACCAATAGCAAGACAGGAGAAAGGATAGGTAGTACTGGCAGCAGAGAGAATAAATAGGAGGAGAAATCTAGTATTGAAAAGAGGGTATTGAAAAGGAAGGAAAAGGAGGATTAGAGGACATCAGGGGCCAGTCACTCAGCAGCAGAGCAAGTCACAGAATAAGAAGTAATAAAAGCTGTATAGAATAGAGAGAGAATCATGCCCAGAAGTAAAAGATAGATGGAATAATTTAAGAAATTCTGCCTAGAAAAAGTCCAGGCTAAGGCCAGGAATTCATTTGTAAGAAAGAATAAGCCTCCATGTATTTATTTAGTGGACACCCCAAAATCCAACTAGTACAGAGTTAAAAAAACAACAAGACTATAATTAGGTACTTGCATTAGGTACTTGCATCCTGTTTTCTATAATGGCTGCATTCATTTGCATTCCCTACAACATTGTGTGAGCATTGCTTTTACTACCCATTCTAACAAAATTTCTTACCTTTACTTTTAATAAGGTTTTAATACATATGAATCTATTTTAATCTATGCATCTTTGATGATTAATAAAAATTATTTTTTATGTCTTTTTATGTAATGAGATAATTTCTATACAAATTCTGTGGAAAATTTTTCAGCATTTGCCTTAGTTAGGGAATAAAACAAGGTACACATGCTGTAGAACTGCTTGGAGGTGAGAATAGCTGTGTGTTGATTGGGTGACTGAGAGCATCCTGTTTTCATTATTTCAGTTTTTACCAACACCATATTTTTGTTCAGTAAATTAATTCTTTTACTGTCCCTTTGCATTGTTCCTTATTTTTCTTTTTAATTTTTAACCTTATTATGAAACTATATCTGTTAATCATGACCCCCAATACATATATTTTTCAGTTCTTATCAATTTTTATTGTGTCCTTAAAAATAAAACTATAAAAGCATTTCCAACTTGATTCAAAATAAAAACAACAATAAAAACAAAGCCAAAATTTATAATTCTCACCTGGTACCTACTGCCTTTTTAAGTTTTGGCAGGCTGAAAATTTTGTTTTTAAAACAAATAAAATAACCTTTATCTTACCTACCTTCATTTATGTGTAATCCCTCTACATTTTAAAAATTGCTATAAAAGCCTTTACACTGTTTCCAGATTTCAAATTTTTGACAGTTTTAAATGTGACAAAAATACAACAAAAAATCAAATGTGATGGAATCAATGTTATGATAAACAGGTTCATAGCCTAACAAGGAACCAAGGAATAAAAACATTTTGTGACACTATAAAGTTATCACCTATACACAGAATATGTCCCCTATAAAATGTACAAGTATATCGCTAAAAAGTCTAATCCAGTAAACATTTTTTCCCAGTACAGATTTATAGTAAGTCCACTGGCATAACAGCTGTCTGCTTCAAAGTAATCTAATTATAGCAACCCAAAATCTGCTTTAATGCAAAGTTAAATACTTGTTATTTGGGGGATTATCTATTTGTTTGACTGAACCAGGAGTGAACAATTTAGTATATTAATCATTGCACAATAAATCTGCTTATTACAGGTTTTCTTATTTGTAGGCATGAAATACAAATACTAGATAATTTTAAATGGCAGACAACCATAAAATTACTTATCTTTGATAGTATATTGTTTTATAATTACATTAGGATATGAATGGTATGAAAAATTGCCATAATACAACCTCAAGATGTGGCCATACTGTAATGACTCACTAGATTGTGCTCTGCAGATACTTACTAAACAAAGTAATTATTGATGTTCAAACCTAGGTTGCAACTAGAACTGCTAAGTCAGAATCTTAGATTAGAGCTCCAGTGTTTGCATTTAAACTGATTCTGTAGACAACAAGGCTATCTTTGCATTCTGAATTCTGGGAACCACTGACTCACAGGCACATTCTAAGCTGATGAACATGCCATATGAGTCATGCCATTGTTTGGTCTTTAAATTTCTAATCTCAACTCCCACATTGCTGACCTGTTTCACTCATTTTATACCAATAAAGCTCTGCAGCTATTATTTTATATAAGCAAATCATGCCTTTGTGCTGTTGAACAGGGTTTATTTTTCTTCATTTGCTAAGACTGCCTTTTCTCTCTTATTATCTTTGCAAGCTTAAATTTCGCATTTCATAATCCAAATCAGGTATTATCTCTTTTAAAAAGCTCTGATAGTAGTAAATTATGAAAGTCATGGAAATGATTGTTGTTATGGTCTCTGACAACAAAGGCTTGAACTTTAACGAGGCATTGCAATTCATTTTTAACTCTCCTCCTAGACTGTGCATGCCCTAAGTACGGGGTTTACATTATTTCTGTATGTTTACCACAATTTCCTAATAGATGCAACACTGAAGTTAATTTTGTATAACTGCAAAATGGATGGCTGTATAAAGAATGAGTTTGATTTTCCTTGGAGTAATTTTTTTAAAAACCTTTTCTGAAAGACACGTCCTCCAACACTTCTAAAATGGAGTCTTACCATTAGAAATGTTGTATCCATACAGAAGGTACTGAGTTTTGTTCAGTGATTCATTGATAGTTTCAAATTAGAAATAGAGAACAAATATGGAAATAAAGGTTCTTAAGATTCATAAAAGGAAACCTGCTTAATCTGGACAAACACAAAGATTTAGTCTTAAATATGTTAACATAAAAAACAAGTTTATCAGAATAAATGTGTAAAAAATGTCTTTATTATACCTTTAGGCACACACACAATTTACTTTCAACTTCACTTTACAGGGGAAATATGCCAAAGTCACAGTAGTTTAAATACCAGATTAACACTTGCTTAAAGAACTTAGTAGGCATTAATTGACCTGAAAACAGGCCAGGTTGAGCAGCAGGCATGGTGTTATGTTTCCTTCAGAAATCTAAGCTGTGCTACAAAAGCTTACCTAATGTAAATATAGGAAAAACAAATTGAACAGTACTGCTGCTTGTGTACTAAAACCATTTTACATTGAGCCAAATTCTCCCTAGAGCATGTCATTCCTTAGAAGCAGATAAACATCCAGTGAGATGGATTAACACTTTGAAACCATTAGGGTATCATAAAGACTTTTTGTTGATGATGCTGTGTCTTTGGCACTGGGGAAAATCTGGCTCATCTTGTTAGTAGCAGAAATAATGCAATTTAAGTGAGCTGCCAGGATAATTAGAGCAGGTGAACAGTAGACGGAAATAATGCCCCGAAGAGATGAGGAAAATGCTTAGATCCTGTTTCACTTTATTTCTGGGCCGCTAAATGCTGTTGGTATGTGTTTGTTTCTGTGTTCCTGTCAAGCCTGATAGCAAATTAGGCAATTGGGGAGACAGTAACTCTTGCAAGCTTCTTGGAGAGTACTTAGCGCCCTTTAGAGCAATGCTAATTGATGGATTTTAAATGCAAACATCAAAAAGGAGATATTTATCCCTACAGAAATAACAATTTTAGAAATTCACTGGAGAATGACTTATTGTCATTCTTATTAGAAAGTAATATAACTCTAGATTTCTGACAGTATTAATTATATGAAAAGAGTGAGTTTGTGATGTTTTATATTTGGGAAATGTATACTAGGTTATGTGGTAAGTGCTTCGTATTCTAACGTTATTGTATAAACCTTCATAGCTTCCACATCCATAAGGATATTTCTTTAAATGTTTGACTTTTCAAACTCCATTACTCTCAACCTATCTAATGAGTATTAAGAGTATTATTTTAATTAATATGAGGTAATATCAAATAAGTTATTTAGAAGTTTTAGCCTATTAATTAATTTCTTATTAAACACAGCTTATGTACTTGTCTTCAGAAACATATTTCTGCTACTGACTAGAATATGTAGCCTTTTCATAATGAAAATGGCTTCTAAATAATGTCTAAAATTTGGGTCATGGTAACTAGAAAAAAATAATTTGCATGATAAAATACAAAGAAAAATGCAAGAGTAAATCTGTATTGTCATTATAGATTTAAAAAAATATGTTACTTTGTCAAAGACATAGAACTACACAAAGCCAGGCATACATATACTTGAACATTAATAAGAATGCTTTATGGGCCCATTGATCCTTCCCCCAAAATATGACAAATTATTTGAACTCATATAATTATAACAAATATCTTAACTAAAAGAATTGGAAAATATTACAAAGTTGCCATTTGGGAACTAATGAAATCCTTCAGGATAAAAAGCTGTGAGGCATTATTATCTACTTGGTGATGTAGGTCACACTGGAGCTCCGGTTTAATGATCCTGATAACAGTGCATGTGCACGCTGGTATTGAGCAATGCAGTCAGGGAGAGGAGGATGTTGGGAACCAGTCATGATACTAATGGAATAGGAAATTTCAGGTCATCAAAGGGAAAAAGGCTTGCTCCATAGCACCACTGATCACAGTTGATGATACTAGTATGCACATGTAGCTTATACACAAAAGTTGAATATAGAGTTTTCATGGATAACATATATATATATATTAAATATTATATGTTACATATATTAAACTGACAGATTTCAAACATGTAATAACCTAGCAACACGAGAATTCACTAATAATGACCAGAAAACATGCACAGATTATTTGTTTTAAGTCTCTAAGAATAATCATAATATACTAAATAAAATAGGTAGGTGTAGAATAAATACAAGAAGTAGTGAATGTGAGCATTAAATATCTTATAGCATTAAAAAGCAATATTCAATTCAAAACAAAAGACACAAAATAATGATATGCAAAAAGGCACATAAGTCAAATGGTCAGTCTCCCCAAGACCAAACCTGAAATGAGATTCAGTCAACAGAATCAACTAATGGAATAATATAATCAAAAATATAAATTATACATTATTTATTACTAATCTGACATTGGTCAGTGAGAGTGACATGTAAGTATTTGAATTAAATGGGCCAAATCTCTTTAGAAAAAAGCATTTTAAGTTCAGGCATGTTACAAACGATAGGAAGATCTTTTCCCATTCTGTAGGCTGTTGTTTTGTCTTGTTGAGGTCTGTTCTCCAAAATATACAAAGAACTCAAGAAATTGGTCATCAAACGAACAAATAATCCAATAAAAAGTGGAGTACAGACCTAAACAGAGAACTCTCAACAGAGGAATCTAAAATGACTGAAAGACACTTAAGGATAACTTCATCATCCTTAGTCAGCAGAGAAATGCAAATAAAAACAACTTTGAGATTCCATCTTACACCTGTAAGAATGGCCAAGATCAAAAACACTGATGACAACTTATGCTGGAGAGGATATGAGGAAAAGGGAACACTTCTGCATTACTGGTGGGAATGCAAGCTGGTACAACCCCTTTGAATGTCAGTGTGGTGATTTCTCAGAAAAGTAGGAAACAGCCTTCCCCAAGACCCAGGAATACCACTTTTGGGTATATATCCAAAGGATGCTCAATCGTGCCACAAGGACATGTGCTCAACTATATTCATAGCAGCTTTATTTGTCATAGCTAGAACCTGGAAACAAACTAAATGCCCCTCGACTGAAGAATGGATAAGGAAAATGTGGGACATTTACACAATGGAGTACTACACAGCAGAAAACAATAACCACCTCTTGAATTTTGCCGGAAAACGGATGGAGCTAGAAAACGTTATTTTAAGTAAGGTAACCCAGACACAGAAAGACAATTATCACATGTCCTCACTCATAGGTGGTTTTTAAACATCAAGCAAAGAAAACCAACATACAAATCACAATCAAAGAGAACATAGACAACAATGAGGAGACTAAGAGAGAATTACATAGATCTAATATACATAGGAAGTCTAAAAAGACAAGATCTCCTGAGTAAATAGGAAGCATGGGGACCTTGGGGGAAGGTTAAAGTGGGAAGGGGAGAGGTAGGAAGGGGAGCAGAAAAAAATGTAGAGCTCAATAAATACCAATAAAATCATTAAAAAACATATGAAATCAAAGAAAGCCAAATAGGAAATCTCAAAAATTAAGTTTTAACTGTGTTATAAATTTTTTGATAGAAAAAGTATGCAAAAGGTGAAATAACACTTTTAAAGTAGAGAAAACTAGAAAATACCAAATCAGGAAAATAGAGCTTAACCTCGGAAGTTTTAAGAACTTCGGAAAGAATATTCCATTGTTATGACGTGAGAAATATTCTTCTCACAAAACAAATGACAAAATTCCTGCTAATTCTGACATCAAGCAAGATCTGAAAGTAGAGTATTCTGTACAGGTTCTGTCCTGATTTGTCAAAATATAACCATAAAAACATGTAACTACGAGGATCCTTCACAACAGAATGGAAAGTAAACATCATTGCCACAGACATACTGTGGTATCATTGTTGATACCTTATACAGGAAAGACTTTGGAGGCTACTGAGATTCAAGATTTAAACAAACTTTCTGTGTCTGGGGAAACTGACATTTGCAAGATTCATGAAGACTCCTTCACATGCTTATGAAATGAATAAACAACTGTGGAGGGATGGTGTTGACCAGTTTATTGGACATGGTATAATAAAATGCATTAAAACAAGTCACAAGTACTCAAATCAAATATGGGCAAGGCAAGCAAGATAGAAAGGGTCCCAAGTGCAGGAAAAGGAGTCAGAGACACCCCCACTCCGGTGTTAGGATTTTCATAAAACCCAATGCTAAACAACCACAGCAAGTATGCAGAGCATGTGGTACAGACACATGCAGCTCTTGGATTGCTGCTTCTGTCCCAGAGACTCCCCTATGAGCCCTCCCTAATTTATTCTCCTGGGGTCCTTGACCCCTCTAGATTTTTTCATACAATATATTCAGACCACAGTTTTGCCTTTTCGCACTCCTTCTCACTCACCCCACTCTGCTCTCCCCCAGATCTATTTCTCAAACGTTTCTTCTTCAGAAAAGAACAGGCCTTCAAGAGAGGATAAAAATGATATAACAAGGCAAGACAATAATAAAGAAAGCTGGCTTGAGCCAATGGCAGTGCAGAGCAGAAGTAGATGAGGAAGATGGAACTAAATTCTGGGAGAAAGGAGGCAGAGTCAGAGAGAAGCCATGTAGCCCCACTGGAGAAAGATGCCTGAATTTTAGCCAGTAAGCCACAGCCATGTGGTGATTTTAGAAATTGGTTAAATTAATCTGTAAGTGTTAAACAATAAGAAGCTAGAGCTAATGGGTCAAGCAGTCATTTAATTAATACAGTTTCTTTGTGATTATTTTAGGCCTGAGCAGCCAGGAACCAACAAACTGCCTCAACAAACGGCAAAACCTTGTCTTTTTTTACTGAGAGTTTTATGCATACATAAAATGTGTTTTGAACAAACCTTGCAATTGCCTCCAATTCCTCCCCTATTCCCCATTCCTTCTAAAGTCCATGTACAGATCCTTCTGTCTCTGCCTCTGTCTCTCTCTCTTTCTTGCTAACTGTATTGATAACCCATTAATAACTTGGAAAGAGTGTGAGAATCTAATGCTATTATTTTGCAAAAAGGACATAGATGGTTCAAACTCTTCTAAGTCTGTCTTTAACATTACAGAATAGTGTATCTCGCATCCCTCATCAGAAAACATCTTGTAAGAGATTAATACAAAGACCTACAACTGCTCATCTTGAAGATATAATGGACTTATCAGCCCTAAATAAGATATGCATATAAAACCCCTCCTTTCTCCAAAAGCTCAAGATTCATCATACAGAAGCTTGCAGAAAAAATTTTAAAAGCTGGAGGCAATGAATGTCTGTAAAAAAGAAATATCATTATTTTCAAACAAGTTATTCGAAAGCAAACTTCATAAGAAATGGTGCTGAAAATATTAGCTTGAATTAATTTACTTTCTCAATTAGACAACATAGAGTAAATATTTTCGCTTAGAATTTTATACATAAGCTATCATTTCTACTGTCTAGAGTTATACTTTTTTTTTGGTTTTTTCGAGGGAAGTTCTCATGTCTTTTTTAATATGTTCCTTTGAAGATTTTATATATATGTACATAGATTAATTATATATGTGTGTGTATATATATATATACATACATATATCATCCATTTGTTCCTTATTGCCCCTGTCTTGCTATCAAATTCATGGTCTTTTATTTTTAATATTATTAGTAACTTTCTGAATCAAAGTTTTGTTGCTAATATGTCTCCATATATGGACATCCCCAAAGGAAAGTGACGCTCCCTCAGCAGTGATCAACAGCAGATATCACAGAGATGAGATCAGGAATCTCCCCGATCATGTTGGAATTTTGACTGTATTAATAACTCTTTTTTGCTGATAACAGTAGCCGATTGGGATTGTGTGTACCATATTCCGGTCATATTCAGAAGTTTACTTTCGTCTTTATTTGCTGGCTCTTCCATTTCTTCTCCCTTGTCCATGAACTTTACTGATAAGAGTTTAGAGCCTCGCAAATCTGAGTGTGACCTTAAATATTTAAAATATAGTTTGACAGCATGAACATCAAACATAAATTTAGTAGGTATCACCATTAGCACTAAGATTGTCCCATTGTCCTATTTATAGATTGTTTACTAAATACTATGGTTGACTCCAATGAAGGATGCATTGGGTTCTTTTCCAACACTGTATAACTTGATCATGTTGTGACATATCTGTGATTTCACAACTCCTACAGAGGCAGAATTATAAAACCAAGTTCATCATTCTGTATATAGATAGTTTGAGACCAAATTGGTATATGTGATATCTTTCCCCCTCAAAAAAGAAATCTGAAACACTTATGTTTGATAATCTACTTAATTATTATCATAGTTCTACTTTCCTCAAGAAAAAATTATTTTTGTCATAACTAACAATGGAATCTTATAAATGAATGGCATTCTCTAGAAATTGAGCACTCTTAATTAAATTTTATTGTTAAGAGCTAGAAGAATCCCTTTGGTAATTAGAATCACAGATGAAAAGATATAAATATATAATAATTCATGCATGTGATGCTTTATTTGATTGTCTTATTGATGAATGATAAGGTTGAAAATTTTCACTAACAAAGAAAAATGTATGGCTTCAACTCATATATTTTTGGGTATGTTACACATAGACAAAGATTTATATACATATATATATATATATATACATACATATATATATATATATATTGGTTTTTCGAGACAGGGTTTCTCTGTGGCTTTGGAGCCTGTCCTGGAACTAGCTCTGTAGACCAGGCTGGTCTCGAACTCACAGAGATCCACCTGCCTCTGCCTCCCAAGTGCTGGGATTAAAGGCGTGCGCCACCATCGCCCGGCAAAGATTTATATTTTTGTTTATTCATGTTGTTGAAGAGTAGTGAAAACCTCCAATTTCTGAAACCAAGTCCATAACTTCAATAAGATGGACTAAGTGATTAAAAGGAAAATAGAAACATTATATTTCAACTCTTTGGGGTAAAAGTGAACAGAATTACGAAAAATAGAATTAGAAACTAGAGAACCACCAGAAAATTATCCAGGCAGATGCAAATTGTGGGAAAGAATAACTTGAAAAACAAATTTTTTTTATCACAACTGTAAGATATATGATTTCTAAGAATCTAAACCTGCAGATTTCATTTCTTTTACCCAAGCTTTCTTCATGTATAAGGCCTTATAGTTGACTGACATCTCTTTAGATCATCAGCACCTTTAATCTAGGCAAATCAGTTTTCTACAAACCTGAATTTTATCAATGCCCTCCCATAAAATTCTTTCAATCAGCAATGTTTAAGATTTTAGGTTTATTAGTTGAGGTCCACCTAGGTTGTTTCCACATTCTGACAGCTACAAATAATGCTTCTATGAACGTAGTTGAGCAAGAGTGTATGCGGTGTGATTAAGTATGCTTTGGGTATATGCCTAGAGTGGTCTTCTTGGTCTTGATGCATATTGTTTCCCAATATTCTGAGAATCCGCCATCCAATTTCCAGAGTGGCTGTACAAGTTTGCACTCCCACCAGCAATGGATGTGCATTGCTTGCTCTACATCCTCTAACATAAGTTGTAATTGTGTCTTTGATCTTAGGCATTCTGAGAGTTATGAGGAGTCATTTTGATTTGTCTTCTTATGATGGCTTAGGATGATGAACATTCCATTAAATGTTTCTCTGCCAACTGAGATTCTTCTGTTGAGAATTCTGTACTCAAATTTTTATATTTGATTATTTGTGCTTTTGACGTCTAGTTTCTTGAGTTCTTTATATTTTTTGAATATAGGCCCTCTGTCAGAAGAGGGATTGGTGAAGATCTTTTCCAATTTTATAAGCTGCTCTTTTGTCATATTGACAGTGTCCCTTTCTTTTCAGTTTCATAAGATCGCTTTTATTAACTTTCTGTTCAGAATCAAAGTAGGATTAAAATGGGAGTGGTGGGAGAGGGAATGTGAGGAATAGAGGTAGGGGAAACTTTGGTTTGGATTCAAAGTAAATAAATTAACTAAAAAAAGTGAAAAGATTTAATTTTCACCCTAAATAGATACTATCAGCTAAAGTGTTTAGTATTGCTATGGCAACCTTCTGAGTAATTTGCTCCTAAATTGGTGTGATAGAGACCTAAAACATTATCGAGAACATTACTGCTTCCATAATAGAGTCTTGTGAAACTTAATGTTAAACATTAAACAGAGAGTAGAAAAATTCTGGAATCCATGTGTTGAAAGTTAACAGCTTCACTACAAAAAGGAGAAAAGTCATTCTGGAATATATTTGGGGAAAATAACAGTTTCCCAAGTAAACAATTAAGTGTAGAGTAGAAAAATGACTTCAGCATCATCAATGACAAGTGAATTCTTTGAAGTGTAATCCTCCAAGTGCCAAATGATCTAAGGCCCAAGCTTTATCTTTATATCCTGTACAAGTCTCATTAATTGAAAGGAAACTTATTATGATATGCACATGTTTTAAAAATATTTAATTTGTTGGCATCTTCAAAATTTTTCATATGGAATAATTATATAACTGACATTATATTTTTATGGACCTACTTAATCTTTCTCACTTCCTGTTCTCTTTCCCTTTCTTCTACCTTTCCATTTTCATCTCTGTAAGTTTGTTTCTGCATCCCATGTATTATTTCTTTCCCATTTTTCTAGTTTTCTTTCTTCTCTATATATTTTCTTTTCTTCTCCTATATTTTTGACAGTACACAGAAAACAGATCTTCTGAGGACACAAGAAAATGGTTTCTAAAGATAAGCTCTCAATCAAGTTTACTCTAAATTTATGACTTACTTGAAAGAATTTAGTGGTAAGATCATGAATGGAACAAAATGAATGTCTTTGGTTTTGTTCTTCAGAGAGGTACCAAGAAAAAATAGAACATGAAGGTTTATAAGATTACATGCTTAGACTCTAATGCTTAGACTAACTGCCTGTGATCGAGTCATGTCTGCACATCATAGGTGAAATATTTTGAATAGTTGCCTCCCTTTGTTTTCCTACAAAACAGGAAATGCTGGCCTAAACATTATATAATACCATTTTACGAAGATGCTAGGACAGAGCTCTGGCTGTCTCAACCAGTCGTTGCCATTTCAGGGCCCTGTACTGAGAACATCTCTTACGAACCACCATATCCTACAGTTCATCAAAAATACAATCAAATAAAGCATCATGTGCATGAATTATTATATATTTATCTTTTTATCTGTGATGCTAATTACAAAGGGAGTTTTTTAGCTCTTAACAATAAAATTTAATTATGAGTCTCATTTTCTAGAAAATTCAATTCGTTTATAAGATTCTGGTATTATGACAAAAATAATTTTTATTGAAGCACTAAAACTTTGATGAAAGCTAAGTAGATTATCAAACATAAGCACTTCAGAATTATTTGGGGGTGTTAAAGATATCACATATAACAATTTAGTCTTAAATTATCTATAAAGGGAATGATGAACCCAATAAAGTAGAGGGGACCTGAAGAAATCTTACTGCTTGTTTCTAAACAGCTCTGCATGGAAAAGTAAAATATTACATTTTTAAAAAACATATATTATCAAAATAAATAAAATGAAAAACACAGACTCTGTAATTTATAAATATATACAGTGCATTTTTGAAGTATACCAAGGATAAAATGAAAAATAGAGACATAGCCTAAGTGATACAGTTAAGAGAAAGTTAATATTGTCACAATAACTACCATGCCTTAGTTACTCAGTGTAATCCTTTCCAAAATCCTAGTGATGATCCTTCTAGAACAGAAGAAAATACTCTAAATAACATAACTTCAAAAATCAAAAGAAATGTTGAACATGAAAAAGTAAACTACAAACAATAATATTTCTTTTATTTAAAATATAGTACCAGACTACAACAAACAAGAGATTACTGCATTGTCAAAGAATTGGTAGAGGTCCACAGAAAAACACTAGCACCCAAGAAATAAGTCCACACATGATCATTAGCTTTTCTTCAAGTGGGTTAATAAAAGCATTAAAGTTCCTTAAAGAAATAATGGCAGAAAACATCACTGTCCATTTATAAAAGAATGATATGGGACTATTATATCACTCTGTATCAAAGCCAATTCCTAGTGCATCTGAATTATAAAAACTGAAGAAAAAACAGGATAAAGTTTTTTGACATTGGCCACACTTTGTTGATGTTTATAGAAGATATTTGTAAACTATGAATACTAAGAGGTGATAATATCCAAATATATTAATAGTCCATTTTGCTAAATATCAAAAATACTAAAAATAAAGAAATAAGATGAAAATTTAAATACTATGGTTTAAAAATCATTTTCAGTGCTTTCCTAGAAATTTTAAAGCTTTCAATTTTTTTTTTATTTTTTTATTTTTGAGACAGGGTTTCTCCGTAGCTTTTGGTTCCTGTCCTGGAATTAGCTCTTGTAGACCAGGCTGGCCTCGAACTCACAGAGATCCGCCTGCCTCTGCCTCCCGAGTGCTGGGATTAAAGACATGCGCCACCACCGCCCGGCAAGCCTTCAAAATTTGTGCATACTGTATTCTCTTATCATTCTTGTATTGTCAATGACAGAATAGATAACTTTCTAAACATAAAACATATAGAAGAAAGCAAAACAAGATTCAGAGCTAGTACAGCTTTTGCCAAGTAGGCTTGTTCCCTGCTATCTAATTCAAGTAATAGTTTTGTTTTAAGAAAAGTTATGGCCTATAAAAAAGGCAATCCTCATGTAGTACAATCCAACATGGAGACCTGAGTGGGTATCTTGGCAGATTAACTGTCACTTAAACAAATTGTCAAGGGAAAAAGTAAATGCCCTATGATAAGAATCTCTCTCTCTCTCTCTCTCTCTCTCTCTCGCTCTCTCTCTCGCTCTCTCTCTCGCTCTCTCTCTCGCTCTCTCTCTCTCTCTCTGTGTGCAATAGTCACAGAGTTGTAGTGAAAAAAAATCTGCAGTAGATGGTAGCCTGGATTAGAGGTAGCAATACCATTTTTCATGTGGCTTTTAAAATACATCATAATTCTATTCTGTGGGTAGAAGAAGAGCATTTATTTTCTAAACATTCTCCTGGCAACCTAGCTTTTGTGAAAAGTAGGATCCCAGTATCTATCCTGACCTACTGATGCAAATCTTCTGCAAAATATTTTGAGTGATTTAAAAAACATTCATCTTTAAAAAGTACTTGCCTGACACTATCTTCTATCTTAATAAACCCTTTGTGTTTATGTTCAAAGAGAAAGAGATATAAGAAAAGCATGAGTTTCAAATGACCAATGTTTTCTCAAAGTGAATGTTTCAAAATGAAGGGAGAAAACTAAACAAACCTACTTTATTATAAAAATAAAATCCAGGTTCTATCATAGTATATTTGATTGTTTTAGTAGAATTATCTTGTAATTCTCTTTATTTGATGTTATAAATAAAAACAAAATACTGTATCAATACCCTTCCTGCTAAAAATTAGCTATTGTTATACCTTTATGTGTGCCTGGTATGGACAGCAACCTTTGCCAAATACTGATCTTCTAGAGATCAAGATATATTCTACATTCTTGATGTAACTGCTCAGTCCTAGAAGTTAGAAAAGAAGTAATGTCTATATTCTGGAATGAATATCTTTGACTCCATTTGCATAGAAGCTATTGTTGATTATGATGCATTGCTGGTCTGCAAATTTCTTCCTATATTGTAACCCTTTATACAAAACAAATAATATGAAGTCCTCAGAAATTTTACTTGTATATCTCTTAGCTTTATTTATTTATTTGTTTCCTTTTATAAAGCAATGCCTGTTTTCTCTCCAACTTTATTTGCATTTTTATATTCCTGTCAGATATAGAATAATGTTAGTGAAATGGAGCAATAATTTCAGCTAACTATTCAGAAGTCTTCATTAAAACAGTTTGAGAAAATATTCCAAACTAAATTAAGATAAAAATGACTTTTAAGCCCGTTTCATTCATAGAAAGGGGAAAACTGAGAAAGAAGCACAAAACAGATAAAAAACACTACAGGGGAGACGGGATCAGAAATATAATGGGCATATTAGGATACTTTGTCTAAACCATATTTATTTGAGCTATCTCTTCTCTGGCCACCTCACACTCACGTTGGGGAGGGTTGCAATGATTTCCCCTTACATTTATTTATGGGCACCTTGGGGAAATGTCACACTGCATCTTTGAGAAACTGTACTTGAATAAAGCTGAGCACACAAAGGCAATTTTGCCAAGACAGTTTTGAGAAATGTGACATGGGCTTCTTCTAAGCTTCAAGAAATATATTCTACATTAAAGATATTTTATAGTAATGTTCATATGTATTTATTACATCAGGTTGTAAAATTTCTTCTAAAGATTAAAGTCCTTCTCAAGTTATTCCATATTATTTTTGAAGCTACATTAAAAAGGCCTTGTACGATTGTCAAGATATTTAATGTTTCAGAAACAGAGTGAGTGCTTGTAGGAATCATAAGTATGGGTACTAAATACTGAAAATGCTTTATTTTAATGAGTAAAAAGATTACCTTATTGCTATCAGTATAAAACCAAGTCAATAGGTACAATATAATGCAGGTGTGAGTGTAAATAGTTATGCTCTTTTCAGAAAGTGAAAACAGGTATTTTAAAATTATAACACACATTGGAAAATGTTCAATTTCACACTCATATTTTAAATATCCTCCCAAATAGTCTACAAATTATTTTCTATCAATAGCACAGGTCTTTAGATTAAGCGTATTTTCTGCCAATGTTTTCTTTTATCAAAGTAAACATTCCCTTTTCTATGTGTGGTAGAGAAACTGTGCTTTTGGAGAACTTTTTAAATTGGCAAATTAATGAGAAATTGCCTGAGGTTTAATTTTTTTTATTTCTAATTATGCACAGGGGTAGAAAGAAAACCTGGTTACAAGAGCTTCCCTAAGGTTATCATGGCTGTTTCCTGCCACATGCTTATGAAATGAAAACACTGTATGAATGCTTGTTCTGAATGAGCAAAAGAGTTATAATTTTGATGAGTTATCTTTAGTATCCTGATGTCCACATTCGAATAGAGTTCCTTTAATAGGTGGCTGTCACAATCATGTAAAAGAATCTCAAGGAAGCACATCAAGGGACTTCTTACCTTTCACAAATACCTCTACTAATAGAGTTTCTTTTTAAATATTAGTTAGGAATACAAGATACATACTTTTCTCACATCAAATGAGCTATTTCTAATGATATGTCACTTGTTCCACTGTAGAATATCTAAAGGCAAAAGTTATTTCAGGAGAGATCCAGCGATGCCTCAATGAAAGTTCACAGCTATCCTAATACTCATAGCCCTACAATATAATTAGTAGGGCTGTCTTATTTAGATCATACTGAGCATAATGCCAGAAACTGGGTGATTGTTCAAGGAAACATCTGTATTTTCCTATTTCTGCAGATGGGGAGTTCAGGATTAGAATTTCAGAACCCCTTTGTTGCAAGATATCTTCTGGCTTTGGCCTAACTGGGGTCTTTTGTATGCCTGTGTACATAGGTACCAATGTCATTTACTCCTCATACAAATCAAAGATCTGGGTAAATTATAGACATGATTTATTACTCTAATTAACCTTAAATTTTAAAATTCTTATCTCAGAAACAATAATGTGGGGAGTTGGAACTTCAAAATAAGAAGTTTGAGAATATATCTTTTAGCCTATAATAGAGATCCACTCCCATTTCAATTAACTGAGTAAAATAAAAGTAATGGAGATACAAAAGAAATGTATGAGTGCAGAACACTTTGTCATGCCACATAATTAAGAGAAAACCAAAAGTTTTACAATGAAGAAAACTGTCTACAATAGACAAAAACACTGGATACAAATGCATGTGTTGGGGCATCTCAAATTGCTTCATATATGTTAGTTGTAATCACCTGAAGGAACTTGAAGTGATTTTACTAAAAGTAAATGGATAAAACATTAGGTCTGGAATTTTAAATACATAATAGAGTATAGAAGTGTTCTTGTTTTCAGTGATATTAATCATTCTTTATAATTAATTAGAAAAATAATTTCTTGTGAATGTATTTATGAAAAGTTCTTAGGTCTTTCTCTACACATGAAAACAATGACACAGCTGTGGATAATGGTGAGAAATGATCACCCAGAAAAAGAGCAGTAGTGATGGATTCTGTGTTCAGACTTACATGGCCACTTATTTTAGGTGCATAGTCAATCTTTACATATTACTTTTCTCATATGCAGAAAATTGATAAACATGGTATTGTTATATGAACCAAGTAAACAGTCATTTAAAATGTTTTAAAAAATGATTGAGTCTTAACATATAATGCAAATAAAAGTGGAAAATGCATTCAATGAACTCTACATTTAACCTTTTAGAAATTAGGTGAAGATTCAGATATTGATAATTTGATAAATGATGCTTAAATTAAAGGGTCAGGTAAAGAAGAGAGAAAATGATGGTGTATTCCTTGGGCCTCTTATTTTAGGTCTTGCCTATCACTGTATTATGAAAAGGTGAACTTTGGCAGAAATGCATAAGGAATAGCAGGTCAAACTTACCCCCCCCCCCCCACATACACATACACACATTCACACTTGAATATCAAGGAAGATAAAATATTAAGTATAAAGAATTTTGAGGGTGATCTCTGATTAATTAATCTGTGGAGCAAAATAAAAGGCAAGAGAGTGAAAAAAAGATGAGAACAGGTAAGTGAGTGAGAGTGTTTCAATTGACAGATATAAATATCCTCTTAGTAAGAAAGGAAATCATGAGTTTGCATAGGAAATGCAAATCATGAGAAACATACCAAAGAGATGCATTGGAAAAAGCAGAAACAATAGGACTTATTAAAGAGATACTGAGTAATGATGCTGCAAATTATGGATTCTGAAGGCATGGTAAATTCAATGAGTAAAGCCTCTTGATATCGGGAACTCACCAAGGCCAGCTGGCCGGGGTCTGAAAATGCATGGGACAAAACCGGTCTCGCTGAACATTATGGACTATGAGGACTACTGAGAACTGAAGAACAATGGCAATGGGTTCTTGATCCTATTGCACGTAATGGCTTTGTGGGAGCCCAGGTAGTTTGGATGCTCACCTTAATAGACCTGGATGGAGGTGGGTGGTCCTTGGACCTCCCACAGGGCAGAGAAACCTGCTTGCTCTTTGGGCTGAGGAGGAAGGAAGACTTGATTGGGGGAGGGGGAGGGAATGGGAGGTGGTGGCGGGGAAGAGGCAGAAATCTTTAATAATTAAATAAATTAATTAATAATAAAAAAAGAAATAAAAAAGCAAGTTTTAATGCTAAAAGTAAAATTGCTTTTAACTCATTTCTCAGAATGTGTTTTATAAATATCATTTGTTGTATGTTCCTAGACTATCACAACCCATAGAGTAGCTAAGGTATTGCATTTTCATAGAATTCATGGGAGAAGAGAATTATGGGTTTATTATGTGCAATTTATCACATAAAAACTTGGTACAGACATTCTTGAACAGGTTGCTCACATGTGGATTCCTAATCTCTCTATTTAAAGTAGTAGTGTGAAAATGAAGATTTTCCAGAAGTCAATTAATAATCACCTATTCGTATTCTTTAGTTTGGCAGAAGTGGCTTGGTTGTGGTAGTAGATAGAGCAAGTACTTCCCCCAAAATGTGTGAGTCCTATTCCTTATTATATGTACATATGTCATAGCAAAATGATTGAAAACAGCATAAGCTGTAAATATGAGCAGTGCCTTTGACAGAAAGCAGTCCTGAATACTAGGTGTTCCCGTTTGAAATATAGCTTCCTTAAAAGTGGAAAAGTGGGGCAGAAGACTATGCACCAGGTTAAGTAGGTGAGTCAATCAAATGGCTATTTCTCTCTCTTTAAAGACAAGGAGAAATTAACTGAGCTATTTAGATACTTCTCTAGTTTATACACCAGACAATAAACCCTAGAGTCTGCTCTAGACTCCTCCAAAAAGAAGGCCACCAATCATAAGACCCATGAAGTAGAACCAGTAAGAGAATTTTAACTTTTGATGCTCAGAATGGAAAATTAATAAATTTATGCTTGTTTTTGCCTTTTTATAATTTAATTAATGACAAATCCATATATGAACACTTTATTTAGCTCATATCCAGTCCTTTCTTTCTCAATCAACTTTCACTGGGACTATTTAATATTGCTCACATATAAATAAATTTTCAGGTATTCACTGCATGCATGAGTGGCTTGATCATGTCAGGACACATTTACAAACAAAAGAGCCCAAAAAAGTTTTTTATTCTTTTTTTTTTAAGATATATTTATTATGTATCTAACATTCTCCCTTCATGTATGCCCACACGGCAGAGGAGGGCGCCAGACCTCATTACAGATGGTTGTGAGCCACCATGTGGTTGCTGGGAATTAAATTTTTGCCAAGTAGAATGTACATCTACCTTAAAAATAATATCTCATATTTCTGACTGTTGCTGTCAGAAGTTTCACGTGAGGGAATTGAAAGACCAGAAATGATGTTGGTGATGTTATTGAAAGGAAGCTGAGGAGTAATAGTGTAAATTTGAAAGAAAAAACTTCTAGAAGGAATGGCTAACCTAACAGGATAGAGCTATTAGTGCCAAATAACATTAGTCATTAGTATATTCAAATGTTTGTGGTTTATTGAATTAAAATTTCATGTTTGTACTAATATGAAAACCCTGCATGATTCTAAAAGCTACAAGCCAGCTCATATTCTTGTAAAGTAGATGAGGTGTAACGATGCAAGAAATATCCAGAAGACAACAGTGTAGGCAAGAAAAAAAGCTCACATTTAATTTTGTTTTCAATTACTATCTGCATAATTGGAGGAAGTATTTCTGCTAAGACAATTTCTTTGTGTATATCTCCAGATATAATATGAGGTATATCATGTCATGGGAAAATTATTCTGTAAATTAATATCAAAACTATTGATTCATATTATGTGATAACATTGAATTTCATAGGTAGAAATAAATCTGAACTGAATAATAATAGTGGATGGTATTTAAATTTATAAGGTATTTTATCTTTGTACTGTGTGTAGGATATGTGAAACTATTTAGGAATTTCTAATATATAAAATGAAAAATAAAAGTTACTCCTTACTCAATTTTGCCTGTATCTTGAGATAACATATTTATTTCTCTTTTTGGAAAACATAGGCAAAACTAAGACAAAGAAAGAAGCAAAAGATTATAGGTATATTGACCACTTCATATTATCCATGAAAATTTTTCCCTTTTTCTCACATTCACAATAATAAATTTTCATCCTTCAAAGACATTGTGCTAATATGAAGACATTTAAATTTTCTAGTTTTAGGAACAAAATATTGTATGTATGTATATACATATTTAAATACACATTAAGATGCATATACATATACACACATATTACATTCTTACTCAGCTTACATAAAGAGCTAGCCACAAATAATTTTATTTTTATATTGTGTCATGATGTATCCAAGAAAAGATACAGAAAAGAAAAACATACTTCTGTGTTGTGGCATTTCATATTCAAATTATTTTTAACTAGATCTCCAGATAGAACTTTCTTTAAAAGGAAAAAGAGAAAACAAAAGGAAGGCAGATAGTTGTTTTTTTTTTTTTTTTTTTTTTACAACAAAAGGACATTTGACAAAAGAAGTGGGAATAAAATAAAAAGAGTATGAAAAATTATACAGACCTCCAAGGAGAGTTTTAGTTTGATAGCATAGCTCAAACTATCTGGCTTCATTTTTACCCACTGTATAAATGGGACATTTGAATTATAAGCACTCAGATCCATTTTGACTTTAATGTTCTTAATTTCACTCCCGTATAGTACTATTCCTAAAATAATACTTTATTATGCTTCTTTGCCTCCTTTAGGGATAGATAAAGTACTTTAGTACTCTTGGGTACACATTATCTAACTTTGCATCCGTTTGTCTTCTGTGTTCAGACCTTTATAGAAATACTGACGTGTGTAGGATGAAAGGTATCATGCCCATCATGTAAATGTTGACTTTAATCAGATTTATCTTTTTGACTGATTTTCTGTTTGTCCATTATTTTTTAAATCCCTTTAAAGAATTATTATTTTTTTTCAAATTTCATAAAATGACCTTTAAACATATTTGATCCCCCTTTCCCAAAGTCTCCACATTTTTTCTCAGCCAGACAACTTTGTGCCATAATTCTTTGTTAAGCATATTTGGTCTGATCTCGGAAGGCTGTTTACTCATTGATGTGTACCCACAGATTAGAAAGTATTAATTTGCCACAGGGCATGCCCTTACAGAAAACTACAATGCTCATTTACAACAGTTGCCAATTGCTAGCAGCCACACAGCTAGAGATGCGGCTTTTGTCCTCCTTGAGCTTTCACTGGGATGTGGATGTTGTTCCTTACAATCATTACTTCTGGTTGTCCTGGATACTTTTATTTTTTCTTTGTTGTTCCTAATATAATTGTAAATAGTGTGTGGTTTATGTTTGCTAGGCATAATTGATTATTTGTGTGGTGATAACCTTGATTCATAGTATCTAAGACATGTATTTTAACATTTCAAAATATAGACACTAACATAAACAGAGCAATTTGAAAGCTGTGTGTGGATGGAGAGACCTGTTATGCCAGAACTAAAAAGGTTGAGGAAGGTTGCTTTCCGCTTTGAGACTAACCATGCTAAGCAATCCACCTAGTAAAAATTTTAACAGCAACAATAACAATAGTAAATCCAAAATGAAAGCAAGTTGAAATTTCTTGCTAGGTAATTTCTATTGTTGTTTTATGAATTTATTATTTAGACAAGCCCACAAGTCTATGCCAGTTCATGAGTACTCAAAAGCTGACAGTCTCATCTTTAGGCTCTGCTCCTATGGGTATTTTGAGAATTTGTAACACAGAAGAAAATGAAACAATAAATCATGAATTTTAGGTGTACATTTTCTTGACAGCAACATAGAAACTAAACAGAAAGATTTTGCACCAATTCACACAAGAAAGATTTCTTTACAGGGGCCCCATTTAAAATTTCAGTGTATTTTAAATTGCAAAAAAATACATATCATATGGTCTATTATAAAATCAGAATCTGCTGTGCTGAGCTCCTAGAGTCTTGGGGAAAAAAAGGAGGATGGACTGTACCAGTTAGGCTGGGACCATCTTGGACCTGCTTCAACTTGATGTTCATGCTTTGTGTAAGTCCATAGGAGGCTTGTCTCTTTCTGAATGGAGATAAAGAAGGAGGGGATGGGAAGTGGGTAGATGGGAAAGGGGAGGAATAGGAGGAGCAGACAGAGGGGAGATGGTTAGTATGTAAAATAAATGAAAAAATGCTATTTAAATATTTTTAAAAGGTTTTTAAGTTAAAATAAAGTAAAAACAACATGCTAAAATAGTAAGACAAAATAGAGTCAGGATATAATGTAATGTACCAAAATATAACCATGTGGAGAATTGCTTCATGGCAAAGAAAATATTCTAAAAACCTTAAAGATATTTAAGCAATGTCTATAGCGAAAAAAATTTAAAAAAATAAAAAGATAAATTAAAGGAATAAATATAAATTATCAATAAAAGCTCCAAAAAATTAATATGCTACATTAATTGTTGTCATACTAATATTCCCATGCTTTAAGTTATGATAATAATATGAAAGCACATACATTCCTATGCTTTCTTAGTTTGACTATTAAATGTGGAATATTACTTGTGTTCCTTGGTGGATAGTCACTCACATTCTTCACAAGCAGTCTCACCTGTGTGTTTTTGCCAATAAAATATGCTATTCTATTTGATGACACTGTTTAGATAACTATAGGAGGTTTGTTCTTCGTGGAGGAAGTGTGTTACTGGGGTCACACTTTAAGAATACAAATCCTTGTCCACTGTTTAATTTTTCTGCCTTCTTTGTACTTAGTCATTTAAGATATGAGCGCTCAGCTTGCTGCTCCAGCTGCCATGGCTACTAAACATTATCCCTTTGTTCTGGCACCAGAGAGTCTCTTGCTTGCTTCTTTTTTTTTTTTTTTTTTTTTTTCTTTTTTCCCTAGGAGCTGCCTTCTTCAGACTTCTGTAACAGCGATAGAAAAGTTAACAGTCCTGGCAGTAAGACTTGAGTCAGCAGCCGCATGAGGTGGTAAGGTCCTGTAATCTCAGGTGGCAGAATTGATGGTAGGATCTGTGAGACAGATATGGTCCAACTTTTCTGAAAATAAACGGTTTAAAACATACAGAAAAGAGAAAAATGATGCTTTCTCGTCTGCAATTCTACTCCTCACACAAGTCCCTCTGCATATTTAGTATAATCAGTGTGATTCCTATGAAGCACATGCATTAGGAAGCAAAAAAATTACAAAGGCTTAACCACTGGTGAACTCCTAGGTAGAATTAGTTTTCCATTTAACCTACATAATATTGTTATGCTCTAAAAATAGTGATCTTTTGATTTGGAACTATTTTAATCAAAAGGAATATCTGATAGCATTTTAAATGATCATTATTAGTTATGTTTGATAAGATTTGGTTTATTATTGAATAACATTCTGTTTTGATTATACTTTCTCCTTCTATCAAGGATCTATTGTTAGGTTTCTGAGGGAAACTACAAGTGTTTAAGCCTCTTGGAACTAAGTTATGAACATAGGATCTATTAGAGAGCACCTTAAAATAGTTCTCGGAAAGAAAGATGAGCTACTAAATATGTGTCTGTTTGTCAACAGTCTTACTAATAACACTATTATCTTACTAATAACACTTTAAAAGATATAATGGTTTCCTTTTTAGAACATAATCACACCAGGTTCCTATGAGGAAATAACTCTCTTTGAAATTATATGATAATTATATGATAAGAAATGATATCAGTCATAAGCAACATGACTATATTATTGAGGAATATTCCTATTACATATTTAAGTGTTGTAATTAAAGAAAACTTGCCACATAGGCAACATGTTATGCTACTTGATATGTTAAATCTAATGGTGATTACAAAATGTCAGTTAAATTGCCAATACTAAAATAAGTTCCTAAAAAAAAGTATCTTCTCATGTTAGTACTGCAATAACATATAGGACAATTATCCTAGAATGCATAGATATATGAGTGTCTGAGTGGAGTGTTAAGGAAATGGGGGACAGTGAAATATGTTCT
This sequence comes from Chionomys nivalis, assembly GCF_950005125.1. NCBI lineage: Eukaryota > Metazoa > Chordata > Mammalia > Rodentia > Cricetidae > Chionomys > Chionomys nivalis. Next base: position 12,231,787 of record NC_080097.1, read on the forward strand.
CAAAATGTATCCTGCAAAGGAGGCTGAGTGTTGGCTTTAGCCATTTCTCCTAGTAGTTCTTCAGTTCCCCAAAGACTTGCTGAAATATATCACATTATAATGTGACTAATTATGTTGAAGAAGTTCATAACATGATAAGTGCCTCTTATTTTCACTCAGCAAGTGTTCAGTTTGCTGAAGGAAATGGAAGCAACTCAGGATTACCAAAGGGCTTTCTCCCTGGTGATACGATAATAGAGATAGAGACGTAGAATGTATCAACCAACTCCAGGTGGCAAAGATGCTTTAGAAGCTGCACATCACAGTGTGCTTTCTATGGATTTGGACAGACTGCAGAGACAAGAAACAATATACAGTATTTTACTGCAGTACAGTCTTCCCTGACAAGTAAAGAGTAGCCACCTCAGGGACTTCCCTGACATATTATATTCATTCCATCAGAATGAATATATAAATGAATATATAAAACCATATTGGTTTCATTAAATAAAGATGAGTTAGTTTTTTTTACTGTATCTTGCCCTTTTTGATATTTAGCTTTATACTATGCAGCAAGAAAGTTGCACTATCACTTTTGTGAGTAAGACATCAAACAAATATTTTATTTTACTCATCATTGACTTTTGTTTTTATATAGAAGCACAACTTAGTTTTCTTCTATAAACAAATATTAACTATAAGTATTTTAGTAGAACAGTAATCATCATATTCAGAAAAAAGGATGTTAAGTGCAGATTTTTTAACACACTATGAAAATTATTAATAATACTCTCTATAGATCAATCTTTATTATAATGATTGATTCATAACATAAAAGGTATTTTCATAGTCACTTTATCAATTGTAAAAGGAAACAAGAAATAAAAACATAATTTGATTTTCTCTTTTAAGTAAACAGTATCAAAATAAGTAGAAAAATGATTTTAATAACTTGAAGGGCTTATAGATAACATACATAAATTAAAGTTTACCTTGACTGTCTTATTTTTGCCTATTTTTTTGAGAATAAATACAGAAGCTTAGGTTTATAGTGTAATGTAAAGTGTTCATAGAGGACATAAATATATTGAGGAGTAGGACTCTAATGGTTCTGTAAATCTGTGACCCTGGTTAGCTACACAGCAAGAGAAAGCCATCCTTTCATGATTATTCCTGGAGTAACCACCTATTTTCAGATTGAAATTGAGGCCCACTCTACAGGAGGGAACTCATGTCTCCTACTGGAAACCTGGTCAAAAGTACATGACTTGGGAGTCCATAGGCTCCAGAGGGACAGGGAGTGGAAACTCATTAATGTTGATTTGGTAAATGGGCATGCAGTCAAACAGATTTCTAAACACTCATGTTTGTTCTCATCTTTCATCAAAAAACAGTCTTTTAGAAGTGAGCTACAGTTAACACAGAGTCTAACGCTGGCCAATCTGTGGAGAGTTAATGAATGTGGAGTGGTCAGGCTTTAAAGCAATTTCTGTATCATGCTTTCAAATGTTCAGGGAGCATCATGGAAGAGGAAATGGAGAATAAAACGTCAACAGCAAACATCTGGTAGGAGTACTGTGAACAGCTTCCTGGATATGACAAATTTGCAATCATGAACCCAGAGCGACTGTGATATCCTATACAGGACCAGCTGAAAAACTGACCCACCACCGTGTAATGGTGAATGAAGAAGGGGCACATGTAGACACACTTGTGTCTCATTGAGGGGCTTTAGGAAGTTAACTGGGGCTAGAGGAGGAACTGATACTCTTTTCAGTGGTGTAGCCACTGGTAAGTTAGTTTCAGTAAATAACTGTCACTCATGCATACAACTATTGTTATATTCAGTGGAACAATTTAAAACAAATTAAAAGAAGAGAAGTAGGATCTGTCAAGCTTGAAATATGGAGAATGTTCAGAATGGAGGGGACAATGAAAGCACAATGGGAACCAGGCCGTAGCTGGTAATGATAACAAGTATTATAATTAGAAGACAAGAGAAACATTTTAAATTATATTCAAATTTATACCACAAAATAATCAAAATTTAGTTTGCTGAAATTAGAAATAAAGCTTCACATATCAAAAATTTAAGCATAAAATGACATTACTACTAGGGTCACGGTCACAGGCGTTACTCGTGCACTCAAAAACATTTAATTTAAGTAGTTCTTATATTCTATAGAAAGCTTGAGATTGATGAGCAATACATAATTTACCTGGATTTCAAATCTTTAGGATACAATACTTGGATATACACAAAGGAATATTTCTATACCTTCAGTCACAAAACTGTTAACCACAAAAACACAATGAAATGATAGGCTCAAATATCTTCTATCACCATGTTTCAGGTTTGAAGTAAATGTGTAGTCTGAGTTTTAAATGAGTGTGGTATCCCAGACGCAAAAAGATGAACATGGGATGTACTCACTCATAATTGGTTTCTAGCCCTAAATAAAGGACATTGAGCATATAATTTGTGATCCTAGAGAAGCTAAATAAGAAGGTGAACCCAAAGAAAAACGTATAGTCATCCGCCTGGATAGGGGAAGTAGACAAGATTGCCGGGCAAAAACTGGGAACTTGCGGAACCTTCATCTGGCGATGGATCGAGATAGAGGCAGAGATCCAATTTGGAGCAACGGACTGAGCTCTTAAGGCCCAAATGAGGAGCAGAAGGAGGGAAAATATGAGCAAGGAAGTCAGGACCACGAGGGGTGCACCCACCCACTGTGACAGTGGAACTGATCTATTGGGAGCTCACCAAGGCCAGCTGGACTGGGACTGAATAAGCATGAGATGAAACCGGACTCTCTGAACATGGCGGACAATGAAGGCTGATGAGAAGCCAAGGACAATGGCACTAGGTTTCGATCCTAATACATGAACTGGCTTTGTGGGAGCCTAGCCTGTTTGGATGCTCACCTTCCTGGACCTAGATAGAAGTGGGAGGACTTTGGTCTTCCTGCAGGGCAGGGAATTTGGACTGCTCTTCAGTACCTAGAGGGAGGGGAAATGGAGTGGGGGGAGGGGGAGAGGAGTGGGAAGAGGTTGAGGGGAATGGGGGGAAGGGGCAATGTGTGGGAGGAGGGGGAGGGAAATGGGAAATGGGGAGAAGGCGGAAATTTTAATTAAAAAAGAATAAAATAAAGAAAAAAAGAATATGGATATAAAAATACAACTTGCTAAGCCCATTTAGATTTGTTTGTATATGTATGTCTTTATAGCTGAATACTTGGGATTGGTTAATCTATTAGTACCTTGTCCTAGAGAAGATTGATTTTCCTTTCTCTGAAGCTATTAGTTGTTTGTAGCTCATCTCTGGGTCCTAATGAGTTGACTATGATAAAAATGAATTAATTTACTACCAAGAAATGGACTTAAGTACCTTCCATTTAAGAAAGTATGCAAATTTTATTAGAAAGGGAAAATGTCTAAGCCACTCAAAGATAAGTTTGTAGGAATGAAGGTTAATGAAGCTGTATTCATTTAATGATCAACTAGAGTGGAGTTCAGAAAGAAAGGATGGTGCTGTGACCAGCAGATGGAAATATTTTGCGCTTTATGATTTCAATGATGGTAGAATGTTGCCAGTCAATGGAATCTCTGTGAATATAATGGAGGGGCAAAGATTGCTTTCGCGGCACCATGGCTACCTACATTGACATAAAAGAGTACAAAAGCAATGCAAATACTAAAACAGGAAGAGGAATCCTCCCAACAAGAAACCACCAATAGTTAAGGAATGCAGGAGCTCAGTTTGAGTAAACTGATAGACTCCATATATAAAGAGAATGAAAACAATAAATAGAAGTTAAGTCAATAATTATGGGTGGTATACACATGCTGCAATATCATATACTTGTTAATTCATTTCCATAAATACACATGAATTCATTCACATATTATACTTTATCTTTATACCAGATGCAATAAAATTTCTTTTTATCAACAATCATTTCTAGGATAATAACTATTTATGTATTCAATAGCAATTGAATATGATATCAAGTTTCATGTTGAAATAACCCCAAAGCTGAATAAATATGTGGAAATGTCTAGTCTTGTTGTACATTTCATCAAATTACATCATTGTGACAAAACTATGAATAATTTCTAAATATTCATAAAAGTCAGAAAATAATACTTTTAAAAGACTACCTACTCTTACTACTGAAAGTGTATGAAAACAGCAAGTGTAAATCAAGTTATATGTCTGTATTTTTATTTAGAGATAAGGTTTTATTTAACCTAGGTTGTTCCTAAACTATCTATGTGGCCAAGAATGACCATAAACATCTGATTTTCTTGAAGTTGGCTCCCAATAAATGGATTTACAAGCATATACCAACAGGCAAAATTTATGATGTGCTAAGAAGGAACCTAAAAATTCATGTGTGCTAAACAAGCATATTATTCACAAGAGATATCAGTAAAGAGAGAGAAACTCTATACCAACTTGGAGGAAATAGAAAAAATAATGCAAACTGGTCTCATTTTAAATAAAGCATAAGTCATCCATGTTGCAATGGACACTCCTAGCAATTGGGAAAAAATGGTAGGTAATGTTTAAAGGTTTGAAGAATTTGAAGCTCCTGAACACAAAGGTAAACCATAAATTGGGTCCGTAACCTAGATTTAAGAACAACAAGCTGATGCTTTAATTTAGTTAGGTAGATAACATGAAAATATTGAATGCTCTTTAGCACTATTTTCTGAATTATTCTAGACAGTGAGAAGGAGAAAAAAGAGTACTGAAAAGAATAAGGATATCTTTCAATGATTTCAGCTAGCTGAAATAATAGGTAAAACCTAATTTGTGTCCTCAAGAACTTAGTTTAAAAGACAATACATAAATATCATTATCATTGTGATGCACTGACAATGTTGCAGTCAAATGGACAAATACAGACCAAGAATGGTTAGCTTAAGGGTAAGGGGGTTATGAATTGCAGAATATACTCTACTCTGTCTGCTGAACAGAGAAAAATTTAGAAGTTGAAGTGGACTATGGGCAGAGAGTATTTTCTCTTAGAAGAAAGCACCTAAATTAAGAAAAATTGTTGTGGAAAGTTAAGCATGTAAAGATGTGCTACATTTATTTATGCCAGGGAATATTACTTTAACTGTGTAAAGGTGTGTTATATTTGTTATATTTACTGCATGTTTTTACGATATAAGGAATTTTCTTTAATTGTGTAAAGATGTGTTGCATTTGTTTCATCCTGCCTGCCTAAAGCATCTGATTGGTCTAATAGAAAACTAAATGGTCAGTTGCTAGACAAGTGGGTCTTGAAACCAGAGAGACTATGTAGGAGGAGAAATCTAGGCTTGGAAGAAGAATGAGAGAAGACGGAGATGAGAAGAAGGGAGAAAGACAGGGAAAGGCTTGGAGCAAGAAGCCAGGCAATCACTAGGCAGAAGAAGCAGTAAAGGCAAGTTATAAAAAAGATGAGAGGGAAAAAAAACCCTAAGCAAAAGGTAAAGAGTAACAAGTTAATTTAAGTTAAAAGAGCTAGCTATACAAATGTAAGATAGGCTGTATATTTCTAATGAATAATAAATTTCCATGTTATGTTTTTGAGCCTGTTAGTGGTTCAAAATGAAAAAAATGAAAACACCTGCTAGAGAAAATAACATATTAGCAACTCCAGGCAGGAAGTCTCAACTTCATTACTATCTTAACATAAGTTGAACATGAGCAATAACAACAGACATGCCCAGTTTGATAAGGAAGAGCCTCAACCCTACACAAAGAACAGACAAGAGAATAAAGTTGGGAGCAGAAGGGGTGGTATTTCCCAGCGAAGAGTACACCAATTGGTTTTCCAGTTGTTGGTAAATTCTAAAAACCTATATTCAAGTAATAGTAGTCTAACTGAGCAGGTTATATTTAGAAATATATACATAAAATAAATATATGTATATACATATATGTGTGTATAAACATATTCATATATACTTGCAACAAAGATAAGTGAAAAAAGAAACCGTAAATTTGAAGGAAAGTGGGAAGGGATATATGGAAGATCTTGGAGTGAGAAAGAATATAATTAAAATAAAATATCAAAAATACTTTCATAGAAATAATGAAAATTAAATATTAGTACTTTAAAATGTATTTTTCTTGTCAGAATGATCAAAATGAAAAGTAGTAGTATAGACTCAGACATAAGGAGTTGACTGATACTTACTTCTTGAAAATAACTCTATATGTGTGTATACATATGTCCATATACATGTTAATATCTATAAGGAAAGGCCAGATAAAAGCATATAAAATTCTACAGTAGCCATATTTCAGTTTTGAATTATTAAACTTGCTCTGTATATAGCAAAATAAAGGAAAAGGAAAAATGATAAATAGTAAACAAAAATTAGATAACTGGTACATAGATAGCAAACCATTCCTAAAATGGGGAATCAAAATATCCAGTAAAAATTAACGGGGGAAGAGTCTTCAAAATATTCCCGCTATAGTTCCCAATAGGGAGTCCTTGACAGAGCAGAAGGTACCCTGTATTGAGTCTCCCAAGTTAAAAAAAATCAAACCAAACACCGACAACCACCACCACCACCACCAGTTAAAAACCAAACAAAACAAAAAACATAGCATCATCAAAGCATTGGCTTGCAAACATCACACAGACAGCAACATAGGAAGGCGAGATAGTCAACTAGAGTTCCCCCTGAGAATTACCTTAATGGATGGCGTTTTCATAGCTGAAGTTCCAGCTTCTATTTCCTTCAATAAGCGAGTTATGTCATAAGATGAACTGAAGTAACTAGCTTATCATCTAGGTGACTGCAAGGGCACAGCATTTTTTTCTACATGCAGCTTTGCAATTCTCTTCTCTCCTGGTCACAAAGCTGGAGGGGCAATTTGTGTTTAGAGAAGAGGCACTGGAGAATACTTTTAAACATGCTTGCAGCTAAAATCATGGAAATAGATAACCCTACTTCCAGAGCAATCTTACCACTGGGCCCAAGCAATACATAACAAGGTACCAATATAATATACACAACAATGAATTTCCTGAAGACTGCCATATTTATGACTGAATTTCTTTCAACATTAATAAAAGAAAAGAAGTATAATCATTTAACAGTGGCATTTAGTTAGTAATATACTCAGTTAAAATTTTAATTAGTAAGTATAGCTAACTCACTAAGACAAGTACAAATTCTGCTTGGAATGTGCTATTTTATATCAGGAAGCCACTTCATGATTACTATGGTGAAAAATCATGGGGTTTTCTAGTGTAGTGTTATATTAGATTCAAGACGTATAAACTATAGAAATATTTTTAAAATCTTCTTTTGCCATAACTTGTAATCTTCAATTGCACAGAGAGGCTAACTTTGTCTTCAGACTACTAAGATGGAAAAATAGTTTTACAGAAGTTCAATCACACGCATATGTTGTTGATTGCTTGAGATAGAGTCAATATGGGGGTTTTAATAGACTTGTATCTGAGAAATATTTATTCTCAAATATTTGCTACCAATAAAATGTTGGTTTAAAATGTTAGTTAGCAACTTCACACTAATTATGTGAGGTTTCCTAAAAGCAAGGGGGAGTAGTGAACTTCAGTGCAGTCATCGCTTTCAGAAAACAAAACGCTGAAGTCATGAATGAGATATGCTTATTTGGCTTCAAAACTTTCTGAATTTCTCTGCTATCATGGAATGTCCTCTTCCAACAGTTTCAATATTTTTCACTGCAAATGAACAGAATTTACTGGAATGGTTTACTCTCAAATGCAATTGATATGGCTCATGCCTTGTTGCCAGATCCGCTTTCATTGTGTCGTAGCTGCTGCTTATACCAGCATTCTGCTAGAAGGACACTGACACCAGTACTTTGTCTTTTTTAATAACACTCAAGGGCATTTTTTTCTAACACAGATTGAGTCAGAAAACCAAGCCCATAATTTAGAGAATATAATGCTGAAAATTGCCTCCTTTGAGTGCTATCCAGATGTCCCTTTACTCATAATATGGAAAAATTTATTGAAAGAAGTAAGTCACATTTATGAACTGCATGCTTGTGTTGAATCATAAATAAGCATGGCTAAATAAATAGGCAAATGTAGGAATATGTAAGGTTTACCTGAAAGAAATTTTAAGATAGAATATAAATTGAATTAATTACTATTGCACTAAACTGTCCAATTATCTACTAGAATTAAGGCAAGTATCACCTTAGGTTATATACTCAAAGACTTGAAAATTAAGGGGTAAATCCGTTTGAAAAAGAGCCTAAAATGAATGAAGTTAAATTGGGATAGCAATAAATATATCAGTTAACGCAGTGTTCCCATTTGCTGCAAAGAAATAAAAAGGTTCCTTTTGAGTGAAGTATTAGAAGCACACAGAATATGAATTTCCAAATTATGTAAGTCATTCTTGAACTTTGTACAATCTTTGAATAAAAAGTAGTAATTCAATATCATGAACGCATTTTCAAAGAAATATTTGAAACAGGTTGAAGTCAAATGGTATAATTAGAAAATAATTTTAAATTATTTTATTTTTTCTTTAGACAAATATCCACAGTTAACTCTTAGGTTATCAAATATTTGGAAAGGCATCTGGGTTTTTCAGGAAGTAAAATAATATTGATATGTATAATCCCTTGCTACCTACCTAGCTTGATTTTTAACAGTTAATGGAGTTATAAAATAAATAAATAAATAGAAAGTGTTTCATTTGTCTAACCATAGACTGTGTTAATTGATACATGCAAAAGTATGGTAACAACAATAAAGGCTGAAATAATCAATTTTAATACCTTGATCATGAAGTTTTCCTAAGCTATGATGTGCAAATTGAGACACAATGGACAAAGTTGATGCTATTTTGAATCTAAGTAACAACAATTTTATCATTGACTAAATTGAGTTTAGCAAAGAAAATGAGAATTCCTGTGGGTATGCCATTAGTGTGAAATATGCACACACAGGTAAAGAATAATTAGTATGTTGTCTATAAAAACACCTGGATTAGAGATGTAAAGCTAGCACTCATAAATTTAAATGATTAAAGCTCATGGGATATTCAACACCAGATAATGGAATAATGGAAAGGAATACAGACATTGAAGGTATAAAATCCAGCTACACAAAAATGACACTCATAAATGAAAAATGTTATTTAATGCATTTCTTGGTTAGAAGGTTTAAGAAAAAACTAATGGGCACAGCTATACAGACATAGTCATTTTGGGCTACTTCACCAAGGAACTGAGTATCTGTAGGAACTCAATTTGTGTTATCGGTAGTACTTGCACTAAGAGAAGGCCTTCAGTTTCTTTGGAAGAAATTACTTTAATCAAAAATGGAGGCAATTTTAATCCTATATATGTAATATCCTAGAAATACTGAAGAACAGGACAGGACGTTCTATAGTAACTGAAATCTAAAACATAAGAAAAGCATTGTAAGGTCAACAATAGGTTGTGTGCTTGAAAGCTGGACACTTGGTTCCATTGTTGTTTCTTTGGTGTTGTGTTTTACTTACAATAATTCAGTATTTTACATAAATCTATGGCATCTTACTGTACTTCTAAACTATTGTTGTAGAAATACTGGAATATGTTTCCCCCCAAAGCATGGGTTTCTGTCATCAAAATGATGCCTTAGCCTACTAGCAATTAAAAAGATAGATTTGCTGTAAGTCAGAAGAATTATCTTTGTGATCCATGCAGTGGGAAAGCAGGTGCAGAACAGACATCAGCCATGGCTGTCAGGTAATATAAAATAGAAGTACAATTAGCTATTGCAAGTGAGCTTTTAGGGAAACTTTCCAAATAGAAACCGAGTGCCTTGAATAACTTAATTAACTTCCTGTAGGATCAAATCCATCACTGTTAAGTACCTGTCACATATAAGTATTGCCCATAGTGTGGTTCAATAAATGTTTTGTATTAATGTCGAAATTATTTATGCCTCTGTATTACAATATCTAGGGAAATAAAATATTTTCTATATTAAAAGATAAATTTTATAATTGAAAAAGCAACTGCTGTGATATTAAAAGAAAACTAATATTGAGAGTATGCTACATGGGAATATGCTGAATGGTTTGTTAGGGATTAGAAATATAAAATTATATTTCTGAGACACTGCTGTCATTTTCATATATCAATCTAAGGTGAAAATACGTGTCACCTTCCATAAATGTCTACATCATCATTATATGATTGCTGGAAACAGATCCCTAATTATCATCAAGTGGTGGTTTCAAAGTCAGTAAGTGTCACTTTCAATTCTTTATTCATTCATAGACGATTCAGATTCATATCATGTTAACAAATTGTGTGTCCGCGTAGGTGTTAGCACCTTGTCTTTCAAGGTGAGAGATGCCAATTTAGTACTCTAAAGTTAAAGATACAGGGCTATCACAATAATGTCACTAGCCCCAGCCATTTGTTTTGTTTTTGATATTCATATTCTCAAACATATTTTTTGAATAGAGAAAATTTTTTTAAATTGTGTGTACTACAGCCTTCTCTTACAGATGATTTATTCCATTATTGACAGTGAACAGTTGCAGGTACTTTGAAGAAAGCAAAAATTCAAATTCAGTAAAATTCAAGAAAGTCAGTGACATTGAGCCTCAAAGATTAGAAGCATATTTTCTATCTTGTACTTAAGAACATGCAATTTGATACTACATGGTGAAAACTGATAAGTATTGTTCTATAAAGAAACATCATTTTCCTTCTGGGACTGGGTTACCATTCACTTATCCTCCATTTTCTTTCAGAAAAGGGCAGGCATCCCAAAATTAAACGAACAGGGCTTATTGAGTTGCACTAAAAACTAGTCACTTCTCCTAATATTAAGTCTGGACAAGACAACCCAGTAGGTACAAAAGTGTCCCCAAAGCAGACAGAAATATCAGAAATATGCCCTGATCCCTCTGTTATGAACATCACAAAATAGTAGTACAAAACTGTAATATATATTGTAATATATGTATATATACTGTAATATATGTATATATATCATATAATATATGTATATACTGCAATATATGTATATATATATATACATACATATATTACAGTATTTTATATGTATATAAAAGGGTTGAGGTGAGACACATTCAGACTCCCTGATTTTCAGTTCAGTCTCAGTGATGCCCAGTGAGTACAGGTTTGTTGATTCTGTGGCTCTTGTTATAGTGTCATTGACCCATCTGGTTCCTTGAAACCTTCCTCCCCTTCCTCCACAGGATTCTATCAAATGTTTAGCTGTGTGTCTGTCTCTGCATCTGTTTCCATCAGTTGCTATATTAAGACTCTTTGATTGTGAATGTGCCAGTCTTTTGTATACAGCAGAATATCACTAGGAATCATTTCAATTTCTTTTAGTTATTTTCATTTTTTTCTTTCTATTTTTTCCAGGGATGATTTCTTCTATTCTAGGTATCTAGGCAATCCAGCTTCTGGCTTTGGATCCTCCTGGAAGTGTCAGGTTGGGCTCTCTCTCATGGCATGGTCTCAAGCTGGACCAGTCAATGGCCAGTCACTACCACAGCTTCCGTGCCACCAGTACCCCAGCACATCTCACTGGCAGGATAGACTGTAGGTTGAAGATTTTGGGGTTAAGTTTATGTCCCAATATCATAATCATTAAATACCTCCACTCAAGAAACAAGACATCAACAAACCAAATAATGCAACTAAAATATTGGAGTGCAGATCTAAGCTGAGAATTTTCAACAGAGGAATCAAATATTCATCATCCTTGACAATCAAGAAAATCAAAACAACTCTCACATTCTGAATTAGTGATAAAAGAAAAATTGAGGTTTCGTCAATTAGCAGGAATAGACCCAGCAGAGATTATATAGTACCTCTTAGTAAAGATAAAATTAAAAAAAAAATGAAAAGAAAATGAACCCTGGCAAAGAGCTTGTGATAAGTTTTTAGGAGAGATTAATAGCACCTATCCCCCAAAGCAATAGAATTAACCTTGTAAATAGGGCTACTAGGATCCGTCCCTGAATTGTATGTGGCACACCAATAACTGGGGTCCATACACTGTATACTGATGCACATAAATCAGGAAAAACAGGTTACAAATCAGAAGATTTAAATGAAGTGGAACAAACTCTTATGATTCTGTCCAAAAGTCAGAATAATATGCTATTTTCCTGGTACGAAAAAAAACCTCTCAGGATAGTTACTGATTTTTAATACACAGGAGTTGTTTTGCATATTGACAGCACTAAATTCATGCCAGCTGATACAGAATTGACTTCATTATTTATTCAGGTTCAAGATATAATCAGAGGTAGACTTTGTTCGATATACATAACACACATGTGATCCCAGATATTCTAGCACAAGGTAATGCAGAAATTGATTGATTATTGATTGGAAATGTGCTGAGGTCCTTAGAAATTCAAAAACATAATGCCCATAGCAAAAATTTTAAAAAGTAGATTTCTATTATATGGCAAAAAGCTAAGGAGATTATAAGGTGACGTCCTACTTATTTTTTAAATGATCAAACACCACTACTTGCAGAAAGTAAACAAAAAGGGAACTCACAGGAATGAAATCTGGCAGATGAATGTGTTTCACTCTATAGAATTTGGAAAATTAAAATGTAGCACCACACCATTGACACCTATTCAGGTTTTCAAAGGAGCAATTGCTTTGAGTTCAGAATAAAAAGAATGGTAATTATGCACTTACTAAAAGTTATGACCATCATTGGTATACCTGCAAAAATAAAGATAGACAATAGTCCAGCATATGTCTCTAAGAAAATAAAAGTTTTATGCTTATTATAATATAAAGCATATTATAGGTATACCAAACAATCCTACAGGTCAGGAGGTTATATAAAGATCAAATTGAACAATAAAAGATATGTTAAACAAACAGAAAGGAATAGAAAAAACAACCAGGAAAGATTGCATGTGCTTTTATTAACCTTAAATTTTCTTACTGCTAATGAGAAAGAAACATTGGCAGCAGAGAGACACTGGATAGTAGAAAAAACTTCTGAATTAAGTCAGTTAGTGTATTTCAAGGATGTTTTGACCTCAGAAAGGAAACCAGGAGATGTGCTATTGGAGAAGAGATTTCACTCATTTACACAGGAGAACAAAATCTACACATACCATTAAAATTAATAAAGATTCAGTTTGAAATAAAGAAACCTCTTGATAAAGAAAAATGAGAGATCATCTACAGAGGTGGCAATCATAGAGGTGGTCAGAAGCCACATAAAGTTTGGGGCAAGTGTTCTGTTCTTTCCTTACAGGAAAACATCCATCTTCAAAAAGTCATGGGGCCTTGGATATCTAGATACCTAAAGCAGAAAAGATAGCTATAGAAAACAAATAACCAAGCAAAGAGAAATCTAACTCATTGTACCAATATCCTCTGCAGGATATTGCAGATACCTAAACATACATATCTCCCTACTTCTCTACCTAAACACCTAAAATAGAAAAGATAGCTACAGAAAACAAATAACCAAGTAAAGAGAAATCTAACTCATTGTACCAATACATATCTCCCTACTTCTCTATCTATCTAGATACATAAAGCAGAAAAGATAACTATAGAAAACAAATAACAATGCAAAGAGAAATCCAACTCATTGTACCAATATCCTCTGCAGGATATTGCAGATACCTAAATATACATATCTCCCTACTTCTCAGTATAATGGTAGTCATAGCTCACTTAAAAAAATCAAAGCTGGCTTTGGAATAGGACAATAGCTATCCTTTCCTAAATCCAAGCATGTTGTTAAAAGAAAAAATCTGATTTTCTGTCTCATTTCAGGAACCGTCTGGTATGGGACAGAAAGAAGGAAAATTTTTATTTCTCCCCATAGTTATTTCTGTTTTCATGATACTTTTCAATGAATATATGTATATTCATTGAATAAAGTTTAAGTTTTCCACAGTGAATAATAAATTTTCCTGCAGTAATCTTTCAAGGTTCCAAGAAGAAAATGGGGCCCCACAGCAATAATAAGTTGGTATCACATCCCTTCATAGTTATAGCTATACGAGGTGTGATGAGCATGATATAGGTTATAGGAATTGAGCTTGAGTCTGTTGCTAGATGAGCAAGTGCTATTAATAGCTGAATATTTTCTCCAGGTTCCTGTATTATTAGTGTTTTAATTCCATGCTAGACTATATTTGTGTGTGTGTGTGTGTGTGTGAGAGAGAGAGAGAGAGAGAGAGAGAGAGAGAGAGAGAGAGAGAGAGAGAGAGAGAGAGAGGAGAGGAAGAAAGAAAGAAAGAAAGAAAGAAAGAAAGAAAGAAAGAAAGAAAGAAAGAAAGAAAGAAAGAAAGAGAGGGAGAGAGAAAGAGAGAGAGTACATGTGCTTGTGTGTATGTGGTTTGTTCAAAATAATTGGCCTATTCTTAACAGCAGAATATTTGAAGTATTCGTGTACATAATCATTCCTTTTAAGAAGCTTAACTAACCTGTAAATTCCATGAATTACAAGAATTATTTATTCCCTGTGGTTTACTTTATCTTGATCATGGAGTTGCTTGATTTAACAAAGTTTGTTCTCGTACATGGATTAAGCTTATTTGAATTTTCTTTTTATTTATTTATTTATTTATTTATTTATGTATTTATTAAAGATTTCTGCCTTCTCCCCGCCACCACCTCCCATTTCCCTCCCCCTCCCCCATCAAGTCCCCCTCCCTCATCATCCCTAAGAGTAATCCAGGTTCCCTGCCCTGTGGGTAGTCCAAGGACCACCCACCTCCATCCAGGTCTAGTAATGTGAGCATCCAAACTGCCTAGGCTCCCACAAAGCCAGTACGTGCAGTAGGATCAAAAACCCATTGCCATTGTTCTTGAGTTCTCAGTAGTCCTCATTGTCCATTATGTTCAGCAATTCCGGTTTTATCCCATGCTTTTTCAGACCCAGGCCAGCTGGCCTTGGTGAGTTCCTGATAGAACATCCCCATTGTCTCAGTGTGTGGGTGCACCCCTCGCGGTCCTGAGTTCCTTGCTCGTGCTCTGTCTCCTGCTCTTGATTTGGACCTTGAGATTTCAGTCCGGTGCTCCAATGTGGGTCTTTGTCTCTGTCTCCTTTCATCGCCTAAATGTTTTTCTTTGGGTTCACCTTCTTAATTAGCTTCTCTAGGAGCACGCATAATAGGCTCAACGTCCCCTATTCATGGCTAGAAACCAAATATGAGTGAGTACATCCATGTTCCTCTTTTTGGGTCCAGCTCACCTCACTCAGGATAGCGTTTTCTATTTCAGTCCATTTGCCTGCAAAATTCAGGAAGTCATTGTTTTTTACTGCTGAGTAGTACTCTAATATGTATATATTCCATACTTTCTTCATCCATTCTTCCATTGAAGGGCATCTAGGTTGTTTCCAGGTTCTGGCTATTACAAACAATGCTGCTATGAACATAGTAGAGCATATACTTTTGTTGTATGATAGGGCATTTCTTGGGTATATTCCCAAGAGTGGTATTGCTGGGTCCATCTGCTTATTTGAATTTTCAATCATGTTCTTGTCTTAAATATTAGTGTTATTTATTTATTATTTCTATTAGTATTTACTATTCTGTACCATTACTTTGCACAACAGCATGTTAATTATTAGGTACACTTGTTGTTTTACATATATGTAGAAATTTAAATTTTTGATAACTTTTCTGTTTGTCGAACGTTAAATCTAATACCAAATCAAAACTTTTTCTGGATTTGATTTAGAAATTTAAAAAGTTATTTATTTTTATCCTGTGTGTTTTCTTGTTTTGTTTTCATGTATATGGATGTAGTACACATCTACTTGATGCCCATTAAATCAGAAAACCACCTTGGATGCCAACTGGAGTAACATACAGTGGTTTGATGGTGAGCCATCATGTGGTTTCTGGCAATTGAACCCCCAAAGTCATCCCATTTTAACCCTACTAACAAATTTAGTAGAGATCATAGAAAACAATAAAAGATGTATTTTAATTATTTACTCTTGTAAAAACTGAGATGCTACCTAGGCTTCTTTGATTCTTTCAATAGCATAACATATTAACATTTACGGCATTCGTATTCCAGGATTCTTCCAAGAGGTGTTTGGTTTCCACTGTGTAATTGAGAAACTACATCATTGAGTCATATGAAGTCAAACATTTTTAGACTCAAGTATCTAGAGGATTTCTCTCTTATAGGATACTTGTGATATGGGTACTTTTTATATTTATGTTTTTGTTATGTTTTCTTAAAGAATGCTAAGGTTTTGTTTAAACCATTTCCTAATATGAATGTGCCCTCGTGTACTTGATGATAGCTTGAACTTGACAACAACAGAGTGTTCCTTTTGATTATATTATTCTGGCATTTTCCCCTTTGCACAGAATTTAGTAGAATAGTGTAATTGATTTAGCAATACTGGTTACAATATTGGGAATTACAAAAGCTAATATGAAGAGCTCACACTGTACAACTGCAATAGTGTAAACTTCCCTTCCTCCCTCCATCCCCTCCCCCTCTCTGTCTCTTTCTCTCTGTGTATGTGATATAGGCAATCTCCAAACTCTGTTTCTGTCTTTACAGTAAAACGTGTTTAGAAGAAATGATTACTTGGAAAAAATGGCTTGAAAAATTGTTGCTCAGTGCACTGTTTCTTCAGCTCCTTTGCACTGAATACATGATGATATAGTCTAGCCTGTAGTAGTTTAGGACAGTTAATTATATAAAATGTATTAAATATATTTTGAGATGAAAAGGCCAAAGAAATTATCTATTCTAGCTTTTTACTTTTATTGATAGAAGAACGAATCACATAGGAGAAAGCAATTTACCTAAGGTCAAAGACTAGTTCAGCACAGAATTACAATCATTAAACTCTCATAATACATTATGTCACTTGCTTATTTGAAGGGTACTTTAAAAAAAAAACACTTAATGAAACTTGTCATTATATAGACTGTAGTGATGTTTTGGAGGTCATTGTTCACAGCTTGCCACTTTATTCCTTTTATAAGTGAGCACAAAAGTTATTGCCTTGGTCTTAGAATACAAACCATTGGTGGTATTGTGCAGGTTTTCGTTCTGTTTTGCCCTTTGTTATAATATTAAATATATGATTAAATTTCTTTTTTAACAGCTATTACAACTATTACTGACAGATAAGAAGTACAGTCAAAGATGAAAAGATACAGAAATTCAAGGGGTGCTTTATTTCTAGCAATCATGTTCCTGATCATTATTTAGTATTTATTATTATTTTAACTTATTTATTTCCCCTCGATTAATAAATGCACCTATCATTTTTCAATATCTTTGCCATTTATTTGAACTGATTCTAGACAGTAAGACAGGAATTATGTCCCTTATATAATTATGTAATTAATTTTATCCTGGCTCTAATGTAATGATTTGCACGTTAAGACTCTTAAATATATAAAAATATGAAAGCAATGTATATTGAATAACTATGAGTGTAAATTAATAGATATAAAGAATAGGATATCAAAATTTAAACTCTTCTCGTTCTCAAATAGACGAATAGAATAGTAATTAACTGAGTTCTTAAGGTGTTTCTGATTCTCCTTTGTAATTTTATAAACTTACAGTTTTTAATTTTATGTTTTCTAAAATTACAACTGATATTAAAAAAAAAAGAAATCCAGGATCAGATGAGCATGGGTCAAGTTCTTTTTCATTCCAGAATAAGGAAACAAAACAAGTTTCATAGCATTATTGTTATCATCAGGGAACTATCTACCATTCTCTTTAGTTATATAGCTACTGGTTAGATATTCAGGAATCATTGCGCAGCTGCAACTTAGGTTACAGAACAATGATATCCAGCGATGTTGGCAACCTTTAAGAGAAAATGGGTGGTTGGCTGAGATAATGAGGGAAAGATAAGGGAGAGTTCAAAAATGAGTGTAAGTAGAATATATTATTATTATTATTATTATTATTATTATTATTATTATTATTATTTGGTTTTTCGAGACAAGGTTTCTCTGTGGTTTTGGAGCCTATCCTGGAACTAGCTCTTGTAGACCAGGCTGGTCTCGAACTCACAGAGATCCTCCTGCCTCTGCCTCCCGAGTGCTGGGATTAAAGGCGTGCGCCACTACCGCCGGGCAGTAGAATATATTATGTACCTGAAAGAAATTCTAAAATAATATATCTTTCTTGTTTTACAGAGTTTGTCTGTGCTGCTCGTTTTTTGAAGATTCAAAAGTAGAAAGTAGGCAAATTAGTTTAAGCCTATAATCTCACCATAGGGGAGGTCGAGGTAGGGGACTGTCCTCTATTTCAGGTCGTCATAATATATAACGTATAATTATATAATAATGCTCTCTATTAAAAAACAAAAACTCGGGCTGGAGAGATGGCTCAGAAGTTAAGAGCACTGCCTGCTCTTCCAAAGGTCCTGAGTTCAATTCCCAGCAACCACATGGTGGCTCACAATCATCTGAAATGAGATCTGATGCCCTCTTCTGGCTGCAGACACACAGACAGACTATTGTATATATAATAAATAAATATTTTAAAAAAATAAAAATAAAAAAACCCTCTACCCCTCAAAAATTAAAATAAACAGGTAAAAATTGGTATTAATATAAAAAGCAATAATAAAATGAGTTTTAAAATTTTAATTGAGATTTAAGTTTCATGTATACAGCAGACTATAATTGGATCTAGAAGAAAATGAACTTGTATATTCAGTATATTAGCCACTTCTGAGAAGAATTTAGCATTAATTTGTAAACTTGAATGAGGATTCTTTCAAAATAATTTTGAAGATAAATAATTTATTTACATTTCTTAATTTTATTGGCAATTATAGACTAAAATTTAGCAAATTGAGATTGAGAAAAAAAGATACAGATTATAAATACTGGTTTTGAAACCCAGTCCCAGCACTCTTTCATAGAGTGAGCTATTTATTTTCCAGATATCTTTTCTCAGTCCATTCCAATAACTTCTGCTGAGGATCGCAAATTCTCTGTCTTTAAGTTGTTAACTTTCTTTCGTTATGCTTGTTATAACTTAATTTGAATAATAGCTTTCCAAACATTTTAGAACATTTCTTATTTTCCCTTTTATTAAAAAGATATTATTTTATCCTGATTATAGTTTCTTCTCTCTCTACTCCACCCACTTCCCCCACACTTGTTCTTCTGTCTAGACCTATCTAATCTCTCTCTGTCTCTTACTATAAAAGAACAGGTTTCTAAGAGAACAACAAAATATAACAAAATAAAATATTATAAGAAGAAACAAATCCTGTCACATTTGGAATAGAATAAGGCAAACAAACACAGGGAAAAGAGTCCCAAGAAAGGGCATAATAACCAAAGACAAGTTATTCACACACCAAATACTATTCTGAAAGCTATAGTATACATGCAGAGTGTTATGTCCAAATCCGTGGGTCCCCACAAAAGCCAACAAAAGAGACTGAGTCCCATATGTGAAACAAAGAGGCTTTATTTTAATCAAGTTTGAAAACTTGGTCTCTCCGCATACCCAACATATTAGAATACCTGGAGAGCACCAAGCTCAATTAGAATGGGTTTTTATAGTAGTATATGTGAAGGTGAGGTGTCTCTGAGGTTCAGGACCCCTGATTGACTGACTTTTGTCTAGGGGTGTCCTGGTGAAGTGCTGGCAGGTGTTTCTATTTACAGTGCTTGGAATGCCAGGAATTTCCTTTAAATGGTCTGCTTTTGGGTGGGGGTCAGGTAATCTTGGCCTGCCAGGGATTGTCTCAGGGTAAACTATTGAGACACTAGACTCCAGAGTCCCAGGTGATAATGGTTGAAGAAAGTAAAGAGCTTTTTTTCCCCCAGACATAGATTATCATGTCTGCCCTCACACAGAGGATCTGTTGCAGACAAGTGTAGACTCAGCATGTTGGTTCAGTCTCTATGAGCTTATATGAACTTTGCTCAATTGATTCAGCAGCCTTGTTATTTTGGTGTCCTCTATACCTTCTGGCTCTGTGATTATAATAAAGGTAGTTTCAGTTATTTTTGTAATCCTGTGATAAAACAGCTTTTCAAGGCAAATTGCATGCACAATAGCTTATTGGTGATTACAGTTGCAAAAGGTGAGTCCATGACTGTCATGGCAGGGAGAATCGTCAAGTCTATCCAACCTGACACTGACTATACAATCTTATAAATCATCATACAAAACTTTTCATACTTTTAAATTAGTATAATATCCTGAAATACGTTATTAACAAATACTATCCTGGAGAAATACTTATGAAATTGAGATGAAAGAAAGGACATCTGTAATGATTCAGTCACACAGCACGGCTGACCCTCCAGGTTCTAGGGCCATGCATGTGCAGACAACCCTTCAGGCAGAAGTCCATCGTTAGAGATCAGCAAAACTGATACCTTTGCTCTTTTAAATTTCCTGTCCAAAAAGGGCTATAGAATCTCACCTTCTAAGGTCCAACTATCTTCCTATCAGGTTCTTTACTTGGGATTAACTATTACCACAACCAAAAATGCTATTACCCTAGACAGGAAAAAGCTAATTCAGACCCTTGCAGTTCCTTCTACAAAAGAAGAGGTTTTATCAATCATACGAATAGCTGACTTCCTGTGTTCCTGGATCCCCTCTTTTTCTCTCTTCACCCACACCTTATATGAGACATCTCTCAACTCTCTTCATGAGCCCCTTATTCATCCCAGAGACTCCAGCAAGCCCTTATCCAGGATTCAGCTCTTCATTTCCCAGATTTAACTCGTCCCTTCTCCTTCTATGTAATAGAAAAGGAGGGATATAACCTTAGGGTTCTAGGACATCAGCTGGTATCTTCCTTTGCACTTGTAGCATACCTGTCAAAGAAGCTGGATATAATCACTCAGGGCTTGGGCACCCTAGCTTCTTATTCATGAGTCAAAGAAGCTAACTTTTGGGTCATGCACCCCTGCCTTCTCCCAACACAATCTGTCCCAGATATTAAATTACAAAGGCTTACAAATCTCACCACCTTTCCGAGTTCTTTTTCTTCTGGTGGCACTAGTAGAAGATTCCACACTCACTTTCCAATCCTGCCCTCCCCTTAATATCTCAAATCTCCTACCTCAACTCATCAATAATTATTCCCCATCTCATTCCTGCATAGAAAACTTAGAGGATCTACTGCCCCACCCCTCTCATATACAGGTGGGCAAACTGTCCCAGGCCACTTATATCTCCTAGTTTTGGTGGACACCATGTCTGGGTGAATTGAAACATACCCCACCACTAAGAAGAGGGCCCAGGAAGTTTCTGATATTCTTCTGTGAGAAATCATCCCCCAGTTTGAAATACCAACCTCTCTTGAGTCAGATAATGGTCCAGAGTTTATCTTTCAGATCTCTCAAACTTCATCTAAGGCTTTTTACATTCCCTGGAATTTTCGTATTCCAAACCATTCTCAGTCTTCAGTGAAGGTAGAAAGAACTAACCATTTCTTAAAAAAAAAGTTCTTTTTTTTTTTTTTTTTAAATGTTCTTGTTAAAATGTCACAGGAGCTTCATCTTGACTGGGTAAAACTTTTGCCTCTGGTGCTTCTTAGGGTTAGGGCTCTCCCCCAAAGCCTCCTTTCCATCTTACCCTTTTGAACTCATGTTGGGTTGCTGGTTTTAACCCCTAGCCTCTCACCTATAACCTCTCCCACTCCTGATCACCTGCTTACTCCACTGTTATCCCATCTTCACTCCCTATTGTGGGATTTTACTGACTACTCATTATTTCAACCATGTGCCAGTTCATGCCCAACACCAATTAAAATAGGAGATTAGGTACTATTCTCTCCCCCAGACCAAAGCCCATCACCACTTTCCCCCAAATGGCAGGGCCCCTTTAGAGTAATTCTTGTAACTCCCACAGCTGCCAAGCTCAAGGGACTTCCTCATTGGATCCACGTGTCTCACCTTAAACCATTTACTCTTCCAGCTCAAGATACCACCTCATATATGGTAACTCAAACAGGGCTCTGCTCCCTTAAGTTCCAGAGAACACCAAGATCAGCCACTTTTTCTCCATTTTCAGAAAAGTAAGTTTCATTACCTTACTCAAGTCTCCATTGCCCAAAACTCCATATACTCCCCTTCTTCCTCTTCCTTCTATCTGCTTTACCAACTTTGCTATATCTCCAGTGTCATACATAAATTTCCAGTTAACCACTCACCTGTTATTACAGGGACCATCATTAAATGTAGAGCTGGAGGTACAAGGATTTCCAGAAGCCCAGGTGGTAAGAAAAAATAATGAGTTTGGGGACATTCACAGTCCCAGACTCCAAAACCTCACAAAACAGACTTTAACATAACAGGCTTATCATAAACTATAGTGATGATGCTAAAGAGAACAAGTGCCTTAAGATTTGTTTCAGGTAAAACATTGAGAGGTCTAATAATTATCCTTTCTAATATACCCCCTTCTTTTCCTCCCTCTTACCTACTATCTTCTATTCCAACTCTATACCATTGTAATCATGAACTTTTAATACGTCTAAAATTTATATTTTTTCAAACATTTTTTTCATAAGCTCCAGAGAGCCAATTGGACCTATCTAAACAAACCAGACTTACCCAGAATAAGTATCATTTAATTCTTCCCTTATCAGTCCTGGTCTCAGGAAGCCCTGGGAAATTCCCTCCTCTATCTCCCAAAATCCCCCTTTATCTTCCCTCTTGGGACTCTCCTCCCTTAATCACCAGGATCTAATTTTTTTTCCAGACATAATTTTCTGCCTTTCCAGCATCTTGTGAAGTCCAAGCTGACAGACAGCCAGTTCCACAGAACCCAGAAAAAAACACAAAAATAATGAGCCACCCCAGGATGTGGTCAAGCACCTCAACTCTCCAATGCCCACAAAATCAGTAAAAAGCGGTCTACAAAATCAGCAGGAAGCAGTCATTAGAGACCTTACAATCCCTCATTCCCACCCATTAAAGACCCCAAACTCCCCAAATTTTTGCCACATTCCTACCAATTACAGACCCCTAACTCCCCATTTTTTTTTTTATAATAAATTAAGGGTGGAATGTAACGATTCAGTCACACAGCATGGCTGACAATTCTGAGTACACAGGCAATGCACATGCACACAAGCCCTCATGCAGAAATGCCTAGTGGCTTAAAGAACACTTATAGAAGTGCTTAAAGGACCCTGTATGACCCATATGAGGCATGTTTGCATCATCAACTTCTGACACAACTGTATGAGCCCTTATACAATGTGTGAACTTAGTCATCTGTGCAACCACATCATCCCCCTGTGCTCATGTGCCAGGAAGCCTTTAAAAGCTGGACATACCATCTTCAAGCTCTTTCTCTACACAACAACCTTGCCAGGCCTATACACACCAGCCCAAATAAACTTCTAAGTGGATTTGTTGTGTATTCTACATTTCCTTCTCACATGTGCCAGGTAATTTCAACATCCACTATCACATCCTAATTAGATATCTTCAATAGGCTCAATAATGACTTTCTATTTTATCTAATTAGAAGCAGTTATAAGATATTTGTGTAATATTTCATTATTTTATAATGCTCAGCTTGAAGTTTGCACACATTAATAATTCCAGCACTAGTAAGGCCAGGACAGGAAAAAAATATTAAGCTGAGGTGAAATTGTTCCAAGTAACAAAAGCTTTATAAACACTGTTTCAGATAGTCAATCTACTCATTCACAAGTCAAACTGTTGATTGATCTATCATCAAATGATAAAAACAGGAAACAAAACTCTAATAATTTAAGACTTTAGAAAAATGAGATGTTATCTGCTTTGTTTTTATTTGGTATTTTTTTCAGGTTTCTTTTATTTATTTATTTATTTTTACTTATTTGGGAAAATTGACTTAAAAATATCAGTAATAATCTAATTTAAAGCAAATTGTAGTAATTTTAGGAAAAAATGATTCTGATAACCTGCTGTTTTTAAATCAGTAGACAAAATCTACAAATTGTTATTTTGACTGTAAAACATGCATGCTCTGATTATCATTGAATAGTCAGTAATACCATTAATGTAGTATCAAGTATAATGAGAAAATATGATATCATTGCACCTCAGATTGAAATCTCTGTCTTTTTTGTGGGGTGAGGATTGGTCAACTCATGTCTAATTAGAATCAAAGTGATTTTTGATGTTATGATCTTTTATGACATGTAATTTGTTGAAATAACAGAACTATAATCAAATATTAATATTTTGCAATTTTGGTTCAGATTGCTGAACCGAACATGAATATATACACACACAAACACACACACACATACACACAATACACACACACATATATATTAATATATATTAAGTGGAGTTTTGTGAATCGCATACAAGAAGGGAGAGGAAGGATTATTTTAGTAGCCAGATGTGATTACAACACAAGGAAAACACAGGCCACAGAATCAACTAAGTAGGGCTCATGGGGGCTCAAAGAGATTGAAATGGCAATATCCAAGAGTGCATGAGTCTGTGATAAGTCATTTGTGTACATGTTGTGATTGTTTAGGTTAGTGTTCTTTTAGGACTTCTAACAGTAAGAGTGAGGTTGTCTATGCCTCTTTTGCCTGTTTTGGGAATTCTCCCTTCTATTGATTTGCCTCATACAGCCTTGATAGGAGGATTTGTTACTGTAATGGTCTACATTCCTTTAAGAGAAAAACCCCACCCACTCTCTCGCCTGTCCAACACTGTGCAGGCAGGCAGATGATGGATCTTCCTTCCACTTCCAGTCTTTCCATCTTTCTCTACAAGAGGCAGCCTCTGCCTCACTCCCTTTTCCCCATGTTTTCCCTTCCCCTCTCCTCTCTCTCTCTTGATCTCTTTCTCTCCTCCTCCTCTTCCAGCTCTTTGCTCTTTCCCTTTTCCCCTTCCCTTTTCTATAACCCACTAATTAAATACCCACTTTCTCTTCATGGTGCACCTATCTATCTGTCTCTCACCTGCTGGGGCTGCAGATCCTTGTGGGACCAACTGCCTTCATGTCTGTCTATGGTCTCATGCCCCCTGCAAACTGCTGCCACTCAGAGATGTGGGACATTTTATTTTTTATCATAACAGTTCCTAGTCTTATTGCAGGCTTTTAAGCTGTGTTGCGTTGACAACCCTGGGAAGACCAGTCCTTTTCTCAAGAGAAATGAATGAGCAGTGGATCTGAAGGAGAGAAATCATTGTAAGGGGTCCGAGAGTGAATAAAATGAATGGAGGGAATGGAGGCTTCAGTCAGAATACATTGTATGAGAGATTTAAAAAATTAAACATAGGAAGAACAAATTAAATGAAAACAAAAAATAATGTACAACAGCTGTTATGAGTAGTTAAGCATAGTGAACCAGACATGTTGAAAATCTTAAACATGTATAGAGAACACATGAGAGAAAATTGGGAGCATTTTTTGAGAGAATATCTAAAATATTCCAATGAAAGATGATATGTTGAAGAGAAGGCATGTGAGAGATGAAAATACACAAAAAAATAAGCACCTTAGTATAATAAATCAAGGATATTTGGGAAACACCATCTAAAACCCATTGCTATTACATTGATCCATATATTCTTGTAGTTTTGCTGGCTTTAAAATTTGCTGCTTTGTGAGAGTAGTATAATGAAATTTGGGATGAGCTGATGTCCAAGTTGGAAATTTCTTAGCAGATTTAGAACTGCAAACATGAATTCTTTCCTGTCCTCTGGAGTATAACAAAAGGGAAGAAAGTTAAAAGTACCAGCCATTGCTCCCTTCTGTACAGTTCTTAGGTGAACTTTCCTGACACTACTTTAACACCTAATTAAATCACCTGTCTTCAAAGCATGTACAATTATATCCAGGTGATTACATGTAGAATTGTTTCAGAGGTACATTTGTTTTGGAAGATCAAAGTATAACAAAGTGACAAGGGACAATACAATCTACAATGCGAGTTATTTCTAATTAAATAGTTTAAAACTAAAACATACACTTTTGCTGTACAGTGGTGAACATGGCTTTAATCCCAGCACTCGGGAGTTAGATGCAAGTAAATTTCTGAGAGTTCTAGACCAACCTGGTCTACAGACTGAGTTCCATGATAACAAAGGCTACACATAGAAAACGTTTTTACAAACAAAACAAAAGAAGAAATAAAATATACAGTGTGTAAATTT
Organism: Chionomys nivalis; assembly: GCF_950005125.1. Classification (NCBI taxonomy): domain Eukaryota; kingdom Metazoa; phylum Chordata; class Mammalia; order Rodentia; family Cricetidae; genus Chionomys; species Chionomys nivalis. The sequence goes on from NC_080097.1 coordinate 12,257,917, forward strand.
ATCCCTCATAAGAACTAAGGGTAGAACTTTCATATTTTTTAATTTGAGAATATCATACATGCATATATATATTGATCAAATCTATTCTTATTTTCTCCCTTTAATTTCCTTTTTTAAATAAGTTATAGATGGAAGAAGGTAATATCATTTAACATCTAGGCACAGAAAAAGTCTCCTGAATAGGATCTTAGTACTCCACCCATTTAAACTGACAACTGATAGGTATGAGCTTCAGAAACGAAAACATTTCTGTACAGAACAGGTCATCATCATCTTAGTGAAGAAATTCATACCAAATGGGTAAAATTCTTTAGTCTTCTATGCCTACAAGAAAGCTTATGTATGTACAATATACAAAGAAGTTTAGACAACTAAGGCTTAAAATTAGCCATGCAATTACAAATTGAGATATTGAAACAAAATGAAAAGTTATAAAATAAAGAAGTATAAATGACTGAGGAATAATTTTTATTTGTTGAACATCTTTAGCAATCATGAAATTGCAAATTAACATTATTTTGAGATTCCATCTTATCACAATAAGAAGGACTATATGACTCAAAGAAACAAATGCTGGTATGGATACTGGTAAAGAAGAATATGCAATCACTGTTAGTATGGGTGAAAATTCGAATCCTACTGTGACAATGAATGTGAAGTTCTTTATAAGGCTAGGAATAGATTTCCTGCATGATCTAGCTGTGCCATTCCTCGGAAGAGACCCAAATGGGTTTATATCTTACTACAGAAATACATGCTCATCCATATTTAATAATGCTTTTTCACAATAGACAAAAAAACAAACAAAATGTACTAGAAATGCATAAATTGATGAATGAACAATGAGAATGTGGAAATACACATAATGGAATACTATCAGCTTAAAAAATAAGAAAATTCATTAGTCCATAGATGAGTTGGAAATAATCACTATTGAATGACACAGTCTTAACTCAGAAATATAAATGATGCTTATTCTTTCTCATATGCATATGACAGCTGTAAATATTTTGGTACATGTATTTAGATTGGCACAAAAATTGGAGTAAATGGAGAAGCAAAGGGCCATTTGAGTTACAGTGAAAAGATAGGAAGAAACGTCTAGGTTGAAGCAAAGAACTTTCACTCAAGATTAACTTTTTATGAAGTTGAAATGTTTTAAATGTGAAGTTCATATTTTACACAACAATTGAAAGTGCAGGGATATTGATATTGAAAGTTCTCTGTATGACCATGTGTTTGGAAATAGCTAATGGAAGCTGGTGAGCTCACCTGAGTATGAAAGTAAAGCCAATTTCTCTCTCTCACTTAATCTATAAATAGTCAATAGTTTACCAGAGAGGGACAGGGGACTGTGAGGTCACACTTTCTACCTGTTTGATCATTTAGTTTTTTAAATTTTCTTTGCTTGTATTGAAAATATTTTTTTCACATATAATTCATTCTGATTACTGTTTGTTTGCCCACTGTCACAGCATCCCTGCAACCCTCTCCCTTTTTCCTTCCATCCATACCCTCCTTTCTCTCCTTAAACAACAAACCGGTACCTAAAGAATTATAATAAAGTTAAATAAGATAAGATAAAAACAAAGAAAACACAATAGGACAAAACAAACAGAAAAAAGGGGCAAAAAAAGCACGGAAGCATATAGATGCAGCGACATATTGTGGAATGTTCTGATAGGATTAGACAACATTGTAGCTCTTATTTTTTATTTTTACATATACTCATTTATTTAAAAAACTATTATCATCCCTACTGCATATAAAAATGAATTAGTAAAAGTTATTATTCCCCAACTATGAACACACTTCTCTGTATTTCATTCCTCAGTGACTATTTCCCTTTGAATGTTTTCTATATTTAAATAATCTAAACAAATCAAAAAATAAAATACATTGAATATTGTCATAAATTTTATTATGTTCACTTGTTCAAACATGTTCTTTGTAATAGTCATAGTGCAACTGTTTGTAGAAAAAGGAGAAAATGCACTTTTAATAGTCCTAAAACTTTCTCTTCACTCTGTCTACCAGTGACCAGTTGTTCAGATAAATATTTCATGTTGGATTCATTCCAACTCCTCATATTATTACACTACAATAATGAGCATGAAATGATCTTATCTATTTAATTTTATGGCTCATAATTAAAATTTATTGAGAAATAAATAAGTGAAAATATTTTTATCTTTTCTCCATTAAATTTAAAAAATTATTTTTGTTTCAGTTTATTTATTTAGTTTACAGTTTTCTCTCCCTCTCTCATTAGACAGGAACTCGATTCTAAAATATAATTTCAAGCTATAATAATATAATATAATAAGATAAAACAAAACTCACCACATCAAAGTTGGACAAATAAGTCAACAGAAATAAAAGAGCCCCACAAGAAGTTACATGAGTAAGACACCCACTTACTTTTATGGGACTCCTGAGTCTAAACATAGGGGGTGAGAGAGAGAGAGAGAGAGAGAGAGAGAGAGAGAGACTGGGACTAATTTGAACATTTGGAACCTTAAAGTTTGTCACCATTGATAGGCATCATCCAACAAGGTCACACCTCCTAATCCTCCATAAACTGTGTACCAGCTGGGAAATAATCATTCATGTATATAAACCTATGGGCCATTCTTATTCAAATTTCCACAAATTACCTCCCAAACTTATGAAAAGAGCACTAGTAACTGATTAGTAATTATTTGAATGCCTATAGAAGGCAATGAGGCATGACTTTCCATCCTATGAACTACTCACTTGAACTTTTATATATTACTTACTAGATAAGACATGTCCTGAGTCCCATAAGAAAAAATACAAAACGGAGAGCTGCAACATATATATGGGATATGGTGCAGACCTGTTCAAGTCCTAAGATTTCTGCTTTATCTCTGCGAGTTCATATGAACTCTGTTCACTTGATTTATTGGCTCTTCTGCCTCTCATCCTTTCTGGATTTTACATTTTTCTGCCTCGTCTTCAACTTGTTTCCCTGTGCTCTGAAGGGAAGGATTTGATGGACACAATCAATTCAAAGCTATGTATATTAAGGTCTCTTTTACCCATTCACTGTGTGTGTGTGTGTGTGTGTGTGTGTGTGTGTGTGCGCGCGCGCGTGCAGTGTCTGGCTGTAGGTCTCTGTTTCTTCCCCCATATGCTGCAGAAGGAACCTTCTCTGATGATAACTGAGTGAAGTAGTGATCCACGACTCTGGCAGAATATATTAAAATATCATTAGGGGTCATTTTGTTATTACATTTTTGTTTACATGTTTTGTTTGACCAGTACTATTTGGTTTTGCAGTGGATCTCTGGGCCATCTAGTCAATGGTTCTTGTACACCATAGCAGTGTAAGATAGGAGTCCTATCTCAAGTAGTGGGCCTTAAGTCAAATCAGATAATGGTTTATTATTCCTACAAGCTTTGTGCCACTACTGGCCTAGCATATTGTGCAGACAAGACTGGTAATAGATGGAAGGTTTTGTTGCTGGATTGGTACTCACATTTCTCTTATGGTAGCCTGCAAAATACCTCCCCATACCAAAGACACTAGAACATAGGTGAGAGAGGTCTATGAAAGCACATGTGTAATTTATAGGATTTAAGTTCCAACTTCTAGTCATTATAAATTTTTATTTTGATAGTAAATATTTTTCCAAGCCATAGAAACAGACAAAATATGAAATTAAAATAAAAAATTCATCACTCAAAGCATGATATTTGGGAATTAAAATAGAAAAAACTGAAAGAAAAATATTGCCAAGCTCAGGAAGTAGGTTAGAGTTGCCTGCAACAATATTTCTCCAAAGCAATCAAAAAGGCCATCCATTCAGAATGGGATAATGACTAGAATGAAGGTCATAGATAGAAACTAGAGATCAAGTATGGTGTATAGTTCATATTATCTGCTTTCTCCAAAAGTAGCTTTTTATAAAAGAAACATTCACCTTTTTCATTGACCTTGAGTTTATAACATTATAGTCAAGTCTTGTTGGAAGAGAAAAATAACAATTACCTACAGATTTGAAGAATAGGTTTTCCACACCTTCAAAGCAGAGATAAAAGTTCACCTCAAACCAAGATTAAAGACTATTTTTGAAATGGAAAACTCATAAAAAGCCTAATTTAAAAAATAAAAATGAAAAGGCTAAAATGAAGATGAAAATGCGTAAATACAGAGATAATGCAAACTTTCGAAATGATTGAAATATATAGTCCAAATGTATTTATTTTCTTGTGGAGAAATCCAAAAATGTAATATATAAAAATACAAATTTTTTAAAGGTACACATAAACTGCAAAATAAATGGTTGCATTTTATACATAGATTTCAAATAGAAAATAAGAAATACATTTCCTAGCATTTTTTCTAAGAAAGATTTATAGTAATAAAAGAAAAATGCTTATAAAAAGTAAAAACTGTTTCAAATTGATTTCTTTAAACAGAATTTTAAATTGTTTCAAATAGCAAATATTTGATATTGACACATTAAATTAAGAAATAAATTGATAAAGAAAAACTTTAAATAAAAACTTAAGTATATAATATGAATCCTTTATTGTAGTGGGTCTGATGGAGCATGTGATCAAACCGGGCTCTCTGAATGTGGCTGACAAGGAGGGCTGACTGAGAAGCTATGGACATTGACTTTGAGTTTTGATTCTACTCCATGTTCTGGCTTTGTGGGAACCTAATCTGTTTGGATCCTCATCTTCCTAGACCTGGATGGAGGGGGGAGGACCTTGGACTTCCCACAAGGCAGGGAACCCTGACTGCTCTTAGGACTGGAGAGGGAGGAGAACCGGGAGTTGGGAGGGGGAGGGGGAGGAAAATGGGAGGAGGGGAGAAGGGGAAAATTTGTAATAATAATGATAATAATAAATTTTAAAAAGAACAAAAAAAAAACAAAGATTAAGTTAAATATTTTAACTATTAAAAATGATGCTATCACTTTTCATCTGTAAGAACATTGGAAACTATTGTTGTTATTCTTAAATTTGATGGGAATATGTATATATGTATGCATTCATATATGTAAATATGTATGTATATAACAACAATCAATGAATAAAGATTGAATACATTGAAAGAGAGCAAAAATGAGTACATGGACGTTCTGGATGAAGGAAAAAGGAAAGAAAAATTATGTAATTACAGTTAAAAAAATTAAAGAAATAGTAAAACAATATATAAGAAGATCCACTAAAAAAATAACCACCTGAGTGTTATAGCTTGGAGAAACCAAAGGCTCATGAAAAGCCAACTCCATACTAACTTTTGGTTTGGGCCAGTCCCCACAAAGGGAGCAAACTGTGACTTTGAATGATATGGTGTTGGACTCTCCACTAACTTCATGAAAGCAAGGGCTGTGCTGGTACACCCTGCCAGCAAGAGCTATTTATAAGAAATTATCTAGCATTCCTGATGTGCAAAATTGGTGGACTATTTTAATATTGAACAATAACTGCAACAAATGCTGAATATCTACACATAACCACTACTAACTGATTCTTTATGTAAACGTTTCTTGCACAACTTAAAAATCCATTCAGATCAGAATATTTCATGGGTTTTGACTTTGAAGTTCAGATAGGTCACGTTTTTGATTTTACCAGCCAAGGCACAAAAGCACAACAAATCAAGCTCATCTTTAATGCACAGTATTTGATGTATCAATCTTATTAACAGAAAAAATTTGTGTTTAAGACCATTTTTTCAAAAGCAGATTTAATACAGTCGTTTGTAGGAAAATATTTGTATCTGTCAACATCAACTCTATTGAGAGTTCACAGATTTTTGAAGTTGAAGTATTGAGGGTATTTCTACAGATATCCTTTAAATCTCATGGACAGAGACTAAGGAAATGAGTAAATAAGTAAATGTAATTTGAAAAGGTTGAACTTGTTAAATATTCTAATCATCCTAAAATAAACAGATGGCTTGTATTCAAGCAAAGAAAAACAGTAATTATACACATCTGTGGAAGACCAACAAAATCCTGTCAATCCAGAATCTGATGCTGCCGTTTCACAGCAGATTCAAAAAATAACATTTGTACGATCATTACTCATTTTTATAAAAGCTGTAATGAGACTAAATAATTGTATCAAGCCAAATTCAAGGGGAGTTTCTAAAGGAAAAAAAAAACGTACTATTGACAGTCAATAGGTTACCAACTTTGTTAATTATAATTTCCCTTTGCAAAATTTTCTTCATGTGTTATCAATTTTTTGTTACTGAAAAACGTTTTATTTATATTTCCTCAGCTATTTGAAGAAAATTGTGTATACTTAACATCAGGTGTATGATAAATATCACACCTCAAAAATCTTGCGGAGAATACTGATCACTGGCGAAACTGAGCACAGTTCTTTAGAGTTTAAACTTTTCTTGTGAATTTTCATAAACAGGCAGAAATGCCATCACCTAAAGTGGGTGTTGCAGCTCCACGTGAAGGAACAGCAGCTCAGCCATCTGGAGAGACACTTAAAGAATCTTATTGTCCAATTGGGTTTCTGTAGCTCTGTATGGCAGGCTTTAGACACCCACATTTTCTGTCTAGAAGTGCAAATGAATGCTTTTATTTCTGGAAGCTCATGTAAAGTGCTGCATTCCAGATAGCCAGACTGAAACGCTCCTGGCAACCAAAGCCATTTCATTAGCCCAGTTAGAATGGCATGCATAAAAATTCAGATCATTCCCTGTAAATCAATTCTCATTACTAATTTTAATGAGGCCAGTAGCTTTTTATTTATATACAAAGAAGAGTTTAGCCTAATTTTAGGATGAAATAAAAATGTGTCTCTCTGAGTGCTTGTGGATACTCTGCAATTTGTTATAATGAACGTAGCGTTGCTTATTGAACTTAAAGGGAACTGATGATTAAGATTTTTGTTTCCCTATTATGTTTTCTCACTTCAATTATATCCATATTGATTACTGTGAGCTAACGAAATACTAGTTGAATGAACTAGGAAAGCAAAAGCATCAAATTTCATGAAAATTGGTGAGACTTTTCATTATTATTGAAGTAATATTACTTACGGTTAATGTATTTAGGAAAATTGTTAGTAGCTCTATGAAAAAAAACTTAATGTTTAAATACAAGCAAGTTTAGCACAGTGAATTATAAGTAAAATAAAAACAAAAAATGAACAAACCATCAAGTAAGCAAATCCATGGCTAAAACTATATGGAGCTTAAGACCATATTCATGTCCTTGGGCAAAAGCAGACTAGGAAGAGGATTTTGATAAGGACATATTAGCAGGAAACATGACTACAAATACTTATGCATATAAATACTTATAGTGATATATTTCATACTTTTTGGGAGGGGATGCTCAAATGATGGTGTATGATTGTTCCATAATGGAATTTGAAGCAACTTTGACATCTTGAGAAAGGGGAAATTTCCATGGAATAAAATTGCTATGTCGGTGCAGCAAAATAACTAGAGCATTAAATGTTTTAAAGTTGTGTCCACATAGATGTTGTGACTACATATAGACATGTGTATGATATATGGTTATATATTGCATATAAAAACACATATGATTATATGTGTACTAAAATATCTTGTTCTAATACTGCAATTGTTAAAATATGTATGGTATCTGATGTTTTAATAATAAAGCTTTCTTCTTGGCTCAGTGTTAGAAAAATTAGACCAATAAATATCATGTTAATTGCTTGTCATATCGGCAACAAAAACAGTATAATTGCATTTCACTTGTCTGCTCTTGAAACATTTCTTTGAAGAGAGTAAGTAAACAAAAATGCATCAAAGATGAGCCCAAAATAAAACCTTTTATATTATAAACCCCATCAATATTTAAATGTCAGTTAACATTACTTTTCTAGTTAAATATTCCTGAGAAGAAATAAAATTTACTTTCAAGAAATACCCAACATATAGTCAGAGAGTAGACAGATTTGAACATAGGATATCTTATGAGTATTGTAATAGATCATAAAGAAATCTTCACCAGTCAGATTTTTTAATTAGTTATCCTAAACATGACTGCCTATTTTTACCTAAAGTACATTAAAGTTAAAATCAGAAATAATTATGAGTTAATAGACCCGAATTCAGAGCTCTAATTTAAAATTTCCAAATGTTTCTTCACACATGAAATGGTTATCATCTTTTAAGATATTAGAATTTCTGATGAATACAATAATTAATCAAATAAAGAATGCCAGCCAGACACTGGTTAAAAACTCATAAAAATAATTATTGTCCTTTATTTCATGTTGACAAGTAGTGAACAAAAATCAGAAAGCATAAAAAATCACAGTGTATAGCTATAATTCAGAAAAATTGTATGAAGGTATTCCTTTTGATTTGTAACATATCTTACTTCCTACTGTTGAGATCAGCATTTTTAAAAAGTGCATAATATTTTCAAAAGCAATATATAATCATACAGTGGATTCATATTTAAACAAAAAATATCCCAAGAACAGAGGCTATAACTCTTTGGAAAGCATTTGTCTAATGTGCACAACACCCTAAGTTTCAAACCCAGCAACCATTGCTCAATAGCATTTGATTCCTTGTTTCTCTAATAAAACACCAGATCAAAGAAAGTTAAAGCAAAAAATGTTTATTTGATCCACAACTCTAAGTTACAGTTTCTTCATTGCAGGAAACTTTAGATTTCAGGAGCTTGAAGAAACTAGTCATAGCCATCGACAGTCAAAAGCAGACAGCAATAAACCAATGGATACAATACACATTTCTACTCAGTTCACTTTCTGTACTTACTCAGTGTAGGGCACCCTGTCCAGAGTATAGTCCATCCTATCATTGGTGGTTCTTTTTAACACAATATAACCAAGCTAACCTCAGGTCAACATGATCTAGACATTTTTCCACTGTGAATCCCTTTCCACATGATTCTTTATGGTGACAAACTGGCAACTAAACTGAATACCATAAGCCAATACCCCACCAACATTTCCTTTAAACATCAGTTTTCGGTTATTTTATCAGGTGATATTTTTCTCTTGGATGAAGCCCTACTGGCCATTATGAGAAAAGTTATTTTTACATGTTTATTTCTAAAATGAATTACATGTGTCATAGAGATTGTAGGTGAATAATTAAAAGTATGTTTACTTGTAGCTTTTCAGATATTCTTTGTCTTATTTACCCATGTTCCTCCTTTCTACACCTTCCTCACCATTCCCATTTTCTCTAAGTAATCACTTGAGTGCTACTTTTCTCATTGGCCCAGCTCACCTTCTACTGTTTTTATCCCCTTCTCTCTAAGAAACCCTCTTTTTCCATTTTCCTGATCTCTTGTATTTTGCTATTCGTATCTATGCTGCTCCCCAAAACTCTATCAAGGTACTGGTTCCATTTGTCTTTCCTGGGTTCTATGGTTACTAGAGACTATATAATCACATTTGATGATTTGGACCAAGGAGTCTCCATTAGAAGACAGTAGGGTCTGGGTTAGAAAAACTCAATATGATCTTCTCTAGTTTCATCCATTTACTTGCAAATTTCATGATGTCATACTTCTTTACAAGTGGATATCATTCCATTGTGTGTATGTGTATATGTGTATGTATGTATGTATGTATGTATATATGTTATTAATCAGTTGCATGATACTTAGGTTGTTTTCATTTCCTATGTATTACTAATAGATCACAAAGAATCTGGCTAAAAAGGGTTTTTTTGTAGTATATGTTACATCCTTTTGGTGTATGTCAATGTGTGATATATATGGGTTTATTTATTATTTAGCTTTTTGAGAATTGTCCACTGATTCTCATATTGGCTGCACCAATTGGCAATCCCACTAACCATGAAAGAGAGTTACATTTTCCACAAATCACTTATTATATTTGTTGTCAGTTGCTCTTTGTCTTTCTGACTGGGGTAAAATCAAATCTCAAAACTGTTTTGATTTGCTTTTTCCCAGTTGGCATAGATGATTACAGGCAACAGAGTAAATCTGAGAGCTGGAAAGGTGGTCCTCTCCAGACATAAGCACTTCTTTTTGTTGTCAAAACTATCAAATGACCAAGCTGAAAACATATAAGTAACACTTTGTAACACTTTGTAGACTCAACAGGTTATATTTATGCATATACATGAATATATATATGTGTGTGTGTGTGTGTGTATACAGGTACATGTGTGTGTGTGTGCACGTGAAAGGAGCTGATGAAGAAAGAGGCCATAAATTTTAAATATTGTGGAGAGGGGTATATGGAAGGATTAAAAGGAAATAAAGGAAAGGCATAAATGTTCAAGTTAGATTGCAAATTTTATTTTAAACATTAACAACAAAAGAAAGCAAAGAGAATTTGTCCTGGTCTTCCATGATTGTCATGCCAATGCTCTGGAGGCTGTAGCTGAGAGTTTGAGGGTTGAGGCAAGCCTGGGCAATAGTGTAAGTTATAAGATTCATAGCTACCAGCAATAATGTGGGACAGAAAAAAACAAATATTCCAAAGGTTCTTCCTTTCAACGATATATAAAAACTACACATGAGTTATGGAGTATGCCTTAAATTTATGCACTGTGCAATAGGTTGGACTGATTAAAGAAGCCATGCTATTAAGATGGCTCCTGATGAAATTGCACCCCAGGCTCATTAGATTTGGTATATAAATCTGTCTTCTTTGTAGATAACTTTTAACAAGGTCAGAAAAGGTGTTTGTCACCAGTTCTCATTCTGGATCTCTGAGAAATATGTCAAATTCAAAAATTGAAATATTTGAGGTATAGAAACATTATTAGTTAAATGTTCTTAAATTACTTCCTGTTTTTTTCAATTTCACTCATTCATATTTCAAAAAATATATATCTTGACTGAACTACTTAAATGATATAGAAATAGTCAAAGACAAAAATAGAATGAAATGATTATAGGAAGTGTGAACAAATCAGAAAAGTCCTCAGGGTATTTTCTGATTCTGAAGCTTAAAATGATGAATTTATACAAAGGAAAATGATAATGAGTCAAATCTTATCAGAAAAGAATTATTGATGAAGACTCAGTACAAAACCAGGTCTTCATTAAGTTGAAAAACCTTGAAAATGCAGTCTGGAAAAGAGTAAAAGTTGTATGTGATGAACACACTCATTTGTAGTTTGAGCCTCAGTTCTAAGGAAGAAGAAAACACCATGCCCTGAGGTCTAGTAAGTACAAACTTCTTTGCCAACTACACATTTGTCTAATACATTTTAACCCAAACTCTGTTTCGGTTTATGCCACTAACGTGATATAAAATTCAGAAGCTTTTCTCATTGGTGTCACTATCAAGAGATGTCAGAAACAACCAGAAAAACTGTTGAAAAAATTCCTTCAATCCAGGCATCTCAATTTAAGAAGAAAAGAATTAGACCGCATTTATCTTAAGATATAGAAGTTACTAAAAGCTACACTCTAAGACTTATTAGTTGTTTGAGAATTTTATTCATGCACACACTGTATTATGATCAAACCCACCCCTCATTGATTCCCTTTCAATACCATTATCAACACTTTTCCTTTTCAGCTTCTTGTGCTCTGTTTTAAGCTCCGGTGAGTGCACATAATACTTTTCTATGTTCAATGGTTTTGAACTGTCCACTAGATCATGAAGAACTTTTTAGAGTCTGAATCTCCAAAATATATGACTTTCGTTTGTCCTGCAGCCATCAATTGTCAATATATTCTCAGATAAGCCAGAATTTGGCTTGTTAGCATGTATGACTATTTTGTGTCGCTCTCCGTGGGCTGTGCGTGCGCATTGACTTCCTGGGTGGGCATATGTCCTTTCCCTGCAGCGCTACACCACAGCTGTCACATCAAATATCTTCCCATTCTGTGAGGATCTCTGAGATCCATCTTCTACCCAGGTTGACTATTTTTGGTCAAGATAATGAAAAAGAATTATAACAGCATGAGGGTTAGTTTATTACTACATCGATATGGTAGAATTACAGTATTAATTTATTTCATATTTCTTATAATATGGTGAGCAAATAGGCTTGGCCTTCTTAATATTATTACCAAAAATGGGATCTGTCATGTGGGGCTGAACTTATGCATAATTAGAAAGTTTTTTTTTTTATTATTCTCATAATATTCATCTCAGAGTCGCACCAGTACCCAGACCAGAATGCCTGTCCAGCTTGCAGGGTTCAGAGTTAGGTAAAATTATTTATAGTCATTCACTATTTCTGGCGCTTCTACTCTGTCTTCCTCCTCTTCCACAATACTATGTGAACCACAGGAGGAGGGGAAATGATACAGATATCCCCATTAAAAGGTACATTTTCTTTACTGTTTTTTTGTATTTTGACCACAATGAAGTAGAACAGCGAACATCCAAGAGCGAATGAACAATATCGATGGGATTTGTTGGTTTAGTGAAAGAGGTGAACACAAAATCGGACAGAGCGAGAGTTGGAGATGGATCTGCGAAGGGCAGGCATAGAGTTTATGAATACGATCAAAATGAATTGTATAAAATTCTTTCTCTTTTGGTTTTTAATGTCTTTTTTTGTTTGTTTGTTTTTGAGACACGGTTTCTCTGTGTATTTATCAGGATTTCCCTGACTTTCCTGTAATTCACTCTTTAGACCAGGTTAGCCTCAAACTCTCAGAGAAGCGCCCGCCTTGTTTCCTGAGTGCTGGAATTTAAGGTGTATACCACCACTGTCCTGTCTCATTTCTTTCTTTCAATGATTGTTAATGTTACATTCCCTCTACTTTGCATTCATTTTTTTAAAAAATAATGTTTTTAAGAAATTTAACACAGCCCAAGATACAAGCTACCAGAACTGCAACAAGGATAGTAGCAAAAAAAAAAAAAAAAAAAAAAAAAAAAAAAAAATGCCTATAGAGTAGTGGGACTTAGGAAAATTCTTCTTTGTGTGAGTGCGAGACTTTTCTATCTGAGGATAAATGAGGAAACACACACGTGTTCTAATGTCACTTTTACTCCATCTTGAAAAATCTCTTTCTGAAAATTTCTCTGTCTCCACATCCTTGGATCCCTTTACATCAGCTACAGATCTCTTTTTACATACATATACCCCTCTACTACACAGCCACACATCTCTATACACAGTTAGGTCTCTCTTCACACAGCTATATTCTCCACACAGTTACATACCTTCACACTTCTTTACACAGCCACATCTCTCTCCACACAGTTACATTCTCCACACAGCCATATACTTCCTCCTTCACATACATCTCTCCTACATACACATCGCTCCTCTATGAAGCTACATTTTCTGTACCTCTCTACCCACTCAGACACATCTCTTCACATTTCACTCACACTTCTTTCATCTCTCACCCCCCCCTCTCTCTCTCTCTCTGCACATTTAGTAACATCTCCCTTTCCCTGCACACACACACACACACACACACACACACACACACTCATACGCACCACTTTTCCAGTCAAACTCTCGACAATTGTATGATACATTTTCAGAGTCCAAGCCATTCTTATAACACATGAAAAGTCACACAATTTCACTCAGGCTAGGGAGTTTATGCTGATCGGCCAGTGAGTAATACTTGGCTCTAAGTGCTCAGTGTTCCAAGTAAGAAGGTGATAATGAAATTCACAACTTAAACAATAAATATTTAGTTGACTGAACCTTGAGTGGTTATGTACAGAAGTCAATTGCTGCAGGAAAGAAAGAAGTCAAGAAAGAAAGAAAGAAAGAAAGAAAGAAAGAAAGAAAGAAAGAAAGAAAGAAAGAAAGAAAGAAAGAAAGAGAGAGAATTGGAGATGGATCTGGGAGGGAGGGAGGGAGGGAGGGAGGGAGGGAGGGAGGGAGGGAGGGAGGGAGGGAGGAGAAAAAAAGAAAGACAGAAAACGGCCAATGAATTTATGAATGTACGTGACTGAAAACAAGTAAAGTAAGCTTATGTGCCCAGGTTCTAGTTCTGATTCTTAAATATTTAGCTATTATATTAAGTTATTATATGCATATTTAGTCACCTATTCATAGATAGTTATTTTAAATGACATCTAAAAAACCGTTGTTTTTTGATGTATGTATTTATGTCAGTGAATTTTTCTGTGGATTACAAAATATGCAAAATACAATCAGAGCAAGTTTATCCCTTTTTTGTAAAGCAGTTTCTTGCTGCTTTACACAGGCAGAGATCTAACCCTACCAGTATTTCATCTGCTGATGACAGCTATATTACTAAAACATTAAAGAATCAGCTCTAAACTTACTAACTTTTCTAAGTTAGCAAGGTTGTATGTTTTAAGTATAATAAATATAATCCATCTAGTATAGAAGTGCAATGAAATCAATCCAGTAAAAGCCTCTTGTATCAAAATCCTGTGTATTGTGAAGAAACACAATATGTCTGCATGTTCCCTAATCTAGTTTCCACACAATTTTTTTCATTACATAGAGAATTTTTTGGCCTACATTGACATGCAATTCAGAAAACATCAGCAGATGATGGTGTTGATAATAACTGATGCTAGATTCCATGGAAATGCTAATTTGGTAACAAGCACTGCCAATCATTTCCCTTGGTTAAATAGTCCAATCCTTCTAGATTTAGTGTGTGATGTTTGATGAAAGCACACACTACAGTAATTAGACTGTCTTTTAAGAGGAAGGAAGGTTTTTTTATTGTTGGTGTTGTGCGTTTGTTTATCTTGCTCTTTTTTTTAACTTTTGGTTCAGTAAGTAGGCTCTGATCATGAAAAATCAAAAAATCTTTCGCTGTTTCAACAAAGCAGAATATTAAAAAGATGCTTGAAGTCTGCTTTATGTAAATGCAGAAAATGTAAGATGACTAGATTCTGTTTGTTGGCATGTGTACTATTAGTAATAAACCTAAAGTACTTGAAAATAGTCACTGAACCATATACATTTCAATATAGTAATACCATGAAGTATAGTTTTAGCTCTCTCATGCTTTAATATACATCTACAGCATTATACTTTAGTGGATTGTAAACATATAATTATTTTAATTCACTAATAAAGTAATACAAATTTTATGCAAGCAACATGTTTATTAGTACCATAAAATAAAATATAAATTGAGGCACTTCTCAAATTAAAATTCAGACTATTCTAGTTTATAAAATTCAGAGGTGATATCATTAATTTGCAGAGAGTAAACCATCTGTGAGCTTTTTTTTAGTTTCTTTTTTATATTGATTTTATGGAACTATACATTTTTCTCGGTTTCCTTCTCTGCCTCTCCCCTCCCCTTCTACCTTCTTTCATGGTTCCCATGCTCCTAATTTACTCAGGAAATCTTGTCTTTTCTACCTCCCATGTAGATTAGATCCATGTATGTCTCTCTTAGAGTCTTCATTGTCATCTAGGTTCTCTGGGATTGTGATTTGTGGGCTGGTTTTCTTATTTATTTACTCAATTCAAATTGTCTTATTGTGAGTATGAGTTGTTTTCTTTGATCTGCAAGTGGTGATCGCCTGACCTGTTTTGGACTTTGGACCTTCTCCAGTAGCATGAGTTTTCCGTTTTTTTCAATTATTAAATTATATATGTTCTTTGAAAAAAAAAGAGGGATAATTGGTGATGGGACAATAGATTGGTATTTGTGAGTTATTGTTTTTAGACAATTATATTGATATCAATTCTTGTATATTGATATAAAGTTAAATTATATTAAATATTGTATGTGAGTATGCTTCTACCTCTGTTTAAAACATTTTTTATGGATTGATATATGTATATTGTATTGATATATATATATATATATTTACTATATTGCAGTGTACATTTCTACCTCTGATCAAAATACTTATACTTTGTTTACATTTGAAGGTCATTGTTCTTATTTATTGCACAGTTGTTTATTGTCTTAGTCTTTAAGTTAGATAGGTATTGAGAATTGTAGATCAATAGTCATCTATGTCTGTCATATTTATACTTAGGCTAACCAGATTCTTTAGATACATAGAGATTATATTCAATATAGATAGTATAATCTTCAACCTCTTCAAAGAGCTGTAGAAAATGGCATTTAAACTAATTTAGAGTTCTGTTGTAGTGAGACACAATCGCTCCTGCCAACACCCATCTATTCCCGAGAGATGGTTGATCACCAAGGACACTCCACTTGGAGCTTGTCTTCTTCTTGGCAGAACTGGCCTTTGGGCAAAGAAAAGTCCATATCTCGACCGCTGACAGAGATACAGAGTATCCATAAATGGATAAAAAAGGACTGTCATATCCTGCCAAGACAGGGTAAGATAGTTCTGAAAAGTTTCTTGCCTTTGAAAATGGTATGTAAGGGGGCTGGAGAGATGGCTCAGTGGTTCAGAGCACTGTCTGCTCTTCCAGAGGTCCTGAGTTCAATTCCCAGCAACCATATGGTGACTCCAAACCATCTGTAATGAAATCTGGCGCCCTCCTCTGGCGTGTGGGTATAAATGGAGGCAGAAAGTTGTATACATAATAAATAAATAAATCTTAAAAAAAAAAAAAGAAAAAGAAAATGGTATGTAAGTTACGTTAGGCCTTAGGCAAAGTTGGTTGCCTCAACATTGCAAATGAGACTTTGGGTGATTGCCCAGGTAGTCAGTAGTCTCTGTCATTTGTTGCACATTTTGGAAGTTTCTCGACTGTACTTCCTGTTTTCTCAAGTAATATTACTTCCCTTCTCAGATCTTTGATAGAGCTGAAGATTAGATAATTGTAGTTACCTTCCTCATGATTTAGCTAAACTTAATTTCAATACACTATTTAGACTCCTTGAAATAGAATGCTTAGTAAAACTTTTGTTATGTGTTTCTTGCTTAATATCGTTTATTGCTTGTAATTTTATATTTGGTATCTGTTCCTATTGTATATAGTTGTATTGGGTTTGGTTCGATCTTGTTTAGACAAAAGGGGAGATGATGGGGAAGCTCAGACAATCATATCTGGCTTGGGTGTGGCCACCTGGAGCCAGGTAAACAGGGGTAGAGAGGTGCATGGGCTCTCTGCGCACAGTGATCGCCTGACCAGTTTGGACTTCGGACCTTCTCAGGTAGCATGAGTTTCTCGTTTTTTCAATTATTAAATTATATCTGTTGTTTTGAGCTGGTCTGGTTATTTTAGCATTCCGGTCGAATACACCTTCACTTACATGTATTCTGCATGCTTGGTCTTGGTAATGCTTAACTGGTGTTTGAAGTAAGAATTATCACAATGGGTTTTGCACATTGTATTCATATCTTAAAATTATTCCACAAGATCCCTTTACAACAGGTTAATCCCTAATCCAGAGATATCATGTTGGCTTATGACCATGCTAAAAAAAAAAAAAACAAAACAAAACAAAACACTGAAGTCTCCCACTAAGCATAGAACATAAAGGTCTAACACAATTTTTCACCCCTGTTGACTGTCAGGTTCTCTCTGACTATTTCTTGCCTGCTACCTCCTTCTACAAAACGGACATCCGCTCCATCACCTCATCCTCTTTTGTGTCTGATTTCTCCATGACATCTGATGATGAGGGGACAGTTCAAACCCCACAAAACATGCTAATGAGATTGAAGCCAAAGTTAAGACTGCATTGCCACTTCCCCATTAACTCCACTCCTGCTGGGAGAGGTTATGCCTCTGCTGCAGTACATTTGGTGTGAAGAACCTCAAGAACTGTGCATCTCTGCCAAGGAACACACTCCTACTCCTTGTGAGATAGAGATATCCTATCTCCTTCCAATGGCAGCCACCAGCTCTCCTGCTAACACCTGGGCAAGGGTATGCTTGTGTCTTTCCTCAGACTGCCATGATGCCAATATGGGTCCTAGTAAGAAATGTGCACCAAAACATGGATCAGCCAGTATTCACCAAGTAGAGAATAACCCAGGGTGTGTAATGTATATAGCCCCCTTTCTTGCTTTCATTGCCCCACCCTAAAATTTGAATTATTATTAGAAGAACTTCGCACTTTAAAGAGCTTGTTGAGACTCAGTTGTGACCCTTGCTTTTCCTCATTTTGTATGATAACTCTTGAGATGAGGAATGCTGGTTCTGCATGTTGAGAGCTGGCTAAATATATTAGGGGCCCATGGTCAACTAATTTTCTATATTATTCATTAAAGCTTACACACAAAATTTTTTAAGTTAGACCAGATAAGGGTTATGGGCTTTGATTCTTTATTTTTGAAAAAGTTTGGCATAATTTAAAAAAAGCTATTTGATCCCTCCTAGATGCTCACATATGCCTTAATTGTCAGGTTGGTATTAGTAACCCTTACTCATTTTAAATGTGTTCTGTGGCATATTCAACAGCAGCAGGCAGTATCTGAGGTGACTCTTCACAAGTTAATGGCTCTTAGGTGTCCCTCTTGAACTCCTCCACAGGAGGTTATTCATGCCTAGTTATCTGAAATTTAAAAGACTATTATCTATTACCCCTACCCAGGAAGATCTCCAGAAATAGATGCATTTCATGTCTGGTAGCCAATGACAGGTAAGACTTTGTTCAACAGGCCAATCTAGGACAGCTACAGTCCAGTCGCTGAGCTCTCTTGAGGTGGGGTCAACAAGGAATGAACATAAACTCTGAGTCACACTGAGCACCCACGAAATAAATTTTTTAAAAAAGGTGCATATGTAGGAATAGAAGGCCTATAAGACCAAGAGATGAGCCAACTTGGAGTCTGCCTAAGGGCCTAGCAACAGGTGCTGGCAAAGGTCCTGATTGTGCTTAGCCAATGAGGGGTAACCATGTGATGTCACCCATTCGGGATACAGCCTGAGCACTGGGAGGAGAGTATACTAGGTTCTCCCCATTGCTGAATAAAGGAGTCTGCTTTTTACCTTTTATGTGTCTATGTCATTGGTGTCGTCCTTTCTTACCCCCTCCCACAAGGGAGCCATTAGGACTCAGCAACTTTTGTTGAGAAACAGATGATTGCAGTTTTCTGTAAAAGGTCTTTTCCAAGTCCTACTAAATAGTCTATGAACCTACACTTATCAGTGTCTGGTAAGCACTTTAGAATACCATCTACAGGTCTGAAGAGTTGTCACTACCTTACTTCCCACTCTAGAAGGACTCTGTCCCTTTTTTGTTGTATTGTTAGTCTCACATCCTAATTTTAGCTAATCACAGTTTAGTTGTGACTCCCCGAGGAAATCTCCTTAAAATTCTGAGTTTAAGTCTACAGAAACTCTTCTCAAAACATGCATCCATTACTAGAGATAAACCTCCTGTCATTTCGTTGATATCTTCTTTTAATTTTTATTTTTATTGTTATGTTAAAATAATTAATAAAAGTGTGTGTGTGCCTGAACATAGGTATATTTATGTGACTGCATATTTCCACAGAGTTCAGGTATTAGATTCTTTAGAGCTGGGATTACAAGAAGTTATGAACTGCACAAGATATGTACTCAAAATCAAGTAAATCCTCTGCAGCTGCTCTTAATTCTAATCCTCTTTCCAACCCCGACTGTTTTTTATCTTGACATTACTGGCAAAGGAAGGTAAATAAAATAATATCCTATACCTTACATTCATGAAACTTGAGATAAAAAACCAAAGCAACAAAAATACTTACTTTTTGTTTATTTTCCATTTATTTGTATATACAAAAAAGTTTATTAAGACCAAAAATTTAATTTTCCTCTCGAGCGATGTTTGTTTGCTTTGTGACCACTGCTCTATATATTACAGACTGGCCTTTGACTGACAATTGTCCTGTCTTGGCCTCCCAAGTGCAGGGGTGCTGAATGTTCAATAGCTACAGCACCTACTCTGGGAAGGCTGCCTCAACTACATTGCCTCATGCCAGAGGCCATCATGGCTGCCTCTGTGTAAAAGAGATTCCACATGGAGGCTGGGCTCTGGGCATGGAAAAAGGTAGTAGTTATGTTTTACCAAGCTCTGCCTCCCAAAATAATCGCAATGAGAACCATGCTCTCAACACATGAGCCATTGGAGGGCACCCTTGAACCAGGACTAAACCACAGCACTCCTCAGAACGTATGAGCTGTTCAGAGTTTATTTCACCCCGTATCAAGTTGATAGACAAGATGCCCTGAGCAGCAGGGATGGGGCGTGGTTTACTTGGTAAACTGGTTGCTCATGTGCTTTGTGAATGCCAGCACCTGTGGGAAATCTAGGCATGGTGATACGTGTCAATTTTTTCAGTTTCTGGAAAAAAAAAATCTGGTCAGTTAGCCTAGCTGAATCAGTCAGGCTCAGCTTCAGTGAGAGATTTTGTCTCAAGAAACAAAATGCAGAGTTGAATGAGAAATGTCCTCCATTGGGGTGTGTATTTGAACACTTGATCACCGACAGGTGGCACTGATTTAGCAGGTTCGAGATCCTTCAGATTACAGAACCATGGAGAGAAAGCATGTTCAATACTGAGAGTTGAGAGTTTATAGCTTGCCCCACTGCCAGTAGTCTCCTTGACAGATGTGATCTCTCAGCTTCTCCCTCTGATAACGATATGCCATATTTCCCCATTATCATAAACTCGCCCTCTGGAATCATATGCCAAAATGAAATTGTCTCTATTAGTAACTTTGGTCATCTTGGGTTTTTGTTGTTCTTGTTTGTCTACATTTTATTTCTATCTGTTCTTTAATTCTGAATCATGTGATACATATTTCTTTTAGGTACTGAAAATTCTCTTATAGAAGCATAAAATGATACAAATTTACTGTCCCTGGATAAAATTTTAGGTCAACCTTCACATTCAATAGAACCTCTTAATTCTACAGGAATGCTTTTTGAAAGTTGAATCTCTATCAATAACTTCTGAAAATCTATTCTTAAAATGGAGAAATGTCAGAAGCTTATAGAATAACTAGTCTAGCATAAGCAATGGGGAAAGAACAGAGATCTTGACAAAGCAGGAGAAAGCAATGAGACCAGCAACCAGGATTTTATTCTCATTTTTAGCTATGTATTGAGGGACTAACACTTTTGGTAGCAAACACACAAGCACATACAATATGCTTCTGTTTACATTCTTCTCTTATACAATATGTCCCAAAGGCAGTCTCCCATCTCTCACCTCATCCAATATCATCTTCCAACCTCCCCTGTCTCTCAGATCTTCTGTTCCTTGGTTTCCCTTCAGGAAAGAACAGGCCTCCAGTGTTTGAACTAGGCATTACAAGACGCAATAAGACTAGGCATATACCCTCAAATTAAGGCTGAATAAGGGAACTCAGTAGGAGGAAATAGGTCTCAGAATTATGTGAAAGAGAGACAGAGACAGAGACACAGAGAGAGAAAGAGATAGAGAGAGAAAGAGACACAGAGACAGACAGAGAGATCACCACTCACATTGTTAGGAGTACAAAAAAATTCCCATGCTAAGAAAAAAACACATTATGTATGGAGAGGGCCTGCTTCACACCCTGTATACTCTGTGGTCACAGCTTCAATCAATCTGAACCCACTAGTCCTACCTATTTCGCGCTGACTCATGTTCTCCTAGTGTTCTCTACCACCCAAGTCTCCTGCAATTCTTCTCTCCCCTCTATATTCTTACCATTAAAATAAGTTTATAAAGTTTCTTTTTTATTGAATATCCCTTCCATGGATCATCGGTGATATCTGGTAGAACCAACATTTGCTTTTTTCTGCGTGTGTGAGCTTCATCATGCTAGAGTCAAGGGCCTCACATAGGTAAGGAAACCACTTCACAGCTGAAATATATAGACCTGGCCAATACATAAAAGCTTGGGCTCTTATGCTTTAAATAAAAGTTTTAAATGCATTAAACTGAGGTCTAAATTGTTGTGTTGGAGAGGAAGAGATTACAGCTTCATTCAATTCCCAATAGTCTCTGCAGAAGATTTTTTTTATGAGAACATTAAGCAAATTATTGAAGGTAAAGCAAGCTGCCCAGCATGCTTTCTACTGTGATATGTGACTTCATATGACATGGTGCTAATAGTGTCATATTTTTGTTTTAAAGAGACTACAGTGAAGAAATTATAAGGAAAGGAAAAGAAAACAAAATAAAAAGTGTCTTACATAACACGTGTCCTTCAAATTATGTTAACTTGAATTTTGTTCCTTAAACAGTATAACCTCATCAAATACATACATATATATTTAGCTTATCTTAAATGATTTTAAGTTCTATAAACAAGTAGTCTGTGTATATTATTATATTAACATTTTATGTGATATTTGTTTGGTTAGGAATCAACACTAGGAGGTAAAATAATTGATAGTGTTATTTACCATTTTATCTACAACTTAAATTTTTGATACTTAAGCATATCTGTTGAAAAAAGATAAAATGTTAGGAAATTCTGTTGTTTGACATAGCAATAGTCCATTTATAAGGAATGTATATATACAGTTTCTTTATAAATTGGATCAGCATTTACATTTGCATAATGACTACAAAATTGCAATCAACTAAAGAGCCATAATGTACACTTAAAAAGGCAATTTTAGTTGTCTAGAAAAATCAGCTTTATAATGAGCAAGATAATTCAAATATTTAATCTGTTATATTTTTATTGGAATTTTAGATGTTCAATCTGTAATATCCAGCATGAAAAATTCATATGAAATTCTATATATAGTTACCTAAAAGTAAAGGCTAGATGAATTCTCAATCAGAAATCAGAGGATAGCCAAAGGAAGACACAGTGCCTTCTTCTGGAACTTGATCTTGCATTTACCTCATTGACTTTAGCTCTTTTCATTTTGTTAACAGAGAAGAGACTTGCCAGCCTTGTTTAGGCCTGGACCCAGGATACATGGGATCTGCTTGATCAGAGATTCAGAGGCCAAAAAGGCATCATAAAGTTGGCCAGCTTTATAAATAAACACTTGTTTTTACTAAGCTTCTTCAGCACCTTTATGTGGGGCATCGCCACGGCCTTGTCATCATTACAGTGCTCCTGGTACTATAGGATGCAAATAAAGAACTTGGAGTGAGGAGTGAACTTAAGCCTGATTTGCCCTTCTGAGTGTCATAGTCTTCAGGATGACCCGCACCTGTCCTATTTACATAGACTTGTAGTGCTTGTGCTGGTTTTTATGTAGGACTTCCCACACTGCCTTGTACAAGGTGTCACAAGGCTGTGACTGTTGGCCGCATAAAGACAAAAGATGATGAGCTGGCCTACAATATCCACCTGGTTGTCAATGTCTTGCTGTTGTCTCAAGAAAAAAAAATGGCAACATAAACTGGCTTTGTTTATCAAGAACACCATTGGCTATCCCTGGCACCTATACGAGAATGCCCCGATAAACCTTAGTCTCATGCCAAAAGGTAGGTGTGAGCGCTCTATGATATAACAGTAATCACAGGAGGATTTTTTTTTTATAATGACTGTTTCCAAACAACTCTTATCTGCAGTACCTTTTCAGCACTTCACCTCTATTTTCTCTAAACATTTCCTAGTGGTTCAGAAATCAGTTCAGCGATTTCAACACCACATCAACAGAGAGCTGTCATGTCAAAAGTGTCTGCTCAGTGGCTACTGTGTGGTTAGAGTTGTGATGTGAAGAGAGTGCAAAGGAGTGTTAAGTTTCTGGTCCTCAAGGAACTCAGTCCACGGAAGAAGACAGAGACGTAGACAAATGTTTTCAATTTAATACAATAAGTGCTATGAGAGTCTACCAGGGGAGTATTTAAATTAAATTGAGGAAGAGAAGGGCAAAGCATGTTCTTGAAGGAGAGACACTGACCTGATTCTAGAGGGATGCTGCAAAGGCTAAGTCATTTAATAAAACTGGAGGAAGAAATGAGCCCGAGAAAATGAACAGGCATCAGAAGCTTAAGAACTTCTATGTCTTCCTCTGGAGACTGCCTTTTGTCTGAAAAGAATGCAGTGGTCATATAAGGTATCTATGCATGGAATTAGCTATATGATCAATTTGTGAATAACATGGCTATCCTATCAGAGTAGTACAAAACATTAATCATATTCCTCTATTTAACATGCAATGTATATGTTACAACGCTTTGTATATTTATAATTGAAAATGATATTATTAACTACCATTTATCCCTAGGCTACTGAACAACCTAGAATTATATGGTGAATCTAACTATGAAATTATTGATTCCACCAAATTGCTGTTATTTCAATATTCAATTTTTTTTTTCTGAGATAGGATTTCTTTGTAGCTTTGGAGCCTGTCCCGGAACTCACTTGGTAGACCAGGGTGACCTCAAACTCACAGAAATCCCCCTGTCACTGCCTCCCAAGTCCTGAAATTAAAGGAGTGTTCCACCATCACATGGTCTGGTTTTCTTTTTTAATGTGGATATTTATCTCACAATAAATATGACTTCTCAATTCAGGCAGTCTCTCTAAAGAAGTATTGCATTCTTTCTATTAGAGGAAATGAAAACTCAGACCTTCCTTCAAACATTTCTCTTGGGAATTAGAAACTCTCTTGAGGTAACATATGACCCTGAGAAATATTTTTCTTTTTTGCTAGGGAAAATTTTCAGTATTTTATTCCCTTAAGAATTCTACCTTAATGACAAATCAGTAGTCAAGCAATGGTGTGTTCTATCCTCTGGAGTAGGGCAACAGTAGACCTTGAAGCAGTGTTACTACCTCAAGTTTTCTGTATCCTGTATCCTTAGAGATGAGGCAAACTGGAGTGTTGTTCCAAGATTTATTTGTATAATACGCAGTTCTCATGGGAATTCTATTCTATAAAAAAATCTATAGTTATCTTCTGATCACCATAATAATGCAAGTAAACTTGAAAACACTGCCAACAAAAGCTACAAAATAAAGCTATCAATAAAACTGTGCTTTTAAACTCTATAAAATTCATGTAATGAATGGTAGAGATCTGAGATCCAATCTTTCTTTCAAGAAACCAATTATGTCATCATATATTGAATTTACATAAAAGGCACAAGTCTTCTAAGTTAAAGTATATATTCATATATTAAAATAATAACAATAATCAGAGCATAAAATTTTTATAACAGTCTTCAATCTCAATTTCCATAGATTATTTAGAGATTATAATCTTCTTTTTTCCCTCTCCTTTCACTTACTTGTACTCCTTGCCAAACTACTTCAAATTCATGGCTTCTTTTTTCACTGATTGTTTTTGAATGCCTATGTGTTGGAGACCAGTCTTGACAAAAATATCTCTCACCAGGTTAAGAGTGTGAGGATTTAGAAATATAGTAACGAATATGAAGATGTGATTAAAAATAATAAAACAGAGAAACATATAGAATAGTATTGGGAAGGAATTTTCAGTGATTCACCTGCATTTAGTTTCCAACTGTTTAAAATACCTCTGATCCCAAAAGATAGGAGTAAGACGAAAGACTGCATTAAAATGATACAAGAAAATGAATATACCAATTAAAAGTCATGGGCTACATTCATAGTAACATTCTGTTGCTAGGAAAAACAAGTCACAAGTCATGCTCACATCCTAGACCAAAGCACTCTGTAGGCACTCCCTGGGTAGAATCCAAAGTTTTCTACATAAAAGGAATTGGAACTTAGTTGGATCCTTAGACTATTGTTTGAGGTAGGAACAGATCTACTTCTCTATTCATGATGTTGACAATAACCTTAAGAGAGCAGAATTCTCTGGTCAACAAAGGGTAGGACCTTTGTTTTGAGTTAGAAGCACAATAACCTTGAAGGAACTAGACATAAGTTCCAACTCTCTGACCTATGGTTAACGTGGAAATAGGCTCACATTTTCAGGCCTCCATACCTATGTGAATGTACACATATATATATATTCCTAAATAAGTCTTGTTTTGCCCTTTTAATGCTACTTACATGTGTGTTTTCAAGGATGAACATCTAGAGCAAAATAAATGGAGTGTTCTTCCCTGTAGAAGGCTACCTTTTTCTTTTGCAGCTTTACCTTCACAGTACTAAACAGAAGGCAAAGACTTCACCCACTCAACAAAAGCTAGATTATACCTGGTACTAGAAAGTTAGTTTACGACTCAATGCTAGTTAAGTCATGGTTATTGGAGGAGAGTCTACAACCACTATTTTCAAATTGTTTGAAACTATACCGGCGACAGCTTTAAAGTAGACTGAGCTACATACATCAGAGGAATTCTGTACTTAGGATCCTCGTATTTCAGAAGGAACTGTAAGCATATCTGACCTTTTTATTTGAGAGAGTAATTATCTCTATTGTCCAAGGTTTTGTTTTAAACATTCATGTGTTAATTTGTTTATTGTGTATTGTTTCACTGTGTGAATACCATACAACCCATGCTTCTAGGATCGTACAATGGCCAGAAGAGGTGTCTGGCCCTCTGGAATTTAGCTTTATGTAGTTGGGAATGCTATAAAATGAATTCTGGTTTTCTGAAAGAGAAGTAAAAGTAAGCATCTCTCCAGTCTCTCATTCAACATTTTTTATGTTGCATTATTATCATTATGATTATGATTATTATTTTTAAAACTTTCCACCTCCTCCCCTCCTCCCATTTCCCTCCCCTCCCCCTACTACCCCCCTCCCTCTCCAGTCCAAAGAGCAGTAGGGATCCCTGCCCTTTGGGAAGTCCAAGGTCCTCCCCCCTCCATCCAGGTCTAGAAAGGTGAGCATTCAATCAGACTAGGCTCCCACAAAGCCAATACATGCAGTAGGATCAAAACCCAGTGCTATTTTCCTTGGCTTCTCAGTCAGCCCTCATTGTTTTCTTGGACATTGGAGATTCATCTGTTGAGAATTCTGTTTAAATCAGTACCCCAATTTTAATGGGATTATTTTATAATTCGATGTCTAGTTTCTTGACTTCTTCATATATTTTGGATATCAGTACTCTGTCAGATGCAGGGTTGGTATTTTTTTTTTTTAATTCTGTAGGTGGTGGATCTTCCTTCTCTTCCAACCTGTGTTTCTTCCTTTCCATCTCTCTCCCCAAGAGGCAGCTTCTGCCTCTCTCCCTTCTCCCCTCCATCTCTGTATATCTCTTTCTGCCTCTCTCTCTACTCTTCCCCCTTCTCCCTTTCCCCTTCATAACCCACTAAATAAATATTCACACTCACTCTGCATGGCATGCCTATCCATCTCTGTCTCTCACCCACTCCGCTACTCCCTGCCTGGGATTGGCTGCCTTCCTGTACCTGCATGGTCTTGTACCTGCTGCCTACTGCTGCAACTCGGAGACCTATGAAATTTTGCTTTTACTATAACATGGGGCACATTAGGAACTGGCCAGAATTTGCTTCTTGAAGTACCAAATCTGTTACAATTTTAACTCATTTGAAAAATATTGCCCTAGAGAGAGAACTCCAAGGGTCTGTGAATTCACAAGAATGACTACTGAAATGACCTCAGAGGCCTTAAGAAAGGATTACCATGTTGATTCAAGTGTACAGAGACATCAAGAAAGTCAGCAGTAGGCCTTGACATCATCCACAGAAAGTTAATGGAAGATTTAGGTAGTAGATAAAAATTATTAACAAAATTTCATAGTCTTAAATATTTAATAAGACAATATAATCTGCTATAAGCCATAGGATTATTCAGTAATTAATCAGCCTCATTTCATAAGATCAACTCATCAGAGCCAAGGATTTTGTTCGGAGGATTAGAACAAGACATAGTGTATGTGGAAATTATATTGCCTTATGAATAAAGTGATTGATGCTTGCTGTGGATTTCTCTGTAGCTTATCATCACCAGTTACAAATTTGGTACTTATTTCCCATAGTTCTTCATCATTTGAAGAACAATTTACTGGGCACAATTTATCCTAAGCATTTGGGGTCCATTGCTTACATCCCCTAGCTATGTGTGAAAATAGTCACACAACCACAAAAGCTGTTTCCCACTTCTGGGTCTCTGTTGCTTTCTTCAATGTAAACATAGAGGTCTGTCTTTCTGCACTTATCTTTATTGACTGACATTTGACCATTGTTTAGGGAATAGACAAAAGCATTCCACTTAAGACATTCCCATATATCCAAGGACAAAAAATTAATATATGCCCAAAGCTGTTCAATGACCCAAACTTAACCTTCCATAAAAAGAGACTTGAATAGAAAAAAAATGTTGTGAGTAGGCTTTTTTTTTTTTTTACTTTTAATTTATTTTGACTTATTATGACATATTTCCTTTGAATCCTGATTGGAAACTTTAGATTCTGGATCTTTAAAGTTTCTAATAGTAATTAATAACTATAGGACTTGTTTGTTTATTATTAGCTTAGAATCCTCATTACACACAATTTATGCAGTGAATGTGATATTTTCAACCAATCACAAATAGTGTACACTTAATACATAATCCATTTCACAATTCCCACTTCAAATTCTTCACTTTTGACTCCACCTATCTTACATTATTGAATTATAATTCATATATATTTTAACTAACAATACTATCAATTTAAATTCTGTATAGATGAGATGTGCATGTAGATATATGGTGTTTGTGTGTGTGTGCATATGTACATGTGTGTGCTCATGTGAGCTTGGATGCATGCCAAGGACCAGATATTGATGCCTCCATCTTGTTTGAGACAGCATTTATGTCATTTAATGCTCTGTGGAATCTTTTGTTTCTACTTCCAAATGCAGCACCAGAACACTTGGATTCAGTTCAGTTCTATCATTCCTTGCATTAGGTGAGGTCTCGAGACCAGAACTCAGCTTTCCACACTTGTTTAGCATGTGTTTTACTCACTGAGAAATTCCCCAGTCCTTATAATGAGATCTTTTGGTACAAAGAATTCATTGCTATGATACCTAAGGTATCTCACAAACTGCTTTATGCTTACTTACACAGATTCATGTTTCATGGATCCAGCACCTTTATATTCTAAGAGACTTTTGCTAGGAAAAACTAAAGATACTTAATTTACAATTATTTACTACATTATTTTCAAGAAATTTCTTCTATAACCTTATGTAGTTTGAACATTGATAGCATATTTTGAGGAGCTTTTCCTATGCAGCTTCAGATTACAACATCATATATTTTTCTAACATGTTGTTCAATCTCATTTTAAATTTATATGTGTATTCCTGTATCCTATTTTTATTCTTATGTATTACTTATAAATTCTCTAAGAAGTAATGGAAGTTCACAGGGCAGTATGAAAACTAAGCACAATACTACCCACAAGCCAGTAATAATAATGTAGCAAATTTGACACAATATAATGTCTCAGAATATCAATAAAGTAATCCACCGTTGCTGCAGCATTTACAATTTGCCATTCAACACCTTGTTGTTTTTAGAAAGAAATGTTTAGGGCCATGAGTAAGCTTTTGTATGTTCTCATGAGGCTAAAGCTCTTGAGTGTTCCAGAAAACACTTTGGTTGACATTCATTTATTTTTATGCTCCATCGCTTACCTCTAACTCAAAACAACTTGTACCTTGCTCTTCAAACTGTGCAATGTTCAGTCTGACAGATGTGGTCATAAAAGAGGTGTACAAACATTAAGATCAAAGTATATACTATATACCTTTCATGATGGAGCACATAGTTGGAAAGGGTTCAAGAAACACTATTACACTGAGTAATGTTTTCTTAATGTAGTTGAAAATCACTAAGACAAGATTTTCTAATACTGTACAGAACATTTTAACTTTTCTATGTATCTCAAGAGCCTATTTGAGGCTTTGGATTATTAATAAACTTTATTTTCACAAATTAATTTGCTTTACCTCTTTAGTTCTCTTTTGACCTCATCTGCATTAAAGTTACTTATTTCTTTACACTGAACTTTGGATGGAAACATATTTGGCCAAGGGCGATGAGAGAAGACTTTACAACAGCTCCTTTGAACACCATGATAAGTATTTTTAAGGGTTTCAACTCATTCAAATTCAACCAGATATGAAATAGGATCCTTAGAAATGGAATGAGCTTTTTTAAGTAAGTGATTAAAAATGTTTTGTGACATGACTTGAGTTTTTGTGATTTGAAATGATATCAGAATTTTCTAGATAAACTGTGTAGAGCTAAGGTGGAGCTCATCTATCTTTTACTAAGGCCTAATTTCATAACTGTTAACCTTTTCTGTATTCAACTCTACCAAAATATAAAAAAAATCAGTCATAATAATTTCCTACACACAATTCACTCTATAAAATTATAGCAGGTATAGCTAAGGTATGCGAATTTTAATTTATTTTAATGATGTTAAATGTACATAGTTTAACATGACTGGTAACAACATCAATTAGACAAAGACAAATCTAAGGGTTTTGTCACAATATATGACCTAAGTCATTTTTTATATGATTTGCTTATACACATTTCAATGTAGACGCACCATGAATCTACAAATAACCCACTTTCTTAATTATGAATATATATTTAAACTTAATCTTGTTGTGACACTTAATTTTGGGAGAGAGAATGAGTATGATCAAAATTTATTGAATGGAATTCTCAAACTAATAAAATGGTATCATCATCATCATCATCATCATCATCATCATCATCATCATTATTATCAACAACACTTACCTGCCAATTTGATTCTTCAGCCATGAAGATTCTTGCCACGGAGCCTGATGAACTACATTTGATCCTGAATTCTTTGTTAGGAGGTGAAGGAATCAAAAAATGTTGGCTTTTGTCCTCCATATACATATCATACTCCCTATTATCTCCTTCTTATACATATATACATAAAACAGCAACAACAATAAATAATCATAATAATAAATAAACTAAGACAGTGGTGCTCAACCTTCCTAATACAGTGATCCTTTAATATAGTTCTTTATGTCGCAGTAACCCATAACCATAAAATTATTTCCATTGCTACATCATAACTTTAATTTTCCTACTACAAATCAATAATTTAGTAGATAAAGGTTTGATAAATGGGTATAGACCCACAGTTTGAAAAATGCTCATAAAATGATGATGTTGATAATGATGATGATGATGATGATGATAAGGAAGAGGGAGAAAATAAAGGAAGTAGAAAGAGAAGAAGAATTTGGAAGAAGTGGAAGAATGATTGTCAGAATGACCAGATCTAACCCTAAAGATAACATCTATAGAAAGAACACACAGTCATCCAGTTTCACACTGGGCATTCCTGGAGTTCAAAAAGCTAAGCAAAGTGAAGTGAAAGAATTTGATGTTTAAACCTATTAGAAATGATTCATGACCACAGAAGCTCAGTCATTCTGGCCAGGTCATAAGGACCTATGTAGATATATTATCTAATCCTCACTTCTTGAAGTTAATCAAATATAGCCCAGTCTGTTTCCTCACTGGGAATAATAGTTCAGTTTTATTTATTTATTTATTTATTTATTTATTTATTTATTTATTTATTTTTATTGAGCTCTACATTTTTCTCTGCTCCCTTTCCTGCTTCTCTGCTTCTCCTCTCCTCCCTTCAACCCTCCCGCAAGGTCCAGGTGCTCCCATTTTACTCAGGAGGTCTTGTCTTTTTATACTTCCCATGTAGATTAGATCTCTGTAAGTTTCTCTTCGTGTCCTCACTGTTGTCTAAATTCTTTGGGGTTGTGATTTGTAAGCTGGTTTTCTTTGCTTTAGGTTTAAAATACACGTATGAGTGAGTACATGTGATTATTCTTAAAACTTAGTATATTGTTTGTCCTTCCATAACTTAGGCTGGATTTTATTAGTTGTATCAAGTCTATAGAATTGACCTGGAATGCACCTAGTAAAACCATTTCCCCTTTTTAAACTCACTATCGATTCCACAAAGGTCAAAAGTAGCACAAACACCTTTGTTATTTCTTGTCACTATTCCCAATTCTTCCCTACCTTTCAAATTATTTTTAACCAAATTATCATTGCATTTTGTCCACATAGTTTTGTGTGTCAGAACATTTATAAAAGCTCTAATAACATTTAATTATTGAAAAGTTTATAGCCAATTTATCATTGGTTTTTGTTTTGTTTCGTTTGTTTTGTTTTTGTTTCCAGACAGTAGCTTTGAGGCCTGTCCTGGAACTAGCACTTGTAGAGCAGGCTGGCTTCAAACTCACAGAGAACCACCTGCCTCTGCCTTACAAGTGTTGTGATTAAAGGCATGTGCCACCACCTCCTGGTCCAAGTTTATCATTTTTATTTCTTTCACAATTGATGTTATTGTTTTTATTCAATGTATAGCATTTTAGTTCATTTCCAAATCTTTAATCTCAACCACTGTATCTAGTTAATTTTGCTATTAGTAACTAAAAGTTGTCCATATTTTTTTCATGGAAAGTTTTTGTTTTTTTGTTTTGTTTTGTTTTTATGAAAATTTGACACATCTGCTCCTGGCAGCACCAATCTACTTCAAGAGGAAGATGGGCATCAAAGAGGTTCCTCATGGAATCTGTTAGACATTTGGGCAAGAAACTGATCTTGCATGGACTGCTTGATGAACTGGACATGCAGAACCCACAGAGAAATGACTGCTGAACTTGCCTAAATGAGAGACCATCCTTCAGGATTCCTGCTTCACGAAGGAGTCTGCCAGACATTCTTCAGAATACAGAAGAAAGTGACTGACAAATTGCCATATAGTCAGAACAGTCTTTGAAATTTCCCTGCTTTGTGGAAAACTCTGCTGGATACTATGGGCTTATAGGCTGAAGATGGATGCCACAATGATACAGAAAACTTTTGGATGACTGTCCAGGCAGCAAGATGTCTCTATCAGTTCTAGAGTTTTGGAAGTTGCTTATAGTACACTTCCTGTTCACTTAGGTAATATCATCTCCTTTTGGAGTCTTTGATGGTGTTGAAGAATAGATAATTAATAATAATAATAATAATAATAATATAGTTTTCCTTAGTTATAATTAAAGATAGAATAGATATAAATATTGTAACTGTAATTCTTTCTTGATAATTATTTTATGTAATTTTATTATTTTAACGTTAAAGCCTTCCTTTTTTATTTAAACAGAAAATGAGAGGTGATATGGGATTCCGCTTTCTATGCTATGAATA
This sequence comes from Chionomys nivalis, assembly GCF_950005125.1. Taxonomy (NCBI): domain Eukaryota; kingdom Metazoa; phylum Chordata; class Mammalia; order Rodentia; family Cricetidae; genus Chionomys; species Chionomys nivalis. The sequence continues at coordinate 12,290,778 of NC_080097.1, forward strand.
CACTGTTTAATAAAGAAACTGTCTTGAACCCGTCATAGAGTAGAATAGAGCTACATGGGGAAAACCAAATGGAATGTTGAGAAAAAGAAGGCAGCATTAGGGAGAAGCAATGTAGCCCCACTGGAGACAGACACCAGAACTTTACCCAGGAAAGCCACAGCCACGTGGTGATACACGTGGAATGAGTTAAATTAATATGTAAGAGTCATTCAATAAGAAGCTAGAGATAATAGGCCAAGCAGTGATTTAATTAATACTCTATCTATGTGGTTATTTTGGGAGTCTGGGAAGCCGGGAAACAAACAAGCAAAGGGTGGCCGGGAATACACCAGCAACCTTTCACTACAAGTGTAGGTGACAAAATAGAAAGCACATCTCCTTGACTTTCACATACCACTATCACCAAAGGAAGAAACTCAAGAAGTTCAGAATTCATCCTAAGTATGTAAAATATTATGATAGCTTTTTAAATATCTATTATTCTGAAACTGTGGTTTTCTTAGAAATTTTAGAGTGGATTGAAGCCAGATCTTTGAAATAGTTTTATATTTTACTAAGATGTAACTATTCATTACCCTGCACTGATGTCTGATGGGAAAATTACCCCATCAGTGGTAATACACTAAAAATGGAATCAATTACCCTTTTGAGAAAACAATGAGTAATTGTGATGATTCACGGGGTTATTTTATAACTCTTTGTCAGTTATGTTCTTAACACAATGTTAAAATACACTTCTGATTAGCATTGGAGATGCATATTTGTAATACATATATGTAAAGAAAGTCCAAAATACCATTACTTTAAAAAAATAATTTAATGTTGTCATTATTGTTAAGTATAATGCCTTTCAAAAATTGGGTACAATTAGTGTATTCATGTTTTACAATTTTCATTTAGCATTTCATGGTATTTTTGTTTAAGATCAAATATTGTGATTCCAGAAAATGTTTATGATTCAAAAAGAACCAATCAAAATGTTCAAGGTCTTTGAAATATAATTCTATTTCTAACATGTATTTGGGACGTATACATATATTGTTACTTTTCAGGGTTTTGTAGTATTTATTCTTTTATCTTATCTTGGTTTATGTCTGTATACTGGCAGCAATAGCAATGCAGCATAATTGATTTTGACGTTGGAAAAATAACATTGTTATCACATGTTATTTCTGGGAATCTTAGAACTTAATTCTTTCTATCCTTTAGGTTTTAATAAAATCATTTAATCAACTAGTTTTATAATAACTTGAAGATACTACAGATTATCAATAAAGAATCATAAAAGATTTTAATGTTATTAACAAGCCTTTATATTTTTCTATTTATAAGATTAAATAATATTTTATGAATATGGGCTCTGTGTCTGCATGTATAGCATCCTGTGTTTACTGATTTTAGATGCAAGAAGAAGACTTTATATTCCATGGCATTTCAATTTTAGACAGATCTTAGCAGCCATCTGAGTGTTGAATACTGAACCAAAGTCTTCTATAAAAGCATAAAGTGCTCTTAACTGCTTAGCTATCCTTCTAGATTCTTTAATTTTCCACTTTTAGTAATATATAACCACAAATAATTTATATTTGGCATTGACATTTAAATAAATGTGCTCAAAGTTGTACCTGTTTTTATACTTGTCAAAACAACATTTCTAAATTTCTAACAAAAATGATAGAATCGCTTAATTTTGCTTAGCATATATGAATATATATATATATATATACACATATAAATGTATATGCAATGTTGGATAGATTTTTGAGTTCAGAAAGCTACTATTAAAACTTCTTTGCAGAGGTGGGACCTCCATAAGCTATGAAAATGATCTTCCTGACAAAATATGACCACAGTGCAACAGTGGCATGGCTATTATTAGAGTAACTGTTTCTATAGAGTGTTAACTCCTCCATGTAAGGGAATTAATACTTGGAATTGGACACCTAGTCAAGAAACCATACATTTTATGAGGAAATGCACAGTTGTTGTTTTGCTAAAAGGACATGGTGTTAAACTGACATCTAAGTACTTATGTTTATAGCTGTTGATGAACATAGTTTTAGATAACATCAGAGAAGCTTCTTTATGCAGTTTACAGAAGATTATAGAGGTATCACAGCTAATTAAAGTGCAGATAATTAGTTATTGTGAGACTCTTTGCTCCTAAACTGACATCTATAACCATCATCCAGGTATGGGAACTATTATGGAAGAGGAAAAAGAATATGAGACCCAAAGGTTGGAAAGAAGTGCTACTAAACCTTGTTTTCTGGAAAAGTCATGGGCATTGTATTAATCACTGCAGCTGAGGTCACTTTCACAGGGCTTATAAAAATTAGGTTCCATCATGGGTGGAGGAGAAAAAATACACTGCATTTTGTTTGTAAGTAACTGGGTCAATCTTCTCAAAGAAATATTAGTTCTTCATCTTTTAAAATGCTTTATTTTATCTTTTTAATATACAGAATATAATTTTGGATTTACTGTCATTCTCTGGTGCAATAAGACACCAAATTTTCTTGTGCCTAAGAGTAATGTTGATAAACTTCATTAGTATTCTTCCTCTTTACCACTTTCCTTAAACCCCAGTCACCACCTCTATACTCTAGACTTCTGTTTTTTTTTTTTTTTTTTTTTTTTTTTTTTTTTTTTTTGGTTTTTCGAGACAGGGTTTCTCTGTGGTTTTGGAGCCTGTCCTGGAACTAGCTCTTGTAGGCTGGTCTCGAACTCACAGAGATCCACCTGCCTCTGCCCCCCAAGTGCTGGGATTAAAGGCGTGCGCCATCACTGCCCGGCTAGACTTCTGTTAGAATTACTAGGTTTATTAAAATTAAGGTGGTGACTATTATGATTGAGTCGGGAGAGACTATCAGGGATTCTAGTTTCCCATGCAATAACACATGTTCTTTATTGTTTTACCAGCTCATGAGCTTTGTCCTACACACCGATGAAGTGGGTGAGGGAGGAAAGCCCCTAGCTCACAGTGCAAGAAGTCTTTAAAGGGAAAAACCATTACTTGGTTAGGTAGGACATGCACATGTTGCAGTCGGCTCTAAGTCAAGAGGGGATTTCTGCGACTTTCCACAAAAACACCTAGTATCTGTAAAAACTTGCCTAGTTTCTGATTGGCTGTCCTATGCAGCCATACAGATTTGGGGCCATTTGTGATTTTGCTCTGAATTTTCAGGTACATGGGGTAGGGCACCTGGGGTGCGATGTCTGCTAGGTTAGAATCTCACACAAAAAAATGGGGCCTGGGTTTAAAATGGCTGTAGTCTTGTCTCTTAACTAGCTATGTTTTGAGTTAGTTTGTTTTGCCCCACTGTGATAGGAGTTTAAAATCTAGTATATAAATGCAAGGGAAACTTGTGAATATTTAAAAATATACTATCACAGGAGACCTGTGGAGATCAGACCCTAAAAGAAAGGGCATCTGGTTTTTTTTTTTTTTCACTTTCCAGATGTTCCTTTCATTATTCTCTGACGTTGTTATCTCTTTTTTTAAGCTCTCTACTTCTGTAAGTTTATTAATTCTATTTATCTGTTTTATTTAATTTTAAAACAATCTTATTTTAAACATCAATCCCAGTTCTCTCTCTCTCTCTCTCTCTCTCTCTCTCTCTCTCTCTCCTGTCCCCTCCTCCTGCTCCCCCACGGTACTGCCACCCACCTCCCACCCCCAGTCTACTGCTCAGAGAGGGTGAGGACTCCATGGGGAGTCCACAAAGTCTGTCACAGGACCAAGGGTCTCCCGTGAATCTAGACAAAGTATCAGTTCATAAGAAATGGGTTCCAAAAAGCAAATTTATGCACTAGGGATAAATACTGGATCTACTGCTGGTGACCCCACAGATTGCCCAAGTCTCACAACTCTCCCCCACATTCTGAGGGTCTATTCAGTCATATACCCATTCCTCGGCTGTCACCCCAGAGTCAGTGAGCTCCCATTTGCTTGAGTCAATGATTTCTATTAGTATTGCCATCACGGTCTTGAATCCTTTGCTCATATTATTGTTAGTCCCTCTCTAGGCCTGTACTCCAGGAGCTTGGCCCAGTGCTTGCCTGTAGATCTCTGCATCTATTTCTGTAGGTAGAGGCTGCTTGTTTTTTCTGGCTACCTAGACTCAAAATAATCACTCAGAAATTTTATTAATTACAACATTACTAGGCCAATCACTTAAGAATATTGCTAGCTAACTCTTATATTTTAAATAAACCCATTTTCATTATTTTGTATTCTACCATATGTTTGTGGCCTACCGGTTAGGTTCTGACTGGCAGCTCACATCTTTCTCCTTTGGCAGCTACATGCATCTCCCAGACCCTGCCTACTCTCTCTGTACATCTCTGTTTGGATTTTCTGCCTGGTTTTACTCTGTTTAACCATTGTCTGAAAGTAGCTTCCTCATTAACCAATGACAATAAAACATATTTTCAGCATACAGAGGATAATCGCACATTATATTTCCATTACCTGATTAAGGTTCTATGATGGCAATTAAGGTATTCATTAATCTAATTACAAGGGAATAGCAGTAAAGGCACCCTCTCCAATATTGCTTAGAGTCTTAGTTAGGATCATCTCTTTAGATTCCTGGGATTTTGCCTAGTGCCAGGTTTCTTACTAATCACATAATGGTTCCATCAAGATATTTCTTTCTTTGTTCTTCTTCTTTACCCTTCCTCCAACTTGACCTTTCTGATCTCTAATATTCTCCCTTCTGACTAACCTCCCCATGCCCCCATGCTCCCAATTTTCTAGGACGATCTTGTCTATTTCCTCTTCCCTAGGAGATCCATGTATGTCTCTCTTAGTGTTCCCCTTGTTGCCAAGCTTCGCATGCTTCTGTATAGTAGGCTGCTTATCCTTTGATTTATGTCTAATATCCACTTATGAGTAAGTACATACTATGTTTGTCTGTCTGTCTCTAGGTTACCTCACTTGGATTTTTTTTTCTAGTTCCATCCATTTACATGCAACTTTGAAGATGTCATTGTTTTTTTCCACTGAGTAGTACTCCATTGTGTAAATGCACCATATTTTCTTTGTCCATTCTATGGTTCGGAGACATCTAGGATATTTCCAGGTTATGGCAATTCCAAATACTATGAACATAACTGAACAAATGTCCTTGTGGTATAATTATGCATCCTTTTGGGAAATGCTGGCCCTGGAGGTAGATTTATTCCTAATTTTCTGAGAGACCACAATACTAATTCTCAAAGTGGATATAAAGCCCATAATCAGTTCTTATGATATTAATTGTAGGAAGCATTACCATGATCATCCTCTCCTTCATACTCAGGAATATTATTTCTCCCTCTCCCTCTTGATAACCCATGAGTCACTTCACCCATTGACCATCCACAGAGACAGAGCTATTGTAATAACTTGATCATCTACAACTAAGAGATGCATAATTGTAATCCTTATATATATCAACTTTCTTATTATATTAACAATATCAGAGTTACAGAAGGTAAATAATATTTATATTACACATATAATATTATGCTTGAGAACAGTCTAATGAATTATGCCAAATATCAAGTAATACATATATTTTAAGATATTTGTATAACTTTAGCATTCTTATTACATTTGCTTATTTTCTCTGTTATGTATGTAGAAAAATAAGGATATATGTGAATACAATTAATGGAATTTTTAAGTAACTAAATCATTTTAAAATGAAAATAATATAAATTTGAGAAGATTCTCGAGACAACTTTGAACATGAATGCCAGACTGGCCTAACTTGGTATGGAGAACAGACTGGCTTCAAGAATAGCATCTGGTTGTCCCAGCTTCCCAGAAGCAGGATTAAAGGTATATGCAACCATACTTACCTGGAGAACAGGCTGGACTCAAGAGTAACATCCCTCTGTCTCAGCTTCCCAAATGTTGCAATTAAAGATATGCACCACCATAGTCACCTGGATGCTAATTATTTTTGTTCTTCTTTTGGGCAGTGCTAGGAAATGAGCTTATACCCTTGTGCATGCTAAGGAAGGGAACTATCAATGTACTATTTACAAATCCCGCTAGTTTCTCACTAAAATTATAAAATAGCTAGGCTCAGCAAAAGATGTTTGTTCTTGATGAATTAAACTTACAAAACTTTTGTATTCTCAGATATAATAATGAAATAAAATTGGTTATAATTGATAAATGCATGTTCTGTGTTGACATTTCAAGTCAATTTTTTTAAAATTTCAAATGAATTAATTTAAAAATCAATCATAAATAAACATTTTTGTGATTCCAGACTGACAGACTGGTGCTGTGTGCATTTCATATATGTAATCTAAAATGTGCTAGGAGCAGCAATTTTCTCTTTATTCAATTGAAGTAACGATTTTTACTGATAGCTCTTCTGCTATTCAGTGCTCTGATCTACATTATATTTATATAGCATGTATAAGCACACTTTATAATTTGTCAGCAGAAACACATCGTGCAATTAGCTTGCTCTACAGAGCTGACCTCATCAGTATTACCTGAAGAATACCATCTAACACTGACAACATTCTCTTAGTTAAAGATAGGGAGCTGTCAGGTCTCCATTAAATTTATATTCCCCAAGGTTTGTGGCTCTGCTTTTAAAAATGCCACAGGCATAAACTTAGCATGCATAGTGTTAGCAAGGCAGTGTATTTGAAAAGAAAGGCTGTTTGTAAACTGAGAAAATGTCCTTCAAGTTTGCAAAGGCAGCCAGGCAGCATTAGTGCTTGTAGAAGGAAATGTCTGTGTTAATACCACATCCATGTTCATAGCAATCCTGCTGATGTTACAACCAGGAAAGGACAATGATATAGCTATGGTTGACTAGAAATGTCATAGCATTCAGTGAGCAGTTACTGTGTCCTTGAATGTCCATGCATGTGTTCATTAAGTGATTTTTTTTTTGTCTCCTGAAAATATCACCAAATCACAACATCTATATCATAGTGATATTATGCAGACTAAGGCAGAGATTGTATTTAAAAAGTAATGGAGAGATTTTTAATTTGTAGTACTGAGTCAGATACTATCTAATAAAGTATATACAGACTTAAGTTTCTTTAAATATAAAACAATAGGTATTGATAATGATTTTCCAGGTCTATTTTTTTAATCTTTATTTATTTATTTATCTATTTATTTATTTATTTTTGTTGAAACAATTTCCGCCTCCTCCCCGCCTCCCATTTCCCTCCTTCTCCTCCCACTCCTCTCCCCTTCTCCCCACTCCTCTCCTCCTCCCCCCACTCCATTCCCCCTCCCTCTCGAGTCTGAAGAGCAGTCCGGATTCCCTGCCCTGTGGCAAGTCCAAGCCAGGTCTATTTTACTGTGTTCTTTAAAATAAAACATGCAAACTTTATAAATTTGAAACCATAAACATTATGAGTCAGTTTGTGTATTCCATGCACAGATATTCTGACATCAAATTTCCTATTATTTGTGTGTATGACTGGTTAAAGCACTACATTGCTGAAATACAGTGGTATGGTTTTGGCATTCTCATTATTCAGGTCATAGTAATTATGAGAAAGATAAATTGCACTAGTAGAGAATATTTCCATATAATGTCAGTGAATATTAGTTGACATTCACTGTAATTTTCATAGATGTCCCTTTTGGGTCTGATAGAGTAAAAGCTACAATAAGAAATAATAGCTACAGTGTACGTTCTTAAAATAAAAACAACTGAACAAAGTGAACAGAATAATGATTTTAAAGATGATGCAACTGAACTGATCAAAGAGAGAGAATGTTCAGAATTAGAAACAGAGTAAGGTAATGCTTCTATGGGACGAGTTTGGTACCTGAGGAGAATTTGAAAAGGATATTAAAGTCAAAGCTTAGTAAACTATTTGAATTGTGGACATAGAAATGAGAGTACAGGGTGAGGGAAGAAGAAACATCTGTAATCCAAGGAAGATAGCAATGAAAGAATAATTTATAAAAAGAAAACAATGATCTTAGAGTGAGAGTCTTACTGAATTACTGAGCTAAATATTAACTAGTCTTTAAGGAAGACCCACAAAACATTATGAATACTTCTGAAGCAAAACTCACTCATAGCAAAAGGAAGATGCAATGTATACTGGATAAAAGAACATAAGGGAAAGAAAAAAAAAGTGACCCAGAGTTTTGTAGATGTTACATGCGTCTAGTTAAAAACTTAAAGTATATTCTATGTCTAAATGTTAAGACATTTTTAGGAAAGTTTTTTATAGTTCTCTTTTTATAATGATTTTTAGTTTTAATTTTTTTATATGCCAATCACAATTCTCCCTCCCACTCTTCCTCCACTCCTCCTCATACCCCACCTTGCCTCCCCCAAACCCGTTCCTCTCCATTCCTCCCAAATGGTAAGGGCTCCAATAGAGAGTCAACAATGCCTGGCCCATTAAGTTGAGGGAGGATAAAGCCACTCCCACCCGCATTAAGACTGAGCTTGGCATAAACCACAGAAAACGTTCTCCAACAATCTAGCTCATGCACGAGGGGTATATCCTGATCCTACTTCCAGTGCCCCTCAGATAAACCAAACTAAACAGCTGTCTCCCACATGAAGAGGGTCCAGTTCAGTCCCTTGGAGGCTCCACAGCTGTTGCCTTGATTTCATGTCTTCCCATTAGGTTGGTTCAGCTGTCACTGTAGATTTTCCGTTAATGATCTTGACCTCCCTTGATCATTTATTCCCTCCTCCCTCTCTTTTACTAGACTCCTGGAGTTCAGCCTCATGTTTGGCTGTGGATCTCTGCATCTGGTTCCATTAAGTACTGGATGAAGCTTCTATGATGACAAGTTGATGTAGTCACCAATCTGATTACAGGGCAAGACCAATTCAGGCACCCTCCCCACTATCGTTAGAAGTTTTAGCTTGGTTCATCCTTTTGGATTCTTCGGAATTTCCCTAGCAGCAAGTTTATTCCTAACCCAATAATGGCTTTCTCTATCAAGATAACAGTTTCATTACATAGATCACTTTCATTTCTTAGATGCTTTCAGACTAAGTAAAGAACAGAAATCCAGAGCTGATGCTGCCGAAGGTCTTATTATCATGTAAGGATTACAATTAAGTAATATGGTACATAGGAACCATTGAACTTACTAAAATTTAATCTCTGTTAACTCCTAAGGAAGTTTTAGGTGAAATCGGCACAGTACTATTTTGTCAGTAGATCCTGGAGTATTTACTTTTAGGATGACATTCCATAAAATTAGATACACTCTTGTTATTCTAGCATTTCTAACTGAGTAGCAGAGACAGGTAGCAGTCACAGTAAACCACAGCAAAAATCTATTGTTGTATTATATAATAAATAAAAGAAGAAAACAGCAATATAAAGAAAAGCGATTATAAAAAAAATGACTCAGTGGGTAAGGTTGCATAACTATTAATCCTGGTGACCTGGGTGTGATTACTGTCACTCTTAGTAGAAGGAATTACTAACTCTCAGAAGATGTCCTCTGGCCTTCAGAGTGTCAGTGACACACGTGTCATGGCATAAAGATACTCATCACGCACATACATAGACACACATATATGCATCCACACAGACTTAAAATAAATAAATAAAAAGTCATGATTATAAAAGATAGATCTGGTAAAGATTAAGATTCTCAGAAAGTGGAATGGAAACTGTGGATCGTCTAGATCTGCTTATTGCTTTTACATAGAGGAAAGATGAATATTCTTATATATTCCTGACTGAAAGATTTTAGTTATCAGAAATATGTTCAGGAAAGTTAGAATTAAGGTTTTTACTCTTATATGGAAGCCAGGATTTAGTATAGCTGTCTCATTAGTAATAACATTATAGTGAGATGGATCCCAGCTGCCTAAGATTTCTGGGTTGCAAAACAAGGGATAGGCCCTTCCCGAGGTTTACACTGTTTTAAGAGATGAGTTACAGAATTAGAGGCTGTAAAATAAAGTTCTCTAAGCGAGGTCAGAGGCCTAAAGTCTGACTTTAGAAAAATTGAGTCAATATAAACAGGGCATAAATGGACCTTTGGAAGCAGGAGCATTTTACATTTCTTTTTTTTTTCTGTTCTTACTTCCTTTTTTATTTCTTTTTTATTTCTTTCTTTCTCTCACTTTTGGGGGGCAGGAGCGGTCATTGGTTGATTTTTTTATTTTGTTATTCAGTTGTTTTTATAATGGCATGGTGCTATATATTTAAAGATATCCCTGACCCCTTGATTGTCCTGCTACCTTCTCCTAAGTGCTGGTGTTAAAAGGATATTCTACCACACTTAGGAGACATTTCTAGTTTAATTGATCTATTTCCTATTCAGCATTCTTCTTCTCTGACTAAAGAGCTATTGAGACCACAGAGAAGTTTCATTAACAGAGATCCCGTAATGAGGTGTGCAGATTCATCATCTGTGGGATGACTGCCTGTTCTATCTCCTTTCGTCATTAAGAGCTGCACATTTTTTTTTCAATTTATATATCATGTCCCTTTTGGGAAAACCCTTACTTTATAAGGAAATACAGTTTCTTTCTTTCTTTCTTTCTTTCTTTCTTTCTTTCTTTCTTTCTTTTTATTCTTTTTTAATTAAAATTTCCACCTGCTCCCCATTTCCCATTTCCCTCCCCCTCCTCCCACATATTGCCCCCTCCCCCCACTCCCCTCTCCCTATCCCCACTCCTCTTCTCCTCCCCCCACTCCATTCCCCCTCACTCTCGATACTGAAGAGCAGTCCAAATTCCCTGCCCTGCAGGAAGACCAAGGTCCTCCCACTTCTATCTAGATCCAGGAAGGTGAGCGTCCAAACAGGCTAAGCTCCCACAAAGCCAGTTCATGTATTAGGTTAGAAACCTAGCGCCATTGTCCTTGGCTTCTCATCAGCCTTCATTGTCCGCCATGTTCAGAGAGTCCAGTTTCAACCCATCCTTATTCAGTCCCAGTCAAGCTGGCCTTGGTGGGCTCCCAATAGATCAGTTCCATTGTAACAGTGGGTGGGTGCATCCCTCGTGGTCCTGACTTCCTTGCTCATGTTCTCCCTCCTTCTGCTCCTCATTTGGACCTTAAGAGCTCAGACCATTGCTCCAAATTGAGTCTCTGTCTTTATCTCGATCCATCGCCAGATGAAGGTTCTAAGGTGATATGTAAGATATTCATCAGTATAGGATAGGGTCATTTCAGGTTCCCTCTCCTCAATTGCCCAAGGTACCAGCTGGGGACATCTCCCTGGACACCTGCGAGCCCCTCTAGAGTCAAGTCTCTTGCCAACCCTAAGATGGCTCCCTTAGTTAGGATGTATACTTCGCTGCTCCGGTATCCTCCCTTCCTATATCCCAACCATCCCAATCCCCCAAGCTCCTCCCATCTTCCCCTTCTCACATTTCTCATCCCATTTCCACCTCACCCGAAAGTTCCCAGTTTTTGCCCGGCAACCTTTTCTACTTCCCCTATCCAGGCGGATGACTATACAATTTTCTTTGGGTTCACTTTCTTATTTAGCTCCTCTAGGATCACAAATTATATGCTCAATGTCCTTTATTTATGGCTAGAAACCAATTATGAGTGAGTACATCACATGTTCCTCTTTTTGGGTCTGGGATACCTCATTCAGGATAGTGTTTTCTATTTCCATCCATTTGCATGCAAAATTCGAGAAGTCATTTTTTTTTTTTTTGCCGCTGAGTAGTACTCTAATATGTATATATTCCACACTTTCTTCATCCATTCCTTCATTGAAGGGCATCTAGGTTGTTTTCAGGTTCTGGCTATTACAAACAATGCTGCTATGAACATAGTTGAACAGATATAAAGAACTCAAGAAACTAGACTTTAAAATGCTAACTAACCCAATTAAAAAATGGGGCACTGAACTGAACAGAGAATTCTCAACAGAAGAAATTCAAATGGCCAAAAGACACTTATGATCATGCTCAACCTCCTTAGCAATAAGGGAAATGCAAAATAAAGCACCTTTGAGATACCATCTTACACCTGTCAGAATGGCTAAAATCAAAAACACCAATGATAGCCTTTGCTGGAGAGGTTGTGGAGTAAGGGGCACACTCATCCATTGCTGGCGGGAATGCAAACTTGTGCAACCACTTTGGAAATCAGTGTTGCGATTTCTCAGGAAATTTGGGATCAACCTACCCCAAGATCCAGTAACACCACTCTTGGGAATATACCCAAGAGATGCCCTATCATAGGAAATACAGTTTCTAAGAATACCTCTTGCTTATTAAATCTTCTTTCTATTTGCCAGTTCTTGAATCTTTTTGGAAACAATGAATCACAAAGAAAGAAATATATTATTTGGGTTACATAAAACCAAAATCCTGCACAGTTAGAAAAGTCAACTATTAAATTAGGTTTTGAAAAATGATTGATTTAATCATGTGGTATTTATATATCTGAAATTATAAAAATAGCTTCATGAATATACCAATAAAATGGATTACATGACTGATAAAATCATAATAATAACTTTATGTGTGATTCACAAGGAATAAATACATTCATTGAGAATTATTGAGTCTAATCCTTAAGGGAAAAGTGCATTAAGAATTGAATAACAAGAGTCCTGTGTCCTATCATGAACCATTTTTCTCTGGGTTCGTTTCCAGATCTAAAAATGCTATGTGCTAGGAAATGATACATCTTAAGAAATTTTTATCATGATTTTCATCCAGATATTTTCAGTTGTCTTGTCCTTACAGTGATTAGGAACTTGAAAGTTCATCCCTTTTCATTTATTATAAAGAAGCATAATAAATAAAAGAAAAACAATAAAAAATTCTAATCCTGATTGATTTAAACTAAGTTATAGAGCCATGCAAGGGACTGTAGGCAAAAAACAAAAAGAACATAGACATTACTGGATTTTTGAAATTTTATAAACCAAATATTCATAGTAATAATTCCTGCAATAATATGTGTGTACTGTGTGGTGGGCATTGTACTAACTGGGTGTGCTCATTTTCCTGCTGAATATGGTTAAGTCAGGAAAGGACCCTATCATTTCTTGTTACAAGCGAAGAACTACATGCTAGGATCATTGTTCAACTGGCTCAATTTCTCTCTGAGGAATTCTCAGAACACTTCATTAAAAATCAGATTTGACAACTTAAGGTAGTATATTTTATGAGAACATTTTAATTTATAACTTGGTTTTCATCACATTTATGGTTAGGTGTAGTTACAAATGCTTGGGAATTATTTTAATTTCTATATATCATTGCTGCTTAAAATTTTAGGCCTCCAAAATACAAATATTTAACGCCTTAATCTGTAATGATGTCACATGGAGGGAGGGTTTTGAACAGTGATTAAGTTATTATCATTTACCCTCATAAATGAGATGTGCATCCTTAACACAAGAGCATGGAAAGGCCTTTAACCTCTCTACATGTGATATATACTAAACAATAAAAACAACACAATCTAAGGGCATGAATGGGGCATTTCAACAAACCTAAAATGCATCATTACCTAAATCTTATAGTTCTCAGTCTCTAAAACTATTTATCACAATTATTTTCTTACATAGAAGTTGTCAATAATACTGGACATTAAAGTTGTCTGAAAACACCAATAAAATACTCATAATAACTCACTCCTCTATGATAAACATCCAAATATTTTAGTATATAATTTTAAGTATAATTAACCCTTTCTTCTTCAAACACCACTCAAATTCTTAGGAAAATAATTGAATTCAGGGAATATTTCTGCACAAAGGATGACAGGAAATTCCAGGGCATCTGAGAACAATAATTTTACAGAAGAGTCATACACCATCACTCAGGCAATAAACTCTTACATAGGGACAAATTGAATACAGGTTATATCCATTTATCCAATGACTTATGCGGTGACTAGCTATTGGTGTGGCTTTTCCTAACAAATGACCAAATAAGGAGGAGGAGAAGGGTCGCATTAACTCACTTGGGTGTTCACAACAAGACAAGACTTACGGTTGATCCTCATCCGTTTGGGAGAAAGACAAGAGAACAGCAGCTGGATCAGAAGAATCATCGACTTTGCTCTTAAATCATAGGTTTGTTCACCCCTTAGTAGCTTACTTTACTTCCAGAGAGACGCTGAGAGAATAGGAACAACCACTGCAAGAATCAACATAGCTTTAGGTCTAAGTTGTATTAAATGTTAAGTTCTTTTTGTTTGCCCCAGTGTGGTCTATGGAGTCCTTTCCAGCTTCATGAAGTGGATTGCAGTTTAAACACTCCTTGCCACATAAAATTCCATCAGCATATGCAGTAACCTTCTCAACAGAAATTTGCATAACCTTCCAATTAAAAATTCTGTCTTCTTCCTTACTATCTGTCTACTTCTCTTAAGTACTATTTCCTTTACTTTTCAAATCTAAAGGTTTATATGGCTTTATCCTGTCATTTTTAGCTGTACAAATTAACATCCCTACTAAAAATTAAAACATACCTACAATTGAATTCCTTCACTAATTAAATTTTTAGCACATTTCCTACAGAGTACATAAATTAATGTTTGAATCAACAGTCAGAACATGGCAACATAATTTACCCTTATCAGCTTTTATATTATTAATACAAAATATAGTCAAAAGCTCAAAAACAATAAACATGTTTTTTTCAGGCCATGTATGAGTGACCTTAGTTCTATGATTAATATTGACCCAAGTCACTTGTTATAACATAAAAGAAGTTTGAATTTTTCCCCCCTTTTTTCCACTTTGGTTTTTCAAGACAGGGTTTCTCTGTAGTTGTGGAGCCTGTCTGGGAGCTAGCCCTTGTAGACTAGGCTGGCTCAAACTCACAGAGATCTGTCTACCTCTGCCTCCTGAGTGAAGTTTGAATCATTTTTATAGCAATAAAACAAAGCATACTAAGCTAAGATATTTAGCACATGCTTGCTGGAGACCACAAATAATCAGATTACACAAGACTGAGAAAAACTCTTGTTTATGTAGTTATCTGATGATATTTCCCAGCTTTGAGGATAAGGAAAGCAAATCCTCTGCTGAAATGTTTCAAAACTATCTATCTGACATATTTAATTCATAACTAACTTAGAGAAATAAGAAGGTCCCAGTGAAAAGCAAAATTTTCTATGTGTAATGCCTAAAAAGTAGGTTATCTTAATAGCATTCACTGTTATATGGTACATGAGCTTTTAAGCAGAGCTGGTCACACATCTAAAAGAAAATAACACTTACAGAATTAATTTTGATCGTATTAATTTTATCATTTCCTCCTCTGACTCTCCCATGTACCACCTTTCATTTTGACACAGTTCCAACTAATAAAATGAAAGTCTGTAAGTGTCACTAACTTTACCTGAATTTTTTTAATTAAATTCCAGAGAGTATTGATATCAGTCACGAAAAATTATAATGAAGTATTTAGCCCAATATTTGTCCAGGGAGTATAAATCTCAGTATTTCTTACCCTCTTTACTTTATCGTAAATAATAATTTTTCTTTAATTAAGAATTTGAGTTTATTTGCAGACAAGCAGAAAAAAGGATAGAAGGAAAGAGTGGTTCACAAAAGAGGTAAAATCAGAGTAGACTAGGTAAGAAATTGAAGTCTTCATAATTCACATTTTCTTTTGGATGCCATCCAATAACATTCATAAATTCTGTTTGGTGAAAGCCCATGTTCTGTTAAACTTACTATTTTTCCTGATGGTTGAAAAGGTGTTGAGTCAGATGCAAATCTAGATAATAAGTGCTTACCAGAATGAAAATAGCCCTGTTCCTCCCACCCCTCCTTGCCATGAATACCTGCAAAACTTCTCTTCCTGTTCTGCTTCAAACAGCAAGACCGCCAGAGAAACCAAAGACAAAAAACACCATGTTCCTGTACCTGCCACCTACACAACCTCCTCGGTTGCCTCACAGACTCCCCCAGTTCTCTGCCACATGGAACCAACGAGGCAAGAGTTTCAAATGCTGTCACCTCCTACATCCCCTGTGGGTCCTTTTCACTGTTCTGCTCCATAGCACTAGTCGGGTAACAAACACTTAGATCCTGACACATGATGGTGAAAGACACAACACAAGATCTTTCATTTATACCTCCTGGGGACCTTTGTCACTTGGTGGGCACCCACTTTTATTCTATATCACATGAGTAAGTAACCCAAAACATCCCAGTCCTTTCCTATGCTGACTCTGGAACTTCCTTTGCCACTTCATTCTTTTCAATTTATCTCTTCAACTCATTCAAAATTTCTTCATTTGTACTTGATATAGAGGACAAAAAAAAAACCTTCAAAAAGAAATCAATCCAATGTCTAGATGTTGTCCCTTCACAAAAGTAACAGCACTGTGACATAACAAGATAAAATATACCTCATCAAGTTACCAGCTTTTTAGGCATGGAATCAAGGGGGACAAAAGAAATAATATTCAGCATATAGAACTTGAAAAGAACAGTTACAAACTCTATTATTTTAAAAAAATAACAGAACAAAACAGCTGAGTAAACCTAGACAAAAATAAAATAATCCAAGTTTATGGAACACAAATAAAGAGAATGAAAGATGGAAGACAATGTTAATATAAATGTGAATTAGAATTCAAAAAATAGTCATAGTGGAGTAAAATACAACTGAAATGAAGTTGCATGCAAAAAGAAACTCAATCCTGCACTTCATTACTAATTCTACTGGAAGTAAAATAAAACCATACACATTTACACAAGTAAATATATCTTCTGCTCTTAGCATATAGCACTCAGACAATGCAGGTGGATTAGGTTTTCTAGATATATAAAGATATATTTCAGTTAGATAATCTTCAACACTTCAATGATCTACATAATATGATATTTTAAAAGTTTTAAGAACTTAGACTTTTCTCAACAGTGAGAGATGTCTGTTCCTGGTAGCACCAATTATTTCAAGAGGATGATTGGCATTGAAGAAACTCTTTGTGGAGTTTGCTTTTAATGTGGAAGGTTAGCTTTTTAAGCACAAAACTATTCTTGCCTGGATTGCTTGACAATATGTATAAGTTAGACATGCAGAATGCAAAGGAAAATGATGAACTTGCCAACACAAGATGAGGCAATCCTTCAGGATTCCTACTTATGAACAGTCTGGCCGACATTTTGCAGGACACAGAAGAAAGTGACTGATGAATTTTGCCAAAACAGGTGGAACATCCCTTCAAATTTCCTCCTTCACTGAGAAAATTGCCAGATTTTCTGGGCCTATAGGCTACAATGGATTCCTCAACATCAGAGAACTTTGGGTGACTGTTCAGGTAGCCAGATGTCTCTGTCATTTCTAGAGTTTTGGTAAGGGCTTGAAAAGTTCTTCCTGATTATTCAGGTAATATATCCTTCTGGGGTATTTGTGGAGTTGAGACTAGATAGTTACAATTTTTATTAGTTATGTTAAAAGATAAATTAGATATGAAACTTTAGATTCATAAAGATATAATAGATGATAGAGCATTTTCTTTAATTTTCTCAAATAAAATAGACTAAATAATTATACTGTAGTTCTTGCTTAATAACTGTTTTGTTATATGTAATGTGTAATTTTACTGTGTTAAAGCTTTCCTTTAGTCAGAAAAAGGAAGATGATGCGGGATGTCCCTCTGTGTGCTGTCGACATGTTTTATTACCACTGGTTAATAAAAAAGCTACTTTGGCCTATGGAAGGGCAGGTAGGTGTGAAATCCAAACAGAAATAGAGGGAGAGAGAAAGTGGATTCAGAAAAATACCAGCAGTCGCTAGAGGAGTAAGATGCCAAATCATTACTGGTAAGTTATGGGGCATATAGTGATTATTAGAAATGGGTTAATTTATAAGTAGAGCTATTCAGTAAGAAGCCTGAGTAATTGAACAAACAATTATATATACTTTCTTTTTTACCTTAACAGTTGCTTTTACTAGGTACTATGACTTTCAGCTTAGTGTTTCCAGGGGTATCTTGAGTGTGCCACCAGGTGTGCCTCTGCATCTATATCTGTTTCTTGTGTCTTTTGTGCTTTGTTTTGTTCTTCATCTTTTTAGTTTTTTTTGTCCTATCTGATGTGTTGATTTTTCTTTTCTTTTATTATTATCCCTTAGAAGCATATTTGTTTTCTGCTGAGAACAGAAATTTGATGGATAAGGATGGAAGGGGAGGTGGAGAGAAACTGGAATGAGTAAAGGCAGGGGAAATCATGATAGTAGTGAAATAAATATATTTTCAATGAAAGGAATAAAAATCACTGATATGTATTATCAGTTGCTTAACTGAACTACTATCATAAATGAGGAAATAACTGTAAAGGGAGACCATGTGTTCATTTCCCAGCTACCAAGACCTGAATAATCACAGAAATTATATTACTTCTAATACTCAATGACAAATGGTTCAGGAATATTTCTAACTAGCTCTTACATCTTAAATTGACCCATTTCTATTAATCTGTGTTTAATCTATTAATCACCAGATTATACTGGAACATATTAATGGGAAGCAAGAGTAGCCCAAGGCCCTAGTTGCTGGTAGGAATGCAAACTCATAAAGTTACTGTAGATATCAGTGTGGCAGTTCCCCAGAAAGACAGTGGTTGATCTACCTCAAGATCCAACTGTACTAAATTCTTGGGCATATAGTCCAAAAATGTTTAATCCTAACACCAAGACAATTGCTCTATTATATTTATTGATGCTGTGTTCAGAATAACCAGAAATTGCCACCAAACTAGATGTCCCTTAACACAATAACTATTAAAGAAAATGTGTTATATTTACACAATGGAGTACTACTTGACCATTAAATAAAATCATTGAATGAAGGCAAATGGATAGAACTAGGAAATATCATCTTGAGTGAGTTATCAAAGATCCAGAAATATAAATGCCATATATATTTGCCTACATGTGGATATTAACTGTTAAGTCAATGATAATTAAGCTACAGTTCATAGGACCACAGAATATAGTATAGAGTAAGGACTAGAGAGAATACAGAGATATCAGTAGGAAAGAGAAAAATTAGGCATATATGATGGAAGTGGGGGTTAGAATGGGAGGATCACATTGGGGAATAAAATAAGGGGTGAGACAAAAAAAGTAAGGGTCCTTTAAGAGGTAGTATGTAATC
Organism: Chionomys nivalis; assembly: GCF_950005125.1. Classification (NCBI taxonomy): domain Eukaryota; kingdom Metazoa; phylum Chordata; class Mammalia; order Rodentia; family Cricetidae; genus Chionomys; species Chionomys nivalis. Next base: position 12,309,846 of record NC_080097.1, read on the forward strand.
AAATACAGTAGATTCTTCCTGAAATGTAAACATATATAGAGGTGATCTAAATGAAGTAAAGCATCATTAATGGGAGAGAGAATCTCAGCTGGCCCTCTCTTGTCCCCTAGGGAAGCTTCCTTTATTGAGATTTGATAACATAAAATTTTGTAGGGCAAAAGGGCCCAGTGAAATTCCCACCCCCCAAAAATTTATCAGTTCTACAATTTTCTTTGTGATAAGGTTGCCCGGTGTCAGTGGGAATGTTAAACTAGCCCTGGAATATTGAGCAACAATGCAAGAGCAATTGAACCAGTTCTGATACCAGTTTCCCTAAAAGCCATTCACTTCCTTATTTGGAGAACGTTAGCGCATGCCAAGTCCCAAGCACCATCCTTGCTTCTGCTGATTGCACTCTGAGCCAACCAGCTAAGAAAATACATAAGTGGACTAGCTTCATTATATTCAAAAATATGGGATTATAGCTCCTGTAGTTACCTTTTCTGGTAATGTCCTGATCATTTTCATCAATTTGAATCACTCACTGTGTAGAAAATTCAAGCATATTTCTGTTCATTATCTATAACCTATCAATTCTAATAATGAAATTTTAGTTCTTCAACCAGCCAACAAGCCATCTACTTTCTTAATGTGCTATTTCAATTCAGACGGATTTGAGTTTTAGAATTTTAACCTGCGCACCTATTAGAAATGATAGTATCAATTTTAACACAGTGCTAGCATAGCTCCTTTGTCCTTATTTGGGGAAACAATACTAATTTCCCAGTAAATCATGTTTCACTAGTTCCCTTCACTTTGCTTTAAGGAAAAACTGGTTTGTGGCTTTAATTGTTTATATAGTTAAAGTATTTACTCAATTCACTTTTGCATTCTATATTTCTTGGCCTCCTATGTAGTACTAATTTGGGAAGTTAAGATTTTCTCTTTTAACTGTTATTCTGAGAAGTTCTATGAATTTTGTAAAATTTATACTTTTGTGTATCTAGCATTATAATACCACACAGAACAGATTTAATTTGTCCTAATTACATTAAAATTTTACCTCTATAAATTTCCCCTTCCCTTTAATTTTTCTTATTGCCATAGTTTATCTTCTCCAGAATATCATGCTTTTGTAACATACGGCAAATTGTTTCCAGGCAGGCATCTTTTCTTGTATAACTGAAAGGTTGAAATGGTATTTTCAAGTGTGAAATAAATGCCAACAATATTTAACATGACTTAATATAAATGTTGGACTGAGAAAATAAACTTTCTGTGCTATTTTCTGTTAGTTGGTGTTCATGTCACAGTGGAAATTAATTAGCTATAGATGAAGTAAAAACTGTTCGCAAAAACTAAAGTATGTACTCTGCTATTTAAGTATAATATTCTCAAATCTTAAATTACTAGAAAACCTAATGTACTTAAATGAAATGATGCTGATTCTAAATATATTCTATAGACACGAATTATGTATGGTGGTCATTTTTAGCTGGCAAAACCATAAAATGGAAAAAGTTAGATAAATTTTAGAATATCTACATAAGTTTCTACCATTACCATGGAGAATATTTTACAAATAAAACATTGTCTTTTGTTTTCTAATATAATGTGAAAACTGCACTGTGAAAAAATATATTATAAAAAATTTGACTCAACGTTTATAAAGAGAAATAAATAATGAATATAAGTAATATTCTTCTTATATTGATGATGATTTGCCATGACTGTCTCTCCACCAATTTTTTCCTTTTTTTTCTCCATTTCTTCTTCCATCCCTGCTTTTCTTCCTCTCACCCAGTCTTGATGCAGGTATTTATTTAATTTTTGCTGTGCTGACTCACAAAGCTGAGCTTATCATGCCAGGTAAATAAGTACTCTGCTACTGAATCATACATAGTTTCTTAAAAAATCCCAGTTATAGAACAATCATAATTTCAAATGTTATTAAAATGTTTAAATTAAAATAAGAATTTTCTGTTACAAATATAAAATTATTAACCATAATAAATGGATTTGAACTTTATATTTTCAGTGCTGCTTGACACAGAATATTACAACAGGAAAATAAATAACTCACACATCATAATTATCTAAGTCTCCTCTTGAAATGTCCATCAAAGGCAAGTTTTCTAATCAGAAGAATGTTTCACTTCTATGCACTGTATTTAGAAAACCTATGGTATAAATGTTTAGTAGTGTATTCCTAAAGAAGAAACTCAGTAATTTAATTATTTGGCTAAATCAGGTACATTTGATATCAATAGATTTTCTGATGATTAGATGTCATAAATTTAGTCATAGTGATAAAAGCCAGATAAATTATTCCTTTAAAAAAGTATGTCATTCAAACTGGCCTTGGTGAGCTCCCAATAGATCAGCCCCACTGTCTCAGTGGGTGGGTGCACCCCTCGTGGTCCTGACTTAGGACCTTGGACTTTCCACAGGGCAGAGAACCCTAACTGCTCTTCGGACTGGAGAGGGAGGGGGAGAGGAGTGGGGGGAGGGGGAGAGGAGTGGGAGGAGGGGGAGGGAAATGGGAGGCTCGGAGGAGGCGGAATTTTTTTTTTTTTCAAAAAAAAAAGTATGGCATTTTTGGGGAAACATCAATGTAAAAAAGATGCTTATTTGCACCCCCTGAGATCTGAGTTGGAATCTTCAGCAGATGTTGTATACAGAAGTATTTAAAACTCATAACAGAGAATAGCTCTTTGTTTCTCATATAACGTTGTCTGCCAATGTTCGTCAAGATTTTGAGTACCAGAGTATTTATGTTTTTATTATCACATTTGCAATTTAAAATTAAATAGAATAAATCAGAAATGTGGTCCACAGAAAGCTTTCCTCAAGAAGTTGGGCTTAATTAAGCCTCCCCTAGCATGCCATCTGTTCTTCATCTCTTCTCAGATCAAGACACAATAGACATAGACATATGGGCTGTAGGCTGAGAACATGAAGGGATTTTCAGAAAGTTACAATTCATTTCTGGTTGTCTGTTTTGCTTTGTTTTTGTATTTGTGTTTTGTTTTGTTTTTCAACAAGAGATATTTCAATTCATCTGAGGTCAATTAAATCTAAAATGTTGTCCTGGTTGGAGGATAATTGGAGCTGCTTGCCTTCTACCTTACGTTTCAGTTACCTAACGTGATATTAAGTGACAAACACTAAGAAATCACTGAGAACTCCAAGAAAAATGCTCCTGTCTGTATGTCTCAAGGTATTTATAAGTCATCAACTATGTGTTGCTACTCTTTGAATAGAATCTTATTCTTCCTACATCATACCCCATTATATATTCCTTATGAATCCAGAGAGTTCACTGGTTCAAGTGCACAGGTACTACCTTGCATAACCATGTTGCAAGGCATTGCATGTAGTTAACTTAACAAAGAAAAATTCTAGTAACCATTCTCTTTTGACTGTGAGGTAAGGGTATCACCATTACAACTATTAATTCAGTTGTACAAGATTACACATGCTAAGAATTTTTCATCCAAAAGACATTGGAGAACAATGAACAAAGTTCTTTGAGCAAAGATACTAAGTAGAAAACACACAAATTTTCTGTCATAAGGGAATTTTTGACCAGTATTATTAATGAAAATTTGTAACACATTTCTAAGAAATGAGTGAGTTATTAAGCTTTATTAGCTTTTGTTCAATTGTATTCTAAATTCAGGCCAGAACTGGAAATTATGTTCTGCTTAGTATTTAAATAATATCCTTCTTTCTCCGTTTTGATTTGACTGAGAAGATGTGTATCTAATGAAGCAACTTTCGAAATCAGTATAACGTCAAGGGGTGAAAGTCCGATACTGCTTTGGTCTGTTCAGTCAAGAAAAACCAGCAATTTGACTATTGAATGTTCCCTTTTCATCAGTTTTAAACATCACCAGACACAGTTGATTGCTGCTAAAGTATTATAGTTAGTACTTCCTATCAATTCCAATGTAAATTGAGGCAGTAGAATTGCTGGCTCCAAGCTTTGTGTTTCTTTACCTGAACAGCTTTTGGGAATTTGTTTCCAGCTATCAAACAACAAGACTGAAAGACAATTTCTGCAGAAGAAAGTCAGAAGACAAGAGGATGGAAAAGTAAGAAAGACATAATGCGCAGGCTAGAAAGATGTTGAAGACTTCTTGTTTGGACATCACTCTCTGCCTGTCAGTTATACAGTGCTGCTGCCTGAGAAACCAAGGATGTAGGGACACAATTACGGAAAGAAGCAGATCAGTGTTAAAGGTACAGGGAAACAAAGAACAACCACAAAAATAAACTTGCATCTGGATGTCTAGCTGTAAGTACTCAGCGTTCTTATGTTCTCATTGTACTATAAATTTTCAATAACAGCTGAAGCTTTAAACTGTACTTTGTGGGCTTCAGAGATACCTCAGCGGTTAAGAGCGCAGCCTGCTCTTCCAGAGTTCCTGAGCCAATTTCCAGCACTACGTGGTGGCTTAGAATCATTTTGTAATGAGGTGTGGTGCCCTCTTCTCGCATGCAGACATAGAAGCAGGCAGAACATGGTATACATAATAATTAAATTAAAGTTTTAAAAAACTTTAAAAATTATACTTTGTAAAATAAAAGTGATATTGTACAATATGACCAGTAATGCACCTGGCTAAAATCTACCAAAGAAACAAGCTGGATCATAAATGTTAATTTTTTAAAATGAACAATTCAGTATAAAAGTGTGAAAATATGACATAAAATAATTAAATTAATTATAGTACCAAAATATATTTTCATTGAGTGACAGGAATTATTTACATTTTTAATATCCTCTTTATTTTCTTATATAATGATTTTCTTATCATAAATGATGAGTGCCAACAGCTATTTTGTGGAAGGATTAGGAATATTTTAATGTAGAAAGGAAGAAAATATCATAAGAATAGAAACTGCAGAATTTAAAAGTTCGGTCTCTGATTACGGACATGCAAAAAATTTTTACTATAATTTAAAAATTCAAATTAAAAGAAAATGAAAAAAGTACAGGATCATTCTTAAATATTACACAATATTTAAATGCAGTAATATGCAATTTCATTTTTTACTGGTGAGTAATCATCTTCAAAGAAATGTAAATATATCAAGTAGAGTGTCTATTTTTCAAGAATGATTTTCTCTAGAATATAGGATAAATATAAATCATGTGAGACTGGTAGAATTTTCATTTCCCATGATAACTGTGAGGAGAAAAGGTGAAATAGAGCTGAGTACTGGTTAGGAAAACAACAGTTAGGAATTTTAATAATAATTGCCTCCAAATCCTTTTGTTCATGAGCACATGTTAAATTATTGTAAATATAGTAAAAGATTCAATTAGAAATACAATGTATACTAATTGTAAGTAAAATTAATATTTTATAGAGCACAAAAATCTTTTAAAATGTTTTTCCTAATTGAATACTAGAAATGTCAAAAAAAGAAAGAGGCAAATATAAACTAGTAACAATTTTATTCTTCATTGTATTTTCTTATCTCATATTCTCTATTTTCTTTTACGTTTGTGGAAAAAGAATTTGCAATTTTAATGAAACCTAACTGGAGGGCCAGATAGGGCTAAGATTTATTCCTTAATCACACTGTCTCTCATGTTTCAAATTAATGTAATGCTCACAAAGGTACTGAAATTGAAAATTCTAATAACCCTCATATCAAAAGACTTTGAGAGTTAATATTTTATCATTTAAGAAAAGTGCTTATAACAGTTTTGTGTTTTGATCATTTTTTAGAAATTGTAATACTTTAATATTGAAAAAAATATATATATATATGGAGTCCACCAAGGGAGACAGCAACTTTCATAGAACTAAGGCTTTATGTATTCAGATTCCTCAGGACAAAATACCAACTCAGCAACAGGGCCTTGTTCACCATGTCATAAAATCATTCCTGGACCATAATAAATGTTACTGTGTTCAACATTGTTGTTTCAGTGCATTTAAATATGAATTACTCTCATTCCTTTCAAATGAGTTTATAAAAAATATAGTAGTAATAGGATATCAGAATTTCACATAGAGTAGAAATAGGATGCATTTCTTTCATAACAGGAGAAGCAACAATAAGAACATTTACTGTAAAAGTGTGCTAAATTAGGGTTTCTCTACAAAGCAGTTTTGTTCCTCGGGGGAAATTGTCAATGTCTGAATTTCTTTTAATATTACTGTTTGGAAAGGTAGGTGGGTGGCATTGATATCAGGAGTTTGGAATCTAGAGTTGCAGCTAAGCAATACAGCCATTCACAATGCAAGCCCCCTCCCAACCTGCTGAGGGTGAGAAACCCTTTTCGGTCACAGGATGTCAAGACTTTATTCCTCTTCCTTACTTTACAGGACTAAGGCTAAAATCGTAGTGTTGGGCTAGCAGTGGTTCTTTGTGACAACAACAAAGAAATGTGTGATCTGTCTGCTTTACAAAGGGTGAGGATGTAGCAGGCTGTAAGAGAAGCTACTGGCTTGGATTTCATGACTGATGTCCAATGTGCTATCCTGAGGCAGTGAGGTAACAACATCTCCAGGGAACTGAATCATCTTGTGGCTGGTACTATATAGCTAATATTTAAAATAAGATATGGTCTTATTGTAATAACAAATAAGTGAATGAGGAAAGTTACATGACAGAATAATAAAAGTTGAGTGGTCACAAAGCATCAGGCAGTTTATGCACATTGTCTAATTTTCACAAGATCTCTGAGGATTGTTCCTTGTTAATACATTACACAATACTGAAGAAACCAGTAGCATCTACCCCTGTATAAAACTCATAATCGAGATGATTTGTCACCTGTCTAAGAATGGTTTTAGACAAAAAAAAAATGGTTTTAGACATTGCTACTTGTCTGTTGGGGGATAAAATTGTCACACACTCACGCATACACACACACACAAGCAAACACCAAGAAATTTTTTATATGTTTCTATAAAATTAAATTGTTACTTTTCTCATTATCAAAGAAACATATTTTACTTCTAATATACCTAGGATTTTGAAAGCTTTCTTTCTAAATTAGTTTTCATTTTTGCCTCCATGTAAGGCTGTACACTACATGAATGCTGTGGCAGCAAAAGTCAGAAGAGGGCATCAGATCTACTGGAATTGGATTACAGAGACCTGGTAGCTTCTATGTGGTTGTTGGGAACTGAACCTGGTTACTTTGGAAGTAGAGCGAATGCTAGTAACTGCTAGATCATGTCTGGAGTTAAAGCCTACTATTATTCTTAAATTATTTTAAGTATCTGTTTCTGAAAATACTGAAAGGTAAGAAAAAATCCCATTAAGTTGTCATAGTTTGCAGAATTTTTAAGTTAGCCTGCATTGGACTGAGTTAGAACTCTGCATATACGTGGCAGTTTTGTAGCTTGGTTCTCTTGTGGGACTCCTAACAGTTGGAGCAGGGACTGTCTCCAACTCCATTACTAACTTTGGGACCCTATTTCTCTTACTGACTTCCCTTGTGCAGCCTTAAAACAAGGGAAGCTGCTTAGTCTTACTCCAATTTGGTTTTCATGTTTTGTTGATATCCAAGGGAGGCCTGCCCCTTTCTGAATAGAAATGGAGGAGATGGAGGAGTGTGTGTGGGGGGGAAATACAAGTGGTTAAAATGGTCAAAACAGCTAACCTTGCTCCGTTTCTTTCATACCCAAAATGCAATGCAAACTTAATGCCAGTTTTATTTCTCATTCCATGTGCTTCAGTTACAGGAAGAGTTCCCAGAAAACTGAGAGTTGTTTTCTGGATGGAACAATAGTAAAGCAGAAGGCGAAGTTACACAGTATCTCACATTTCTCAGGATCACTGTGGAGAAGCTTACTGAGCAATCAGGGTGCACAGCTCCTTCTCTAAATACTCTGCAGAAGAGAGGTTGCTCTGTAAGTGTTTATCAATATTGATCAAATAAATCACATAATCTCTCACTTGGAGAACTTTCAAGAAAAGACGTATGGAGCATGTAATGATGCAGACATGCTTAGAGCTGGCTGGCCAGCTGCCCGGAACAGTCTTCACTCTAAGCCTGAACTTAATCCTTAACCTCAGTGCCGAGTTTATATCAAGCTAAGAGGTATAATTTGTAAATATCAAGTGTCTGTATATCCCCAGAATAGTCACAGATAAACCATTGTCAGATCACTGAACACATATTAATACCATTAGTATATAAAGAGAAATAAAACTACAGAATCTGATCCAGAATCTCTTCCTGGAAGTTTTTAATAGAAAATGCCAAACTTCATATTTGAAGGTTTCTTGGTGACCATAAAATTAAATTAGGAAGGTTAATAATAGAAATTCAATATTTAATGTTGTCATATTAAATTAACCTCAGAAATAGATGATTACAATAGGTTATGATCAAATATCATGGCAGGAAATCTACTCTGCATGTGAGGTAATTTGTAAGATAATTCCATTCAGTTACATTGTACATTAATGTAAAATACTGTCACTGAAACCTCTGAATTCTTATTTTCAGACTGTTAGTACGATGTACCTGGAAAAAAGTATTGATTGGAACACAGAATTTTATCTGTTATTATATTGTTATAATTATATTTTATACTTACAATTTTGAATTCTATACTTACTGCAACTGCTATTTTTCTTCCATAAACAATAATTTGTAACCTGTTCTGATTTCTAGCTATTTAAAATTTGAGCTATAGGCATACTCATAATACACCTACAGAATAAAAATAAACAGAGAATCATTGCTATGCATAGTAAGACACCATTAATTTATGTAAAAGAATATAGAAAATATTGAAATAATTATTTAAAAAGGCTTCATTTAGAGATCACTCCTGTCTTATTTTTTAATGGAAAGTCATGCATTTCTAATTTTGTCATTTATTATCTAAGAAACTATAATTATTTGCAGCTATTATGACCAAGAAAATGGTGACAATGATAGTTTTATAATTTTCTTATTAATTGATCTTGATATGACCCCATGATCAATGTTACTAGGCCTCATTTCACAGATGAGGGACCCGTACTAATCTAAGTTTAATGATGTTCTTAAAATCAGAAAATTAAGAAGGAGAAACTGGATTCAGATTTAGGATTGTCATTATGTATTTCTTTCCTCTAGCAACCACGGTTCCTATTAAGGTTATATAGTGATGAAAAACTGTTGAGGGAGACAAGAGAATCACCAGTACTATAACTGCCTTCGAATTCCTAAAGGAAGTCTAGTGAAGTGGATTTTTTGAGTCCTTATCCATATTGGGAAGGGGCTTTTATTAATACTGCTCTCAAAGTTGATTGACATATTCCTGTATGTAAGCCCTGACCTATATTCCTTTAAATCACAAGACTATTATTGGTCCACCAACTGTACTTAGGTTAAATCTTTTTTTTTGTATGTCATTACCTTCTCTTAATGAAGAAAAACAAACATCTCAGACAAATTTACAATGATAATTAAATTTGTTATATTTCTGTTTGACTTTCTTATAGGGTAAATGACAAACACCAGAGCGCAATATGTTAGATTGTCTTATAAAACATTTTTAGAAAGGATTTTTACTATTTACCTTATATTCTTTAAGCTATGAGAATTGAATTTGTTTTCTGGTTTTAGATTTTAGATCTGTAATTAGATTAGGTACCCAAAGGCCATACAGATCTATATCACAGTCTTTATGAACCACAGTGAGAAAATGTCCAAACATGATATTTACATAAGAATGTGTATACTTAGATAATATTATCTTTACAAGTTATTAAACCATTTTATAATTAATACTAATCAAAATTAGTCAAGTAAAAGCACACATTGAGTGAGGGATAGCAAGAAGATTTAGTAACCTTGAGTAATTGATGCTGAATTTGGGGATATAAGTCAGTAAAGAGAAAGCTGACTTTGTTCTCTGACCTCATCACACTTATCATGGCTCTTGCATAATCATCATCTATATTCAAAGAATATGTATGCTTCTATAAACATACATACAAATATTTACCAACACACAGTTATTTAACACATTTTAATGCTAATAGTCATGAAAAATGGAATAAAAAGAGGGATATTTACCTTATATAAATTCTATATCTTTTGGTTCAATACATATTAATCTATGCTTTTGTTGGTTCAATATAGCATAGAAGAATTTTTTGATTCTAATCAAATGGTCAAAGGAATTGATATACCTTTTCTCTCCTTAATAATATATACAGTACCTAGATATAATACAGCAAAGCAGCTTTGTTAGAGATGTACAATAACAAAATATTCCTACATCCAAATACTAACCTTTGAACAAAACTTTTAGACACAGACATAACTATGAGATTTGGCCAGCAGTTTAGTGGTATGGGCAAATGTTTCAAATCTAGAGAATTGAAAATGGGTTTGTACTGAGCTTCAGTCAGTTCTGTTTTAGACCTAGATGATTTGAGGAAAGGAATTTTAGAAGTGCTTCTATTGAGCCATATAAAAATTAAAGATATGTGTGAAACTTTTCTCCAGATATGTGGACAGGAGTAAACATCCAGAGGGTAATCAGAGATAGTAAAAAGAAATGTGGAATACCCTAGATCTCTGGTTGGTAGGGATGGGGAACCTAGACATAAATAAATTCAGACTCCAGGCAAGTTTCACATCCATTGTTACTTTAAAAATATTAAATGTTCTTCATTCAGAGCAATAAAACCTTAAAATTACCAGAAATTAAACAAGATTGCCAAGGAGCATACTGAAATTAACTTTTATATGCAGAAAGTTCTGAGTACATTTTCTCGAGACAAATATAGTTGAATTGTGGAAAATATTTTGAAATATGATACCCCAAAAAGTTCAGGTATGTTGATCAGATAAGTGATCATTCAGTGATACTCTGAACACTGAGCTGAGCTTCCTACATTAATCTTAGCAATCCACAACCCAGGGTAATGCAACTATTTAAAGTAAAGTTGAATATGGGTGGAAGAGGTCTACACTATATAGCCTGGCAGTTGCTAAATTTTTACTACCGGAGAAAGACAGACCCTGTGCAGTACTTTTGGAAATTTATATAACACACAACTGTGTTATATAAATCTCTGTCTATTCCTGTGTAGACATGATTTATCATTTACTTTTAGTTGCTGTGCAAAAACACCATGACCAAAAGAGTGAAAAAGAGCTTGCGTTTCCAGAGTGGCAGAATGTAATGATAAGGAAGGCATAACAAAGGGCAACTTGCACAGAAAGTTGAGATGACATTTCCATTCACATTCAGGAAGAAGAGAAAGTGAACCAGAAGTGGGATGAGAGTATAATTCTCAAGGTCAGCTCCGAGGGATATACTTCTTCCATCTGTATCATATATCATAAATGTATCATAATCTTCCCAAATAAATCCAACAACTAAGCATCACATCTTCCAGTATCCGAGCCTGTAGGGTAAGCTTCTCACTGAAACAACCCTCTTTGACATATGTGTTTTTAAAACATAAGTCAACATTTGGAAAGTTGAACAAATATAGTTGTTCTTTTCCTGGAGAATCTTCAAATGGGAGACATAGTTTAATAACCTCAAACTTGTAATACTGCCATATATTACTGGACCAGATCTAATGCTTTTCATCGTCACTCTCTGCATACCTCTTAGAATATTTTCTTTATGAAATAAGCATTCTGAATACTGTGTTGGCTAATGTTGAGATGACTAAACTAAGTTCATTTCCTTTAGTCAATCATAAACCAGATTACAGAATTTGTCCAGTTAGCATCAAAACCAGTCAATAGATTACAAGCAATAGAAAATATCTCCTTTGTCATGAGAAATGATTAAAAATCTAGACAGAATAGAGCTGCATGCTGTTAGATTTACATGTTCTGTATTTTGTGGATGGTCAATGTATAGTGGTAATTCATTCACAGCGTACCCTTAGGGAATAGCCCCGCATTATCCATACAGGGTTCATTGCAGGGCTTTTAAAAAACACGCATGCTTCCCTCCTAGGCGTTAAATTCTGATTGTTTTGGTTAATCTAAGGCCAATGCTTTCTATATTTTTATATATTTGACTGAAGGCAAGGCGTCTAAACAATTGTTCTGATATTATAATTTAAGCCTGTAACATTTTGAGCTTATAACTAGATTTATAACTTCATTTCTGTCATCATCATCAAGGTGTCTGATATAATGGCTTGGGATGTCTAAATGACTCATCCTAGATTTATGCTTTTGTCAAGACAATAACAACAAGACTAATGACTTGCAGAATAAGACTAATTAGCAGTAAAAAAATATTTTTTTGAAAGTATATAATCAACTCTCTGTTGTTGAAGGTATGTATTTAATTCAGTATCCCAGATCCCAGAGGTCGCCCTTGTGGTTCTTCTGCAGGGGATTTGTCTATTTTCTTTCAAATTTTGTTAACATTGCTGCCATCACATAGCTTTTTAACAGCTATGTAGGTTATTGAGCCACACAGTTAGGACTCCAATCCTGAATACAAAACTAACACCATCCAATGAATATGAAGAAATCCACTAGGGGCCTTCATAGAGCTTTCACTCCTACTTTCTATCATTTTAGTAAAGGAAAGAATTCTAAAGGCTGTCCAAAGAGAACATAAACATCAAGTCAGTAAGGAACCCTTTGATATAAAATGCTGTCCTCTCTGTAAGATATTGTAGGGCAATGGTGTCATTAAACTTGTAGAAGTAACCAGCCAATATTTAATATTACTTAAGGTCAACTATAGGAAATTGAAACCATTGTCCTCAAAGCTTGGGTACCAAGAAATAGAGAATTCAATGGGTAAAACCAAATGTTACTGTTATAAAAAAGTAATTGCTACAAAATCACTTCCAAGGAAATTCTGCTATACTTATAGATCAGTACCTGGCTCAGCCATTTTCAGAGAAGGTTCCTCATGCAGTAGATATGAACAAAGACAGCGAGTCACGGCCAGATATTATGCAGGGAATGAACTTTGGACACTCAGCCATGAATAGTATGTCTTTTATGAATTCCCTATCTTCGGGACTCAGAGAACCCCAAGGAATGGGAGGCAGAAAACTGTAAGAACCAGAGGGGTTAAAGGACATGAAGAAAGCAAGACCTTCTAAATAAAATTGACCAAAGCACACATGAACTCAGAGACTCGGGCCACATGTACAGGTCCTGCACAGAGTCTGAACCACATCTTCTGCATATATTACCACTTCCTGTTTTGTACATTTTTATGTACTTCCTGATTTGCAAATAAGTGGGACTCTTACTCTTATGCTCTCTCATGGGTTGTCTTCCTTCTGTTTATCTTGTCCAATATCTATGTGTTAGTTTTTTTGTTTGTTGATTTTTCTTATGATTCCTTAGAGGCTTTTTGCTTCTTACTGAAAAACAGAAAGAAAATGCATTTGAATTGGAAGGAAGGTGAGGGAATAACTAAGAGTGCAGGGAAGAGAATCCATGATCATATCATAGTATATGAGAAAACATGTTTTATATGTTTTCTTTTTTAAAATTTTATTGATTTTTATTGAGTTCTACATTTTTCTCTGTTCCCCTCCCTGCCTCTCCCCTCCCCTTCAACCTTCTTCTTAGGTTCCCATTCTCCCAACTTACTCAAGAGTTTTTGTCTTTTTATACTTCCCATGTTTGTTCCTCTTAGGGTCCACATTGATGTCTAGGTTCTCTGGAATTGTGATTTGTAGGCTGGATTTTATTTGTTTTGCTTTATGTTTAAAAACCACTTATGAATGAGTACATGTGATAATTGTCTTTCTGGGTCTGGGTTACCTCACTCGAAATGGTGTTTTCTAGAACCATCTATTTGCCTGCAAAATTCAAGATGTCATTTTTTTTCTGCTGTGTAGTACTCCATTTTGTAAATGTACTACATTTTCTTTATCCATTCTTTGGTAGAGGGAATTTAAGTTGTTTCCAGGTTCTATATATGACAAACAATGCTGCTATGAACATAGTTGAGCACAAGTCCTTGTGGCACGATTGAGCATCCTTTGGATATATACCCAAAAGTGGTATTACTGGTCCTTGTGAAAGGCTGATTACTGATTTTCTGAGAAATCATCACACTGACATCCAAAGGGGCTGTACCAGCTTGAACTCCCAAATCTTTTCTGGAACAAAGAAGATTTATGGAAGTTCTGGTAATTTATAAATAAAGACTGTGTTCTAGTTAACTTTCTATTGCTGTGATAAAGGAAATAACTAAAAACAGCTTGTGGAAAAAGGGATTATTAGCTTACATGTACAAATCACAGTCTATTATAGAGGCAAGTTGAGGTAACTACTCAAGCAGGACAAGAATCTTGGGAAAGGAACTGAAGTACACTGTAGTGAAGAATGCTGTCCATTGGCTTATTCACTATGGTGTGCACAGTTTGCTTTTTTAGACTACCCATGACCACCTAACCAGGAATGAGAGGCTCCGCATCAGTAAGTAATTAGAAAATATGCCAGTAGAGACTTGCTACAACACAGATTGATGGAGACAATTCCTCAGATGAAGTTCCTCATCCCAGATCCCTCTGCTCATGCCAAGTTAACAAAAAACAAACAAAACTACAACTAACCAGCACTGAATGCGTTTTATTAGAGACTGAGACTGTACCTTAACTGGATATATTTCTGCATTCAGGTTCCTAAGACCATGAAAAATGTTTCAATAGAAATCAGATTTGGTACAGCTGTTAGAGCTGATATCACTATGCCTTTTCCTTTCTTTCAGTAATATGTATTAATTCTCCAGAATTCATCAAAGTAGATAACTTCATTGATGGTGAATGAATTATTCATCTCATAAGGAAAACATAATACCTATAGTTTATAGAAATTTCTGGTTATTATTAATTTCAGTCTAATGATTGACCCGTCACTGTGCTGTGATGCTTAGAGTGCTGACATGAGGTTACTTAAACCATCTCAGCTCTCATCTATATACTATTCGTCAGCAGTCCTTTAAAGACCAGGGTGCTCCCTTTACTATCGTGTTCTCACTGGAGGAAATGTCACACATGTCTTTGTGAAAGATGTGGATAAGGCATAATGACTTCAGTTACTCTGATATTACGGCTCCCTTCCTCCAACTGGCTTAGTCTTTTCATTAGTCAATGCTTTACTGGTTCTAAAAGCTGGATCAGACCCAGAAACTGAGAAAGGTAATTATTTTTTATTGCAGCAGCTGCCCTCTACCACCAGATCATCCATAATTTATTATTTTGATTAAATAAATTGAGCAATAACATTTTTGACTGTGCCTATGACATTTTTATTTCTGTAACCTTATTGGTGTCCTCCTGTATGTGTGTCCCCATTGGCTGCCAATTTGAGATAGTTTTTCTTATTGATTATGCATCACCACCTGGCCTCTGATCTATAGGGGATTTATCACCTTCTTAATGTAAGAGAATAATATATTTTACCTTATGACTTAGTTTATGCCTCATCGCAAAGGAGATTCATCATTGGTTTCCTTTAATTTGGTAGGTGCTCCTCTGAATAGGATATATGATACATATTTTACTCACATTAGTTATAGATCACTCATCTCATACTGAGAGCCTTCATTATGTATCTGGTTCTGCCCTTCATGTTTCTGGAACTGTTTGTTCCTTCTTTCATCATATAATATGAAGCAGTAACATTTCTGCTCCATGAAAGAAAAACCAGTTTTTCCCTGAATAAATATATTCATTCTCTTTTTGCTCTAAAATTTGTTCTATATAAAATGAGAATACTTATATATCAATGGTATCCATACCTTGATACTGTAACTTCTGTACTATGTTCCAGAATTTCTTGATACACACAAAATCTCCCAACATTTACCAGGACACAAGAATAATGTCATGTAGATCTTTAAGCCTATAAAACCTTTTTCTCACCTACAGACCCAAATCTCTATAGTTCTGTCACACAGTGCATTTTCCTCATTGTTTCAGATTGACAATAATTCAATTAATTGTTAAAAAGAGATTTTCTTCGTTCTTTTTAACAAAGGTGGGATGTTAATTTTGAGTATAGGAAATGTTTTTTGTTTATCCATAATACTTATCAAAAAAAATGAGTTTTCAAGTGCTGGGGTATGTCATTACAAATGATATCAATCAATGTCCTAAAATCTGTTTCCGTCTCAACCTAATTTTTCATTAATTAATTTATTTTTTAAAAAGCAAAACTAGCCCATTTTATGAACTAATTCCCTCCCCTCCTCCTGTTCCCTTTAGCGTGTCCCCAGCCTACCCCATCCACTCCTCAAAGAGGTTAAGGCTTCCCATGAGGAGCCAACAAAGTCTACCACATTATGTTGACGATGGACCAAGGTCCTCCCCACTATATCTGGGCTGAGCAAGTATCCCTCCAAAGAGAATGAACTCCAAAAAGCCAATACATGCAGTAAGAATAAGTCTTAGTCCTACTGTCAGTGGTCACAGAAACTGCTTCAGTCACACAACTGTCACTCATTTTCAGAGTGCCCAGTTTGCTTTTATGCTGCTTCCCCCACTGTCAGTATGGAGTCAGTAAGTTTTTTAAGGCTTGCATATGGGAAAAGGAAAAGCAGTTTAGGATAAATTAAAAATCGCTATTATATCACATAGGAAAATTAAGAATAAAGAGAATTAAAACACTAGTAAAGCAATTTCTGTTGTGTTGAATTTATAGCTGTAAAATTAAAAGGGAAAGTTGTGAAAACATTAAAAATGAATGCAAGAACAAAATAAAAGTTCTTAAAATATGTAATATAAATGAAGGTACAATAGGCAAAAAAAATGTAACATAAACAAGTAACCAATAAATAACTTTTAAATGACTAATCCTCAATTTCATAGAAAAAGACTCAGATACTAAACTGTCCTTAGGAAATAAAATATAATCTCCTCCAAAAATACTACATTGAAAAGACATAACACTAAAAGAGAAAGAAAATATTACAACTCATGGAGTGAAAAGCTACAATATTAAGAAAATAAAACTAACAACTATTGTGCCACCATTAACAATATAAAATGTAAAAACAAAACCTCATAAAATTGCTGAGAATATACTAAAGATAGAAATGACAAAGTTAGATAAAATATTATCCAGGACTTACTTATGAAACTTTCGTAACAGTATGAAGAAAAAGTTTGGAGTATTTCACAAAGGTGTAAATCTAAAAACAAAGACTTGATGAACAGAATGAGAATTGGTATGTTTATGCCTACATTCACCTAAAAGCTATTATATATTACATAATGATATTTAAGAATATTAGAAAAAATGTAAAGGAGTATCCACATCAAGTTGTGCTTCTCAGATAATTTTTAGATGATTATGTAATGTGTTTATTTTGTATGCCTTTATTGAAACACATAAGAACGTACAATACTTTAATAACAGCTATTTGGAGGATTGAAGGAGAATACAAGTCTGGATGAGCAGAGAAGTCAGGGGTTGCACAAATCAATAGGAACAGCAATACAGGGAAACTGCAGCACCAGCAACAACTTGGTAGAAGAAAAAATGTTCACAGTAAGCAAATGAGTTCAACCTAATCATAGAGGGAAATACTAGCATAATTTATAAAACAATTCAAATTGTTATTCAGTATCAGAAAATTAAGTGTTTGCCTTTTTAAAGTTGATACCTCACATACAATTACACCTACAATGTGATTTAGACAACTTCACAGCTGTATGTAATAAAAAGTTATTACAGGCCACTAAACTATCAAACAGCATTCATTTGAAAAATGGAGAAAAATTGCAGAGTAAAATTTAACTACTACTATGTGAGAACTAAAGACGGAATTGACTAGATAACTATGGTCTCCTTGTAGCCCTATATGTGACTGTGTATGTGATATAATGATTGGCAGGCATTTAGAACACATACTCGAATATTTCTTCAGAGTGTAGGAAGACAAAAATCTACCCTAAATTTCTATGTCCTTTATGCAAGAGAAGTAGTCATATGGAAGACAAAAATTAGTCAAGTTTTGGTTTGCTGCTGAAATTAATTTCTCTCTTTATAAAGTCTGAGAAAAAGTAGATACTATTAGCCACTGGAAACTGTATATGGTAAAAATCAAGAAAGAATTTACTATCCAGCTAATATTAATTAGACAACTTATGCTTGCAGCGAAAGAGAATGAAAACATTGAACAGTTAGAACTTCTTTGTTGTGTATACACTTTGTTATATTGTTCTTTTTTCATTTTCAGTGAATAATAAAAATCTATTTTATTTGTGGAATTATTTTGTTTTATAATCAAACATTTTGTGTGCATGTATAATCTCATAGCGGGTTTCTAAATATACTTGTTTGGAATGTACTTCTTGAAACTAGATCTCAAAGAATGAAATCATCAGAAAGAATGATTGATGCGTTTATAAGAGGGAGTATATAAATTTACAACAGCATGCCGGCTCAAAAAATATTTGCTAGCTGCAATGAAATTAGTCATTTGGTGCTGAAGAGATTCATTCTAAATGTAGCTCATAGCCTTAGAAACCCATTAACTCTTTTCTTTCCACTTAGTGAAACTATAATTTTATACTCATCTGTTCAAAATGTTTGTTAAAAGAAACTAATGCAACTGGAAATCTATTAAGATTCCATGTTTAAACATACATCAAAGAACCCAGCTCAGTTTGATTTATCTTCAGCCAAGGTCAAATTTTTGCTAACAATGAATGGCTTCTCTCCTCCTCATAGAGTTGTATCGATCAAATACATCTCCATGGAGAAGATCTTCATTTCTCATAGTAATTTGTAGATATTCATTACCAGCAGCTCATGATCAAAGTGGTACTTTTGTGATCTGGTTTCTTGTTATAAAACTGTAGCAACTGCACTCTACCTACAGGGAATAGTAAGTCTGTTTTGTAAGATGATCTAGCTAACCTGGTGATATCTAAACTAATAAGGGATCCAGCTCTTTTTGCTTTTTCATTGTTAAAAGAATAATGGTCCAAACACTCAGAATGGGGTCACACTCATTAATGGTACAGAGGACAAGAAATTTATTTATGCAATGCATGTATGCGCATTTGATTTTAGTAATTCCTGAAGTCATAAATATAGGAGGAAATTAAAATGTTAAGCCACTGGATAAACTCTAAAATCACAGGATGACCATCAGCTAATGTGTTAGTCAGAAATGGTGTAACAGCAAAGCTGAGTGAGTTATCTGTTTGTAAAATTAACAAAAAAGAGTTACATTATTTTGATAATAACCAATTATAGAATTTACATATTTAAGTTGAGTAGAATTAAGGGATGAGAGAGCAGAATCATTTGAAAGCTAGTTTGATGAACTGAGCTCAATCTCTTCTATGAAATTCACTTTATGATTTCATACATATATATAAAAAGATAATGAAAAAGCAAGATTACAGGGAACGTGCAAGCGATCTTTAGTTGTTATATTTACTTAACATTGGATCATTGATTCTTATAGTAAACTTTCTACAAATGTCTAGAATATTAAATAGTGATATGTTAGGTAGCCTTGTACTGGGAACTTGAAAGCAAGTACCTATGGGTTATTGAGTCACTTGTCAACCACTCATCATAAGTACGTAATATTTTCTGAAAGGAAACCTTATTTTTCAATAGAAACTTACATCTTTAAAAACATCTCAAGTTTTCAATGAAATAAAACACTATTGGAAAACATTTGAGTTTATTTATTTTCTAAGTTTACAGTCTCTCTTTTTTAAAATAGTTTGGGGTGTTCTCATTTCTAATTGTATAGTATTTATTATTTCTAATCTTGTATGGACTAAATTAATCTGAATATTTAGGTTTCTTTTTGTAGCATGAGCTTGAGTTGCTGTGAGCGGCGTCAAGGGTTTAGATGGCTGGAAATATGCCAAGATTCCAAGAAAAACAGTGTGAATGTCATCCCTGCATGCTCTCTGCTTTAGCTTTGCACTCTCGCTGACTGTATCAGAGGAGTGAGGCAAGCAAAAGCTAGGAATCTAACACCTGAGAACAGAAATGAATAAACAGGACTCACTTTCGTCTAAATAGGTTAGATCAACAGAGTCATACAGAGCAGGCTACTAAATTTGTGGAGTCAATTTGGAATTTAAAAGGGCCAGAAACTCAGAACAGCATACTTGAAAAAAATAGCAGAAATGCTTTTAAAAAAGTAATAAAAGTAAATTTAGATATACTTAAATATAAACCTCTGAACATGAACATATTATTGTCTTATTTGAACAGTATATTGAGGGGTATTTCGTCTCTAAGGAAAACTGGGTGATTAAAAGTCCATTAGCTAGATTCATGGCATGTGGCTAAATACCAAAGGCATGGTGTAGTATTGATGGCACAGTGTTGGTTTCTAATACTGGTACTTACATTTATTTCATCACTTCCACTTAATGAAGATATTTTCCTATACTATAGCCTCATTTCTGTTTCCCAGCTCTCTCCTCCTCTCAGTTCTTCCCTACTCATTCTCATATCTGGATCCATGTACATTTTCTCATTAGGGAAAAAAAGACTTCAAAAGGATAATTATAAAATAAATGCAATAAGACACAATGAGATCAAAATCAAAATTTAACACATTAGATTTGGTGAAAATAAGCAAATGGAAGAAAAAGAGTCCAGAGAAGGCACAAGAAGCAGAAACCCACTTATACACTGATTCAGGCATTGTGTCACCATTGCCCTCAAATATCCTGCAGGTGGTAGGACAGAATTTTATATCAAAGGGTCCATAGCTGGTTTGTTGTTTTTTTTTTTTGGTATCAAAGATGCTAAACATAGAATGAAAACTCTTATGTAAGCATCAACTCAGCTTTTTTCTTATTGAATTAGTGTTTTACGTGTTGTCTTTAGCAATGGGGTTTGACTGCAGTCAAACTGTACAGAGCAGCCTACAGTCTTGGCAACATAATAAATTGCTTGGGATTTCTTGTGAGGCTCCTTTGGCCAACAACTCCATTGGCTATAACCAAACCCTTAAACTGCAAGCTTCATATGGTTGAACATATGATTATTGGCCTACACTATGGTTTGGCAATTTCATTTAGATAATTTTCATATATTTTATATTTTATGAAACGTCTCCTGTCTTAGATTCCAAGCTATTCCTCAAATGACCCTTAATTTTAGTTCTTTTCCAGTTTCACATCCGACTCCCTCCCTGCTTGTTTCTCCCATTCCTGCTATCAAGAAGCCATGCTGAACTCTATTCTTTTCTATCCAGACCAACTTTCCAAGCTCTCTCAGGCTTTGAAGTAGATTTGGTCAGCCCCATGTTGGCATGCCTTTCTGTTGACTGAGGTTTCTGTCCTGCCGGTTGCCGCAGTCATTAAGTCCCAAAGAAACAAACAGACGTAACAGACGTCTATATTAATCATAAACTTATTGGTCTATTAGTTCAGGCTTCTTATTTATTCTTTCGTACATCTTACACTAAACCCAATAACCCATCATTTTTGTCTGTGTTAGCCATGTGGCTTGGAACCTTTTTGGCAAGGCAGTCACATCTTACTTGCTCTGTGTGTGGCTTCCTTTGGTCTGAGTGACAAATGCGGACTGAAACAACCCACTTTCCAGAATACTCATTGCTCCACCTCTACTTCCTGCCTGGTTGCCCTGTCCATATTTCTTGCCTGACTACTGGCCAATCAGCATTTATTTAAAATACAAGTGACAGTGTACAGACCATTGTCACATAACATCTTCTTAAACTCTATCAGTTATATTTTATGTTGTATCTACTATAGAGAATGAATAACCTTATTTTGTTCCTCATATTAATAAAACTCCCTTAATTTCTATCCTTTTACTTTGATGTTGACTGTGTACTGCTGTAAACTGTATTCATTGTGTTGATGGATTGTTGTAATATGAGTGGCGGCAGGGCTGTATCCCCGGCACCCAGCCGCCCACATGGCTAGCTTATGCCCCGAAATAATTACACGGAACCTGTATTCTTTTGATCACTGCCTGGCCCATTAGCTCCAGCCTCTTATTGGCTAGCTCTTACATATTGATCTAACCCATTTCTAATATTCTGCGTAGTACCACGAGTGGCTTACCAGGAAAGATCTTAACCTGCGTCTGTCTGGAGTGGGAGAATCATGGTGACTCTCTGACTCAGCTTCTTTCTCCCAGCATTCTCTTCTGTTTACTCCACCCACCTAAGGTTTGGCCTATCAAATGGGCTAAGGCAGTTTTCTTTATTAGTTAACCAATGAAAGCAACAGATAAAATACAAGAACCACCTCCATCAATGGATGTCACTTGTATCTCTAGTCTCTCCAGGAGTTTTTTCACAAAGTGCTTTTGGATTTTTTCCATGGACTGTTCTTCACCTAGTGATATGATCATGTGGTTTTACCTTTCACTTGGCTTATATGGCTGATTTCATTTATTAATTTATGTTTGCTGAACTATTCCTACATCTCTGGGATAAAGCTTAATTGTTCAAGGTAGATTATCTTTCTGATGTGATTTTGGATCTATTTTCAACTATTTTATTGAGAATTTTACATCTATGTGCATAGACGATGTTGGCCTCTAATTCTTCTTTGTTGTGACTTTATATGACTTAGGTACCAGGATAAACAGGACTTTGTAAATTGAATTGAGCACTGTTCCTCTCCTTTCCATTTTGTGGAATAATTGAAGAGTATTGACATTAACTCTTCTTTGAAAGTCTAATATAAATGTATGCTTAACCATCTGTCCCCGAGCTTCTTTTGGTTGGGAAACATTTAATGGCTGTTTTTTGTTTGTTTGTTTTGTTTTTTTGTCAACTTATGGGTCTGATCTAATTTACCCTTAATAAGTGGTATATATAAAGAAAATCATATATTTCTTTTAGGTTTTCCAGTTTGATGAAGCCCAAATTTTTAAAGTATGTCTGGGTGGTTCTCTGAATTACCTCAGTGTCTGATGTTCTGTCTCCCTTTACCATTTTAACTTTGCTTGACAAACATTGATTTTTGTAAAAGAACCAACTCTTTGTTTTATTAATAATTTCTCTTGCTTTGTTTTCTTTTGATTGCTTTTTCCTATTTTATTGATTTTAGCCCTGAGTTTGGTTATTCACTGCTATCTATTTCCTTTGTGTATGTTTTTCTTTTCCTTTTGTTCTAGAGCTTCCAAGTGTGCTTTTAGGTTATTAGAGTGAGATCTCTGAAATTATTTTTATGCATGCCTTTGCACTATAAACTATCTACTTTCAGTTTGTTCTTATGTCTTAGTTAGAGTTTATAATGCTGCAAGGAGACAGCATAATGACAGGAAATTTTATAAAGGAAAACATTTAATTGAGTGTCTGTAAAGTTCAGAGGTTATGTCAATTATTGTCAAGGGGAAATGTAGTGATATGCAAGCAGACATGGTGCTGTAGAGATAGCTGAGAGTCCTACATCTTCCTTAGACAACAGAAAGTGTTCTGTCTCACAGGGTGCTGCTTAATATATGTGAGACCTAGAGACCACCTCCACAGTGGCACCTTCTTCCAACAAGACCACAACTAATCCAACAAGACCACACCTCCAAATAGTGTCACTCCCTTTGATATATATGGGTATGTTGTGTATTCATCTTTCTTTCTATACTACAAAGTCTTAAATTTCTTTCTTAATATCTTTCTTGACCTAGTTTTCATTGATTAGTGTTTTGTTCATTTTCTGTGAATTTGTAAATGTTTTGTTATTTCTATTGTTATTAACTCCCATATTTAATCCATGGTGGTCAAGTAGGATACATGGTATTATTTCAGTTATTTTTTGTGTGTTATGAGATTACTCTGTGTCTGAGTCTGTTATCAAAGAGAACGTTCTATGAGGCACTGAAACTATGGAATGTTCATTTGAGTTTGGGTGAACTATTCTATAAACATGTCTTGCTTCATTAGATTTACAACAAGAGTTGCCTCCCACATTTCTGCTTAGTTTTTGTTTGGATCGCTTGTCTGTTGGCAAGAGTTAGGGACTGATGACACATACTATCAGTTTCTGATGATAATATGAGACTGAAGCTGTGCTGGAATTTATTTTATGATTTTTATTTCCTCTGTGTTTGGTGCAGTTTTTATAAATGTCAATGTTCTTTTGGTTGAGTTTTTCCTTTAATGACTATGGAATGCCTTTATCAATATCTTTTGATTAGTTTGCTTTTAAGTCTATTTTGTAAGATATCAAAATAACTGTACCAAGCTTCTTCTTAGGGACATTTGTATGGAATATTTTATATCCCTTTATTGTAAGGTCACATACATCCCTGATATTAAGATGTGATTGTGTTCTTAGATGCAGAAGAATGATACATCCTACTTTCACATCCATTATGTTACAGCGAGTCTTTTCATTGGAGATATGAGACCATTAATATTGAGAGATATAAATGAGCACTGTTAGTTGATTCCTGTTATTTGTTGTAATTGTTACTGCTGTTGTGGTGGTAGTGGTAGTTTGGATGTGCTTCCCCCCCTTATTATTTGCTGGCACTGAGTTAATAATTCCCTGCGTTTTCTTGTATGTAGATAAGTTCTTTGGGTTGAAGCGTTTTGTTTTTTTATCCACCTTCTGTTTGGTGGATTTATACATTAGTATTGCTCTAACAGATCTAACTTTACAGGTTATAGCCTAACTGCTTCCCTTGCCTGAGGGGCTTGAGAATTTCTAGTGTCTTAGGGAATGCCTACTGGATTTGGTGCATGGAATAAAACAATATTTGGGACAGGGAAATTTAGAGGGGATCATTGTTGTGAACCACTCGAGATTTTGTCAGAGAAGAAGGGCAGTACTTGTTTTTGTGTTCTTTGCTTATTTCTCTCAACAACACTAAAGTACTGTTATGGTATGACATCAGTATGTGTTACATACTGGAAAATTAATAGTAAAGAAAGCTATATCAAATATCTTCTAAAATATTTCAAAATGTGTAAGAACATGTTCTTAGCAAAACAGGACAGAAAAATCCATAGAAAGTGTAGTTTTTATTGCTATGATTAGTCCCATGACTATCTTGCATTTATATCGACTAACAATTCTCTTTTTTCTCAATACTCAGCATTCACCTCAGCAGGATCTCACTTCCTTATTGAGAAATTTATTCCAGTTCCTTTCTTACCTGAAAATTCTGGGCCATTTATCACATGAGTAGGATTGAGTTGTAAGTTCTCCATTGACCTTATTCACAGATAAGTCAGCAAAAGTAATCCTGCATTTTGTACATCCTTTTCTTTAACTCCTTTGTAAAGTAACAATATAATCTGTCTCTGAAAAAACAGGACCATTTCACACATGTGTTCACAACAGTTCCGACGGAAAGCACAGACACGTATATGAGTAATTCTGATAAAATCATAACAAGAAGTAGGTCATGAATCCTTACTTTAGGTTTGGAATTAATTGCTATAGATAGTAGTCAGTGAGGCAATGTGCTGATTCTGTGAACTCATAACTATATCTGCCACAATTATGTGTTTTCCTGTACAGAATTAACAACCTGTTGGTTTCTGGGACTCCATTTTGGAGGGCCAAACTATTTTGGGGGCAGTCTAGTTTAGTTCTGTTGCTGTGATAAAAATTCCTGAAAAGGGAGCAACATAGATGAGAAAATATTTATTTTAGATTGCAATTCCAGATCTCATGGATGATTATGGGCAAGTCAAGGTAAAAGGAAATTGGAAACAGCCAGTTACCTCACACCTACAGTCAAGAGCAGAAAGCAAGGAGTGCACCTGAGCTTACTGCCTGAACCACTTAATTCAGTGTTCCACAGCACAGGCCCAAACCCAAGAGTTCTATCATACCCAGTCTTTAGTCTGGGTCTTCCCACATCCATTTATGTAATCAAAATAATCTCCCATAGATATGTTCTAGGGTGAACGTAATATACACAATGATATACACAATTGTATCAATGAGACTTGGGGTCAACCTGATCTACACAATGCCTCATTGAGACTCTGAATCAAGCTAATCTACACGATGCTTTATTGAGACCCTCTTCCAAAGATTCTACTTTGTGCTGCCAAAACAAATCACCAAACCTGGACTCGATGTCAATTCAGAATCCATGTCTATTGGATCTCAAAAGATCCGATTAATTTTTTTCCTCAATACACAGTCATGCTTGAAAATGCTCATAGGTCTCTTTGAAGAAGGATGAGAAAAAGAGTACCAGTAAAATTCCTGGTTTTGTGGGAGCATCCTTCCTAAAAAGGCCATGCTTTCTTCTCTTAGTGCAGTGTCTTTTACTTTATAAAGGGGCTAAAGTCTGAAAATTTGGAGAGGATGTAAAATTTTCTGTTGCTATACATTAAAATCTGTTTTTTTGCCGGGCGGTGGTGGCGCACGCCTTTAATCCCAGCACTCGGGAGGCAGAGGCAGGCGGATCTCTGTGAGTTCGAGACCAGCCTGGTCTACAAGAGCTAGTGCCAGGACAGGCTCCAAAACCACAGAGAAACCCTGTCTCGAAAAACCAAAAAAAAAAAAAAAAAAAAAAAATCTGTTTTTTTTTTTTTTTCTGGAAAAAGATCTGAATATAGATTAACCAAAGACATCAGTCATGTTATCTATTTTCTTTTTATGGCCACTGTGATTTTTAAGTTATTGGCAAAGGTCTACCTGAGTTTGTCTAATATGAGCACTGCTTAACCCATGCTATTCTCTACAGCATGTCTTTTGTAATTCACTGTTGATTCTTAGTCCTCGCTAGTCAGTAACCAATTAACCCAATGGAATTTAGAGTATGTAACCGAGAGCTGTGGTTGCCATTGCAGTGTCTAGAACATAAAACAGAGTAATTCCAGAAGCTTTAAAATCTTCAAGTATACTATTCTTTGCTCATAGATTGGTTTCTGGATATATTAGTAAAAAAACACATCACAAGGACCTTCCCACTGGGAAGGAGTACATTCTACACAGAAAATTTACACAATTATACAAGCCAAATCGTCTCTTTAAGGCTTTGAAATTTTCTCTCAATATTAAATCAAGAAATCAAGAGATAACAGGCTACTCCAACTCATTAACAGGCTTTTTTGTTTGTTTGCTTTTTCCCTTTTGTTTTTGATTTTTGTATTTTATTTTTTCGGACAGGGATTCTTTCTGTAGCTTTGGCATCTGGAACTTAATCTGTAGACCAGGCTGGCAAAAAACTCATAGAAATTCACCTGTCTCTGCCTCCTCAGTGCTGGGATTAAAGGCATGCACCACACCATCCAGCTTCATTCACAGATTTTTACCTTCCATGATTGTTACCAAAACTCTTGGTAGATGCCAATAGTAAGTACAGTTCAGTGCTGCTATCTTGTAAACTAAATAAAAAAAAAAGAAACAATTTAGGAGGAATAGATTAAAACATTAGCGCTTTCTAGGTAAAAATCACAGGAGAAGGGGCTTCTTATTAATGTTGTAGTTCACTATTTCTTAGAAGCTATTTGAGGGATTTAAGATCTGAGAGTGAAAGCATTATATTGGCAGTTATAGAGATCAATACAGCAGAAAGGGTACCTATTTGTCTGGATGAATTTCAACAATTTTTCAGGATCTTGTTTCCCAGGCAAAGTTAGAGTTCTAAGCACTAAGTAATCACTATTGTATCTGCCCTCGTATATCTGGTTCTTGCTTATTTTCACATTATTCCTCATCCTCTCAATAGTTCCAGCTCCTCTGGGCTGTAGGTACGTGTTCTCTCTATCAGACTTTGTTTTTAGATTAAGTGAAGCTTTATATCTATGTAAGACTGTCAATACAACATTTCCCTGCTTTGCATCCCTAACTTGTCTAGATTTTCTCTCTCTGTCTCTCTCTCTGTCTCTCTGTCTCTGTCTCTTTCTCTCTGACACACACACACACACACACACACACACACATGAACACACTTCATTCCTGTTACAACATGGTCCAATAATGCAGCTGTGCAAAGAGAATTCTGGGTGCTTTTGATAAAACATCAAGGAAACAGACAAGCATCCTGCAACCTCAGTTTCTTAAAAACACAGAGTTATCTTTGAAACGCACTTTCATGCTACTCCAAGTTATAGCTGATAGGACTGAGTTTATTTCAGCTGTTGTTAGCCATATGCCTCAATAGAAAACAGGTTTTTATGCTGTTTAGCTTATCCTCGTGATTTAATACCTTATCTGTATGATCTTCTTAACCCTCTGAGTTTAAATTTAATTCAATTTAATTCTCTGAATAAAAATGACTATTGAATACGAGTTTAGTCTGCCTCATTTTCAGTTCCCAGTTTCACATGCCAAAGAGAGCAATAAACATTTATCAATCTCAATTTGTGAGTTATAAATCTAGTGATCTTTTAAAAGTATTGTATACATTATTATTTGCTGACCAAACTTTCCCCTTCATCATATGATTGCATCATTACCAACTAACATTCAAACATAGGCATTCTGAGAAATCTATTATGAAGATTTCTAATAGCTATGGAGGTGAATTTCATAGACACATAAACACATAGAAACCCCCAAAGAGTAAAGAAAATTTATGTACAATAATTGCTGTTTTGTTATTGCTTTGTCACAAAGGAGAGTAGCTTCATCAAGAAAACAATATGTCAAGTAATTCTTTTGAAATATGTGATTTAATTTAAAATGAAGCAGCCATATTATTATACTACAAGAATGGTTTGATTTAGATGTGTTAATAGTATAACAAATCGCTCTATTCTATGTGCTCTATTAGGCCAATAAAAAACATCTTAGGGAAGGTCAGTACAATTAATTTATCTTCCATAAGCCAAATAGATACTGGCATATGCTTTTCTCTGTGATTTGATAAATTGTAGTTGACCTCTGAAAGTTAACTATGAATTTTGTATTTATATTCCAGTTCTTTACAAGTAAGAATAATAATATAGGGAAGCCAGAGAGAGAAAGCTGAATTTGATTTCTTCCAGGGCCTATCTTTACTCATCGAATTGGAATATTTCAGTGTGCCAATAACTGATAATTAAGCCACAGAATACTTCTTCCAATATGCTGGGCATTATGTTCTCAATAATTTCTTGAAAATTGTGTGCAAAAAGGTGCGTGCTTCTGTCTATTTAGAGAAAATTATTTATTAAAGAGCTTATGCTATGGAATATATACATATTAGAGTACTACTCAGCAGTAAAAAACAATGACTTCTTGAATTTTGCATACAAATGGACGGAAATAGAAAACACTATCCTGAGTGAGGTAAGCCAGACCCAAAAAGAGGAACATGGGATGTACTCACTCATATTTGGTTTCTAGCCATAAATAAAGGACATTGAGACTATCATTCGTGATTCTAGAGAAGCTAAATAAGAAGGTGAACCCAAAGAAAAACATATAAGCATCCTCCTGAATATTAACCTTCATCAGGCGATGAAAGAAGACAGAGACAGAGACCAACATTGGAGCACTGGACTGAAATCTCACGATCCAAAGGAGGAGCAGGAGAGTGAGCACGAGCAAGGAACTCAGGACCGCGAGGAGTGCACCCACACACTGAGACAATGGGGATGTTCTATCAGGAACTCACCAAGGCCAGCTGGCCGGGGTCTGAAAAAGCATGGGACAAAACCGGTCTCGCTGAACATAACGGACAATAAGGACTACTGAGAACTGAAGAACAATGGCAATGGGTTCTTGATCCTATTGCACGTAATGGCTTTGTGGGAGCCCAGGTAGTTTGGATGCTCACCTTAATAGACCTGGATGGAGGTGGGTGGTCCTTGGACTTCCCACAGGGCAGAGAAACCTGCTTGCTCTTTGGGCTGAGGAGGGAGGAAGACTTGATTGGGGGAGGGGGAGGGAATGGGAGGTGGTGGCGGGGAAGAGGCAGAAATCTTTAATAATTAAATAAATTAATTAATAAAAAAAATTTATTGTAAGTGTGTGAGAGGTAGCATGTGGATGAACCATTGTAAGTATGGAGGTCAAAAGACAACTTTAGTTACTGTTTCTCATGTGCCACATTTTTCTTTAGAATAAACCTCAGGTTGTCAGGCTTAAGAGTGAGTACTTTCAACCTCCACCCCCCAAACCAAGTCACTATCCCAGTGTGTGCCTTCAACACATAATTTTAAGTGTGTGTGTGTATATATATATATATAAAGTTTATCTAGAACAGTTTTAATTAAAACCTAGTGACAAAGTTTAGAGTCATATTAAACATACTCCATTTAACAATTTTGATTTATTAGTCAACAGAAAGAATTTTCATGTCAAAACTGCTTTAGAATACTGTACAATATTTCATTAATGAAATTGATGCTAAATAAAGTGTCCTTTAGAAAGGAGTATATGCAAAAGAACATCTGTGATGGAATAAGTAGAATTTATGAGGAAAAACTGTTTTATGCAATGGAAGCCATCATGAATGGAATCTTCATGTTCAGTCCAATTCAAGGGATTTACAATTATACAAGTTCAGGTTAAGATTAGAAAAATATTTATTTTATTTATTGTTTTTAATTATTTTATTTTAGTTTGGTTTTTCAAGACAGGGTTTCTCTGTAGCTTTGATGCCTGTCCTGGAACTAACTCTTGTATTCCAGGCAGGCCTCGAACTCACAGAGATCTGTCTACCTCTTCTTCCTGAGTGTTGCTATTAAAGGCGTGCACCACCATCACCTGGTTTAGAGAAATATTTTTGCTACTAACATTGCAAAGCTAAAGTTCTTTAAGAAAGGCAGGAGATTTGAATAAAATTTATGGTTATGTATAATTAGGACTGTAAAGCTAAGCATGGCGTAATAGCAGGAGAATAGATCACCGAGAACAAGATACATGATGCTCATTTATTTTCCATAATCACAAGAGTCGTTTGAAGGATAAGTAATCTGTTCTTCAAGCAAAAATTTCAGAGATTAGTACCTTCTCCCTTGTTAATCTTTTTCTTTCTTTCTTGGTATATTTTTGAAATAGTGCAATTTAGAAATTTGTGCTTAGATATGAAGAAGTCTGAGGAAAAGTAGCATGGTATTAGAAAATGATCTTGTGGCGGGATTAAAACGAGTTAAATGATTTTTGAATAGAAGTGTCAAATATGATGAGAATAATTCCCTTTGTGATTTGATAAATGCACTGCATGCTGTCACAACCTGAGACAATTGTTCATTTCCTTCCACTAAGCTCTTTGAAATGACAGTGCACATCGGAACATGTCACGGCTCTGTTACCGAGTAGTAACTACCTTACCATCTGTAAGCAGATTTCAATATACTCTCGAAATGAATGAAGCTAAGGAGACCCAAGCATATACAAACATTGAAAAATAATGAAGACAGAACTGTTACAGTAGTATTTTGACCCTGATGGCTTAAATGAAAAATTACTAACAAGTGAATATTAATTTTTAATGAAAGAACAGCGCAAAAAACACACAAACTTCACGCACTTTTCAGGTGTAGTCATAGAGGACTAATATAATCACCTTCGTACACCTGTCTTAAGAATCTGACAAGGGTTATGGTAAAATTATTGTACCCATTGATATATTAAAAATGTAGAAAAAATATGTTTAAGGTGAAAACCTATGTTAAATATTTAAAGCGTAATTGCTTAATCTGTAACACAGTGGTAGAAAAATATAAAAATCTACAGTGGAAGTATAGTACATCTGACTTGAAGAAAGCCGTACTAGATAGAATGTAAGTATTATATACTTTTTAAAAATTCAAAAGCATTTAACTATAAACGGGGTTCTTAAAACCTTCTAGTTGAAAAATAAACAGAATATAATAAAATGGACAAGCATTATAAATTCATTAAATCTTCCACATTTTTAAGAATTTCATATGTGAATGCGGTATTTACATCATTCCAAGATGTCCTCTATCTCCCTCCGTCTTCTCTCATGTCGCCCACTCCCTCTCATTATTGGCATCTTCCTTATTGTTGTTACTCACACACACACAAAAGCACACTTACACACACGCACAAACACACCCCCCTAAAATAAGGTTTAGTGCATTTTAGCTTTGTGTTATTCTTGTTTAAAACCATTAGAGAGTTTCCTTATGCCATAATTGGAAACAAGATCATTCATTGAAGCACAACTAATAAAAACTCAGACACAGAAACTGGGATTCAACCTGAAGACCCAAAAAGCAAAGAATCCAGGCACTGACTCTTACTTTGACCTCACTTCAAAAACTGTGATCCTGCCTTCAGGAAATCTCAGAATGAGACTATGTTTGAGAGCTATCTCCTCCCATTTTATAATCCTCTCTAGTTCTGGATTAAAGGCGTTCACCACTACTGACTTGTTTCTATAGCAAGCTAGTGTGGTTACTTGGACTAAAGATGCATGTCAGTATGGCTGCTTGGATTAAAGTTATATGTCATTGCTGCCTGGTCTATCTATAAGGCTGGCCAGTGTGGCCGTTATACTTTTCAGATCCTCAGGCAAGTTTTATTTATTAAAAAGCAAGTGAAATATCACTGCAATTCACAAATGATTTGTCATTCCACGGGAAGCTACATTTTTTTCACACTGTTCATAGAAATAAATTCAGTCTATATGAAGTCATTAGATATATAAAACTAAAAGACAAGAAACTGAAAATGGTGTTTATTCTGTAACTGAGACAAGATACCCAGAGATTTCATATCTATTTTCCTTCATCTTCCTGTTGACTAAGGGTGGACTCATCTTTGTTTTCAGCCAGGTTCTCACTTCATGGAATATATAATGTGCTCTGATACATCATTACAACTTCTTACTCATTTGTTTGATTGATACTAATTACAAACATTAAACGTGTAAAGCACACAAGTTTATATGTACATGTATGTCAATTTAACAAAATTTACATAAACACATATTCATATACCCATTGCTTCATATATATCATGTCTTATGAGAAGAAACACACTTAAAATCACCTTAGAAAATTTCACATTTACTGTAGGTTATTATTAGCTGTAGTCAGCATATTGTAGAATAAATCAGCTTTAAATAATTAAACAGTGTCAATTTGAATGTGTTATTTATTTTTAATCTTTGAAAATTCTATCTTCAAGTGAAATTAAAGCACACATTTTGTGCTTAGGTGAACCACGGCAATAATCACTAAGATGTCTCTTTAGAAATGTGCACTACATCTTTTGCACATGGCATTTGGGATCAAAAAGACATGGTGTTAAAATCATAGCTGGTACACTACATTTGCCTTACTATTGTGGATGGTGAGTCTAATTAGAGCGAGAGCTTTGACATATTTTTAGTATCAGACACTTTAAAGAGAAATTGTAGCAATATATGTCATTTTTGAACGAGTGTAAATTGTACCTACACTGTCAGAGTAAACGTCTTGAAAAACTTGAAAGAATTTTAGTAGCATGAATTACCTTTTTATTTGGAGTTAGAGTCATATAAGAAGTATCTCTCAGAATATTTGACCATATGGAAATGCCTTATGACAAATCTAATCAGAAGATTGTTTGCTTAGATAAACGAGTTGCAGAAACAAAACCATAAAGTCTTGCCAACATGATGGCCCAAAAGTGAGCTGAACAAGAGCAACAGCAGTGATCATGTCAAATACACAAGACCTGTAAGTCAATTATAGTTGACTGAGAAAAGAAAGAAGAGGGGAGGGAGAGAGAGGGGGGGAGAGAGAGAGAGATTGTCTTCTTCAGATGGAGCACACCTATTGTTTGACCAGTGTCAAATGGTCAGTATTGAAAATCCTCATAGGAACTGAAACATTATATGAAATCATTTTATAAGCTGAATGGTTATATTGAGGAATATATGTGTATACATACTTGAATGCCATAACATTAGGAAAAGAGAGGCCATAAATTTGAACAAGAGAAGTGAGAGTTATGTAGCAAGGTTTGGAAGGAAGAAAGGGAAGGGACAAATGTTGTAATTATATTATAATCTCAAACAAACAAAAAAACTCATCCATACAGATGTGCTTATCTAAATACCAGTAACAGGGATTGGTAGGTAAAGGCAAATCTGGTGATGTGAATTCAATCATGCGAACCTACTTAAAGGTAGAACAAGAGAAAAGTGATCCTCTGACATCCATAGGCAAGCTATTCATGCACACAGATTTACAATAATTTTTTTTTAAAAAAAATGGCTCAACCTGTAGGAGTGAGATTCAAAAATTAGCATTTTAGTTTTTATTGGTCAGTTGTTTAATACTCTGAAGTTGGGATTATGCATGAGACTGAGAGGCTATGACATCTCTCATGTGAAACGTCCCCTGTGTTTTCATTCCTTGAACACTTGGTTCCCAGTTTTTGGCATCAATTTGACCATTTGAGAAAGTTTTGGCAAGTAAGGGATAATAGAAATAGATAAACCCTTTAAGGCAACACTGTTGGCCTCTGTCTAAACCCTTTGCTTTCTGGTCTAATGGGACAGATGTAACAGAGGTCAAATTGAACGCCCCTTCCTAGCACAGAGCATGGCTCTACCTACCATGCCTTTCTATTATGATAGGCATTATCGCTTTCTTGTCAGATGTTTTACCTATGTGAGAAGAAAAATTAATTATTTATCTTATACCAAAATACAATCAAGAACATGGAGTTTTGAAGATTTGCTTGAACTTTCAATGTAATAAAAATAATTACACTTGCTCATCATTCTTATCTTTCTTACCATGCGTTTTTTTCAGTTCTTTCACTGGTAAAGGACTTTAGAAGCTTGGAAACTCTGCTCGTTTCTTTTTTTTTTTTTTTTTTGAGTGTTTTTTTAAGTTTATTTATTAAAAATTTCCACCTCCTCTCCTCCCCCCATTTCCCTCCCACTCCCCCTACTACCCTTCCCCCTCCCTCTCCAGTCCTAAGAGCAGTCAGGGTTCCCTGCCCTGTGGGAAGTTCAAGGTCCTCCTTCCTTCATTCAGGTCTAGGAAGGTGAGCATCCAAACCTTCTAGGCTCCCACAAAGCCCGTCCATGCAGTAGAATCAAAACCCAGTGCCATTGTCCTTGGCTTCTCAGTCAGCCCTCATTGTCAGCCACATTCAGAGGGTCCGGTTTGATCACATGCTCCATCAGTCCCAGTCCAACTGGCCTTGGTGAGTCTCATTGTCTCAGTGGGTGGACACACCCCTCCCGGTCCTGACTTCCTTGCTCATGTTCTCCCTCCTTCTGATCCTCATTTGGAACTTGGGAGCTCAGTCCAGTGCTCCAAGGTGGGTCTCTGTCTCTATCTCCATTCATTGTCGGATGAAGGTTCTATGTTGATATGCAAGATATTCGTCAGAGTGGCTATAGGATAAGGTCAGTTCAGGCACCCTCTCCTCTGCAGCCCAAGGAACAAGCTGGGGACATCTCCTTGGGCACCCGGGAACCCCTCTAGAGTCAAGTCTTTTGCCAACCCTAAAATGGCTCCCTTAATTAAGATATCTACTTCCCTGGTCCCATATCCACCCATCCTCCATCCCAACCATCCCATTCCCCCAAGTTCTCCCCAATCCTCCCCTTCTCCCTTCTCTCTCCCCGTCTCCCCTTACGCCCATCCCAACCCCACCCCTGTGCTCCCAACTTTTGCCTGGCAATCATGTCTATTTCTAATACCCAGGAGGCTAACTATATGTTTTTCTTTGGGTTCACCTTATTATTTAATTACCTCAAAATCAAGTACAGACCTGTGTTTGACAGCTCTGGTCTGTGATTGCAGTACATGAAAGGCTGAGATAAAGGGATTGCCTCAATTTCTAGTATAACCTGATCTAGTTAGTGAGTTTCAAGAGAACTCTTTATACCATGTCTGTAGATTTTCACAAAGATATGTAATCATAACCAAATTTATAACCAGCTATGTACATGATTGAAATTTTGGGAAAACAGAATATTGTGGAGATTCATCTTCTTTGTAATCTGAATGGGGTTGGAATAAACATATACATCTGTGTTAATGGTTGAGGGTTTTCCCACAAAGGTTTTACTGAAGAAGGAAGACACACACTGAATGGGGCTTCATCCATTGACTGGGGTTTTGAACCCAATAAAAGCAAAAAAAATAAATAAATAAATAAATAAAATAAAATAAAAAAAGGAGATGTATGTGCATTAGTTCCCTCTCTCTGTATTCTGCCAGCAGATGCAGGATGACAAACTGCTTTCTTGTTCTGCCCCATCATTGTAACCCCTCAACCTGTTAGCCAAAATCAAGCCCTTTTTCCCTAAGCCAACTTTAACCAATAATTTTTTTTTCAGTGACAAGAACATTCTCTAATAGAGAACATTAACTATGCTGTTTTAGAAGACAGAAGACAATAGGAGAAGAGTAGGAGAAGCTGATAGAACAGAGGTTAGGCAAGTCAGGAAGCTACTGCTGAGGCATGCAGTAAACTGAATCACACTGCAGAAACTCTTATTAGCAACACTTCCAGAGTGTGGCTGCAAAGGTTGTCACTCTTGGTGTGAGACACCTCAGGCAACATTGTCAATGAACACAGCCTCCAGGGAAAGACTTGAGCAGCAGCAGCAGAGGAGCTTGACAACCTAAAAGAAGCAGTGGGAGTTACAGAATCCCCTGCTAGCTCCTCCTGGCAAATAAATAATTGAAGCAGCCCAGCCTTTCAGGGGCGTTTACCAGGCTGTATTGAGCTTGTCACTCCCACAAGCCCCATTCATCATAAGAACTGCCATATCATGCCAGTGCTTATCAAACTATTTATGACTCAAAACGATGAGGAGGAACTGTCTCTCAAAATCTAACAAGAATCAATATTCTTCTTAAATGCCAAACAAAAATTAGCCGAATTTGAGAAGTAAATGTCAAATACAAGCACCACTTTTTATTACTATTTATTAATATCCATAAAAATGCCTTGTAACTTTGCTAAAAGGGTTCTGAACAGAATTACGTTCTCTTCCTGCTGTATTTCATTGAGGAACAGTACCATATTCAGAGAGATATACAGATTATAATCTACAAATCAACTTTGAAATAGCAGAAGATTTCTACTTCTTAACAGACTTTAGAATTTCAGCTTAAATATTATTTTCAGTCTTCCTAAAACTTCCACATCATCTTTGCACTGTTCTACTTTCCACATTTCATTATTTACCTTATTAGCGAAACAACCCTCAATGTATCATGAACTTTCCCTCCTTTGCTTACCCATTCTCTGAGGGATGCCTCAGAGAATTTTGTTCCCTAACAGTCTCTGAATAAACTTCAAATATTCTTTACCAATCAAGAAGTTCACTTCATGATATTAGTCTAGTTTCTGTCACCCTGAATTAATATTTCTATTTGTACTTTATTTTCATTGTTCTGTACTAGTTATAAGTATTTTTTTAGTATTATAATTTTATATTTGCATTTTGGTGAAAGGCATATCAACTGAACATTACATAGGAATGAAACTGCATTTATGTATTGAAATAGATCAATCCAAGTAGGCAGACCTGTCAAAAATCTAGTTTTTGCTTGGAGAGATTCTCTTCTGATTCAAAAAGACTCCTAAAGTCAGTCTGCAAAAGAATACCTGGTGTTCAATGACTTATTGAAGTAGATTTTTAAAGTGTATTAGGTATATTTCATTTCTTTTTTATTTCAAATATCCATTATTTGGAAACGCACATTAACAGCACACTGACCATTTATTCTAGAAATGGGGATATTTCAGGATTGAGGATATTTGACAGTTATTATATTTCCTGGTCTTTGGAACATTGCCTAAGAATCTTAGTCAGGAGCAAAAAAGTCTCTCATTAATCTATGGAAGATATAGAAAACAGCACATTCATGAGGAAAGTAATTATAACGAAACTCCAGCTGCTGATTAGGCAACTTGATTTCTTATTTCCATTTTGCATGCATGAATATAATCAATATTCTCACTGTAGAGTTAGGGTTGAAAATTGTACCTCAATCAGGACTTGAAAAAAATGCTCTTTTTATTGATTTTACTGTTGAGTCACATGTGAATCAAACCTTTTTTCTATTTTCATAAAAACACTTATTTTATTTGTTAGTACTTTCAAAATATTTATTAAAATAGTAATAAAGAGAATCAGAGATTTAGTGATTACCCCTCACTCCTACCTGGCCCTATTTTTCTGTTTTACGTGTAACTTAGTTCTGATTTTCTCTTTTTGGTTAGTGCACACGGGAAGATGAATGGCTTTTCAAATTGCCCTTCATTTTCTATAATAAATTTAGCTCCCCACAAAGATATATAATTAAGCTGGGCACTGCAATCTGATTGTCTGTCAAATATAAATGAGTTTCCTCACTACATTCAGGTACTAGATCACTGTTCCTCCAATGAATTAAAACACCCCACTCTCAGATGTAAAATTGATAATAACATTTCCATTCAGTCAGCATATATTTATTGAATGCTTGCTGGATGCCAAGTAATCTTGTACTTGAAGAGCAGTTTTCAGATAAATTTTACATATTTTCTTCAACATAGCCTTAGATTCACTCTTCAGTCTACACATATGAAAATGCTGCTCTCCATTTACAGGGGAGACAATGGGTAGGGTGAATTTATAATACCACGTGGTTTGAAATTATGTCTCTGTAAATAAAGCTCAGAACACCTGATTCTGTCAGTTTGTCGTTTCACAATAGCCAGCTTGTTTTCTGCATGGTAAATGGTACTTTGTTAGAATTTATTTTTTATAAAAGTTTTATTATTTTGGAAAATATCTACTTTTCTATTTCTAGATGATTATTCATATGAGAGTCCCATAGCAGTCATATTATCAGTGTGTCTATGCCTCACAAGGTTTTAAAATAAAGTAAGTAGATGTTACAAACATTTCCAGAGAATTATCCACTTGAATCTATGACAAAAAGCTACTTAATGTCACCAACAATTATGCAGCCACTAAGTTGTTAATGTCCCCATGTATTAGCTTAATAAATTACTGCCTGGTCATATCTTCCCTAGTTGTTGCTATACTATCCTTGCCGATCTTCCACTCGCAGAACTATTACCTTATAGAGGTTATGTTATTCTGTGCTCATTGTATAGACACGTCATTAATATCCTATCATTTCCATGACCCCCATCTAGAACCATCTTTTTGTTGAATCCTAGCAATCTCCAATCATAATGAATCTCCTTTGGCACTCAGTATATTAAGGATGCACCTCAACAGGATCTATTTATGCCTGTTCTGCTTCACATTTCAGGGACTCTAAAATTCACTTCATTATGGCTTTTACCCACAACACTGAATATGTTGATTGTTCTATGGTTCTATTGATTTTGTCATTAATCAAATACTAACTGGTTCAACCAATTCTCATTTTTCATTTTATCAAACATCCTTACAGTTGAAAATGTAATTGTGTCTTGAACATTCTTTGTTCTTCATTCGACTTACAATATATTCCTAATTGTCTTCATTTTCAGTACCAATTTCAGCTCACCTTAAATTAATGAAACTAAATTGTGAAGCTCTGAAGCATACTTCTAGAACTTGGTTGGTTCCTTTCTTAAAACAATCCCATACTGAACAAGCAAGTACATTTTTTCATAAATTGTATGAATAATTTTATTGTAGCTATTCCAGACTACATGAATTAATAAGAGTATTTGATATATATATATATATATATATATATATATATATAAAATGATCTCTGCCTAAAACATGTCTTATTCCACTTGAATACACATATTCTAGAATATTTAGCCTTCACTAGAACCAGTTCATCTTAATTTCAATTCTCAGTTCTTTTCTACACCCCATCAAAAAGCATAACATTGGTTTGTTTTGACTATTTGATGAGCTAATTAAAATAATTTTATTCTGTTTGGAATCATGTACTTGACTTTAATAATGGCTTAAACACATATATTATCCTATTCATAGTTGCTCAAGAATTCGGTTGTCTAGCATGCATGGATACCATTGTGTTCCCTACTGAAGAAATACTTTCTTTTAGTTATCAAAATTAAAAATTGTAGGAATTATTCTGTGTGCATCTGCAGTGCTTATTTGGTAAGTCTCAGCACTGTTTTTGAGGGTTCTATAGTTTTTGATTTTCTACATTGAGTATTTTCTAATTATCAGTTGACAGATTTCATTGCTGTTAGGAAATATTTTATACTAGAATTCTTTAAATTCATTTTATAACCTGTGGTTTATTTTTATCTCAATGCACATATTTCAGAACGGGCCTTGGGGATGAAGTCATACTGTATTACCAGCATGACTTTCTTATCTATGGATTCTCCATAGAAAACAGGTGAAGAGTTCAGTAGCATTGATTCTAGATAGCTTCATAGAGGTTAGTTCTTTATAAGGAGTCCTCTGAGCATATTTTGCCTTCAATAGCAGATAAGCCTTACTGACTGATTTGTCCTTCTCATATGGAACTCCATTTAAACTCCAAAGATTCATAGGAATAAGCACTTTTATTATCATATAAATAAGGAACTGATGAGTAAGAGGACTACTGTCCTTGTAAAATGTCAAATGACTACCAAACAGGGAACAGCATGGAGTTAGGCCATGTGATAGCAAATTCCACACATGTAATTAAATTTGATGATATCTTGCCTGCTACAAAGCATGACCACATGAATTAAGGTGAATATTTTACAAATAGAAACTTTTTTTTTTAGTTTTATTGTGAATTTCTCATAATCTCAATAGTAAATTTCAGATGAGATGTAGACCATCACTATCTATATGGCAAAGCACTTAGATCTATATACTAGGTATGAAAATTACATAAGTTTATGGGAATAGTACTAGTCCATTCAAAATTATGGATGTGATATAAAATGTACCCCACAAGAACATTATAATGTTTATGAATTTGCGTTTGCTAGCAATAACCAGAAACTTTTTCGCAGATGCCCTTCTTGATTCTTTCCTTTGAGTCATCATTTTGTACTGAGTACTCACACATCACTTGGTTACATATTTATTTCTTGGATTTCAAAATTTTTCTTAAATAAATAAATAAATTGTTGTCTAGATATCTAACCTAAAACACCTGGTGCTTCAAATGTTATATACATCCCCCAGACTACAGGCTTCATCTGAGGGGAGAAGAGTATTCTATCCCTCCATTAGAAAGAGCCTCACTATTTAGACTTAGCATTGCAGCAAGTTTTTGTTTATGTTGTGCACTTAATGCCATGTGACAGACTACTGCAAACAATAGAATTCAACATTTGTTCTGCACTGTAGTCCTTCTTGCTAAGGTTGTTCCT
Organism: Chionomys nivalis; assembly: GCF_950005125.1. Taxonomy (NCBI): domain Eukaryota; kingdom Metazoa; phylum Chordata; class Mammalia; order Rodentia; family Cricetidae; genus Chionomys; species Chionomys nivalis. Next base: position 12,350,922 of record NC_080097.1, read on the forward strand.
CATTGATTTCTTTGGTTGATGAAATATTAACACAAGTGATAAAAGAAAATTGGAAAACATGCTTACTTCTTTGGACTTACATGGAGGATATTATAACTTTGAGTTGCTGGATTAACAAACTGAGACTAATCTGTAGGGTAGTAAAAGGCCCAAGTCTTCTTATTCCCTCAGCAAACAACCAATCAATTCAGAGAGACAGGGTGCTGACAATGAGACAGCTGAAGGCAGGTTTAAGTGAGAATCTATCAGAAAGCTGCCAACCTGTTTATCTACTTCACTTGCTGAGCTAAGGGAAAAACGATTTAGCTTCTCAAATAATTGTCAAAAGGGAAAATAAATAAATAAGTAAATAAATACTTTAAAAACTAAACTTGAAAAAGAAAGTATGAACTAAATAAACTGTCATAGTTTATGCTATTAGTTGCTTATTGCTTTTAAGTATGATGTATCTTCATTTATACATGTCTGCATGCATGTTTGTGTTTACACAAGCATTGTGGGTACATACAGACCTGCATATAACATGACAAATGTGTAGAAGTTATAGGATGACCATAGATATCAACCTTCATCTTGTACCTTTTCTGGTGGCTTACTTGTTGATGAGTAAGAGTGGGTGTCTTACTTGTCTTTAATTATTTATGCCATGCTAGCTGACTTGTGACATTCTTCAGATTCTTGTCTCCAACTCCTATCTTGCCTTATGAGCACTGGAATTACAGGTAAGTTCTAATAGTTAACTGTAACTAAACTTATTGATTCACCAATAAATGAAAATAAATAATAAAATAAGAAGACTAGCTGTGTGGGTCAAGAAAGGTAATAAAGGATTGATTAGATTAAAAAACATATTAAATATCACAATGAAAATACTATAAGGATAAAATATATGTTTAGTGACACTTGAGAAAAGACTAAGGAATTGAATATAACATGATAACTTCTGAGGTAAGGATGCTCATTTGAACAGTTCCACCATCAGGTTTAAATTGGAATCTAATCATTTATATATTATTTAAAGCATAATAGATTAAAATATTTTTCACTTATATTTTGTATGTTTAGCAATAAAGTTATACAATAAACCAAGTTTTCTGAAAAGCTACTTCTGTTTAAAATATTCCTTTTCAATTGTCAAACTGCTGTTAAAAACTTTTTATATGTATTTCTTATACAGAACTCAAATATCGTGTAGCAGTAAAAGCTAAATTTGTTAGTGATATCATTAAATAAACAAGACAATGCATATTTTTTGGGGTGTTAACAATAATAAATGAATGGCTTAGATGACCACAATCCTGAGACTAATTAGGAAAGGGATCTAGGTTTAAAACCAAATACTACTTTTGGAAAGAAAATAAAAAGGTAAGTAAGAAAGGAAAGAAAGAGGGTGTAGGAGGAATGACAGAAGGAAAGAAGTAAGGAAGGAACAGCTTTAAAACATATACAAACAATGTTCTCCTTTATTCATAGATCAGCCATCATCAAAGAAGCTTCTGTTGCAGCAATTGGAAATTAATATAGAGACCACATACACATCACGCAGAGAATGAGAGATCTTGGAATTCTGGGTTTGAAAGTGGTGTCTCCATCAAATCCCGCCCCTCAAGGCTCAGGGACTCTGTAAGTAAGAATGTTACTAGCGGGAATTGAGGAAACCAAGAAAACAAAGGCTACTAAGACCAACAGGACTGATGCACATTTGATTACACAGAGACTATTAAAGTAAGCACATGTACTGCAAGGATCTTAACCACATGAGGTCGTAGAGCTGAAAGGATAACTGGTCCAATATCCCCATCCCTAACCCAGTAGCTATCTCCAACTGAAAAGCACTTGCAAATGAAAAAGACGTCTTCTCCAGGGCAGCCTCAGTAGAGAAATAAACTACTCAAGGGTAGGTCTTCGCTTATATCTCTTTCATTTACCTTTCTTGAGCTCAGTTGTTTTTGAACTAAGTCACTATTGTTCTAATTTTCAATAAAAACTAGGGTATGAGATACTGTGCTGAAAACCTGCTAGATCAGAGATTCAGAGAAAGCACCCAGCTGCTTTCTCCTTTGCTGTCATCCAAGAAAGAAAGCTTTCTACTAAGTCATCTCAAACAAAACTCTTCCTACCAGATGTTCTTCCCTTCTATGTTCTTTGCCTCCCTGTCTTCATGCTCCTGACTTCCTCCTTTGCTCTGTGGTTTTTAGTTCCAGTCAACTGCTTGCTTGCTTTGCCTTTGGACCAATGGTTGATTTTTTTTAAAATGCTGTTTACAATATTCAAGTTGAAAGTTCTTGGAATAAAGGTATGTGCTAGGTTTTACCTATACCACAGCTATAAGCAGGCTTTTCCAGTAAACACAATCTTGTGCTTTAAAGTGTGATCAAATATACTGGAAGAGTCTCTCTCTCTCTCTCTCTCTCTCTCTCTCTCTCTCTCTCTCTCTCTCGTTGCTTTCATTTTTTTAAATTGTATTTTAATTCCATTTTTAGATTAATTATTATCTGTTATCAGCATGCTTGTTTTCTTACGACAGACAAAGGGATTTAATCCAGATGGGAGGGAAGGCAACTAGGATGAACATAGAGGAAGGGAAGGAAAAGGAAGAGAAACCTTAATTAGGGTAATCAGGATATATTTCGCGAGGGAATAAAGGTATATTTATAAAAAAAAGTATCCAAAATCAGGAAGTGTTAAATACTGAACATTTACAAGTTCATAAGAAATTTTAATTTGTTTGCCATGTATTTATGTAACCCCAAAATGTGGTTACATAGTTAAAGCTAATTTTTGAAGCATGTTTATTTTCATAATGCTTATAGATACTCTTTTTCACTTCCAAGTATTTACTTCATCAAAATTTATTTTTTTCTTGCAATTAGTACAGATTTGTCTGTCTATGAATGGGACTTCCATAAAGTTACAAATATGCAAGGAATAAAATTTAGTCAAGTGAACCCTCACTTGTGATTATTTGGACAGTAAAAGTTTGCAAAAGTCATAGAATTGAAAAGAAATCATCAAGTTCCAAGACAACTGCTTTTGAAGTACTGAGGTTGCTGGTAGTTGGAATGCATACAACCATATGTCACATGTACTATTCAATGATTATATGAATATGTATGTTTAGAATGACTTAGGAATGGCTTCTATCTCATGGCATAACTAGATAGTGTAACTGATTACATCATTTTATTAGAATCAATTGAAAATATGAAGAATATCCTACGTAGGTACAAACAGCAGACACAGAAGTCTTCAATGAGGATATAGCTCTGGAAGTGTACAGAATTTAAAATTTGAGGTAAAGAAATTGTTGATTTCTGTCAGATCCAGTGCCATAAAATAGCAGTTGACTAAAGATAACACAATATAAAAAATGCAAACTTGGTGAGAATATTTAAAACCCTAACTGATATGGACGAACTCAGAAGGATAGGATAGGAGAGAGAAAAATGATAAACCCACCTCCACATCGAAATGTTATAATAATGTAGCAACACCAACATTTTAAAAATCATGATCTGTGCTGAGGTTCAAATATTCCAGTCATTCACTCTTAATAATGCAGCCTATGGCACGTAGGAGATCTGGCTCAGAGCTCATAAAAGTGGGAGCACTTGGTCGCTGCACCTCGCCTGGGAAACAAACACAGTAGAGCTTACCCCAAAGGTGAAGGTTTGGGACACCGAACCCTGAGCTCCTGAATACAGAACTGGCCCCACCCCTTGATGATCAATGCTAGGAGTGAACTAGCTAGGACAACGCTGGAGAGCTCATCCTGGCCATGAGGATTGTGGAGAACAGTGGGGCTGAAAAGCCTGTAACGTCCCAGGCCCAGATCCAGGGTTATGAGTAGCTCCACCCCAACATCTCCCCATCGAGAACCTGCTGGAGCATATGAAGGGGCACATGGTGCAGACCAAAGCTGCGAAATATCCAGAACACAGAACACAGCAGAAATCCAAGAGACATCCCATTGAGGGCCCAGTATTGATAGTGTAGTAGAAATCAGAGGCCATGAACCAGACCAATGACTCCTTGCAATGAACACTTGCAAGCAAAGATATATGGATAAAAGAGTTTATTGCACGACACCGTGTCACACTTCAACTTCCAGTATGATATTTTTTCCCTTTAAAGTTATTTATGTTGGGAGGGGAGGTTGCAAGGACAGAGAGGATGGATAGAAAGAAATGGACAAGTGGATGGGATTGAGATGCATGATGTGAAAGACACAAAGAATAAATAAAAAAAGAGTTAAAAAAGAAATAAACAAAGTATTAAAAAAGGGGCAGATCTATGAGGAGTTGAGCATGAATGTTATCAAAATATATTGTATATAATTATGAATTTTTTTAAAAAATTAGCATTATATTAAATCAATATATTAAAGCTATATTAGAATTCCATATTTTAAATTAAAAAATAAATAATAATTTTGAAAGAGAAAATCACAGACAAAATCCAGAGATTTGTCTATGTGTGGTTATAAAGATGAAAATGATACTCTAGAAAACAATGGATTGACTTAGACGTAATACATACTCGAATATTATAGAGCATTATTTTATATCATATCTATAAAGAGCACTATTATAAGTATTGAGTTTGTTCTTACTATAAGCTCATGTGTCATGAGAGACAGAAGCTGAGGGCATCAAACAATAGGAAGGAGTACTTGTTATACCCTGAGATGTTGAGTGAGCATTTCATGAGAAGAGTTACTATGGGCAAGGGAGCGTCATTGAAAATGTAAGAAGAAAAAATAAAGTTCACAATTGAACCTCTGTAGAAATTTGAGGGAATGAACAAACCTTGAGGTTGAAATGTTCTAGTGGAGAAAAAGGAGGTTTTAAGCTTCAGAAATGCAAATATGGTGTGAGAATGGATGAAGCAATAATGGAAGATGGAATACGTAAGCATAAAGTAGATATGAATAAAATGCTTGCTTCAATACCTTCTCTTCTTAATGGAAAGTACATCTAAATTCCATTGCTGTGATGCTGAAAAATTTAAAGAAGGGAAACTAGAATAGAGCTGCACATACCGACTGTTAAAACTATTAGATGGAACAGATACTAATTCTGTTCTCAGCTGCTTCTGTGAAAGCGGAGCATTCTTACAGCATTCATGCTGGCTGTAAGACTTTCTGAATCCCTAAAGACATAGATAAAACTTGATTCTTATTAAATCCAGAACCTAAGGACATAGGCTTCTTCACTAAGGAATACTCTGGTACATCTCCTAAAAGCATAAATTAAATGAGTGTTTTTTCACCATGAAAGGTCTTATTGAAACGGAAGTATTACATAACAATGCATATTGTACTTGGAGGAAACCGTGGTGTGTTATTTCAGGAACTGTCTTGATTTACTTGGAGCTTGAGGTGAAATCTGTGACTTTGACAATTATATAAATTCCACCATGTCAGCTGATGCAGAACAGGATTAAAGCCATTTTCCAAAGGCTTGAGGTCCTTTAAAGTGAGCGGTGCTTTTACTTCACAGCAGGACTTCCTTATAGGAGAATAAAATAGAACTTGCAAAGCAACAATAAAAATGATACCAAATAAAAGTCTGTGCTTTGTTGAGTGGGGTAAAAGCCCAGAGCAATAATTTAATTCAAGCATAAAAGTAAAAGTTTCACATTATTGGTCCAACATACCACTTCATGCTCAAAAAGACACATCTCTTCTCTGATGAATATGTGCATAGCAAAGGAGTTTTTCTCTGTTAAGTCTCTACTGCTGAGAAAGAGTTTTTATAATAGTGAAACTTTGAACATATATAGGTTTCTACATAAAGGGAGAAAAGAAGGCATGAGTTTTAGAAAGAAATTCTTCAAATATCAAAATGATGTTCTCTTTAGTGACTAGTAAATAAATTAACAGATTTTCTAATATCACTGTCTTCCAAGATCTAAGTAAGCTTGAAGTCACAATTATGAGAACAACCTATCTGGTAGTGTTGATTTTATTACCACAGACTCTAAAGTCTCTATTTGGTAGTCAAAATTTCCTCCAGAAAATTAGGAAAAAAATCCCTTATAACCATACACTTACATACAGTACTGTCTAAAAAATGAAAATTTAAGGAGTAAAGAAAATTTTTCAATCTTCCAATAGACAAATGGAGCTAGACTGTTGAAACTTAAATATTAGGATTACTTCACAGTTGAGGCAATTTCCTTTAGTCACAGAACAACTGCAAAGTCTAAAACTAATATGTCTTATTAAAGCTTTGGTTTGTTGTCTTGTTATCCAACCCACACATTCTCAACCCACCTCTGTCCTAGTTCCATGCAGGAAGTCTATTATTATCAACTCTAATACTTAGCTGGAGTGTAAAATTGATACCCAACACTTTTCCATAACCCATTTTTTAAAGCAAATGACAGTGTATTTTTCTGAACTATCATTATTATGGAAACTAATGGAAAATTTGTATTAGAAAACACAATTTTAAGCTGTTTTTGTCTGATGTCTAAGATAGTTTTCCAATCAACCACAGCCTAAAATGAGTTTTCGCTATTAATGTATTTAAATATGTGCTAATAATACTGTATACAGGCATGAATTTATGGTTTACTGGGAATGGAACTATGATTTTTATCTTTCTCATGTATTTAACTGCATTCTCTTATGAATTATAAAATATGGACCATCTTAAAAACAGAAATCATCTGGATTGTAGCAAGATAGAGGATTTTCTTATGCAATGTCCTGATAAATAACATTCTCTTTCATTTTTCCCTGCCTCGAATATTCTGTATACCTTATTTAAGAAGTTCTCATAAAAGACCTAGTTACAGAATCAAAGTCAAATAAGTGCTTAAAACTTACAAGTATGAAAAAATTACTGAATTCTGAAATATATCCTTTTATAGAGATAAAAACAATTACACTTTTTTGCTATTATATATTAACATGAATATTAGTGCTTTTGCCAGATACACAGAATATTTTCTCCAGCATTGACATTTTCATTATTTCCTTACAGACTGAAAATTAATATCACCCAGTTGTACTGACATGATGGTTCTTAAAGGCAGATTCTTAGTTCATCTGTATCACAATATGGAATAATTAAAACCCAAACAATGTGTGGCTTTATTTATTTATTTATTTATTTATCATTAAAAATTTCTGCCTCCTCCCCTCCTCCCACTCCCCTCCCCCTCCCTCTCCAGTCCAAAGAGCAGTCAGGGTTCCCTACCCTGTGGGAAGTCCAAGGTCCTCCCCCCTCCATCCAGGTCTAGGAAGGTGAGCATCCAAACAGACTAGTCTCCCACAAGGCCAGTCCATGCAGTAGAATCAAAACTCAGTGCCATTGTCCTTGGCTTCTCAGTCAGCCCTCATTGTCTTCCACATTCAGAGTCCAGTTTGATCACATGCTTCACCAGTTCCAGTCCAGCAGGCCTTGGTGAGCTCCCATTAGATCAGTCCTATTGTCTCAGTGGGTGGACGCACCCCTCCCGGTCCTGACTTCCTTGCTCATGTTCTCTGTCCTTCTGCTCCTCATTTGGACCTTGGGAGCTCAGTCCAGTGCTCTAATGTGGGTCTCTGTCTCTATCTCCTTCAATCGCCAGATGAATGTTCTATGGTGATATGCAAGATATTCATCAGTATGGCTAAAGGATAGGGCCATTTCAGGCTCCCTCTCCTCAGCTGCCCAAGGAACTAGCTGGGAGACTTCTCCATGACCACCTGGGAACCCCTCTAGAGGCAAGTCTTTTGCCAAGCCTAAAATGGCTCCCTTAATTAAGATATCTACTTCCCTGGTCCCATATCCACCCTTCCTCCATCCCAACCATCCCATTCCCCCAAGATCTCCCTATCCTCCCCTTCTCATTTTTCTCTCCCCATCTCCCCTTACCCCATCCCAAGAATTAGATAATCTTGAACATATGTCTCTTCTAAAAGCACTAAAATCTTTTAATTTTTAATAGTTTTTCATTTGTCCATTTTCATCATGAAAATATAGCTATGTGTGTCCCCTTCTCACTATCTTGTTTTTCCCTTATTTTATTTTCACTCTATAAGATTTCCTATGAATAGAGTAACAATTACAGGCAGGTTAGGTTTGGGTGTTTTACTTTGTTCATTCAGCCACAATTTGTATTTTCATGGCACAATTTACATTCACACTAATTCTAGACACATTTCTCTATTTTTCTTGTTGTTGTTACAAAACTCTTGGTTGTTTGCTTCTGTCTCACACCTCAGTTCCCTTCTCTTTAACTTAAATATATATATATATATATATATATATATATATATATATATATATATATATATGTACTGCTACAAAAGCCCTGTTTTAATAGCACCATGGAGGCTTAAATACCCAGCAATCAATGGCCAACAGGTGAAAATCCCATCCTCTGATCCTCTAGGCAAGGCACAGCTTTTAGTAACTCCAATCAGAAGGCTCTAGACAGGAAAGAGCAGCTGAAGGCCAGGACTCCAATTGGTCCCAACACTTAACTAGCAGAAAATATGTTTAAAGTATACTTTGGATAAAGAACTGTTTCTAAAATATACAGAAAGCGAATAGCCAGCATTCCAAATTAATATCACCTTTGGAAATATAGGCAGATATTTCACTAGAGAAATGATGCAGGATTACTAAACATGTGACAACTCATTCATTGTCATTAAACATGATCATCTGTATAATTCACAAAGACTGCTAAGTGATTATCATAAAATCCTTAAGAGAGTTAATATTTTAAAATATTGTTAGTAGTAGTAGTAGTATTTGGTAGCATCACTAATGGGAGCAAATTTCCTGTTGAATTTGAATTAGATGATAACCTGGATATTAATCATACAAGGAACTAATAACAAGAAATCTAAAAGCTATTGGCATATGCAAAACTCAGGGATTTTGCATACATACCTACATGTAAGTTTTTTGAAATAATTTCTCTGAATAACTTTGGTGCCTGTCCTGAAACTAGCTTTTGTTGACTAGAATTACCTTAAACTTAAAGAGATGCACCTGCCTCTGCCTCCCAAGTTCTGGGATCAAAGGCCTGCACCACCACCACCTGGCTATTTCTCTTAAGATAGTAAGCAGTGCCGGGTGTGGTACCACGTGTGTTTAATCCCAGGGCTGGGGGGCCGAGGCAGACTGATCTTTATGAGTTCTAGGCCAGCCTGGTTCTAGGACAGAATTCCAGGACAACCAGAAACCCTTGTCTCGAAAAAAATAAAAAAGAGAATAAACAGTGTCATAATAAAACAAAAAGTGATGTTTTGAATGAATAATTAAAAAGCTGAAGAGTCCATATAAGTTCAAATATTAGTAAACAAAATGAGTATTACTGCTAAACTAAATTTACTCTCTGGGTCACAGTGAGCAAATACTAATATATCTATGATAAATGATTAGAAACTCAAGTCAAAATGGATTAAAGACCTCAATATAAATCTGACCACGCTGAACCCGATAGAAGAGAAAGTGGGAAGTAGTTTGCAACACATGGGCACAGGAGACCAATTCCTACGTATAACCCCAGTAGCACAGACAATAAGAGCAACGATGGATAAATGGGACCTCCTGAAACTGAGAAGCTTCTGTAATGCAGAGGACACTGTCATTAAGACAAAAGGCAACCTACTGAATGGGAGAAGATCTTCACAAACCCCACAACAGACAAAGATCTTATCTCCAAAACATATAAAGAACTCAAGAAACTAGACATAAAAACTCTAATTAACCCAATTTAAAAATGGAGTACTGAACTGAACAGAGAATTCTCAACAGCAGAAGTTCAAATGGCCAAAAGACACTTAAAGTCATGCTCAACCTCCTTAGCGATCAGGGAAATGCAAATCAAAACAACTTTGAGATTCCATCTTACACCTGTCAGAATGGCTAAAATCAAAAACACCAATGATAGCCTATGTTAGAGAGGTTGTAGAGTAAGGGGAACACTCATCCATTGTTGGTGGGAATGCAAACTTGTGCAACCACTTTGGAAATTAGTGTGGCAGTTTCTCAGGAAACTTGGAGTCAACCTACCTCAGGATCCAGCAATTCCACTCTTGGGAATATACCCAAGAGTGCCCAATCATACTACAAAAGCATTTGTTCAACTATGTTCATAGCAGCATTATTTATAATAGCCAGAACTTGGAAACAACCTAGGTGCCCCTCAGTAGAAGAATGGATAAAGAAGGTGTGGCACATATATTCTTTAGAGTTCTATTCAGCCATAAAAAACAATGATATCTTGAACTTTTTATGCAAATGTATGGAAATAGAAAACACTATCCTGAATGAGATAACCCAGACCCAAAAAGATGAATACGGTATGTACTCACTCATAAGCGGATTCTAGCCATAAACAAAGGACATTGAGCCTATAGTTCGTGATCCTAGAGAAGCTAAATAAGAAGGTGAACCCAAAGAAAAACATATATTTATCCTCCTGTATATTGGAAGTTGAAAAGATAGTTAGGAAAAAGTTGAGAACAGGGTGTGAGCATGGATTGGGGGGAAGGGGAGATGGGGAGAGAGAAGGGAGAATGGGAGGGTTGGAGAGAGCTTGGGTGAATGGGATAATTGAGATGGAGGAAGGGTGGATATGGAAGCAGGGAAGAAGTTATCCTAACCAAGGGAGCCATTTTCGGGTTGGCTAGAGTCTTGGCTCTAGAGGGGTTCCCAGTTGTCCAAGGGGATTTCCCCAACTAGTTCTGTGGGCAGCAGAGGAGAGGGTGCCTGTACTGGCCTATCATCCTACAGACACACTGATGAATATCTTGCATATCACCATAGAACATTCATCCAGAGACGGAGGGAGATAGAAACAGAGACCCACATTGGAGCACTAGACTGAGCTCCCAAGGTCCAAATGAGGAGCAGGACAGAGAACATGAACAAGGAAGTAAGGACCTTGAGGGGTTCATCCACCCACTGAGACAATAGGACTGTTCTAATGGGAGCTCACCAAGGTCAGCTGGAGTGGGACTGATGGAGCATGTGATCAAACCGGACTCTCTGAATGTGGGGGACAATGAGGGCTGACTGAGAAGCCAAGGACAATGGCACTGAGTTTTGATTCTACTGCATGGACTGGCCTTGTGGGAGACTAGTCTGTTTGGATGCTCACCTTCCTAGACCTGGATGGAGGGGGGAGAACCTTGGACTGCCCACAGGGTAGGGAACCCTGACTGCTCTTTGGACTGGAGAGGGAGTGGGAGAGGAGTGGGGGGAGGGGGGAGGGGGAAGCAGGGAAGAGGCAGAAATTTTTAATAATAAATAAATAAATAAGCCATACATTAAACAATTATTTTTAGAATGAAATACTCACAGATAACATGAACTATAAAATATTTGAAGTGTTCTTGAATGACTCAGAGCTATAATTGGGGTATTATTTATTTTTAACTTATCTAAATCAAATAATTGCATGTCACTAGAAGACAGTCTTTTGGACAATGCAGATAAGAGTATTTTATTTCTCCTTGCTGTCTTAATCAATCTCAAACTGTCAGTCTCGAGTGCAGAACTGAATATAACATACCAGAACTCTCTGATGGTTTGTGATAGACTTTGGGCATAAGGGAGAACAAAGGCAAGGTGCTTTAGAAAGATTTTGTGGAAGGAATCTTTATGAAGTAATTTCTACCTAAATGATGGATCAGCAAATCATACATAAAAGCAATAGATACAGAATTATATATATATATATATATATGTATATGCATAATGTGTACGCAATGACAATGTTTGTATGTATATTCTATATAACATATAAAGACAGATGTGCATGTATCTGTATGCAGTTGTTTGTAAACATGTACAAAGCATATGCTTAACAAATTATGAAACTATAAATTTAAAGACATTGATGTAGAAATCAAAAGAACTAAAAAATAAGGCTGAAACAGATACTACAGTAACGAAATTGCTGTATCAATTTGACCACCACATTTCTTGTAAAGAAAAGGAGGGAACTTGTAATATAATCCCAGCACTGAGAGACAGAAATAGGTTGATTCCTGGTACTGCTTAGCTAGGTAGGCTGGCCTGCATGATGTCTTTTCAGACAGTGAATGATAAGGTTAAAAAAAAAGTGGTTGATGTCAACTAAAGAACAATAGCCAAACTGTCCTGTGGCTTCCATATGCACACATACACATCTTGCCCAACCATTAACAATCTTGTAGATGTGCACATGCACACAAACATACATAAATTGAAAAATACCTCTTGCTAAAGAGAATATAAATGATAAAATATATATAATCTAACACATAAATATGAGGATATGAGATGAGTAAATAGAATTTATTATAAAGTTAGTATTCATTTATGATAAAGTTAGTATTTATTTAACATTTTTGAGTCTTGGTATGGGTTTTTACTATACAGAACTAACACCTGTATTTAAAAAGCACTTATATAGCTTCTCTAGGATCACGAATTATAGGCTCAATGTCCTTTATTTATGGCTAGAAACCAAATATGAGTTAGTACATCCCATGTTCCTCTTTTTGGGTCTGGCTTACCTCACTCAGGATAGTGTTTTCTATTTCTGTCCATTCGCACGCAAAATTCAAGAAGTCATTGTTTTTTACTGCTGAGTATTACTCTAATATGTATATATTCCATACTTTCTTCATCCATTCTTCCATTGAAGGGCATCTCGGTTGTTTCCAGGTTCTGGCTATTACAAACAATGCTGCTATGAACATAGTTGAGCATATACTTTTGTTGTATAATAGGGCATCTCTTGGGTATATTCCCAAGAGTGGTATTGCTGGGTCCAGGGGTATAGACATCCTCCTGGATATTAACCTTCATCAGGCGATGAAAGGAGACAGAGACAGAGTCCCACATTGGAGCACCAGACTACAACCCCAAGGTCCAAACCAGGAGCAGGAGAGAGTGCACGAGCAAGGAACTCAGGGCCATGAGGGGTGCACTCACATACTGAGACAATGGGGATGTCCTTTCGGGAACTCACCAAAGCCAGCTGGACTGGGTCTGAAAAAGCATGGGATAATACCGGACTCACTGAACATAGCGGACAATGAGGACTGCTGAGAAGTCAAGAACAATGGCAATGGGTTTTGATCCTACTGCACATACTGGCTTTGTGGGAGCCTAGGCTGTTTGGATGTTCACCTTAACAGACATGGAAGGAGGTGGGAGGTCCTTGGACTCCCCACAGGGCAGGGAACCCTGTCTGCTCTTAGGGCTGATGAGAGAAGGGGAGTTGATTGAGGGAGGGGGGAGGGATATGGGAGGCTGTGGTGGGGAAGAGACAGAAATCTTTAATAAATAAATAAATTAATAAAAAAAGAACATATTCCTTACAAAAAAATAAAAAATAAAAAGCACTTATATCACAGCAACTTAACAAAGTTGCTAGCTCTCCAATTTCCTATCGTGGTTCATTTCATGATATTTTTTGGTTGTTGCTGACATTTTGTGTCTTGTATCTTCAAAGATGAAAACACTTTTCTATCTTCTGTTTCTCTGATCATTCATTGTTACACGTTGAGGATCCAGCAATTATTTTCGAGGCAAGTGTTATTGCTTTCCTTACCTTGGTCCATGACTTTTATCCTACAGAAGCCTCATTCACTGATTCTCAGTATAATTGCCTGACACTGAGATGTGGATCTATAATTATTTGTCATCTGGATTAATGTTAAGTGTGGACCACAAATAGCCTCTTGCTGCTTTCAATAGTTCTTATCACTCCACTTTATTCTTAACAGCCAGGCAGTAGGCTTCAAATAATCTACTTAATGTGATAGGTTTTCTCCTGCTCTAACATATATTAAATTTTTGTGTAAGAACTTACAATTCATCAACACTGATCTCATCCTTCTTTGTCATTTACAAGTGATCCTCCATTCTACTGGTTTTATGGTATAATTATCTCTATCCTCATTTAACCTGTGTGAAGACTGAAGATTAATAAGGCTCAGTCTTTGTCACAGATAGAGCTCAGGCTAAAATCAGACTCTGAATCTCAGTGAGTCATTTACAGTGTGACAGTGTATGCCAACCACTAAGAATACCTGTGGCTTAGAATCAGATGTGAAGAAGGGAATAAGAGAACTTGCACTTAAAATTTAAAAAATAGAAGTAAATAAAGAATATTCCCTCTTCAGATAACAGTGAGAATCACTTTTTTGAAGGAAAAAAAACCTAGCAGTTCTGAATAAAATAATACAATAAAAATGGCCAATAAGTTATAAGTAAAAAAATGCATCACTAAAGCCACAAGGAGAATCAAAGCTAAAGGAAACATTTCTGAGAAACACACTGTGAAGAGAGAAACATAGCAGAAGTAAAAACAAGTTGCTGTTATTGAATTTATTCTCTCCATGTGTTATCATTTCAAATGCTGATGTACCTTTAAACTCATGATTTATTTATTAACAATCTTTTCAGTTTTGCCTTTGATCTATATTTCTATCAATACTTTAAAAATATGATTTGAACTACACATGGGTATGTGCGTTCTAGTTTATGTCAAGTTATTTCTAAATTTTCAAATTTTCTAAGAAGGAATCTCTTATTTCTCACAGAACAAGTTCTCAAATGTTCTTTTGCCTTTAAACTGAAAAAATTTTAAATCATTTTTGTTATTTAATCATCTTAACATTTAAAAAGTACTATAGGATTAATTAGTAGTTTATCAATATTGGTTTGACTGAATTGTTTGTATTTATTTTTATTATCATAATCATTATTATATTTGGTAGTATTTTCTTAATTTCATTAAGAATATAATTGTTATGATGTAAGCTTATTGTGTCATTAAAAATATTTATGATAAACTTGTAATGTCAATGTACATAGTTATCGGTGTATTTCAATTCTTCTAACATCAGTGAAATCTGTTGCTTCTGCTCTGTAAACATCTACCCCTTCAATTAAGAAAGGATTTATGGTAAGAGTTTTGAGACAAGATGACATCTTTTTTTTTTTATCTCATTAGATCATTCATATACTAGTATTTTCTCTAATCAGTTGTATGTATAGTATATCATTTTCCAATTTTCTCATTTATTTTAGTTTTCTTAATGAAGTTACTATTGATGTGAAAGAACTTTGTGATAGGCAATCTATTCTGTTTACTTTAGTCAAGGAAAAAAGAGAAGATAGGGAAGCATAGTTGATGTGGGACTCCCCTCTGTGTACTGTGATTACCATTAATAAATAAAGAAACTGCTTTGGATCTACATATATTACATTGCGTTTCAATGTATGTACAGAAATAATAAAGATACAAAATTAATATATAAATGAATATAATCTAGTTTATTCTTCAATTTCTTTGTAGAAACCAGTGGGAACTTCAATTATTGTGACTTACTCTAGAAAAATAACTAAAATTTCAAAATAAAAATACTAAAGAATGAAACATAATATAATCAAACTTTAAAACCAACTGAGAATATTCATAAACTCCATGGCAAATAAATGACATAGATTAGGAATATCTATTTTATTCTATTTACTATATAATTATTCAATGTAGATATCAGAAATAATCTTAAAGGTATAGAAAAATAAAATATAAAACACAACATTGAGTACTCAACATATATACCTAAAAAAATCTTGGCTATGCATCAGTAGACACTATCCTTAACAAGCACATGTTAAATTATTACATGGTTAAAATAGAAAAGAGCATAAAAGAATATGAAATGATAACAGTGAAATGGAGACTGAAAATAATAGAATAAGTTAGGTTAAATACCCAGAAAAAACAAAAAATAAATGTATAATTTTGGTAAAAGGAATTTGGACTGTAGTGAGGGGACACTTTGCATAAGGAATGCTACAAAAAGGAGAAAATAATTTTGCAGTGGAGAAGTTAGTTTTACCCTTAATTCAGGAAGAAAACACCTTTATTTTGTGAATGAAATGCATCCAAGTAGACTGAAGAAAGCAAGAGTAAAGGGATGCCTCCGTCTGAAAGTGAGTCAAATCAACTCTTGGCAGATTCTGAGAGGTAGGCATAAAGAAGAGGTTCTGTGCTGGGCCAAGCAGAGGGTCAAAAAGCCATGGT